>NC_064641.1:605969322-607177239 GCF_023864345.2 Schistocerca serialis cubense | reverse complement strand
AATGTTTCGGAATCGGAAGTGAAAATCAAATCTGAACCCCTTGATGACGAATACGGGGGGACAATTAAAGAGGAAGCCGGTACGGAAGTGAAACTGGTAGTTTCCGGGAATTTAACTGATTTATTGATTGTTTTGATTAACGAAATCAAGAGTCAATCGGCAGAAATTATAGCTCTGTCTGCCAAGCAAGAAGGTTAGTCTGAAAAAATTGACAGGAAGCTAGACACTCAGAACAAAGCTATTAATGTTGTGGACAACAATGTTGGAGTTGTTAACAAAAGCTGATAAAATCAAAGGAGATATTGTTGCAGTTAATACCGAAATTGCTAAGGGAAATAATAGGCGTTCAGGCGGAAATTGCGGGCATAAAAATATCGTTTGGATTCCGAAACTAGCAGAATCGAGAAAAGTGTAGGAGAAGCAGTTGCTCCGATCATCGAGAATAAGGTGACGGAACAAATTCAATTAGTGAAAAAAGAGGATCAACAAAAGGTGGAAACTTTAAAGGCTTTAGTGTCCGAAGTAGATACTAAAGTGAGGAAGCAGGCTAATACCTGCGAAGAGAAAAAGAGGGGAGTGGAAACGCTTGCGACAACCACTTGCCAAGTAATTACGAGAGTGTCAGAAATAGAAAAGAAACTTGATGAAAAACAGAGCCATGTGCCAATCTGTGCACATAGTTCGGAATTGTTGAGGAAAGAGGAGCGGTTAGACCCCTGGAAAATTGGCGGTATTCACACGACGGATTTCATTAAAAATTGTGAAAGAGTTTTACCCAGATCATGGACTAATGAGAGAAAAATTAATGCGGCTATTGACGTGTTGGCTGGTGATGCCAAGCGTTGGGGCTTATACCTCAACATCACGAATCTGACTTCCGACGAGTTTAAAAAATTTTTTCTGGCTGAATAGTGGTAGAGCAAAAACACAAAGTGTCTGGCGCGAATTTGCCGTATCGAGGCCTTTCGATGCGAATTCGCGTGGCTCGATGAAGGAGTTTAGTGAGGGCTCGATCCGCAAGTTGGAATATTTGCGTGATCGCCGCACGGAATCCGAAATAGTCTGGGAACTCTACAAAAAGCTTCCAGATGATACATAACGCTACGTAGGAAGCAATTACAAGACAATCAATGATTTCCTGGAAAGAGTTGAGGACGAGGACAATTGGCGCAATAATCGCGACAGTGGTAGAGGCCGTGGTAACAACAACGGGAACCACAACCACAACAACGACAACCATGGGAATAATGCATACCGCAACCATGGCGGCAATAATAATAATAATGGTTCGGACTGTAATAACAATCGGTACAAAGCAAATAATAACAGGATTGACAGAAACTATTATCATACTAACGTGATACGGGCTTCGCAGAATAGTAATAACGCCAGAGGTTGTGATCAGCCGCCTCAGCAGCATCCGGGGAGCGGATCTGCTGGGACGAGACAGGGAAACAATTAGCCGCGCCGGTGAGGGGCCGACCGGGCGTGTGGAAATTTTGGCGGCCCAATAATAGGAGAACACCCAGGTGTCGTCGTCCTGGCGTCGCGTCTCTGTGCGGCCTGTTTATTCTACCCGCCACCACCAACCTGTCTCCATCGGTGTGCTCTCGTTTTATTCTCGATAATGTAGTGTCCCCCCCCCCCCCCCCCCCATGAACCATTGACCTTGCCGTTGGTGGGGAGGCTTGCGTGCCTCAGCGATACAGATAGCCGTACCGTAGGTGCAACCACAACGGAGGGGTATCTGTTGAGAGGCGAGACAAATGTGTGGTTCCTGAAGAGGGGCAGCAGCGTTTTCAGTAGTTGCAGGGGCAACAGTCTGTTTGTTTTACTGACCTGGCCCTGTAACACAAACCAAAACGGCCTTGCTGTGCTGGTACTGCGAACGGTTGAAAGCAAGGGGAAACTACAGGTGTAATTTTTCCGAGGACATGCAGCTTTACTGTATGGTGAATGATGATGGCGTCCTCTTGGGTAAAATATGCTGGAGGTAAAATAGTCCCCCATTCGGATCTCTGGGCGGGGACTACTCAAGAGGACGTCGTTATCAGCAGAAAGAAAACTGGCGTTCTACAGATCGGAGCGTGGAATGTCAGATCCCTTAATCGGGCAGGTAGTTTAGAAAATCTAAAAAGGGAAATGGATAGGTTAAAGTTAGATATAGTGGGAATTAGTGATGTTCGGTGGCAGGAGGAACAAGACTTTTGGTCAGGCGAATACAGGGTTATAAATACAAAGTCAAATAGGGGTAATGCAGGAGTAGGTTTAATAATGAATAAAAAAATTGGAATGCGGGTAAGCTACTACAAACAGCATAGTGAAGGCATTATTGTGGCCAAGATAGACACGAAGCCCACGCCTACTACAGTAGTACAAGTTTATAGGCCGACTAGTTCTGCAGATGACGAAGAAATTGAGGATATGTATGATGAAATAAAAGAAATTATTCAGATAGTGAAGGGAGACGAAATGTTAATTGTCATGGGTGACTGGAGTGTGTGTGTGATTGGAATTCCGTAGTAGGAAAAGGGAGAGAAGGAAACGTAGTAGGTGAATATGGATTGGGGCTAAGAAATGAAAGAGGAAGCAGCCTGGTAGGATTTTGCACAGAACACAACTTAATCATAGCTAACACTGGGTTCAAGAATCTTAAAAGAAGGTTGTACACATGGAAGAAGCCTGGAGATACTGACAGATTTCAGATAGATTATATAATGGTAAGACAGAGATTTAGTCACCGGGATTTAAATTGTAAGACATTTCCAGGGGCAGATGTGGACTCAGACCACAATCTATTGCTTATGAACTGTAGATTAAAACTGAAGAAACTGCAGAAAAGTGGGAATATAAGGAGATGGGACCTGGATAAACTGACTAAACCAGAGGTTGTACGGAGTTTCAGGGAGAGAGTAAGGGAGCAAATGGCAGGAATGGGGGAAAGAAATACAGTAGAAGAAGAATGGGTAGCTTTGACGGATGAAGTAGTGAAGGCAGCAGTGGATCCAGTAGGTAAAAAGACGAGGGCTAGTAAAAATCCTTGGGGAACAGAAGAAATATTGAATTTAATTGATGAAAGGAGAAAATATAAAAATGCAGTAAATGAAGCAGGCAAATAGGAATACCAACATCTCAAAAAGGAGATCGACAGGAAGTGGAAAATGGCTAAGCAGGGATGGCTAGAGGATAAATGTAAGGATGTAGAGGCTTATCTCACTAGGGGTAAGATAGATACTGCCTACAGGAAAATTAAAGAGACCTTTGGAGAAAGGAGAACCACTTGTATGAATATCAAGAGCTCAGATAGAAACCCAGTTCCAAGCAAAGAAGGGAAAGCAGAAAGGTGGAAGGAGTATATAGAGGGTCTATACAAGGGCGATGTACGTGAGGACAATGTTATGGAAATGGAAGAGGATGTAGATGAAGATGAAATGGGAGATACGATACTGCGTGAAAAGTTTGACAGAGCACTGAAAGACTTGAGTCGAAACAAGGCCCCGGTAGTAGATATCATTCCATTAGAACTACTGACGGCCTTGGGAGAGCCAGTCCTGACAAAACTCTACCATCTGGTGAGCAAGATGTATGAGACAGGCGAAATACCCTCAGACTTAAAGAAGAGTATAATAATTCCAATCCCAAAGAAAGCAGGTGTTGACAGATGTGAAAATTACCGAACTATCAGTTTAATAAGTCACGGCTGCAAAATATTAACGCGAATTCTTTACAGACGAATGGAAAAACTAGTAGAAACCGAAATATTGGAACACATGAGGCAATACTGACCCTACGACTAATCTTAGAAGCTAGATTAAGGAAAGGCAAACCTACGTTTCTAGCATTTGTAGACTTAGAGAAAGCTTTTGACAATGTTGACTTTAATACTCTCTTTCAAATTCTGAAGGTGGCAGGGGTAAAAAATAGGGAGCGAAAGGCTATTTACAATTTGTATAGAAACCAAATGGCAGTTATAAGAGTTGAGGGGCATGAAAGGAAAGCAGTGGTTGGGAAGGGAGTGAGACAGGGTTGTAGCCTCTCCCCGATGTTATTCAATCTGTATAAGAGCAAGCAGTGAAGGAATCAAAAGAAAAATTCGGAGTAGGTATTAAAGTCCGTGGAGAAGAAATATAAACTTTGAGGTTCGCCGAAGACATTGTAATTCTGTCAGAGACAGCAAAGGACTTGGAAGAGCAGTTGAACGGAATGGGTAGTGTCTTGAAAGGAGGATATAAGATGAACATCAACAAAAGCAAAACGAGGATAATGGAATGTAGTCGAATTAAGTCGGGTGATGCTGTGGGTATTAGATTAGGAAATGAGACACTTAAAGTAGTAAAGGAGTTTTGCTATTTGGGGAGCAAAATAACTGATGATGGTCGAAGTAGAGAGGATATAAAATGTAGAGTGGCAATGGGAAGGAAAGCATTTCTGAAGAAGAGAAATTTGTTAATATCGAGTATAGATTTAAGTGGCAGGAAGTCGTTTCTGAAAGTATTTGTATGGAAGTGAAACATGGACGATAAATAGTTTAGACAAGAAGAGAATAGAAGCTTTCGAAATGTGGTGCTACAGAAGAATGCTGAAGATTAGATGGGTGGGTCACATAACTAATGAGGAGGTATTGAATAGGATTGGAGAGAAGAGAAGTTTGTGGCACAACTTGACTAGAAGAAGGGATCGGTTGGTAGGACATGTTCTGAGGCATCAAGGGATCACCAATTTAGTATTGGAGGGCAGCGTGAACAATAAAAATCGTAGAGGGAGACCAAGAGATGAATACACCAAGCAGATTCAGAAGGATGTAGGTTGCAGTAGGTACTGGGAGATGAAGAAGCTTGCAGAGGATAGAGAAGCATGGAGAGCTGCATCAAACCAGTCACAGGACTGAAGATCACAACAACAACAACAAAGTTGTGTCCCACGCGGTGCTGAGTTGAAGCCACTATCCCGATTGACCAGGTTACCACTGATCCGTATCTCCACTGCCTCTTAGAGTCCGAGAAACCTTTCGCTCTAGACTGTCTCTTGGTTTCTTCAAATTGAAACGTGTGTTCTTCACTTAGGCAGTGCTTCACTACCGCGGACACTTCGCCTGAAGATGGCAAGTGAGAAACTGGCTGGAACGTTGCTGCAGAACAACGCATTGACTCGGCTGTCAATCCGAGAAGATTTTATCATCAAGATTCGCCGAGAAAGTCTGCATTCTCATGTGCTACTGAAATGGTAGTCCACTTTAGAAACATGACTGCCTCAAACGGACATTGTTCACTTTGTGTAACCTGTTCCTGGTATATAACCCTGCCGTAATGTTGTATGGATTAACGTTTCGGCCACTGCTGTTAGTGAAGTTTCTCAGGCTATTGTTTCGTATCCACCTAAGTTTTATTGGAGGTGAGAACGATCACGATGCCATACATTCCCGTGTAGCATGGCCGATATGCGTACTGTATAATTTTAATATTACAATGGTACATTCTGCTTCTAGAAACACACAATGAAATGTAATATACGGAAGCAATGAAACACGTAAAAGCTCCATCACTTGAGTACCGTATTAATATAGCAGGTATCTAAAACAGTAGGAGACAAGAAATTTTCAAGAAACTTCTGGGAAAGAAAGTCCAGAATGCGAAAAAATGTACTACTGCTTTCAGCTACAGTGAACTTTTATCATACAGGGAGTAGTCGTATGTGATTCATAAATGGTGAGCCGCATACAGTAAACAATCTTAGGAGACGAAGAGTGTATTGTTTCTACGATAATATGCCCTTATCGTAGCAAGTAATTAGTGGAATTTTTTGCACTTCGTTTGCTACCAGTGAATGTTCACAATAGTTGTATCCCGATGGTAAATGATTTAGGATGTAGCCCCTGTTGTATGGCGTGTTTCTAGTGATACTGCCATTGCCCTGCGTGGAAGGTAATGGGCTGGAATCCTATCGTCGGATTGGGTCGTGTGTCGGAAGACTGGGATACTTTCTCAGTCACTCCTGCTCTGGGCTGTTCCCTGTCTCCAACTAAGATACAGGACCCACAAAACCCCAACAGCTGACATAAACTGTATTTCAAGACTATGGCGAAAAAACAACAAGCAGCTTCACAGTCAGCACAGTATCCCACTTTGAAGGTGCCACATAGAGAGTATGTTCAGCAGATATCCATCTAAAAAAAAGCATTACTGGCGGATGAAGACTAAGTTCCGAAACTGCACGCGACTGTGACCTATCAAAACTTAAATTGTTGATTCTCAGTCCAGCGTCCAGTTTAATCAAGAAACCAGATATTTTCATAACAATATAATGAAAGTAAAAGCTTATATCGGGAAAAAAATTGAGACTTGCTGTTCTGAGGAGCATTGTTAGGACACGACATTCGAACGCTCTAACGTCTCTGGGGATACCTCTTCCTGTCAACGTCATATTCATTCTTTCCACACAGTCTTGCAATTTACTTTAGTTATCAGAGAAATGTTATGCAGAAATTACTTACCTGACTGGCGTATCGATCTGCAAAAGTCTTTTATTGCCCGTCTTGCTGGTACACGCCTCAATAAATGCTTGTTGCTCCATATTACCGTACAAAACTCCAAGTTAGATACCTTCACCACCACGTACGGTTCTTGCTTGATGCGGATCAGTGTTGGCTGTGTAACACTGTCGATATCTACCACATAATGAAAGTATGTTTCTGGAGGCACATTAGGAACTACATTAGTAGCGGGGTCCGGTATATAGCTTAGATACACGCCAGTAGCGGTCCCATACGCCACGGCTTGCAGTAGCACCACAACCAGAAGCGCACCAGTCCGAAACGCACATTTCAGCTTGATCTGTTCTGCAGCCATAGTGCCAGTGAGTATTGACTTTAGGCTTCTTCTTATAGCGCTCCTGAAAGCTTTGGGGCAGAGGTTATCCCTCACGGAAAAGTTGTGTACTTATTTTCGCAGAAGCGGGAGATAATACACCAGCTGTGGCTCAAGATACACGATACCATACGGTTATTCGTCGAAATCGTTTGTATATGCTCCTAATATTATACATAAATGATTTCTTGTTGTAACATAGTATGTTATAATACGTACATTCGGCGATCTCGCTTCCTTTACACACATTGGGCTAAATTTTCGTTTGCAAGGCCGGCCGATGTGGCCGTGCGGTTAAAGGCGCTGCAGCCTAGAACCGCAGGACCGCTACGGTCGCAGGTTCGAATCCTGCCTCGGGCATGGATGTTTGTGATGTCCTTAGGTTAGGTTTAGCTAGTTCTAAGTTCTAGGGGACTAATGACCTCAGCAGTTGAGTCCCATAGTGCTCAGAGCCATTTTTTTCGTTTGCAAGCAAAGGGAAAACGACAGAAAACGGAATGCAATATAGTTGACAGCTACCTTTTGGTAAACATATCGACATCTTGCTACGGTACTTCCGCGTTCTCGTCAATACGGTATCAGAACGTTTAAGTTCTACCACTGTAAAGACGGAAGATCCGCGATTCGGAATGTCAAACTGTGTAGTAAGTAGCGGCAGGAACACCACCAAAAAATTACGCAGCACTAATACTCCAAACCTTCAACTCTCGGAAAGAGATTTTGACCGAATTCAACCGAATGGTAAAGTATCGAACTATTCTTCTCCGAATCATAAAGTTTGTGGGAAAAGCAGTGAGAATAATTACTTTTGGAAACCTTTTACCAGAAAAAGCCTGTTATAACAATAAACTGTTTCGCTTAATAAAACGGCCGCCAGCCCAAATCGGGCAAAATGTCTACACAAAAAGATGAAGTCAATTTTCGACACTGAATAAATAACTACTTTCACTTACGTAATTTAAACATAACCACTTAATTTACATTTACTACGGTCACTTGGCAGTAAGTACTATTAATCCCACTTTCTGTTGCTTATGGATTTTATCACTATACTTCAGTAATTATTTAAAGAAGACACACATATGCTTCAACAAGGATACGAAAAAAATATTAAACTTATAGCTATCATTCATATGAACAAAACTATAATTGAACACGACTAAATTTCATTTCTTTAGGACTGTTATTTGTTAACGTTTTACTAACACAAATATCTGTCTGGCTTTCTTTGACATGGAGAAGCAACACGAACAATTACTGTTAAACAATTATGTTACTTTACTTTCAGAAATGCTATTGAAAACTTATCCTCATGGTCACGCAAAGCGGTGGCCCTTAAACTGATACGTGCAAACTTTAGTATTTAATAATGATTTTCAGAATTTACTACCAAAACAATACTATTGCCAGTAATTTACTATTATTCAAGCTTCAATAAACATCAGGATACTCGGAATAAATTCGCTTAGGTAAGGACCGTACTGAGGTAAATGAAATAGGAAAATTACGGCCGGCCGGGGTGGCCGAGCGGTTCTAGGCGCTTCAGTGTGCGATGTCTTTAGGTTAGTTAGGTTTAAGTAGTTCTAAGTTCTAGGGGACTGATGACCTCAGATGTTAAGTCCCATAGTGCTCAGAGCCATTTGAACCATTTTTGAAAATTACGGTTAAAAACAAAGGTACATTTAACAATTATATTCCACTGATTCAAGATGGATGGTTCATACTGTGATACTCTTATAAATAAAGTACTTTGCCTGTTACTGATGTCGAAGGTGGCGCGAGGCGGTGCTGCGTAGGAACATTGCGCAGGTACGGCTCTTGATGTACATAGCTCTGTCTTCCTCTTGGTGGCGACGATAAAATTGCAAATTTCTGAGTTATTAATTTATTGCCGTACTGCGCCAATCATGTAGAACACGTCCGAGGCCAAAACCCAGTCTTTCAGGTAAATTCGGGGTCTCTAGTGCTTTACCAACGTAATGCCTATTCACCGCTTACAGGGCGGCTACCGACTGTCTGAGCCACTTGCGCACCAAATCCCACTCGCGCGCCCAACCACCTTTTCCATTCCACCTTAGAACGGAGTTCCGTTCTACTTATGATCCCTACACCTTTTCAATTTACCCTTCTGCTTACAAAGACCCTAAGTATGAACCACCTAAAGTTACATGACAGCGTATACATACAAAATTAACATAATTAATTCAAAAAATGGTTCAAATGGCTTTGAGCACTATGGGACTTAACATCTATGGTCATCAGTCCCCTAGAACTTAGAACTAGTTAAACGTAACTAACCTAAGGACATCTCGCAAACACCCAGTCATCACGAGGCAGAGAAAATCCCCGACCCCGCCGGGAATCGAACTCGGGAACCCGGGCGTGGGAACAAATAGTTAATTACAGTAGTACTTGGAATATTACATAATTATTTAGAAAATATGTTTTAATACATTTATTCCACCTACGTCAAAGAGGTTATTTTAAAAACTACACTTAACAAAAGCTTACTCTCGTTAGAGTATTTGATTGATTTTCCAAAATTATTACAGAGCAAATAATTTTAAAATATACAGATTAATGGCAGTATTATATTTACAATAGCATTACAAGCTACAGACCGGAGAAACACAGAAACTCAACATTCTCAATATGTTTCACAGGAATAGTTCTCAATTCGCTGCAGAAGAACGTCTGAACGTCGTCTAGAAAATAAACAAATGAAGAAGAAGCGACAGAATGTGAGAAACACTTATTTCAACCTCCATAGAAAAGCTATGGGCGATAAATACTCGCGGTGAAAAAATGGTTCAAATGGCTCTGAGCACTATGGGACTTAACATCTATGGTCATCAGTCCCCTAGAACTTAGAACTGCTTAAACCTAACTAACCTAAGGACATCACACACATCCATGCCTGAGGCAGGATTCGAACCTGCGACCGTAGCAGTCGCGCGGCTCCGGACTGAGCGCCTAGAACCGCGAGACCACCGCGGCCGGCTACTCGCGGTGAAGGGACGGTATTCACAAGTACAATTGTGACATATCCGTATTGCATTTAAAAGGGACAGTCAAATAAAAAAGATGTAAGAAGTATGTAAACTGTTGATTATTTGAAAAGAAATCGCCATGTATTGACTCTGGACTCCAAAAATATGGAAATCGCATGGGGAGGATGTGTAAGGGCTTCCCAGCGAAACGTCTGCAGCGAAGTCGTAACAACCTTGACAACATGTGGGCTGGCATTATCCTGCAACAGACTGATGCCGTCCGTCAGCATTCCTGGACGTTAGGCGTTCATGGCGCGATTCAATTTTTGCAAAGCGTCCACGCTCCACTGAACTATACTTATGGCGCCGTGTTCGAGAAAGACAATGAGCAGCACGCCCTAGCAGTCAAAAATAACGCTCATAATGACCGTTGCCGTGTGTGGCTTTGGGCTTTATTTTTTGCTGGGGGTGAGTCGATGTGTTTTCATTGTTGGCTCTGACGCCAGCTTTGGGACCCAATAGACCACTATGTTTCATCTTCCCAGACAGTACAGGACAGGAAACGATATTCTTCATTGTGATACCGTTCCAGGTGCTGCAGTGATGTCGATTTTCTGTTAAACTTCCGCCTTTCCGTCAGGCTATGGGGAACCCACTACTCATAGATTTTCCGAAACTTCAAATGCTCTGTCCAGATGGCATGAGCGCTACTGTGGCTGATGTCCAACATGAGTCGAATATCTTATGCCGTGCACCTCCGGTCATTTGTGATAGCAGCATCCACCGGAGCAATGACAGGATAAGTTTGTCCTGGTAGACTGTTGTCCTTCAATGACACCAGACTTTCTCGAAACAGCACATTCTACGTAAATAAATGCGCACGTGACATACTAAGTCCATCATACACAGCATACATACGAGAAATGAATTTCACTTCTTAACACGTTTTCCGAACTCAAAAACGATGTTACATCTCGCTGATCTTTTCCGGCCTTCGTCGTGAAGTCGAACGAACAAACGACTCTCTGACCTCACGCCGGGTACCTTTAACAAACAAATGGCACAGCGGTAATGTCCGTTCTGTACGCTCGTGATTCCGAACAGAGGGCACGTCTTTTCACTCATATACCTGTGTTATCAACGTTCTCACCACGCTTATTATACACTGAACAGCCAGAACATTATGACCACGAATGACAGCGGCAACGCGTTGTGACGTGGAAGCAATGAGGCCTTGGTATGTCGCTAGAGTGGGCACCACATGTGCACACCACACCAAGAACACAGTAGGTTGTCCTCGATGGTGAGTGTTCATCGGAGGTGAGGGTATCATCTGGAGTGTCCCAAGGAAGTGTGGTAGGTCCGCTATTGTTTTCTATCTACATAAATGATCTTTTGGATAGGGTGGATAGCAATGTGCGGCTGTTTGCTGATGATGCTGTGGTGTACGGGAAGGTGTCGTCGTTGAGTGACTGTAGGAGGATACAAGATGACTTGGACAGGATTTGTGATTGGTGTAAAGAATGGTGGCTAACTCTAAATATAGATAAAGGTAAATTAATGCAGATGAATAGGAAAAAGAATCCTGTAATGTTTGAATACTCCATTAGTAGTGTAGCGCGTGACACAGTCACGTCGATTAAATATTTGGGCGTAACATTGCAGAGCGATATGAAGTGGGACAAGCATGTAATGGCAGTTGTGGGGAAGGCGGATAGTCGTCTTCGGTTCACTGATAGAATTTTGGGAAGATGTGGTTCATCTGTAAAGGAGACCGTTTATAAAACACTAATACGACCTATACTTGAGTACTGCTCGAGCGTTTGGGATCCCTATCCAGTCGGACTGAGGGAGGACATAGAAGCAATTCAGAGGCGGGCTGGTAGGTTTGATCATCACGCGTGTTACGGAAAAGCTTCAGGAACTCGGGAGGGAGTCTCTAGAGGAAAGGAGGCGTTCTTTTCGTGAATCGCTACTGTGGAAATTTAGAGAACCAGCATTTGAGGCTGACTGCAGTACAATTTTACTCCCGCCAACTTACATTTCGCGGAAAGACCTCAAAGATAAGATAAGAGAGATTAGGGCTCGTACAGAGGCATATAGGCAGTCATTTTTCCCTCGTTCTGTTTGGGAGTGGAACAGGGAGAGAAGGTGCTGGTTGTGGGACGACTCCGCCACGCACCGTATGGTGGATTGCGGAGTATGTATATAGATGTAGAAGCCACCTAAGACCCGTAAATTCCTGGGAGAGGGACTAGAAGCACTGACGCCCCGGCCAGAACATCAACTATAAATCGCCACGGTGTTCCTACAACCACTCCATCACACTCCTGGCCTTGTAATGTGGCGCATTATCTTATTGAAAAGTGGCACTACCGTCGGGAAACATGATCTTCATGATCGTTGTTTACAACCAGTATAGGATACTCCTTGGCCGTCAGAGTGGCTTGTACGAGCCCCACAGGACCCATGGGTACACACGTGAATGTTCCCCAGAGCATAACAGAATCGCCGCCAGCTTGTCTCCCTCCCGCCGTACAGGTGTCAAGGAGCTGTTGTCATGGAGGACGACGGATTTCTGCCCTCCTATCGGCGTGATGAAGAAGATATCGGCATTCATCAGCCCGTGCAATGCTCTGTCACTGCGCCAACGTCCAGTGCTGATAGTCACGTCCCCCGTGCCCTTTTCAAACGTAGTTGCCGATGTGTTGCTGTTGTTGTGGTCTTCAGTCCTGAGACTGGTTTGATGCAGTTCTCCATGCTACTTTATCCTGTGCAAGATTCTTCATCTCGCAGTACGTACTGCAGCCTACATCCTTCTGAATCTGCTAAGTGTATTCATCTCTTGGTCTCCCTCTACGGTTTTTACCCTCCATGCTGCCCTCCAATGCTAAATTTGTGATCCCTTGATGCCTCAGAGCATGTGCTGTCCTACCAACCGGTCCCTTCTTCTTGTCAAGTTGTGCCACAAACTCCTCTTCTCCCCAATTCTATTGCATACCTCCTAATTAGTTATGTGATCTACCCATACAATCTTCAGCATTCTTCTGTAGCACCGATGTAGTGGCTTTAAAATTGGCACATGCTTAGATCGTCGGCTGTGGAGGCTCATCGTTAGGAGTATTAGGTGCACTGAGTGTTCATACTTTACTCAGCCAAACATTAAAGTCTGATGTTCGTTCCGCCACAATTTGCCGCCTGTTCAGTTTTACCAGTCTGCCCAGCCCACGACGTCCGACATTTGCAGTGAGGAGTGGCTGCCCAACCCCCAAACGTCTGGACGTGGTTTCACCTTGGTTTCGCCACATGCTGAAGACAGACACCATAGCACTCCTTGAACACCAGACAAGCCAAACAGTTTCCGAAATGCTTGTTCCGAGCCTCTGATCCATCACAATCTGCTGTCGGTCAATCTAAGAAAGATTACGTGCCTGCACCACCTGCACTCCGACGGCACCCTCACTGATACAACATGCACCGTGCATGTGTCTGATTAGCAGTCACTTCTCGCCAGGTGACGCTGCTATCGCCTGGACTGGTTTATATCGACAGTATGTAGGTGGTCACAATGTTGTGGCCGATCAGTGTATAGTCTGTCTCGTTTTCATTTGACTGCTCCTTTTGTGATGCTTGTGTACACCACAGATACTGCTAATGCGATATCGACCGAATTGATAATCGATGACTATATCTGAGCTAATGTTCGGCTGTATTGTGCTTTAACTGATAACGTTGCTTTTCACCCAAGAACATAATGTAACATAATATTTGAAGCAGCTTAGGGAATAGCTCTTGCTGATCACATCTGCCAATTATGAAATATTAAACATAGGCCCTTTTCCTAAATCAGCTGGTTCAAGACTTGTCTGATTTACCTCTCCTCTTGCAGAACTTCCAGATGTATAGCGGGAAAAAAATCCAAATGTTGAAACTGTCAATGCGTGTTACATACTTATGGCAGAAATAATAAAAATGATGGATACAGCTCAATTTGCAGTCACGTAGTTTTGTGAAATCCAAATTCTGCTAGGAAAAAAGCCGAATATCCCCCAATCCCCTATCCCTGACTTGCCTGAGGCAATTTTGCGGTTGATGCGTCGGTGGTTTAATTTCGCTATTTATCAGTACTTTCACACTTCACCAACATTACTCAACTGACAGTTAACATATTTGACAAAGATTATGTCTTAACTGCCGCAAAGTTTAGCAGTATTCAGTAATTCCATGTTTTTTAGGTTATATTTTGTAATTTTAAAAGTGTTTTTGGTACGTTTACACTTATCGAGTATAGTTTAATTACATAATCTCGAATTTGAAGTTCACATTACACATACGTGTGAAAAATATTGCTTGTCCCAAAGGAATATATCTACATTGCAACCAACTGAAATAGCGCCTGCTGCCTTGAGTGCACTGGCCACTGTTACTCTTAATGCTGATTCTATTTAGTCGTTGTCGACTCGAACAATCTGCCTCTCGCATTCGTCGCAATTAGTAAGTTTCCCAATTAAATGTTGATTAGTTTCCTTATTTCACAAATTTTCGCTTATTTCGTAAATATCCTTGTACCACGACACTTTTTTAATAACTTGCTGAGCAAGTTTCTCTATATGAAACAAAATTGTGAAAAACCATCATAGTTACACAGAGGTTTGCCTTTATTAGCTGATGCCTAGTATCCGACATTTTATGTCCATTTTCAAATCACCCACGTAAATCGTACAACGTGACAGCATTAGGTTTATCTCCGTTGTGGAGCCTCACCCTTCAGACTGCGACAACTGCCAAAGTTTGAGACAAGGTGGTTATGTTAAAGAATTTTATACAGTACGGTTTACAGCACATAATAATGTGGAAGCACACATTGTACCATAAGCTGGCTAACTCAGTGCCAGCAATAGATGGGAACTTTCTGGACCGGTATTTTTCTTGCGAAGTCCGTATGTGCACAGGGGGTGTACTTTGGTCATTGAAACTACGAGAGGCATTCAATGAGTAGCGCAACGCTATTTTTCTTCTGAACGCGGACTGGTTTTACACTACTGGCCATTAAAATTGCTACACCACGAAGAAGAAGTGCTACAGACGCGAAATTTAACCGACAGGAAGAAGATGCTGTGATATGCAAATGATTAGCTTTTCAGAGCATTCACACAAGGTTGGCGCCGGTGGCGATTCCTACAACGTGCTGACATGAGGAAAGTTTCCAAACGTTTTCTCATACACAAACAGCAGTTGACCGGCGTTACCTCGTGAAACGTTGTTGTGATGCCTCGTGTAAGGAGGAAAAATGCGTACCATCACGTTTCCGACTTTGATAAAGGTCGGATTGTAGCCTATAGCGATTGCGGTTTATCGTATCGCGACATTGCTGCTCGCGTTGGTTGAGATCCAATGGCTGTTAGCAGAATATGGAATTGGAGGGTTCGGGAGGGTAATGCGGAACGCCGTGCTGGATCCCAACGGCCTCGTATCACTAGCAGTCGAGGTGACAGGCATCTCATCAGCATGGATGTAACGGATCGTGCAGCCACGTCTCGATCCCTTAGTCAACATATGGGGACGTTTCCAAGACAACAACCATTTGCACGAACAGCTCGATGGTGTAATCAACGACGAACCTGGGTGCACGAATGGCAAAACGTCATTTTTTCGGATGAATTCAGGTTCTATGTACAGCATCATGATGGTCGCATCCATGTTTGGCGACATCGCGATGAACGCACATTGGAAGCGTGTATTCGTTATCGCCATACTGACGTATCACCCGGCGCGATGGTACGGGGTGCCGTTGGTTACACGTCTCGGTCACCTCTTGATCGCATTGACGGCACTTTGAACAGCGGACGCTACATTTCAGATGTGTTAGGAGCCGTGGCTCTACCCTTCATTCAATCCCTGAGAAACCCTACACTACAGCAGGATAATGCACGACGGCATGTTGCAGGTCCTGTACGGGCCTTTCAGGACACAGAAAATGTTCGACTGCTGCGCTGGCCAGCACATTCTTCAGATGTCTCACCAATTAAAAACGTCTGGTCAACGGTGGCCGAGCAACTGGCTCGTCACAATACTCCTGTCGCTACTCTTGATGAACTGTGGTATCGTCTTCAAGCTGCATGGGCAGCTGTACCTGTACACGCCATCCAAGCTCTGTTTGACTCAATGCGCAGGCGTATCAAGGCCGTTGTTATGGCCAGAGGTGGTTGTTCTGGGTACTGATTTCCCATGATATATGCTCCCAAATTGCTTGAAAATGTAAACAGATGTCAGTTCTAGTATAATATATTTGTCCAGTGAATACCCGTTTATCATCTGCATTTCTTCTTGGTGTAGCAATTTTAATGGCCAGTAGTGTATTTGGGATTCCAGTACATCATACTTTTCCCCACTCTTTTGGCTACAGAGTCCTATTTTTCAACACAATCTCCGTTAAATGCGACGGCCTTACGCTACCTCACTTGTAGAGCCGGTATATCCGCATGACACCACTCTACTGGTCAACGTCGAACCCACCGTCTTCCTGCATCGATAACCTATCCTAATCCACGTATTAAACCGCGTCCTGAGGAGTGCTTCCTCCATTGGGGCAAACAGATGGAAGTTGGAAGTTATGATATCCAGGGTGCAGGGTGTGTGAGGAAGAACAGCCCAGTGAAGTTTTGTGAGCTCCTACCGGGTGCACAGGCTTGTGTGAGGGCAAGTTCATTTGCATTTTTGTAGCGACGAACATGTTGATGTCGTTTCTTCCTCTTCCTGAGGCACTGTGCGGCCAGCCGATACGTGGGATATCGGACAGGTTTGCGCGACCTTGTTGCGATGATGATAGACGCCTCGCCCAACGTCTCTCCGTGCTTTCGCTCATTGCCAGGTTTCCGTAAACATTCTGAAAACTCCTATGAATATCAGCGATTGTCTGTTTTTCCGTCCAAAGGAACTCTGACAGCTCTCTGCTTGGCACGCGCCTCCATTATAGACGGCATTTTGAAGCCTACGTACTGCGCTGCCATCTATCAGAATTTCATAAAACTATAGGGGTTGAAGAGGGAATATTCCACGATGTCCCAAAAAAAAATTCCGCATTTTTCAACCGAAATTGAGCGAGAAAAAAGTTGTTACATTATTTATTGAAGTCTTCAGGTACAACAATGGGCGAGCTACGGGTGCCCCGCGGAAATATGAGGATAATACGGAATGAATTTGGTGTACTGGATGGATGTATCATCCGAAATGTTGAAGAGGCTCTGACGGAGGCTACTGGGGCGCGAATGGTTGTAAGTCCTCTCTCATGTCTGCAGCAATGATGCCTACGGAATCATTCTTCTGCTTACAGTACTCTGCGTCAATCACACACCCTGCAAAACTCAAGGAACGCGCGGCACATAATCAGAGGAACTGTTATTCGACAGCGCCGTCTACCGTGGCAACGATGCGTTTCCGCACACGTGTTCATAGGACCTTTCTTCCTCCATTTCTAGGCAGGAATCCGTCCCTGCAGTTTGTCCTACTCCTACATGACAATAAACAAGCACAGCATCAATGACTAACAGCGCGGCGTGGCCGCGGCGTCTGGGCGCTATGTCACGGAATGCGCGGCCCCTCCCGACGGAGGTTCGAGTCCTCCCTGTTGTTCTTAGCATAAGTTTGTTTAAGTAGTGTGTAAGTCTAGGAACCGATAACCTCAACAGTTTCGCCCCATAGGAAT
This sequence comes from Schistocerca serialis cubense, assembly GCF_023864345.2. Lineage (NCBI taxonomy): Eukaryota > Metazoa > Arthropoda > Insecta > Orthoptera > Acrididae > Schistocerca > Schistocerca serialis. The sequence continues at coordinate 607,159,681 of NC_064641.1, read as the reverse complement.
TAACACACACTAACACATCAACGACTAGGAGTTAAAACTGATGTTACGAACGATACGGAAAATTTTTTGCTTCACAGGAAGTAAATTGCTGAGTATCTGACCAGTCAGTATTAAACATTCAGTATTGTGTAATATGCCTTAGAAATTTTCCACCTGCCTCCAAAAGCTGTCTTAGACGGTGCTACGAAAGATAGTTTCATCACACTCCGGAATCGATATCTTCTTATCAAGCGATGTATGATCGAAGGAGTGTAAGGAGAATAATGCGATAAACCTTCAGCGGATCTTGCCAAAAATCCTAAGATATGTTTGTCTCATGTATGTTAAGTCAGTAAACAGATCAAAATAAATTTCTCTGTGGCTCCCGATCGTACTGACACCGCGAAATAAGATGGCATGCAGGGATAAAATACTAATTTGATTGTTCCGAATTTAATTCATGGCGGAGGATCACTATACGGTTCATCTACTTAACCACCAGAAGAACTCTGAAATGGCGATCGCGGAACAGAAAATAAACTAAATCACTCAACACAGGAAAGACATCTGGCTCGTACAGTTCTGCATTCACAGATTGTGCGAAAGAATTTGATCCCCTCCTAGCAGCTACATTATGTGATCAAAAGTATCCGGACACCCCAAAAATATACGTATTTCATATTAGGGGCATTGTGCTGCCTTCGGCCAGTTACTCCATATCAGAGACCTCAGTAGTCATTACACATCGTGAGAGAGCAGAATGGGGGTCTCCGCGGAACTCATGGACTTCGAACGTGGTCAGGAGATTGGGTATCACGTCTGTACACGAGATTTCCACACTCCTAAACATCCGCAGGTCAACTGTTTCCGATGTGATAATGAAGTGGAAACATGAAGGGACAGGTACAACACAAAAGGATGCAGGCCGACCTCGTCTGTTGACTGACAGAGACCGCCAATATTTGAAGAGCGTCATAATGTGTAATAGGCAGACATCTATCCACACAGTCATACAGGAATTCCAAACTGCATCAGGGTCCCCTGTAAGTACTATGTGAATCAGGCGCTAGATGAGAAGACTTGGATTTCGAGGTCGAGGTGCTCTCAAAAGCCACACATCACGCCGGTAAATGCCAAACAATGCCTCGCTTGATGTAAGAATCGTAAACATTGGACGATTGAACAGTGAAAAACCGTTTTGTGGAGTGACGAATCACGGTACACGATATGGCGATCCGAAGGCAGGGTGTGGGTGTGGCGAATGCCCGTTGAACGTCATCTGCCAGCGCACATAGTGCCGACATTAAAATTCGGAGGCGGTGGTGTTCCGGTGTGGTCGTATTTTTCATGGAAGCTGTTTGCTACCCTTGTCTTTTTGCGTGACACTATCACAGCACGGGCCCATGTTCATGTTTTAAGCACCTTCTTGCTTCCCACTTTTGAAGAGCAATTCAGGGATGGGGATTGCATCTCTCAACACGATCGAGCACCTGTTCATAATGCACGTCCTGCGGCGGATTGGTTACACGACGATAACATCACTGTAATGCACTGGTCTGTACAGAGTGCTGACTTGAATCGTATAGAACACCTTTGGGATGTCTTGGAACGCCGACTTCGTGCGAGGCCTCACCGACCGCCATCGATACCTCTCCTCAGTGCAGCACTCCGTGAAGAATGGGCTGCCATTCCCCAAGAAACATTCCAAGACCCGACTGAACGTATGCCTGCGAGAGTGGAAGCTGTCATGAAGGTAAGGATGGGCCAACACCATACTGAATTCCAGCATTACCGATGGAGGGCGCCACGAACTTGTAAGTCATTTTCAGCCAGGTGTCCGAATACTGTTGATCACATAGTGTATATATCATCGGTCACTGCAGCAACTTAGAGCACCAAGCGAAAAGAAGGAAATCGCGTTTTCAAAAACTGTCATCGGACAGTTGCAGATGTTTTCAGTCATACACTCAAGCGCCAAGGAAAATGGTGTATCCATGCATACGCAAATACACGGCGCTGAGGTCGGCAACGCCAATATAAGACAACAACCGTCTCGCGCAGTTTTTAGATCGGTTTCTGCTGCTACAATGGTAGTTTATCAAGATTTAAGTGCGTGTGAACATGGTTTTATAGTCGGCGCACGAGCAATGGGACACAGCATCTCCGAGGCAGCGATGAACTGGGGACATTCCCGTACGACCATGTCACGATTGTACCGTGAATATCAGGAATCCGGTTAAACATCAAATCTCCTACATCACTGCGGCTTCATAAAGATCCTGCATGAACTGGACCAATGACGTCTGAAGAGAATCGTTCAACGTTACAGAAGTGCAACCCCTCCGCAAATTTCTGCAGATTTCAATGCTAGGCCTCCAGCAAGTTTCGGCGTGCGAACCATCAAACGAAATTCTATCGATATGGGCTTTCGGACATTGGACTGTCGATGAATGAAATCATGTTTTCTGGTTGAACGAGTCTCGTGTAAGATAGTATCGAGTGGATGGATGTGTACGGGTATGGAGACAATATCATAAATCCATGGACCCTGCATGTCAGTAGGGGACTGTTCAAGCTGGTGGAGGCTGTGTAATGGTGTGGGGCGTGTGCAGTTGGTGTCATATGGGGCCCCTGATACGTCTAGATACGACTCTGACAGATGATACGTATGTAAGCATCCTGTTTGATTCCCTGCATCCATTCGTGTCGATGGTGCATTCCGACGGTTGGTTGGTTGGTTTTGGGGAAGGAGACCAGACAGCGTGGTCATCGGTCTCATCGGATTAGGGAAGGATGGGGAAGGAAGTCGGCCGTGCCCTTTCAGAGGAACCATCCCGGCATTGGCCTGGAGTGATTTAGGGAAATCACGGAAAACCTAAATCAAGATGGCCGGACGCGGGATTGAACCGTCGTCCTCCCGAATGCGAGTCCAGTGTCTAACCATTCCGACGGACTCGAGCAATTCTAGCAGGACAATGCGACACCCCATACGTCCATAATTTCTACATAGCGGCTCCAGGAACATTCTTCCGAGTTTTAATACTTTCGCTCGCCACCAGACTCCTCAGACATGAGCATTACTGAGCATATCTGCGATGCCTTGCAAGGTGCTGTTCGGAAGAGATCTCCCCCTCTCGCACTCTTATATATTTATGGACAGCCCTGCAGGATTCATGAAGTCAGTTCCCTCCAGCATTACTTCAGACCTTAGTCGTGTCCATGCCACGTCGTGTTTCGGCGCTTCTGCGTGCTCGGGGATATTAGGCAGGTGTACCTGTTTCTTTGGCTCTTTAGTGAATATCGCTGACATCAGTCTGTTGTAGAGTTATGAAACAAGAATTACGAACGCCGATGCAGAGTATGAAAAGTCCTCTGTAGGACAGAATATGATTTCCGTTGACAGAGTGCTTGTGAAACTCAGCTCTTTGAGATCCAGAGCGTTGTAACCCACGGCAACAATGTTGATACCGTGTTGCCTGACTTCCGGCTGGCGTGCGCTACAGTTCCCCACCGAAGTTTGGTAAACAAAATACTAGCTTACTACTGAAAATCAGACCACTGGTGACGGGATTCAGTACTTCATAGCAAACAGAACTCAACACAAGCGTTGCTGTTGTCTGTAGACCGGTTTCAATGCCAGACGGGCACTGTACATCCACGATTGATGTACGGACTGGAAGTCTACCATGATTGAAATCAAAGGTAACATATCGCGCGTACGTAAACGTGTATAAACTACTGCACTTCTGACAACAAGTGACTGGAAACAGTAAGCGATGTATAACAGTTGGAGTAGCGTCGTCTTAAGGGGAATGTTTATAACAAGTCGTACGAAATCCTGAGTCCAGTGCTAGAAATAGGGGAATAATTGCAAGAAAATGTAGTTCATCCTCGAACGATATAGCTTACCAAACACCGGTATGACTACGTCTTCTGTATTACACGTCATCTGTGGATTCTTACGAGGTAAGTTTAAGAAAATCAAGAGAGAACCTATGAAAAGTGGCTCGTTCTATTATAGGTTTGTTGGTAATTGTGAGAGCGTCATGGATGCCCTTAGGTTAGTCGTTGCTTCCCCGAAATTCCACAAAAAATGTTTGTCTTTGATCAGCGTAACAATGTACCTCCTCATGTACAGGGTGAACATTAATAAAACGACAATCTGCAGGGGTGGCTTCCTGAATGGAAATAGGGAAAAAATGTCCGGAAACGCATCGTTGTCACGGGCGACGGCGCTGACGAATGACGGTCCGTTTGACCACATTCCGTATGTTCCTTGTGTGTTGCAGGTGGTAGGCATAGAAGCGGTTGTCATGTAGTATACACGTAATCGTACTTTGGCTTACACCATGTTGGCGAGCCACTTGCTTAGATCTTGTACTAGAGTTCGTCTCAATGCCCTATAGAACTAGTTCCTCTAAGTCTGGTGTAAGCACAGTCCGCCGCCTCCCTGCATGTTTATCTATCTGAAAGGACACGTGATCAAAGAAACCCCCAAAAAGGGGTGGGAATGTTGTGTACTTATTCTGATTGACCCTTTCATACGCTGCGGTTTCATCCGTCGAAACAACTATTTCCTCTAATCCATACCATCCTCGTTTGTTTTGTAGCATTCCCAGTTGATATTATGCTGTTGAATATTGCTGGAACAAGCTGATGATTTAAAGTTTGACATTACTTGGTTTCCTGTGTGTTTGAAGGTCTGTAAATGGATGCCACAGAGGCGTCATCCCCTTCTACGGATTGCAATATAACTGTCGCTTATGACGTTAGTTGGCAGAACAGCTAGTTGTGCTCATGCGTAAACAGTTTATTCATGGGCTTCATAGGCTTTGTGCGACTGCATGATTGTCAAACTCATACCATTCTCTCCATAACTTCATTACTATGGTCTTCGGTGCTTGCATATACAAGAATATCACGTTGTGGAGTCATAGCAGAGATTGACCGGAAGTGTATCCTTGTTAGATGACAAGCCCATCACACTTCTATTCACCATTGTCAAGATTGGCTCTGATATGAAGTGATCGCTCAAACTTCTCACTCCTATGGACCGGAGAGGATGATTTATTGTTACAACTATTCTCCAGGATTTTACTCGAAATTTTATCAACTTCATGTGAGATTTAGTTTATTAGATACTTTCATAGTATATTAATTTAGGGTCTATTAATTCCAGAAAAGGTCGCTAGTGCTACCTTAGTATGGTGGCTTAAATATACGTTAAGCTGGATTACATGATCTTATCTGCTCTACTGCATGTACGAAATGACTATTATAAATACCTATACCTTCTGAATTGTAGTCACTCGGTTAAATAACTACAAGATTTTATGCACAGGATGGTTGTTCTGTCTTACATCACCACATTCCGTATGTGAATGGTGCGAGAGGCTTTATCGATACCTGTCCCAGCTGCGTAATGTCTTTTGCCTGTCGCCGGGTAACTGTGGCTCAGGCGTTTCACTAGGGGTAGCTAGGTACTGCTTCACTTGGATAAAGGTTCTCACACGAACTACAACACGGCAGTTGCTTGAGGCACCAATTGGGCTCTACATTTTACTGGCGGCTGTGGGTAAGGGCCAAGAGACTGGCTCCAGCTGTTACGTCCGCTTGGAATATGGAAGGGGGCGTGTTGACCAATGACAGGCCGGCTACACTCCTCGACGTGGCTACTTCCAGCTTGCTCGCGGCGAGTCACAGGCATGAGACCGAGTCCCTAAATACGCTGCCTTGCCTGTGGACAGAGGGTTTGTGGCGGTTTTAATTTCATCGCAGAACAACGTCGAATCTACGGTAAACATTTGCTTTACAGCTATCGGGTGCGAAGGAGGGGAATTTGGGAGAATTCCCGCGTTCTGCCGTAATATTCTGTCATCCTGGTTATAGAGGCATAAATAGTTCTATAACGCTGTGCGGCTCCGACCTGTGTGGGTGCATTGTCTACGCTGCGTTCATGTAGTAATTAAGTGTGGTACTGCTTGCTAAATTTGTATAATGTTCTGCCTCACATTTTGTGAAATTTATATAAAGTGCTGCCTCTCATTTAGCGGGAGGTTGCCTTGTCATTGCACATTCAGTAGGCTGACAAGGGACATTATACGTTTGTAATCTATTCGTGCACTGAAGAACCAAAGAAACTGGTACATCTGCCTAATATCGTGTAGGGCCCCCGCGACCACGCAGAAGTGCCGCAACACAACGAAGCATGGACTCGACTAATCTCTGAAGTAGTGCTGAAGGAAACTGACATTATGAATCCTGCAGGGCTGTCGGTAAATCCGTAAGAGTACTACGGGGTGGAGAGCTCTTCTAAACAGAACGTCGCAGGGCATTCCATATACGCTCAATAATGTTCACGTCTGGAGAGTCTGATGGCCAGCGGAAGTGTTTAAACTCAGATGATTATTCCTGGAGCCACTCTGTAGCAATTCTGGACGTCCGGGGAGTCGCATTGTCCGTCGAAATGCACAATGGACATGAATGGATGCAGGTGATAAGACGTGATGCTTCGTGCGTGTCACCTGCCGGGGTCACCTCTAAACGTATCAGGGGTTTCATATCACTCCAACTGCACACGCCCCACACCATCACAGAGCCTCCACCAGCTTCAACAGTTCCCTGCTGACGTGCAAGGTCCATGGATTCATGAGATTGTTTCCATACCAGTACATATTCATCCGCTCGATACAATTTGAAACGAGACTCGTCCGACCAGACAACACGTTTCCAGCCATCAGCAGTCCAATGTCGGTGCTGGTGGGCAATAGCGAGGAGTAACACTTTGTGTAGTGTAGTCATTAAGGGTACCCGAGTGAGACGTCTGCTCCAAAAGCTCATATCGATCATGTGTCGTTGAATGGTTTGCTCGCTGACACTTGTTGATGGCCCAGCATTGAAATCTGCAACAATTCGCGGATGGTTTGCACTACCGCAACTTTGAACGATTCTCTTCAGTCGTCGTTGGTCCCGTTCTTGCAGGATCTTTTTCCGGCTGCATCGATGTCGTGGGCATTTGATGTTTTACCGGATTCCTGATATAACTGTACACACGTGAAATGGTCGTACTGGATAACCCCCACTTCATCGCTTCCTCGGAGATGCTGCCTCCCATCGCTCGTGCCCCGACTGTAACACCACATTCAAACTCACTTAAATCGTGCTAACCTTCCATTATAGCAGCAGTAACCGATTTGACAACTGCGCCAGACAGTTGTTGCCTTATATAAGCGTTGCCGGCAGCAGCACCGTATTCTGCCTGTTTGCATATGCCTATACCAGTTTGTTTGGCGATTCAGTGTATATGTCTACACTGAAATTGCGTGACACCAGTGACATTGACATAAGTACTCCTGCCGGTTATCAGTACTCGGTTTTCTATTTGTTTTGCTTCACTTCTGCGTTAACTACTATTTATATTTTGATTGTTTTTACCTCCCGCGCTGAAGGCCGTTTGGTGTAGTCTTTATTTTTGTTTTTAAGTCAGAAGACTAAATAGTTGACCTACTTTGTGTATTATATATTCAAGTTCAATTATGTGTCCTTGTCAAAGTAACATATAAAAGGCTTAAGCATTTTTGATGTGTTTCACGTAGCCTCTTAGTGTTTAAATATTTAGAGGTAGACCAGTGGAGCACCTTGTTTCCTGCTGGTTTCTTTTCAAATGATGCTTCTAAGTTCTGGTAATTCATTTTAAACGTAGTTGGTCACGTGAAGCGGATATTTAAATTCTGATGTTTTGTGTGTTGGTAATTTAATCTAAGTGCGGTCACGGCTAGCTGCCAAATACTTTTTTTTAAAAGTTGCTTATCTTGGTGGCCGAATAAGGCCTTAGAGTTTTATTTAGAAACATTGGTCGCCGTGAAGGTGCCTAGATAATTACTGTTTTTATCTTTAATCTTTTGCCTTTATTTATTCTGTGGCCTTTCATGGTGATTAGTAGATGCACCTGTTTTCCGTAAGCTATTGCTTGTTTCCTGATTATTCTGAATATGTACCAAAGGGGAAAAGTTCGTCTGGAACATACAGAGAGCTAAAGCTTATTCTTGTTTTTGATGTTAAATAAGCTAACTGAAAGTGTATCAGTTTCGTACAGCCAACCCATACGGTTCACCACCCTAGCTTCCTACCGTTTCAATACTGTTACATTTCTGTTATCAGCGTTATTAATTTCTTTCGCGAAGTGCGTATTTCTATCTCTTTGAATAACATTTTACAGCTATATGAAAAATTCTTTCTGTCGTTCTTAGAATACACCGTTATTGATGCTCAACCGGTGCAAACCCATTATTTGAAGAAATGAGAATATAAGTTTCATACACATCGAAGCAGACAGCAACCCTTTGTCAGAGAGACAGTGAGGCACGTCTTTACGGCAGAACACAGACTCATTCTGAAACAGCACTATTTTTCATCAGTCTTCTGACTGGTTCGATGTGAAAGACGACAACTTCCCCTCTGTTATGAGTCTCTTAGTTGCAGAGTCGTACGTACACTCAACGTCCTCAGTTATTTGTTGAATATATTCTAATATTTTTCTTTGCGTATAGTTTCTGTCCTCTGAGGCTCCATCTAGTAGCATGGAAGTTATTCCTTGTGTTTTTAACACGCCATTAATCGCCCTATCCTCTTTTCTGCTCAGTGGTTTTCACATATTCCTCAATTCGCCGACCCCGCAGAGAATCTCCTCATTTCTTACGCTCCTATTATCCGTTTCGCCATATGGAATAGTCTTTCATTTAGAATCCAATGCGCACCTTAAGATGCTGCAGCAGATAAGGATTAATGTGATGAATAAGTATCTCCTCTAATATTCCTAAAGGTCTACCCCGATGCATAATCACCGGGTACCAGTCAATTGTTGCCTACCTAACGGCTACCAGTGGCAAAAAATTTATTTTAAGTGTTACACATAATTATTTATCTAACTTAAAAATCTAAGGTGTTGTCATAATTTACGCATTACGAGACACAATATTATTTTCTCAAGTCGCGAATTGATCAGTGACCAGAATACAGAATAAATTTTCTTCACTTCACGTCTATGGTCACAAATTTTTTATCGTCAGGCTACCGCTTTCGGTCTATAATGACCATCTTAAGATCTGTTTTATAAAAACATGTCGTACTATACTGGAGCCGTAGTGGCATTGTCAAATGTTAAACACAAAATCAGAACCGACATTGTCAAATATATGTCGGAATAACAGCATACACAAGAGTCATCTTGTCAGCAGCGCTACTGTTCAAAACAAAATGCAGTTTGTTTCGTACAGTACTGCCACTATGGCTCCAGCATATTAGGACATGTTTCGGAAAAGTATCATCCACACAATTCGGAAGACGGCAAGAGCTGACAAGTGCGAGAATTATCGCACAATGAGCTTAACAGCTCATGCATTCAAGTTGCTTACAAAAATAATACACAGAAGAATGGGAAAGAAAATTGAAGATGTGCTAGATGACAATCAGTTTGGCTCTAGGAAAGGTAAAGGCACGAGAGAGGCAATTCTGACGTTACTGTCAATAACTGAAGCAAGACGAAGGAAAAATCAAGACACGTTCACAGGATTTGTCGATCTGGAAAAAGCGATCGACAATGTAAAATGGTACAAGATGTTCGGAATTCTGAAAAAGTAGCGGTAAGCTATAGGGAGAGACGGGTGATATACATTATGTACAACACCCAAGAGGGTATAATAAGACTGGATGACCAAGAGCGAAGTGCTCGTATTAAAAAGGGCGTAAGACGGGGATGTAGCTTTTCGCCTCTACTGTTCAATCTGTACATGGAAGAAGCAACGATGGAACTAAAAGAAAGGTTCAGGAGTGGAATTAAAATTCAAGGTGAGAGGATATCAATGATACGATTCGCTGATGACATTGCTATCCTGAGTGAAAGTGAAGAAGAATTACTAATGAGTACGGAGTATGGATTGAGAGTAGATCGAAGAAAGACGAAGGTAATGAGGAGTAGTAGAAATGAGAACACCGAGAAATTTAACATCAGGATTGATGATCATGAAGTAGATGAAGTTAAGGAACTCTGCTACCTAGGCAGTAAAATAACTAGTGACGGACGGAGCAAGGAGGACATCAAAAGTAGACTAGCAATGGCAAAAAGGGCATTCCTGGCCAAAAGAACTCTGCTAATATCAAATAGCGGCCTTAATTTGAGGAAGAAATTTCAGTACAGCATTGTAATATGGACTCTGGGAAAACCGGAACAGAAGAGAATCGAAGAATTTGCTGCAGACGAATGTTGAAAATTAGATGGACAGATAAGGTAAGAAATGAAGAGGTTCTACACAGAATCGGAGTGGAAATGAAATGGGAAAAACACTGATAAGGAGAAGGGACAGGATGATAGAACATCTGTTAAAACATGAGAGACTGACTTCCATGGTGCTAGAAGGAGCTGTATATGGCAAAAATGTAGAGGAGGGCAGAGATTATAATACATCCAGCAAATAATTCAGGACGTAGGTTGCAAGTGCTACTCTGAGATGAAGAGGTTAGCACAGGAGAGGAATTCGCAACGGGCCGCATAAAACCAGTCAGAAGACTGATGACCGAAAAAGCATTTGTCTCACACGGGCTGAGTGCATCCTGCTTGCCAACAGCGCTCGACAGACCAGATGGCCACCCACCCAAGTGCAAGTGCTATCCCAGCCCGACCGCAATTAACTTCGGTGATCTGACGTGAACCGCTGTTTCCACTGCGGCAAGACTGTTGGCGCAAAGCCGAATGAACTTAAAATTTTATATCTTTGTGCTAGATGTAGCCGCAGAAATATGAGGTCATAAACACTGCGATGCGTGCCAATTAGCTTTTGCCTGAAACGGAGGACAAATTACCCACACTATCCTCATCCAGTGTTCGGTAATGAGAGGTCTTAACAACTTCCATCAAACTTTAAATATAATTTCAAACTTTTTTTAAGCTATCTCTGCATTACATGCTCAACGTTGGATTTAACACATTAACTCCGTTGTAAAGTAGCGCTAATCGGAGGCCTGAATCAGGTTTTATAAGTTCAATTCTCTAGAGAATCAAGGGTCTCTTCTGCTCGGATTTCCTGGTTGGACAGCAGACTCTGACCTCCGTGTATCCTGCCCATCACGCTATTCTGTAGTTAGGATTAACATCTGTTTCTCCATCAACATCTACAACTATGAAATTACCCTGAAGTTCACAATTAAGTGCTTGGTAGAGTGTTCATCGAACCACCTTAAAGTTATTTCTCTACTGTTCAAATCTCGAATGGCGGGCGGGGAAAATAAGCAGATAATATTATCTTTAGGAGATCTGATTTCTCGTATTTTATCGCGGTAATCATTTCTCCCTATGTAGGTGAGCACCATCATAACGTTTGCACAATTGCAGGAGAAAATTGGTGGCTGAAATTTCAAGAAAAGATCCTGCCGCACGGAAAACTGCCTTGATTTTAATAACTGCCGTTCCAGTTCACCCAACATGTCTGTATCACTCTTCCCCCTATAATACAAATCGAGCTGTCCTCCTCTGAACTTTTACTATGTCCTTCGTCAGTTCGATCTGATGGGGATCCCACACCATACACCAATACTCCAAAATAGGGCCGGCAAGTGTGATGCAAGGAGCCTCTTTATTAAATGTGCTGCACTTTGTAAGTGTTCTGCCAAAAAATCTCAGTCTATGGTTTGATTTCCCCACAACATTATCTGTTTGACCGCTCCAATTTAAATTATTCATAACTGTAGTCCATAAGTACTTGCTTGAATATACAGCCTTTAGATTTGTGATTCGTCGTGTAACAGTTTATACAGTGAAAGGAAAGAAAATATAATCTGTTGCTTAGTACGACATGGGTGAATACAAAGCGGACAAATTTCACAGTCCTTGCTTGCTTACGTACACCTCTTTGTTGTCTGTCGACGAGGAACATACGCAAGATGTATGTTACTAGAAATTAAAATTCACGAACGTTACTTGTAGTACCCCTTTTCTATGCACTATATTTTATATAAAAATGCTTATCTAGAAAGAGAAAAAGAGGAAATGCAAGAGAAATATACGAATAAGAACTTCTAATAATAACAATCTGGAACCAGATGAAGAAATTCAAGCCAGGAGACAATTCACTATTGCGCTTTGGAATAGTGAGTGCTAGACTGAATTTTTTTTTGTTTACACATCAACATTAAATTATTTTTGTAGCTTGGTTTGTGACATACAGTCACACGACATACTAAAATATATTCAGCAGGCACAAGATGGAAGACCTTTTATTTCACGCCTAGTGGAATATCCCATTACTGAGATAAATGCTTTACGTGTTGTTGCTGTTCAGCAGCAGAGCTCATAGTTTTATTGTCACCACTTTAGTGTCACTTGTTCAAAAAACGCTTTACTGCGATTCGTCAGTCTTTTGTTATTATGGCCTAAATAGGCAAAGAAACGGAATATGTCAGCAACTAGGTGCCTCTTCTTCACACGAAGAAGAAAGAAACAAGGCCGAACTGAATATAAATATGTGAGAATTAACGCTGCTGTGGGTGAAAGCAATTTGCATTTCGAAAACGCCACACAGCAACAAAATGTGCAAACATCCAACAGCAATTAACAGATCGGAAACACAATTGTTCGGCCTTCAACTCATCTTGCATGACTGCCAGGACAAGCCTTTAGCGGAATAAATATGGAACAAAAGTTGCAAAAGATATTAACGAATATGACTACTAAAGACGATATGACAACAATCAAAAAGGAAGTGAATAACATAATGTTCACTCTTGAAAGTAATATGACTACTAAAACTAATAACATCACGTTCAAAGATGAGATCAAACCTGTATCTGCTACGATGGCGTCTGCTGAAATGATCAAGAAGTTCGATGAGGTAACACTAAATATCACAAAGCACGTTTCAGAACTCTCGTTACATGTAGCAAGCCTGGAAACACAGTTTGGTAAATATTTACTAGAGATACACTATATGATCAAAAGTATCCGGACACCCCCAAATACATACGTTTAAATATTAGGTGAATTGTGCTGCCTCCTACTGCCAGGTAATCCATATCAACGACCTCAGTAGTCATTACACATCGTGAGAGAGCAGAATGGGGCACTCCGCGGAACTCACGGACTTCGAATATGGTCATGTGATTAGGAGTCACTTGTGTCATACGTCTGCACGGGAGATTTCCACAATCCTAAACACCCTAGGTCCACTGTTTTCGATGTGATAGAGAAGATAAGAGTCGAGGGGCATGAAATGGAAGCAGTGGTTGGGAAAGGAGTGAGACAGGGTTGTAGCCTCTCCCTGATGTTATTCAATCTGTATATTGAGCAAGCAGTAAAGGAAACAAAAGAAAAATTCGGAGTAGGTATTAAAATTCATGGAGAAGAAGTAAAAACTTTGAGGTTCACCGATGACATTGTAATTCTGTCAGAGACAGCAAAGGACTTGGAAGAGCAGTTGAACGGAATGGACAGTGCCTTGAAAGGAGGATATAAGATGAACATCAACAAAAGCAAAACGAGGATAATGGAATGTAGTCAAATTAAATCGGGTGATGCTGAGAGGATTAGATTAGGAAATGAGACACTTAAAGTAGTAAAGGAGTTTTGCTATTTAGGGAGTAAAATAACTGATGATGGTCGAAGTAGAGAGGATATAAAATGTGGACTGGCAATGGCAAGGAAATCGTTTCTGAAGAAGAGAAATTTGTTAACATCTAGTATAGATTTAAGTGTCAGGAAGTCGTTTCTGAAAGTATTTGTATGGAGTGTAGCCATGTATGGAAGTGAAACATGGACGATAACCAGTTTGGACAAGAAGAGAATAGAAGCTTTCGAAATGTGGTGCTACAGAAGAATGCTGAAGATAAGGTGGGTAGATCACGTAACTAATGAGGAGGTATTGAATAGGATTGGGGAGAAGAGAAGTTTGTGGCACAACTTGACTAGAAGAAGGGATCGGTTGGTAGGACATGTTTTGAGGCATCAAGAGATCACAAATTTAGCATTGGAGGGCAGCGTGGAGGGTAAAAATCGTAGAGGGAGACCAAGAGATGAATACACTAAGCAGATTCAGAAGGATGTAGGTTGCAGTAGGTACTGGGAGATGAAGAAGCTTGCACAGGGTAGAGTATCATGGAGAGCTGCATCAAACCAGTCTCAGGACTGAAGACCACAACAACAACAACAGAGAAGTGGAAACGTGAAGGGACAGTACAGCACAGAAGCGTACCTGCCGACCTTCCATGCTGACTGACAGAGACCGCCGACAGTTGAGGGTTGAAATGTTTAATAGGCAGACATCTATTCAGACCATCACACAGAAATTCCAAAATGCATCAGAATCCACTGCAAGTACTATGACAGATAGCGGGAGATGAGAAAACTTGGATTTCGAGGTCGAGGGGCTCTCAAAAGCCACACAACACGCCAGTAAATGCAAAACGATGCCTCGCTTGGTGTAAGAGTCGTAAACATTGGACGACTGAACAGTGAAAAACCGTTTTGTGTAGTGACGAATCACGGTACACGATGTGGCGATCCGATGGCAGGGTGTGGGTATGGCGAATGACCGGTGAACGTCATCTGCCCCCTTTTTTAGTGCCAACAGGAAAATTCGGAGGCGGTGGTGTTATGGTGTGGTCATGTTTTTCATAGAGGGGGCGTGCATCCCTTGTTGTTTTGCGTGGCACTACAACACCACAGGCCTAGGTTGATGTTTTAAGCACCCTCTTGCATCCAAATGTCGAAGAGCAATTTGGGGACAGCGATTGCATCTTTCAACACGATCGAGACCTGTTCATAATGCACGGCCTGAGGCCGAGTGCTTACACTACAATAACATCCCTGTATTGGACTGGCGTGCACAGAGTCCTGATCTGAATCCTGTAGAACACCTTTGGGATGTTTTGAAACGCCGATTTCGTGCCAGGCCTCACCGACCGCCATTGACACCTCTCCTCAGTGCAGCACTCCGTAAAGAATGAGTTGCCATTCCCCAAGAAACTTTCCACCACCTGATTGAACGTTTGCCTGCGATACTGGAAGCTGTCATCAAGGCTAAGGATGGGCCAAGAACGCAATGAATTTCAGCATAAATGATGGAGGGCGCCACGAACAAGTATGTCATTTTCAGCCAGGTGTCCAGATACGTTTGCTCACATTATGTAGGACACAGGTGTATATAAATATCAGTATTTTTTGAGACATCTGTCTACTGACTGGTTCTACGTGGCACGCCACAAATTCCACGCCTGTGCCAACCTTTCCATCTCACAGTACCAATTGCAACTTACATCTTCAATTATTTACTGTATGTATTCCAGCCTCTGTCTTCCTCTTCAGTTTTTACCCTCTACAGCCTCCTCTAATACCATGGAAGTCATTCCCTGATGTCTTAACAAATTTCCTATCATCCTGTCCCTTATCAGTGTTTTCGACATATTCGTTTCCTCTCAGATTGTGCGTAGAACCTCCTCGTTCCTTACATAATCTGTCCACTAATTTTCAATGTTCGTCTGTAGCACCACAAAGAAATGCTTCGATTCTCTTCCTTTCCGGTTTTCCCACCATGTTTCACTACCATACAATTCTGTGCTCCAAACCTACATTCTCAGAAATCCTCAAATTAAGGCCTATGTTTGACACTGGTAGACTTCTCTTGGCCATGAATGCCCTCTTTGCTCCGTCTGTCATTTGTTATTTGGCAGCCTAATTAGTAGAATTCCTCAACATCATCTACTTAGTGACCATCAATCCTTATGTTAAATTTTTCGCTGTTTTCATTTCTGCTGCATCTCATATGTAATTATTCGTCACTTACACTCAGGATAACAATGTTTTCCTCAGAGTTTCGAACATCTTGCATCATATGACACTGTCGAACGCTTTTTCCAGTTCACTGAAGTCTATGAACGATTCTTGATTTTTCTTTAGTCTTGCTTCCATTACCAACCTCAACGTCAGAATTGCCTCTCTGTGCCTTTACATTTCCTGATGCCAAATTGACCTTCACCAACACATCCTCAATTTACTCTTCCATCCCTCTGTATATTATTCTTGTCAGGTAATTTGATGCATGCGTCGTTAAGCTGATTGTGCGATAATTCTTGCAGTTGTCATCTCTTGTAGTCTTCGGTATTGGGTGTATGACGTTTTTCCGAAAGTCAGATGATACATCGCCAGACTCATACATCCTACACAACAACGTAAATAGTCGTTTTGTTGTCACTCCCCTCAATGATTTTAGAAATTCTGATGGAATATTCTCTAAACCTTCTGCCTTATTTGAATGTCTCTTAGGATCTAATTCAAATACTGGAACCCTTTCTCTTCTGTATTCACTCCTGATTCTTGTTCAATCACATCATAGAAATCATCCCCCTCCTACAGGCTATCAATGTGCTCTTCCCCTCTATCTGCTCTCTCTTCTGCCTTTAGCAGTGGAATAGCTGGTGCATTTTTAATGTTATCACCCTTCCTTATAAATTCCCTGAAAGTTATTTTGACTTTTCTATATGCTGAGCCAGTCCTTCCGATAATCGTACGTTTTTCGATATCTTCAGATTATTCATGGATCCATTTCGTCTTAGCTTCCCTGAACTTCCCGTTTATTTTATTCCTCAGCGACTTGTATTTCTGTATTCGTGTGTTTCCCACGACATTTTTGTACTTCCATCTTTCGTGGTTCAACTGAAGTATTTCTTCTGTTAACCCTGTTCTGTTTCAATTGCGACACTGAGTTCTCTATCGATTGTGATCAGTCTGAATTACAACATCATGGCGGTTACATCGTTGACTGATGCTGGATAGGAAGAATTAACAAATACCTCAACAGACGAAGAATAGCTTTCCAAGTTCGACGTTCGTGCCAGTAATGCATCTGAAAGCAAGTGTTCTTTCGGTAATGACAGTCCACAGCCTATCTGAAACAGAGTAAAGACTTCTATTTCTAAAATAGCGAACACGTAATGGCAGTCGCAACCACCAGCACAACACGACAGTTAATCTAACTCGAACGTCATCAAGCTTACCCCAGGTGCTACCAGATACACGACCAGCGGAATAAGTGATTTAAACAGTTCATCTGAAGTAGTATTTTGTACATCGCTTCAGAATAAAATAAGAGATTTCGAACACTGAGGGACAACGAGTTTGTGGTCAACAAAGGAAAAGAATTGATGATTCTGTTTTTCATGCTCACTTAGGTTTCTTATTCCTTCCTGATGTATATCGATCACATGGGGAATCTTCAAAAAGTTTGTGGGATCAAGATGCTGGGCGTAACATATTTTAAACAGTCATATCCCTCGAAAAATTCAGCGGAATAAGTGATTTAAAAAGTTCATCTGAAGTAGTATTTTGTACATCGCTTCAGAATAAAATAAGAGATTTCGAACACTGAGGGACAACGAGTTTGTGGTCAGCAAAGGAAAAGAATAGATGATTCTGTTTTTCATGCTCACTTAGGTTTTTATTCCTTCCTGATGTATATCGATCACATGGGGAATCTTCAAAAAGTTTGTGGGATCAAGATGCTGGGCGGAACATATTTTAAACAGTCATATCCCTCGAAAAATTCTGTAACATATTTCGTCTTGCGATTTGATAAGAAATCCACGAGAAAGGAAAGACAAGGTACTGATAAACTTGCCAAAATTCGTACTAAATGGAAGAAGCGGTTAGAAGTCCTTCCTGAACTACATAATCAAGGAGAAAATGTGATCGTTAACTATCAACAGCATTTAGAGGCCACTGTCCATATTAAAGTAGTATATTCCAAGCAAACCGCCAAAACATGGGATCGGGATTTTGACTCAGTGGGACAGCAAATCTTCATGTGAACTGAAAGCCCAGATTTATATAGGATGCAAGGTAGCAACCTATATGGGCTATGCACTGGGAGTGCAATGCCCACATCAATCGCAATTTCGCGGTTTTTAATAATTGGTTCAAATGGCTCTGAGCACTATGCGACTTCTGAGGCCATCTGTCGCCTAGAACTTAGAACTAATTAAACCTAACTAACCTAAGGACATCACACACATCCACGCCCGAGGCAGGATTCGAACCTGCGACCGTAGCGGTCGTTCGGCTCCAGACTGTAGCGCCTAGAACCGCACGACCACTCCGGTCGGCTTTTAATAATTAATTAGGGTAGTAATGACAAGTAGCACTTATTTGAGGTTCATTATGCTATGCTAACAGAAGTGGCAAGGGATGAACAATGAGAATAGACTGCATTGTGTTAAATGCAAACAGTTATTGTGGACAGAGTTCCCTGCAGTATTGTACTCAGGGAGACAGTGTCGTGAAGCCAGCTACGCAGTAGGCCAAAAGTCGAATTTTAAAACCTTCAGCACCCCAGGAGGTGCTGGCACCACCAGTCTCCAGCAGCAGGGCTTTCGTGCCACCCGACGAATTGGCGGGGTTTCCAGCCGTTCACTACGATGCAAGCAGAATGTCTCCCCAAAGTGAGACGCTGAATCCCTCTCGCCCGTGTCGCCCTGGCCCCACGAAAGCGTCGTGGGCGACATTGCCAGCAAGGAATGTACCCCCGCACATACCCCGCAACATATTTTGAGCGTGAGACAGAAGAACAGATTTCGCCTGTTCAAACACTGGCGCTAAGGAAGCGTTGGAAATTCTTCCGGCGAGCGGCGACTCCCACAGGCGACTGCCATTGGTCGGATCGACGTGACGTAAGCAGTGTTTCCCTCGCACTCACAGCCGAGAGGGAGCAGGGCTCATTGGTAAAAATTTTGTTAAAATGTTGCAATTGGACAGCCACAGCAGCAGAGTGGAATACCACACTAGATTTTGTTAGAAATGAGACACTCTCATTCCAGCGTGCGTCCTATAACGAAGCAGTACTCGGTACTGGGCGATACGGGGTAACTGCGGAGTAGCTGTGTACCTTATCCGGAACTCCAGATAATTTCGCGGTATTATGTCGTATACGCGCTCCGCTGTGGTTCCAGCTGCATCACACCTAATCGGCATAACAGCACGACGAAGAACAGCCATCCGGGGCCCAGTCAAGGGGCAGAAGAGCTGAATATGTAATACATGGAGCTCCGGCCGTAGCACGATCAGCCTTGCAGTTCATTGACGTTAAACGGGTGGCTATTGACTCATTGAGCATCACAGCACATTCTCGCCTTATTTCTGTGATTTAGTTACTGATGGAAAGAACTTGACCTAGAATCTTGTGCTCTCATTCAGTTAAGGCGAAGTGTCAATCTGCATTGCTAGGTTTTATAGGTATAAATTTATGTTATACTCCTTTACTTTCATTAAGATATTAATCTGTCGACACTCACTTTGTTAGTGTATGTAATTGTCAAATAGGATGAATCTGATCATCTTTCCCGATATTTCAAACTGCACGTATATCGACGCACCAACCATTTCCTAAAACAAAGTCACAAATTTTAGTGGGGGTTAACTTGGTGTTAATAATTTACACGCATAATTACTTTCTAGGAGACAAGTGACCTCACCCAATCCGATTCTTCAACAGAGGCCAGGATTGCATAGTCAGATGTCATTAAGTGCAGAAGAATCACTATAGGGGGAATTTATAATAGAATTCCATGTTCAGCGAATAGTTCATTTTCATATCGCCTCAAGGTAGCAAAGGGAACTCGGAGGTCGGTTTCCAAGGGAAAGAGAGCGGAGCGGCACCAGAAAAGAAAAGGAAACTCATAGAATGCGAGTCGTTGCTGGTCTCACCTCCGATTTGCGAGGTCAATTCTGACCTCGCAAACCAGAGGTCAGAGCAGTGTCCGAGACATGTGTCAGCTGCTTTTCATAATGCAGTTTGGGTCAGCTGCTCCTAAAAGAAAACTGACAATGTTTGGAACCATGTGGAAAAATAAGGCGGAGCTCTCACAAAATATGACCAACAAGGAAGTTCATAACTTTTCATTGTACTTCACAAATAACGCTACGGTGGTCAGTTACATTCCTAAGAGAAAGAAGAATGTTGTATTTTTGAGCTCTCTCCACTGTGATGGCGAAATTACTGACATAACTGATAAGAAGCCAGAATGTTTGTAGATTTTAATTCAACCAAAGGTACTGTAGACAAGCTTGATCAGCTAACACACACACACACACACACACACACACACACACACACACACACATATATATATATATATATATATATATATATATATATATATATATATATATGCAAACAATAGACCTATGGATAGCCCCCGATACTTCTAGAATATTCTCTATTCTCAATGATGCTGCTTATAACGCATATGTCTTGTGGACTTCGCTTGTCCCTAATTGGAATGCAAGGAAATTGGCTAGAAGGAAAATATTTTTGGAGCAACTTAGAAAGTCACTGCTATGAGGCTACGGTGCACTGCTTGAAGGAAGAAAGTTCCAAGAACAGATGATTCTCTGACAATGGTGAGCAGCATCCAAGAGCCTGAAGGAGTGGTAGGTGTTCCCAATCACTAACAAGAACAAAATCTACGTAACATTGACGCTGCAAGTTCTGTCATTCAAACAATGACAATAAAAGAACATGCTCTCTGAAAAGTGTAATGAACATGTAGGCAAAACACATGTCACCTACTTCTGTTCCAACTGCAATGGGTAAGAAGAAAGAAAATGATATGCACTGACAAAGAGATGGATGGATGTTGACAAAGAGTTTTTAATGGAATTGTCTGTTATTTCTAATTCAACCTGTGTGAATATTAAAATAATACATTTTCTTTAGTGAAGTTCTGTGTATTATTGTTATTACTATGTATTCACTATTGTAATTATCATTATACTGTAATACAACAATGTCGATGGCTTACATCTCTATGAAACGTGCGTGTGAGTAGAAGATATTGCAGCATTTTATTGTGTCCTGTCATATTGACCCGAACTGTATATCGCTATAGTTTATGTGAATAAACATCCAAATTAAACCATGTACAAATCAGTGTAAATCAAGCTTGTATTTTAGTCAGGGTGCTAGAAACTTTCAAAGGTTATGGGTGGGTGCAACATGTTGTACAGAATAGGATGTGTTGAGATAGATGTTTATTTATATGCCGTGTTCAAACAAGCGCCCATTATTCTAAACATACAACTCAGAGTGTCTAATCGACTTGCAGACCATGGTATCCCACGGCATTAGCCTTGGCTGCTTCATCGGCATCGCCTCTATATTCATCGAGCGTCAGTTGCTCATATACAGGGTGATTCAGGAGTAATTTGTGAGGTGATTGTGCATGTGAAGATAAACCGAAGAAGTGCTATGAACATGAGTCCGATTTTCGATCGTTAGAGAACTGGAGATAGTTGACGACTGCACACATACTTGAACGATTATGAAGAGAAATGTGAATATTACCGAAGTACTATGTAGGCCCTATGATGGAATAGGGGTAGGACGGATGACTGGTCCATCCTACAAGAGGTGTTGAAAAAGTCCCCCACCCAACCTAGTGCACTTGTCAACGCTTTGCAGGGCGTCTTGTGTTGCACATCAGACATCATTTCTGCTGGCGTTAATGCTGTCAACAGTGTCGGTGATGCGAGCGACAAGCACTTCAAGTGTGTACACATTCGTAGAGTGCACATCGCCCTTTAACCAGCCCCATAAACAGACGTCTAACGAGGTCGGATGATCTGGCAGGCTGGCTAATGGGTCCGCCACGGCCAATCCACCGTTGAAGAAACCTGTTATTCAGGTAATGGAATATTTGTACAGTAAATCGATGATCCGCCATGTTGCAGGTATATTTTCCGTCGTTGCGTTGACGTCACGTCTTGTACAAGTGCAGGTAGATCTTCTATCAGGAATGTGCATCTGCTGCGACTGTTATGCGCTTTGGCAGTAACACAGACCCAATTACGAGGTCATCAATCACACCTCACCTGACGTTCACTGTGAATCTAACTTGAAAACTTGCTTCTTTAGTGTCATGTGGATTCTCCATTGCCCATATACGAGAACTGCTGATGTAGCCTCATATGTAAATAAAGTGCATTGCTAGACCTCTCTGTGTACAGCCACCCATTCAGACAATTATTTCCCGTTTACTGAGTCACGTGGATGCAAAAATGGTTCAAATGGCTCTGAGCACTATGGGACTCAACATCTTAGGTCATAAGTCCCCTAGAACTTAGAGCTACTTAAACCTAACTAACCTAAAGACATCACACACATCCATGCCCGAGGCAGGATTCGAACCTGCGACCGTAGCAGTCGCGCGGTTCCGGACTGCGCGCCTAGAGCCGCTAGACCACCGCGGCCGGCACGTGGATGCAAATTCTGCACTGGCTGCACGTGGAATGGGTACAAGCCCTCGTAATGTAATGTATGTTTGTGGAATGTCAAGCTAACGTCTAATGTGCCATGTACTGGCGGTGGGACTCCATTGTACCATTGAAATAATTTATTCCCTTTTCTTAAGTGGTTGAACGGCGTCACGTTCTGATGTCACGTGTACACCGGGTAATGTTCTGGATTCACATAGCGTTTGAAAAACACCGGGGGCATACCATGGCAAAGGGGTTTGTCCATAAGGGAGACTTCTCTAGTAATCTGCCACAGCTGCGCGGGCACTACCATTACAGTACCCGAACGTAGACAACATGTCGTCATATCTTGCACAGGTAAACGTATGTGGTGTGTTGTTATTCTTGGACACAGTGGAGTTGCTCAATTAAACAACAATCAAGCATGACATGCACACAGCCTCATGATGCTCACTGATCCAACCCATACTTACAAGCTGTGTACGCCTAAAGCTGTGCTACGGTGCAACGCCACAGTATTGGCATCTGTTAGAGTGCCTCCACGCCTTTTGTAGGATGCATCAGTCATCTGGCACCCCAGTATTCGGTCCACCACGGCGGCTACACAGAATTTCGGTGAGTAATATTCACACTTGTCTTCATAATAACTCATGTGTGTTCTTAGTCGTTAATCGGCTCCAGTTCCATCACAGATCACACACATGTTCATAGGACTCTTTCGGTGTATTTTCACATATAGAATCACCTCATAAACTATGAGCCATTCCTCCCAGTGTATCAATTCACTCGTTGAATGTCTGTACCACTTTTATTCCACGTCAATATCCGTTTCTTCGTTTGTTGGTGCATACCGACTTGTCTTATTCCGATAAACTTTTAACTCTTAATGAATTGATTATCATGGATTTTTAAATTTTTTAATTTGCTTAATAATCACGCGAAATATTGAAAACCGAAATTTTGTTGTTCCTGCTAGTTGCCTTCAATAAAATATCCACTGCTCTGAACGCCTCAAATGAACTGCCTGTCACCAGAACAACCATCAAAACATTATGAATTATAATCGGTTGCCGGGGTTGGATGTTCCTTATGACGTTCCTTTCCCCGTGTTTGCGAATTAAATTTGTCGTAACACCCTGTAATTATTTTTCATATCTACATTACTACACGAGTTACCTGAAACCCACAGCACAGTACCAAAACTCATTTACAAGTTGCCTGTCTAACAACTTGCAGGGACAACAAACTTTCAGTTTTCAATATTATTATTAATATTCAACAATCTCGTGATTATTGAGCAAACTTAAAAATTTAAAATTCTGCCATAATATACTCATTAAGAGTTAAATGTTTAACAGAATAAGGCATTAATTACAGTTAGAAGCTGTGTGTTTATCTCGAGGTAACGCAACTTTCGGCGCGGAAATGGCAGTATATTATTCATCCACTATATGACAATGAGAGCACTTAGCTACTTCCAACAAATCATACCCATAATTTCAAACCATTTCGAAACATTTTCTCGCTGAAACCCCCTCGAAATGACGACAGGAAAAATGTTTATCACTTACCACATTTGAGTTGTTCCTGCAGTAAAATGGCAGCATCAGCAACGACGTTTTAACTTATTACTTATTTATTACTAACTCCATTGGTAACACAGATTGCAGACCTAATCCACATACACCACTGTAGGCTACCCGCAAAATTTATAACACTGTATGATTCATAGTTCAGGAGATACGAATTGACAAACACTTAGATGCGTGAAAAACTAGCGATTGCTTGAAATGACGTGCAGTAAAACTTCAACATCACGTATTCCGCTTTAATTTATTACTCCAGCTCTACTTACTCTATTGATAAAACACTTTGCAGGCAGTGTCTATACATATTACTGAATGTACCTGCAATACTGAATCACTGTGACACACATAACTCTGGAGAAATGTCATAAACATTTAGATGCGTGAAAATGGAGAGCAAAATATGAAGCTTATATTCATCTAGTATTTGAGAATGAGTGCACTTAGTGACCTCCAACGAACTTTAAACATAATTTCAAAACTCTACTGAATTTTTCCTCGCTTACATCCTTGAAAATAAATATTTAACACGTATCTAAAGCAATCAGACGTTTGAAGCTGCTTTTATATACCAGTTCGATTCTTCAGAGAACCGGTCGTTTACTGATATCTTAAAATATGTTTCGACGCTTATATGTCATGCTCTGTGTGTCTCGATTTATTTCTGTAAAAATATTACCTGAAGGTCAAGTTTGTGTTTCTACTTTAGGCCTAAAAAAAGTAATATGTGTTTTTTTTTTTAATTTTCATTTGATTACTCCACAGAGGGTATACATTAGAACTACAGCCAATTTGATACAGCATGTTGCAACCATCTCTAAAGCGAACAACGTTTCTAGCTCCATAACTAAACACGATAGAAATTTGACTTAAATATTTCGTCCACAGCTGATTGGAATATTGGAATAAAACGACTGCGTGATATAATTTGAAATACAATTTTTTTTTTTGCTAACTCACTGCTGTAACTCCTGGAAAACGTACTTTCATAGCTCCGCAGAAAGAGTAACAGTTTTTACATTTACCTTTGTCAATAATATTGCTACCACTTATTATTTTGTGAGCTACAGACAGTAAAACCTTGTCCCAAACACCCTGTAACTTCTAAATTAGCGATCGAACTACAGAGTTACACCGATTGAGAAATTCCAATCATTATCATAAGCGCGAATAGAAATCAACAGTATCAAAAGACGTCCTAATATCGAGTACTGTTAGATGGGCGCATTACGACTCTTCATGGCATTTTTATGTTGTCATTTATTTTGATTTATACAGTTCCTGTGCTAAGGCTGTTCGCGTGTCTGATTGGTATATATATCCTAGATGTTACAAGTTATAGGGCGGTCCATCACCTGTTAATGAACAGTGCATTACAAGGCCTTGGATAAAGTGTGCTATATGGCAGTCACTCTGTAGTCACCCAGTTATCAGTCTTGGGTACTGACGAATTTAACCTTTGTTTCTGTGTAATAGTATATATACCACTAATGGAGAAATACTAAAGACGTTTCTAAGAACTGAAAAACTAATAGGAGAAGCGTTATAAATACAGATGTGACCACTCTTATCGTTAGGCTACCAAAGGCTTCAGATTATTTTCCGTCCTGTTTTGCAGAGACATGTTTTAACAAAAACGCATTTGTCACATAGGTGCTATCTGGTGACTCAGAATTTATTTCAACTTGATTGTTGATACCTGTTGTGAAAATGTATTAGCATAAGCTTCGAAAATAGCATCAAATTTTCTTTTGCCATGCTGAAGTTGCACAAAGTTTTTCCGCAGAACTGCAGGATTCAACTTGCAATACAGAACGGAACACGCAAGCCTGATTTTGACCTAGCACACGTTTTGTTACACTTTGTTACACGCTTTCCTGTGTTCACTATAAAGTTCGCCTTATACTCGAAATTAATATAAGACTCTTCAGTGTATGACATAAAATTCTTGTTGTCTTAAAAATGGACGTACGAGGTGTGGCTAGAAAATAACCGGACTAGTACTGGTGAAACAATAAAACGAATGCAATAAGGCTGAAAGTCGCGTGGCCTGTCACGTGACTCTCGCTCCGCCTACTGCTCGAGTTTCATCTGCCTCCTGCACTCAGTCTGCCCGTGGCGTCTGTTTTAAATAGTTGACGTTTTGTCTGTGCGTCGGAAAATGTTGAGTGTACAGAAAGAACAACGTGTTAACATCAAATTTTGTTTCAAACTAGGAGAATCAGCAAGTGAAACGTTTGTAATGTTACAACAAGTGTAAGCGATGATTGTTTATCGCGAACACAAGTGTTTGAGTGGTTTAAACGATTTAAAGATGGCCGCGAAGACACCAGTGATGACACTCGCACTGGCAGACCATTGTCAGCAAAAACTGATGCAAACATTGAAAAAATCGGTAAACTTGTTCGACAAGATCGCCGTTTAACAATCAGAGCAGTGTCTGAGTTAACAGGAGTCGACAAGGAAAGTTTTAGGCAGATTCTTCATGAAAGCTTCAACATGAACAAAGTGTGTTCAAAAATGGTTCCAAAGTGTCTCACAATTGAACAGAAGGAACGCCGAAGAATGATTTGTTCTGACATCCTGGAAAACATTGAAAGTGATCCCACCTTCTTTCAAAATGTTATTACTTGCGATGAATCGTGGTTTTTTACTTACGATCCCGAAACTAAACGCCAATCGATGCATTGGAAAACTCCTGGTTCTCCACGACAAAAAAAAGCACGAATGTCAAAATCGAAATTCAAGGCAATGATGATTGTTTTTTTTGACATCAAAGGGATTGTGCACATTGATTGGGTAGCAGAGGGACAAACGGTGAATCAGCATTACTACATTAGCGTCCTGGCTACCCTACGTGAGCGAGTACGGAGAAAACGGAACGATTTGTGGAGAAAAAAGTCATGGATCCTTCACCAAGGCAATGCCCCAGCTCTCAGTGCGTTGTCAGTGAAGACGTTTTTGGCAAAACACAACATTCCCATCTTAGATCATCCACCCTACTCACCTGATTTGGCCCCCTGTGACTTTTTTCTTTTCCCTGAAGTCAAGTCAGCTTTGAAAGGAACTAGATTTGAGACTGTTGAAGCAGTAAAAGAAAAAGCGACGGAAGTAATGTATGGACTTACCGAAAATGATCTGCAGCATTGCTATGAAAATGATCTGCAGCATTGCTATGAACAGTGGAAAATTCGTATGGAGCGGTGTAGAGACCGAGGAGGAGAGTAGAGAGTACATTGAAGGAGATAACATGAAATTGTAAATAATTGTAAATAAATGTTTTTTCTAGCATCAGTCCGGTTTTTTTCTAGCCGCACCTCGTATATTCGATGCCACGGGAAACCTATCTCTATAATGCAAAAGTGGTTTCAACTGGCAGCAGAAGTGCATCGATGCAACGAACATTCTTCCCATGTACTATTCGTGAGCGGAACTGGTATGGAGGGATCAGATAGTGGTACCGAAAGTACCCTCCGCCACACACCATTAGGTGGCTTTCGGAGTATGATGTAGATGTATACGTAAATGACTTTGCAGGGATTCACAAGCTCGCTATGAAAGGGCAACTGAGACAGGGAAATAAGGAGCTTGCTGTTATTCTGGGTTGACTTGCTTCACAATAGCAACCGCTTGATGCCTCAACAAATAAAACCATTTTAAGTGTATATGAGAGAGGAGTGGAGAAAATTGAATGGATGAAACCTAATATGAAAGCACGCCTGTGGGGAGGCTGGTGGAAAATTTCTATTGTTGCCGTTCTCATCACAACCTCTCTAACTACAACGTTGGCAACCAGAAAGTGATTAGCAAAAACGTGATGCCTGTAATTAATGTTCACTGTACCCACTCTGATGGAGAAATAAAGTTGTTGATCATTGAAGTTCATTAGGTTGAGGATTCATAGAAAATGCAGTTTACTATAAGAATTTTCACTACATTCTGAAAACGGTAAATTTCCAGACAAAAGTTTACCCAAGCAATGCTACTATCAGCTCTTGTACTATCAGAGCTGTTAAATGTCTATTGCACGGATCCTGTTATCCCTAGATAACGAAATTGTTCAATTATCGTTATCCATGTAAATATTCAAAGTGAATGCTCGCCAAAATTTTGATTTTAATACTCATCAAACGCCACGCTAGTAATGTTAGAAGGTCTATAGTACGGCGACACGTGAAAATGCGACATACGCGAACTGAGAATAAATCACTGAGGTCGTTCCGCAATTAACACTTTACCACAATGCGAACTCATTGTTACGTGCATATCGAGTTAGGTAATACGGCATCCAAGGCAGTTCCTTGCAAATGCACCGACACGACATTGCTTCCGACACGGAGTGCGCGCTGATACGAATCTACAAGACAACTGGGGCCTGACTCTAGCTCATAGCGCTCTTATTTACATAGCCGCGGAGCAGACCGCCGAAAGCGCAGCCGACTAAATTTGCCTTCCTGACTAGCTGCAGGGGCTAGTAGAGCATCACTTTAAGTTAATAAATAATTAATTGCTTCATTTTCTGGAGGCCACTGAAGCTCTCTATTTAATTGTACAATCAGCACACAGGTAAGTATCTATAATAACATTCTGATGTGGCTAGGTTAAATACTTTTGGCGAGAGAATTATTTTAGTAGCACTGCACGCAATAGATGAGCTCTGAACTTGCCCTTTGGAGAGACGCTACAGCTATAGTTTTACAACCACCTCTTGGAAACTTCTCACATCTTTATTATTATAGCGTATCTCCAATCTAACTTTTCTAAACATCCTATATCTAATCACTTCCTTAATCTATCTTGCTTCAGAACTTTTAGGGCAAAAAGCAGAAAATTATTAATTACAAACAAAATCCACTACTGGCCATTCAAACTGCTACACCACGAAGATGTGCTACAGATGCGAAATTTAACCGACAGGAAGAAGATGCTGTGATATGCAAATGATTAGCTTTTCAGAGCATTCACACAGGGTTGGCGCCGGTGGCGTCACCTACAACGTGCTGACATGAGGAAAGTTTCCAACCGATTTCTCATACACAAACAGCAGCTGACCGCCGTTGCCTGGTTAAACGTTGTGATGCCTCTTGTAAGGAGGAGGAATGCATACCATCACGTTTCCGATTTTGATAAAGGTCGGATTGTAGCCTATCGCGATTGCGGTTTATCGTATCGCGACATTGTTGCTCGCGTTGGTCGAGATCCAATGGCTGTTAGCAGAATATGGAATCGATGGGTTCAGGAGGGTAATACAGAATCCCCATGGCCTCGTATCACTAGCATTCGAGATGACAGGTATCTTTTCCGCATGGCTGTAACGGATCGTGCAGCCACGTCTCGATCCCTGAGTCAACAGATTGGGACGTTTGCAGGACAACAACCATCTGCACGAGCAGTTCGACGGCATTTGGAGCAGCATGGACTATCAGCTCGGAGATCATGGCTGCGGTTACCCTTGACGCTGCATCACAGACAGGAGCGCCTGCGATGGTGTACCCAACGACGAACCTGGGTGCACGAATGGCAAAACGTCATTTTTTCGGACAAATCCAAGTTTTGTTAACAGCATCATGATGGTCGTATCCATGTTTGGCGACAACGCGGTGAACGCAAATTGGAAGCGTGTATTCGTCATCGCCATACTGGCGTATTACCCGACGTGATGGTATGGAGTGCCATTGGTTACACGTCTCAGTCACCTCTTGTTCTTACTGACGGCACTTTGAACGGTGGACACTACATTTCAGATGTGTTACGACCCGTGGCTCTACCCTTCATTCGATCCCAGCGAAACCCCACATTTCAGCAGGATAATGTACGATCTCAAGTTGCAAGTCCTGTACGGGCCTTTCTGGATACAGAAAATGTTCGACTGCGGCCCTGGCCAGCACATTCTCCAGACCTGTCACCAACTGAAAACGTCTGGTCAATGGCGGCAGGGCAACTGGCTCGTCACAACACGCCAGTCACTACTCTTGATGAACTGTGGTATCGTGTTGAAGCAGCATGGGCAGCTGTACCTGTACACGCCATCCAAGCTCCGTTTGACTCAGTGCCCAGGCGTGTAAAGGCCGTTCTTACGGCCAGAGGTGGTTGTTCTGGGTACTAATTTCTCAGGTTCTATGCCCCCAAATTGCGTGAAAATGTAATCACATGTCAGTTGTAGTATAATATATTTGTCCAATGAATACTCGTTTATCATCTGCATTTCTTCTTGGTGTAACAATTTTAATGGCCAGTAGTGTATTATTTTGTCAGATCCACCATGCTGTTTCCACTAAATTACAATGTAAAAGGAATCCGAATATAAATTTCGAAGTTTCTAGCTCCTTCGTGTTGCAAAGATAATTTTCACGTGAAATGTCCGAGTTTTCGTAAACTGTTATAGTTACTAAACTGAAACTTAACACATTATCATTTTAGCATCACTCCTGACATGCTATTAACTTTTCAGATTATTGACTTTACTTTTAAGGTACTTCGCAACATTCGTGATGTCATAGCTACTTACAGCGGACTAGGCTGGCATACAATGGAAAGCATATGAAATTTATATGGCAATGAGTAGGCTGCTTCCCTACACGCCGAAGGGAGCTTTAAACCGACGTACAATCAAATAAGTGTGTCAGTGGACAAAACAGTCATGGACCAGACTAAGAGAAGACATTGTTAAATGTTGCAATTGTCGAATCAATGATTACATACAGCCATTTCATTATTTTTCCTGTGCCTTTGGCCCGCATCAGCGAGGTTATTGAAGGTTTATCCAGGGATAGTTTATGCCCTTCTTGTCGCCAATCCGGTACTACGGCGACCTTGCGACATTACCTCTTGTTCAAATGGTTCAAATGGCTCTGAGCGCTATGGTACTTAACTTCTCATGTCATCAGTCGCCTAGAACTTAGAACTAATTAAACCTAACTAACCTAAGGACATCACACACATCCATGCCCGAGGCAGGATTCGAACCTGCGATCGTAGCGGTCGCTCGGTTCCAGACTGTAGCGCCTAGAGCCGCACGGCCACTCCGGCCGTCTTTACCTCTTGTTGACTCCCCCCCCACCCACCTCATTTTGTGTACTCTAGCTGTGTGTGTGTAGTGTTATTCTTGTGATTCTTGTGAAAGTGAGCGAAAGTTTGAAAATCTTGTACCTAAGGCCTCACTAGGCCGGTACTCGCTTAGTGGGATGTGGTAAAACGCCTAAAAACCATATCCAGTCTCGCTGGCACACCGGTTGATTTCAGTCTGGGGCTGACATTCCGACCCATTTTGGAAGCGGTGGCTTAAGACACACAGCCCTGCGAGCGGGTGCTTATCTCATGGCATAGAATACCTAAACATCGCCAGTGGAGTGTACTAGTTCTATTGCATCTTTAATCATTACTAGGGAGATTTCCTTCTGGCGGTCTCCATTGAATTCATGAGGAAAAACACATCATGAACAAAGAGGTGTGGCACGGACCTCTGACTCGGGATACAAATTACTGTATTTATCGAGCTCAGAAAAACCCTATGCTCTCCATGAAAATAGTTCAGGTCCAGCAACAAGCCGCCTGCTCTCCATAACTGCATTCAAGTTGACACACAATTAATGTTTCAGGCGATAAAATTAATTTATTTGTTTTAGAACCAACATCGACACAGACTTAGTGCGGACTCTTTGACGTGCTACAAGGCAGTAAGTTTGTAATAACACATTCTCAGGAAACATCAACAGATCCTAAAATACCATTAAAATGGCAGTTGTTTTACAGAGTGGGTAGTATATATTTCCGACAAATTGTAACTTGAATCTTTAAGCGTTCATGATAGATCGTTGTCGGTTTCACTTCTGTTCCGTAACAACAATTAAATAACTTCTCCATAACTTTTCACGTTTTCCTCCTCCTGTTTCTCTACTTTGACACAATGCAAGTTGGTTATTTTCTATGCTACCTGACCGAAGTAATTACCTTTAAATGGACTTACCTTGGATCTTGTTCGATATGGAGCAGACACATTACCCGATGCCTGTAAAAATACTTTTCTGAATTTGATATCTACCCTATAATAAGAAAAGAAACTGTCATCCGACAATGTAGTGAGGAGGGAATAGAAAACTCGTATCCAGAAACTCGGTCATTTACTCGTAAATATAAAGCGCGTTTATATGAGACTCTACAAAACACGTAAGTTGTGCAAATACACACGTGTCTTCTTTGCCAAACAAAATAAGAATTCACTCAACTGAATATTTATAAACAATCCATTCGTAGCCATACCTTATCTGCAACAACCGAAATTACCTCTAGTTGAACCATACTCTGTAATAAAAACAGCAGCTGGTTTATCATTGGTACTACTCATGGTGGTCACCTGATTCGGGTCTGCGATCTCGTGAAAGTTTGCCTGTTCTACTTACACGTCTGGCTTCTTTCTGAAGCTGCCGGAAGGGCTTCTGCACGCCGGTACATGGAGGAGTTCTAGGCGCTGGAATAGAAAACTGCCCTTCACACTAGTAGTTATGTGATTACTTCGCCACGTGATGAAAGGGAACACGAACACTTCAAGCTAACAGAAATAGTGCTAAGCACGCTTCCATAAGTACACATTTCAACAGGTCTTGCTTGGTCATGTAATAGCTGCTTGGTATCACCATGTTTCCTTCTTAAAGTCGTGTGTTGTACATAAATATTAATGACATGCTGTACACATTGTTTATGAGATGACAAACGTTATGCTGTGTCTTTAACCATTTTAACCCTTATCCGTGAAAATGGTCCATGACTGAAACCGGCCGATATTTGGGTTTAAAATAAATGCAGCTGATGATCAAACATACATGCAGAGACAGAGAGTTTAAGAAACCAGATTTTAAACAGAGAAATATTTCAAGATCAAGCTAAGGATTATGAGCATAGTTTACTGGTTATGAACTGCAGCTGAAAACTGATAGTATTACGGAAAGGTACGACATTAACAAGGAACCCTAGAGTGCAAGTTGCAAGTTCAATCTTCAAGAAGGCTCACTTGAATCTGCTGTGTGAACAGTTATGACATGAAAAAAATTAGTTGCTATTGACTTACCATATGCGTCGGGAAAGGGGGGGAAAACGAGCGACAGAAAATGATTGTCCGGAAGGTGTTGAGATCAACCTTCTATCTCATGTATGCATTATACTTCAAGAAATGGGCACCGTCGACATTCACGAAATGTTGAAAACAAACCATAACATGCACCATGAACACCGAATGAGAAACTGCGCGCCACAGTGATCACGAAGGTTCGCACCATCAAGATGGAAGGCGAACGCCTTTGGAGTTATAATCCGTGCAGGACGATCAGGTTAAAGAACACATAGAGAATTCTATTGGTTTAATAGAATGATGAGAACTGACGGAATGTGATGGCATGCATCTGAAAGCGAAACAGTCTGTTGTGGAGCTTATCATTAAACTATTTTTGAAGGCATAGTTCAGATAGTACGGTAATATGTTCTATAACCACGGAAAAAAAACATCTAGATGCTGGATTTTTCTAATGGATACAGGTGACATGAACTGCAATTCACAAACTTTTCAAGCGGGATAGTTTGCTTTAAAGGAATATGATTTTTGTACGTAGACCAAGAATAAAGAACAAAGGAGTTACTTTGACAAGCTATTGGCCAAAAGCGTTGCTCATACCATAGTTGTAGTTCTCTTACGTCCATTTTTCCACTCTTGCTTGCTGTGGCGTACATATTCCCTATGCCATTGTAAGATATGTCACACGAGAAAGATCCGTAATGGTCAGAGCACTTCCAATATCTCGCAGCAGAATAAATAACTTTCCGGGCAAATTTACCATCCAGATTAACAAAAATGAGTCTGAGCACTATGGGACTTAACTGCAGTGGTCATCAGTCCCCCAGAACTTAGAACTACTTAAACCTAACTAACCTAAGGACATCACACACATCCATGCCCGAGGCAGGATTCGAACCTGCGACCGCAGCGGTCGCGCGGTTCAAGACTGTAGCGCCTAGAACCGCTCTGCCACTACGGCCGCCCACCCAGACTAACAGCCGGCGTAATTGCGTACTAATGCTTTGAGGCACTGATGTTAGTTGATCTTGATACAACTCTATTGCTGCCTCTAAATTGCAGGCTTCCTTTCATACGCGTTTCCTCTTCAAATCCTGATTGGTCGGAGTTGAAAACAAATTTCTTACTGAACGATGGTGTAAGACGTGTTTATTTCTATTGTCAAATCACAATTTATGAAAGATGTTTATATTTTATTAATAGGATTAAGTAGAAATAATTAATATTTGTCATGTTGGAAATAATTGTGGTAGCACGGAATGTCTGCACCAAAGTATTGTTGACAAGAGAGACCGCAAATTGATATAATTTTAAAAAGGGCGGGAGAGACACGTATGGATACATTTGAAGAAAAGAGCGGGAAAGACCGCACATTGATACATTTTGTAATGGTAGCAGGGATTGTCTACACTAGAAAGCATTGTTGGCAAGAGAGACCGCACTTTAGCGTTCGTAGGAAGTCAGTAGTAAGCGAGATGTGAAGCGAGTTAGTAGCAGGTCTGAAGCGAGAGGTTGAGAGGAGTAGTGTGCCTGCCAGCCACCAGGTATGATTTACAAGAGATTATAAACGGATGTACAGAGACATCATCTAACTATTATCATAAGAGGAGCTAATATTATTGAATTATTTTCTTTGCGAAACTCAAGACTACTGGAGGTATGTTTGCGCAATGCTAGTTGTATGATTATTGCCAAAAGTTCTTACTCTCTACCATTTGTTTCCATATGTCTGACCTAAACTGTCGTCCGTTATCTGAAATAACCTTCTGTACATGTCCTACTATTGATAGAAAATCTCTTACAAATGCTCCTGATACTGATCTAGCTGTTGCTTTCCTTAGTGGAGAAAATGTTACAAATTTGGATGTCAGTTCTACGGCTACTAGAATATAACTATAGCCTTTACTTGTTCTGGGGATTTGACCGAAAAGATCTACTGCTGCCGTGTGTCTTAACTTAACCGGTATGATGGGATACACTAATGGAATATGTGATACTGTAGATGATTTAGCTTTCTGACATATCTTTCAGGATGCTATAACTTTGCGAATGTGTTTTTCCATATTGTTGAAGTGACAATTTTGTCGAAGAATTAGAAAGCATATCCTAGCTCCATAATGTGCATAGCTTAGGTGCATATACCATATCAATTTGTTTCTGATCCCTTCTGGAATGCATGAAAGCCAATTGTTGCCGTCTGGGTACGAGTGAATAAACAGAATATTTTGATGTACAGTGTAATTACGTCTAATTTTAGCGTTACTCTTGTCTCGCCAAAACGTTACAATCTCTTTTAGTGTTTCATCTTTCTGCTGTTCTCTCTCTATTTCCTGTAATGCTGATTATATAAAGTTTTCGCAAGCTACTTGTTTGATATACATAATACTATGGTTGTTGTAGCAGTAGGTATTTTCTTTCTCTAGTCGTTTATGCTGAATAGATCTCGATAGTGCGTCGGCAACAATGTTCTGCGTGTCTGGAATGTATATAATAGTAAAGTCGAACTCTTGTAGATATAATTTCCAACGGCTTAATCTATCATGCTTAAGTTTTGCTTATAATAATAACTGGATTGCTCGGTGATCGGTATATACTGTGGTGTGTCTTCCATATAGATAATGACGGAATCTCTTAAATTCCCATCCTACGCATAGTGTCTCCACTTCTGTTACAGAGTAATTGCGCTCTGCTGGAGAAAGTATCCTGCTTGCAAACTCAATATGTTTAACGATTGTCTTACTGTCCTCCTCTACTTCCTGGAAAATACGTACTCCTAGTGCTGCAGTTGAACTATCTGTTGCAATGGAAAAGTTTTGTGTTGGGTCAGGATGTGATAACAAAGGTGCCCTTAGTAACGCTTCTTTCAAATTCTCGAACTCAGCTTCAGCGTTTTCATTCCATGACCAAATTGTGTTTTTACTTGTGAGCTGGTATAGCAAGGGTGTGTCTAATGCTTTGTAATGAATGAATTTTCTAAAATAATTAATGAGGCCTAAAAAGCTCCAAAGTTCCTTCTTATTTGTTGGCACGTCGATATCTTTCAATGCTTGCAATTTGTCAGAGTCTGGTGCAATACCTGTTTATGCAATGATATGACCTAGAAATTTTATTGAGAGTTTTCCAAATTCAGATTTACGGAGGTTTATAGTTACACCGTTCTGCTCGAATGTATTCAGTAATTGTTGAAGGGTGTGGTTGTGCTGTTCCCAGTTTTCTGCTGCGATTAGAATGTCATCCACATATGTAGTGGAAATGGAAATGCCGTGTGGCTAGGGCCTCCCGTCGGGTAGACCGTTCGCCTGGTGCAAGTCTTTCGAGTTGACGCCACTTCGGCGACTTGCGTGTCGATGGGGATGAAATGATGATGAAAGACACAACACCCAGTCATCACGAGGCAGAGAAAATTCCTGGCCCCGCCGGGAATCGAACCCGGGACCCCGCGCGCGGGAAGTAAGAACGCTACCGCAAGACCACGAGCTGCGGACTACATGTGTAGTAATTTTGTTTTTAAGATCCTGTGGGAGAATTGTATTCATGCCTCGTATAAAGGCTGCAGACGAAATAGTTAATCCAAACGGAACATTACAAAATTGGTAACATTTATCAAAGCAAAGGAATGCCTTATACTTCCTGCAATTTGGATGCAACTGGATTTGCCAAAATCCTGATTTGAGATCGAGGGTGGTATATATAGAGGTGCCATGAAACTTTTGCAACTCTTCTAACGTCTGTGGTCGGTCAGTTTCTGTAATGATTATTTTATTAACCTCATCTGAATCTAAAACTAAAGGGAATGATCTATCCTGCTTTTGAACGATGTGTGATGGATTTATATATTGGCTTGCTGCTGGTTCAGTTATACCCTGATCAGTCATTGCTCGTAACTCTTTCTTAACTGCTTCTGTGTATATGTATTCGGGACTGGATAGTGTTTTCCTTTGAAAGTCTCGTGTGGTTTCACTTGAAACTCGTACATAAATCTTGTCATCGTTCCTGGAACATTGTTAAAAAAAAAGTGTTTTATGTTGCACAAGAATATTTTCTAATTCTGTGCGCTCTGTGTCGTCTTTTGCTATACTGTCTCCAACCCTGCGTGTAATTGTCTCTAATACACTATACTCCTGTTCCTCTACCATGTCGTTATTATGTGTATTCGGGTATAGTGTGAGATAACAGTTGTTATCTTTAGAATCTGCAATAATCTCGATCCTGTGCGTATTTTGTTCTTCTGAGGATACTTTGTTTTGAAATCTCACTACCACTTCACTGTCTACCTTCTGTAATGTTAGGTATGATGATTTAAAGTCAATCTTTGCGTCGTACTACATGAGAAAATTCATTCCTAATATTATATCAGTTGTTAAATGTGGAACTATCCAACAATTGCTGTGGAAAGAGTACCCTGCAAGAACAAACGTTAATTGTGTCTACCTTTTGACTTCAATGACTTTTCCTGGAAATGCTCCCGTAACTTTAGTTTTGTGTAATGGGAATACTGGATAATCATTATCGCTGTTGCATATGTTAAATGTGTCTTCGTTAAATACGCACATTGGTGAGCCTGAATCAATTATTGCTAAAATATTTTGCGACTTTAAATTTACCTGGATTATTGGGTGGCATATAGTTTTCTGCATGATCGGTTTTTCGTGTAACAATGTGCCTCGCACATCGTCGAATGTAATGGCAATCTCTATCGTTACCTTTTCTCTGTCATTATCAATAGTGTCGTCATTTAGAGATTTATCACAGGCTATCTCTAGTCATAAATGTTCTGACATTTCATTTTCTGTCGGAGAGTGTTGTGTGTTTTCTATGAGCTGTACTGTTCTACCGTTTTGATTATTAGCGGTAGGTGGCGGATGAAATCTTGTGTCTGGTACATTCATACGATAACTTGGTTGTTGTGCACTGTTTGAATTTCTATGAAAATTATCATTGTAGAATGTCCTTTGCGGTCGGTGTTCGTTTTCTCTCCTTCTGTCGTCATAACTGTGGTTATATGGCGAGGCACGCCTGTTTCTCTGAAAAGGCTGTCTTTGTTCGTTTTGTGTATTTTGCGGCTGACCCATATAATTGTTTGCACCTGTCGCATTTTCTTTGCGATGAGTCATGTGAAAGTTTGACCGGTTCGGCATTTCCTGTCGTATTGTGTCGTGTTATTTGGATGGCTTTGTTGCTGTCTTGAATTGTAATGTACACTGTTACTATACTGCTGTTCATTGAATCCCTCTGTGTATTCTCGATTAAAGTTTTCATTTTCGCTGCGAAAGCGTTTACTATGATTGTTATTGCCAAATCGTGTTTGCTCAAAATTATTATTGTTTGTCTGGTTTGCGTTAGGTCGTGAAAAGTTCTTATTAACAAACGCATAATCTGCCTGATGTGCCTCTAGCAATTGCAGGATGTCTCTAAATGCGTACACACTGTCCTTTTGCTGGCGTGTTCATAATGACACTTTTAATGCTCTGGGGAGTTTTGAAATACACAGCTGTATTAATGCGGATTGACTGTATGGCTCATTAAGGCATTGAATTGTTCAACCATATACTCGAAAAATTGTGTGATTGTTGGGAAAGTAGAATTCTCGAGGCTAATTAGCAGATCTTTAATGCTACTCTGTTTGGTATCTGACCAATATGCTGCTAGAAATGCTTCCTGGAATGCTTCTACTGAAAAACACTGTCTAGCAATTGGTCGCATTCTTCTCGCTGGTTCCCCTTCAAGAAAACTAATATTAAATTTTAGATTATGTTGAACTGGCAATGATGTTGGGTGTGCTGCATGGAATTGTAGGATCCTGTCCAGTGGATGTATTTGCATCCTGTCGTTTTTAAATGTTTTAAACTTTCTCACTGAAAGGCAATGCTTGTGGTCGAAACTGTCATATCTTTGTGTCTAATTATTTTCGTAATGTTGTGAATATGAATTTGTGTGTCTTTCTGCCTGGTTAAGATCTCTAACTCTCTGAAGTCTACCGACATTATATGTATTGTGCATCTGAGGCATGTCGTAATGGTTTGTTTTCTGTTGGGAATAATTGTTTGCAGTTGTTTCTTGTGTGTCAGCTATCCTTTGCTGTAAAGAATTGATTTTCGGATGTAACAAATTATTACGTAATTCTAGGTCTGCGATTGTTTGTTGTACATTTTTAATTTGCGTATCTTTACTATTAGAAATCTATTGAACTAAGACTGGTGTAGTGTCATCTGATTTACTGTCATTGGTAGTATCTAACAGGTCTATTCTCGTAGTGAGTTCGTTGATCTTTTCTGTCAATTCGCTTCCTAATTTACGATTACTTTTGGTTACTTTCTTAAAATTTGCTTTCAAATTTTCTGAGTCTTCATTGATTTCTATGTGTTCCATTTTGTCAGTTAGTGTCAGAACTTCTTGTGTTAATTTATCCCTAATATTCTGGATTTCACTGTGTGTAGAAATTTTCGCCTCAATTGTATCTGATTGAATTTCCGTGAGCCTCTCTTGTATTTGAATATTTGTCTCCTTAACCGTTTCGATCTATTCCGAAATCCAGTGTATGTGTTTGTCCACGTAAGTTTTTCCCTGAGCAAACACTATTTTTGTCGTCCTGTCGCTGTTTATTAATTGTTTGTGATAGTTCTTTTCGTTCTTTATCCTGCGATCGCACCAGTTTACGGCGACGTATCAAACAGTTTTCTGTGTGATTGTTAAAACGTTCATCAATGTGAGCGTTTTGTTTAGAAAATTTCTCTGTCATTGTTTCTCGTATGCTTGCCGCGAATGCTTCTTGTTTATCTGTTATTTCTTGAATTTTG
Organism: Schistocerca serialis cubense; assembly: GCF_023864345.2. NCBI lineage: Eukaryota > Metazoa > Arthropoda > Insecta > Orthoptera > Acrididae > Schistocerca > Schistocerca serialis. The sequence goes on along the minus strand of NC_064641.1, from coordinate 607,119,967 downwards.
GCGTGTAATTCTTGGTTTGATTTTTCAACGACTGCTTGAATTTCTACTTTGATTTCATGTTTTAAATTTTGGTACATTTTGTCTAATTTCTGATCTGTGTGTGTGCGTTCTGCCTTGATTTCGTCTTTTAGGTCTGCTGATTCTTGTGCCCTTCTGTCGAAGTTTTGATTCGTGTCTTGTCTCATTTGTAGCAAAAACGCCATTATTGGATCCGTTTCAGATTGACTTCGGTGTGTATTTGTATTCGTTGTTAAAGGTTGTACATCTGTGTTCATTTGAACATCCTCAGACGATTGTAATCGTGTCACCTCTTCTGTGGTTTAGGAATTTTTGTCAATAAAACTGTGGTATCTGCTATGCAGATTGTGTAGCTGTGTACCGTTTGAATCTGTTTCGGCACGTAATGGCGTCACACTGTTTGACTGCAGTGTAGTGTTTTCGTTACTGAAACTATTATGTCTGCTACGTGTAATTTGTGACTGTGTAGCATCTGTTATAAACAAATTATTTTGCACTAATGTCTCATTATCAGTTGGCATTTCTGAAGTTGATTGTTCGTCAAAAGAATCCATATTATTATTGCTCTCGAATGTCTGTTCACCTAACGTTTCACTACCGCGGTTTTCACACGTATTATTTCTGTCTATTCCTGAAAAGAATTTCTCGTCACTATTTTCTACACTTTTATCGCTTTGACGACGAGTAATTATTCTGCTGGACATTGTATATAATTAACACACGCAACAAAATATATCACTGTTCAAAGCGGATTCAACACTGAACAAACACTTTTCAACGCAGACTCAATAGAGCAAACAGAATTGTCGATGGGCTAAAAAATTAAAGGTATACACTGTAGTATAAGCGTTGCGCCACTTAACACTAGCTTATTCATACAGTTGTCAGAGTAAGTATATTCATTTTCACAGTAGATTCACTAAAGAGACTTACTGATTGGATGTCGCCAAGTGAAACCTTCCCGTCTCCTCTATACCTCTTTTGTTAATAATAACATTCCCTTTTACAATAACCTATGAAACCTTCCCTTAGGATTTCTATCTCTTGCTTAATAATAACAAATGAAATCTTCCCTTTGGAATGTATTCTCTTTCTCAATCTTCGCATACAGATTTAATTGCTGCTAATTAAAATTGATTTTCTGATTATTTCGATGAAACATAGAATGTGGCGTCGTCGTGGCCCTCAGTCGTTATCTGCAATAACCCAAAACTCTTCCTTACCTTTTTTGCTGTTACTGGATCGCCATCTGACTGCTGCATCGAACTGCGACGTGAATATATATACCCTGGTTTACTATACTCTATTAACTGCTGGTGGGCTTTCATAATAAGTGGCTGTATTTATTACGAAAGTTGACGTTATTCTTTAATAGCAAAGCTGACGATATTCTTCAATTAATTTGACTGAAGTTACGTAATTCATAGTTAAACTTTTTCTTGACAACAATAAAATTTTGCAAAGTTTTACGTTGATGGTTTTTGGGATGAATTATAATTAGAAATGCAATATTGCTGGAAAAAATTAATTATATTCTCAAAACGCTTCAAATATTTACTGTTGGTAATGAAATGATTTTACAAACGTTCAAATGGGACTTACTTTTTACAATAATCTTACAACTAGCATTGCGCAAACATACCTTCAGTAGTCTTGACTTTCGCAAAGAACATAATTCAATAATATTAGCTCCTCTTACGATAATAGTTAGTTGATGTCTCTGTACATCCGTTTATAATCTCCTGCAAATCATAGCTGGTGGCTGGCAGGCACATTACGCTTCTCAACCTCTCGCTTCAGACCTGCTACTAACTCGCTTCACATCTCGCTTACTACTGACTTCCTACGAACGCTAAAGTGCGGTCTCTCCTGCCAACAATGCTTTCTGGTGCAGACAATGCCTGCCATCATTACAAAATGTACCAATGTGCGGTCTTTCCCGCTCTTTTCTTCAAATGTATCCATACGTGTCTCTCCCGCCCTTTTCAAAATTATATCAATTTGCGGTCTCTCTTGTCAACAATACTTTGGTGCAGACATTCCCTGCAACCACAACTATTTCCAACATGACAAATATTAATTATTTCTACTTAATCCTATTAATAAAATATAAACATCTTTCATAAATTGTGATTTGACAATAGACAATAGAAATATACACGTCTTAGAACGGGATAAGTTTGTTTACCTCATCTACAAATTTTTAGGCCGATTCTGTGGTTTGTTGTGCGTCGACAAGTTGGCGCTTTCTTTGAAATTTCGTTCTTTTACGTCTCCCATTTCTGTAGCACTGTTTGAAATTATGCAACCATCCACTGATTCCCTTTAAATAATTGTAATCGTATCTCGTTCGCAGTTTGATGTGCATAATGTAGAGGAGCATATCACTCGCATGGGGCATGCTTGAAACACACAAACATCAGTTTTTGTGATGATTGCGCATTATCCACCATTGAATATCCGTAGGATATTTTGTACTATACACACTCATATTACTGCAGACTTACTCGAATGCCGGCCGGAGTGGCCGTGCGGTTCTAGGCGCTACAGTCTGGAAACGAGCGACCGCTACGGTCACAGGTTCGAATACTGCCTCGGCCATGGATGTGTCTGATGTCCTTGGGTTAGTTAGGTTTAATTAGTTCTAAGTTCTAGGCGACTGATGACCTCAGAAGTTAAGTCGCATAGTGCTCAGAGCCATTTGAACCTTACTCGAAATTCGTTCATATTTGCTTTTTCTCTATGCAGCGGATGATCTTCCATGTATGTAATTATGTTAATGACTCACTCTTTGGATAACGATTTTTCTTTACTCCGTTGTACTGGAGACGTGGTGTGTGTATTCCTGTGCGACAAGGTTGATGAACAACATGGCTCGACATCTGATTCAATATTACTTTCACTTGTCAGGCATGTACTGGAATCATTGTATTCCTCACGTACGTCTGCGTAGTCGAGCGTATACCACACTTGCAGAAACGCTAATATATCATTTGCCATCTCTTCCTCATTCTGTGAAATTCCTTAGATTACTTTCTGACGACATTTCAACTTCGGCAATTGTTGTAGATATAATGCAATGTTTGCTTTTTTTTTATCGTTGCCATTGCTCTACGTTTTCAACACCAATAGGAATGTAGCAGTGCTGCGAGTTACTCGTCGACTAAGCAGTTCAATTACACCCCTCAGCCTCAAGCTGTGCTTACCATTCTCGCCCTCCGTTGCCATTAACAGCCAGTATTGTGATTGCTTGGTAGACAACATGTTGGGTGTTAAATGCCGTATACATCGTTGACCTTTTGTGACCTCGCATTCAAGGAGTTCCTTGCTAGGTTGTTTGCAGGTGATGCTACCGTTTACCGTCGTGTAAGTTTATCAAAAACGAATTACAAACTGATTTAGACAATGTATCCGACTCGCTTAAAAATTGGCATTTGAAACTAAATAATGAAAAGTGCGAGGTCATCCAGCTGAATACCAAAGTCACTCCGTTATATTTCGGTTGAATGACACAAATATGAAGGCTGTCAGTTCAATTCAATAGCTAGGAATTACAGTCACGAACGACTTAATCTGTAACGAACACACAGATAAGTTTGTGGGAAAGGGCCCAAAAACTTATTTATAGAACACTTAGAAGATCAACAAGCCTATTAAAGAGACTAGCTATTCTACTCTTGAATGTCCAGTGCTGGAATAGTGCTTTGAAATTTGGGAATCGAAGCAAATTGGACTGAAGGAGGACATCGAAAAAGTCCTGAGAAGGGCAGCTCGTCTTGTTTTACCGCCATCTAGGGGAGATAGAGTTACGGATGTTATACGTGAATTGAAGTGGTAAACATTTAAAAAAGACATATTTCGTTCAACCAAGGTCTTTTCACGATATTTCAGTTCAAATGTTCGCCTTCAAATGCGAAAATGTTTTCTTGGCACCCACCTACATAGACAGAAATGATCTTCATAATGAAATAAGAGAATCAGAGCTCACACAGACAGATTTAAGTCAGAGCAGGCCACGGCGTGCGAAACTTTACGCGGGTCGAGTGTGCCGGCAGCGGGCGGGTGGGCAAAGCCCCGCGCGTATTGCTCTTCCCCGTTCTTTCACGGAAGTACTCTGTTCAGCGCAGCATTTAATTAAATATTACGGAGTGGCATCTTTCGGTTGGTACAGATATCTACAGTTTGTCAGAAACGTGATGTCAGCGCTGTTTATCTTTCGATGTTTGTTTACTATGTGAAAGACGTATACAGGTCCAGTCGATGTTTGCACAAAAAGAAACAGTTGGATGGTTGGTTGGTTGGTTTGGGATACAAAGGGATCCAACAACAGGGTCATCAGTCCCTAAAGAAGCAATGTAGCGATCTATGGTCACAAGGCGTTGAAAATAAATGGGAATGACGTAAGAGAGGTATGAGAATTCTCAATGTATATTATGCTGGTGCATAAATAATGAATACTGAAGATTTGCTAGGGAGCGATGTTACAGCACCAAGTAGAAAGAATTTGAAGATTTAGTTGCAAATGAAAGAGCAAAGAATTACAGCGATTGATAGATAGGATTCATTGTTCAATACATCAAGAAGAACTTAGTGCTAAATTTGCAGGCATGCAGCAGTGAAGATATTGATGGTATGAATAGTAAAATTTCTAATGTTGCACGCATCGTTCTGCTGTCAGTTGCAACTGTTTTCGGCGGAACTGAATGAAAAGTACACAGACTTCATATATTACTGCGAAGTACGTTGCTTAAGTCAAGGGGGAAGCTTGGAACGATTTCTCGATTTAAATCTCGCTGGTTATGAATTTACAAAGGAAAAATGAATGCAGGAACGAAAATCAGAAAATGCGGAGTGGATTGTAGACCTCAGATTTTAAGCGGAATTCATTGTAGACAGACCAAAGTAAGACACTGGAAGATGAAGACCAACTACTTTCTGATTTGATAGAGTTACACTTAAAAAGAAATTGTATTTATGGAAGGGAGTTACTTTTAAGAATTCATTGTGGCCTTAAAAGAATTACAAACATAGTTTGCTAAAGGTTTTGAAGACGTTGTCAGTCCTACATCTGTGTTCGAGCTGTATTCGAGACCGTTTGCCTCTTCAGCTGAAAGCGCCCCTGTGCATGTGTAGATGTAACTGACTGACCCGCAAGCGAATTCTCTTTGTCATGACAAATTCTTTTGCGTTAAAGTTGTTCAGGACATCTATATTGTTTTCCTTGGGTATAGTTCCTACGTCTCCATAATGAGGTTGGAAAAGGGCTACATTATTTCGATCGATATATTTGTGTGAAAGACCTTATTTTCGATTATCAAACTAAATAAGTAGCATTTATGTGGCAACGTGAATGAGAAAAGTCTGTCAAATTTTCTGCGTCTGCCTTCATGCCGGCAGTTTGTACCAGATAAAAGTCATGTCTTAAGTGCGCCAAAAATAGTTAAATAATACTGAAAGTTTGTTTTGTTGTGATTTGTGTTGTGAAGACATGCGATGTATAAAACCAGGTCGTAGGTAGCGCGACCGCACCGCCATTTAAATGCTCAGACAACGTGGCGTGGCGGTAGGGGACATGTGCAACGAACCTGAGCGCCTTGTCACTTGAACCAGGGCAGAGCCCACGAGTCAAAATTTTGGACGCCACAGATCTAAGTGTGCATATTACGGCGCGCTGTCAGAGTAGTGGAACGGTAGAGGAATTTTGAGAAAGTCGAAAGAGGGCTGTACCATGCATTTAAGTATCACTGTTAGTTGGTTTTAAACGCCGCGCTGTTCTTGAAAAAAGTTTAAAGGGCTCAAGTGCGGAAACAGAGTTGTACTTTTATTCCACTAATTGTTTTACCCTTGATGATTCTATATTGTAAAAGACACTTCCTAGATCCTATTACGATGCCCTCTACCTGATGTTACCTTGTGGCAGTGGAGGGAGTGGACTATTAGTTACATGTTTGTTACGCCATTGTCCATTGTTAAACTTTTTTATACATATACCTATGATTCTTGACTGGTTCATAGCCTATACAGTTTCGGAAAACACTGTATTGTTTGTCTATACATATATTCTGCTAAGATATGTTTTGTATCTGCTTATATGTATTCAATAATTTTTGCAACAGTTTACAGGACATAGTGTAATTCTGACCTTTCATCTCGCAGGATGATTTGAAATTGGGTTCAGGTAACCTGGAACTACTCATTAGTTAAATGAAAAAGTGAATCTTGCAACTCTGGTTGTTTCCGCAACAAATTGCTGTCCTGCAATTGATCCAGCATGCTGGAAATCCATCCGTATTTTCCTGACTAGCATCATCTTAAAAAGTAACGTATATAACACTTCATCTTACTAGATGATCCGTGGCTGGTTCCAAAGGTTATAACTCGCTGTAGAGAGCAGTGCAGTGGAGACTCTGAATTCGAGTGCTATGCTACAACGTTTCATAAAACAAAGTTTGTTGATAATCTGTATTCCCAATAATAATAATCGAACATATCGTTTGAAAAAGTCAGAGGGTAAGGAAACATAGTCCAGAAGTTGAAAAACATGATATTCCATCTTCGACTAAATGTAATTGAGCTTCATTAAATTACAATACTATGATACGAAGTCGCATTATATGAGAAAGTCTGACTCCCTGTGACATTGATTCTTTGTTGAAGATCTTGTTGTTTTAGACGTTTGTACACAAACAGTAGTACAGTACTGAAACATTCATCATGCAGTTTTCGCTCGTTCACCCGTTGTCTCCATGGCCATCAAACTGTAAAAAGAGAATGAAACAGGAATCGGTTATCACTACTATCAACAGACTGTAGAAATTAAAATTAGTACAGTGTTATTCGTAAGCCTATACATCATAAAATAAAGCTGGCTCACAAAACTTTGTTTAGAATTACATGATAAGATAATTTAAACGATATGTGTGTTTTGTAGCAGAATGGAGCAACAGCTTTCATCAAACATGCAGCATAAGCACTAAGTTGCTCAGTGATTTGTTACTTCTGAGTCAAGTTGAGGTGTCTGTTGTATACTCAAGTAATACCCACTCACTACACGAACAGATGCGAACACTGAAAGAGCTATTTATGCATCCCTTTGACAGAGTTACTACGCTTATCTCACGTTTCGATAAATAGAGCACAAAACAGCGTAAACGTATCGTTTGTCATTTCCAGCGTCTCCAGATGTCAGAGTTGTGCTCTTCATTAACTTAAGTAACCATTCCTTTTCATATTTGTAAACATGTGACGCGACAGTTCTATTTTTTCCACAACTTCCTGAATATTCAGTCATGGAATGTCTGCTAGTTTCTTTCCTAAATTTATCCTAGGATATGACCAACGTTGAAATTTTATTACACTACTGGCCATTAAAATTGCTGCACCAAGAACAAATGCAGATGATAAACGGGCGTTCATTGGACACAAATATATTATACTAGAATTGACATGTGATTACATTTTCACCCAATTTGGGTGCATAGATCCTGAGAAATCAGTACCCAGAACAACCGCCTCTGGCCATAATAACGGCCTTGATAGGCCTCGGCATTGAGTCAAACAGAGCTTCGATGGCGTGTACAGGTACAGCTGCCCATGCAGCTTAAACACGATACCACAGTTCGTCAAGAGTAGTGACTGGCGTATTGTGACAAGCCAGTTGCTTGGCTACCATTGACCAGACGTTTTCAGTTGGTGAGAGATCTGGAGAATGTGTTGGCCAGGGCAGCAGTCGAACATTTTCTGTATCCAGAAAGACCCGTACAGGACCCGCAACATTGCGGTCGTGCATTATCCTGCTGAAATGTAGGGTTTCGCAGGGATCGAATGAAGGGTGGAGCGACGGGTCGTAACACACCTGAATTGTAACGTCCACTGTTCAAAGTGCCGTCAGTGCGAACCAGAGGTGTCCGAGACGTGTAACCAATGGCAACCCATACCATCACGCAGGGTGATACGCCAGTATAGCGATGACGAATACACGCTTCCAATGTGCGCTGGTTCGTGGTTGAGTACACCATCGCAGGCTCTCCTGTCTGTGATGCAGCGTCAAGGGTAACCACAGCCATGGTCTCCGAGCTGATAGTCCATGTTGCTGCAAACGTCGTCGAACTGTTCGTGCAGGTGGTTATTGTCTTGCAAACGTCCCCATCTGTTGACTCAGGGATCGAGACGTGGCTGCACGATCCGTTACAGCCACGCGGATCTTCGTGGTGTTGCAATTTTAATGGCCAATAGTGTACTTTAATTCACAGTTTGTGTCAGTCTTAAACTGAGTGTTGAAAGCGAGTGGAATGTCCCGTGATTGTGGTTGAAACTATTGTAGAAAGGTAATTTATTTGAAAGCAGTAACACTGTAATAAACATGGTTCTGTTGCAAGTGTGCCGCGTCACAATCTTATTTGGGACGCACTTTCCGCAACAGTCTGCCAAATGCATGTTTTACACATTTTTACAAGTGTATTACGTAATGAAGTAGTTATATGTTCGCTACTTAAATATAGCAACTGTGCTTCATTGGTTCACAGGCGTCGCGCCGGGTAATACTGTGGAACCAGCACTGTATTTCAATGAGACTGCTGCGCGACATCTTCAGGTGCACAATAATTCAACGAGACAGCTGCTCGCTGTCCTCAGGTGCTTACTAACGTGTAGCTGCAGTGACTCGCCAGTATACAGGGTGGTCCACTTATAGTGGTCGGGCAAATATCTCACGAAATAAGCATCAAATGAAAAAACTACAGAGAACGAAACTTGTGTAGCTGGAAGGGGGAAACCAGATGGCGCTATGGTTGGCCCGCTAGATGGCGCTGCCATAGGTCAAACGGATATCAACTGGGTTTTTGAAACAGGAAACCTCATTTTTATTACATATTCGTGTAGTGCGTAAAGAAATATGAATGTTTTGGTTGGACCACTTTTTTCGTTTTGTTATAGATGGCGCTGTAATAGTAACAAACGTATAAGGACGTGGTATTATGTAACATTCCGCCACTGCGGACGGTATTTGCTTGGTGATACATTACCCATGTTAAAACAGACCGTTTACCAATTGCGGAAAACGTCGATATGGTGTTGATGTATGGCTATTGTGATCAAAAAGCCCAACGGGCGTGTGCTATGTATGCTGCTCGGTATCATGGACGACATCATCCAAGTGTCCCGACCGTTCGCCGGATAGTTACGTCATTTAAGGAAACAGGAAGTGTTCAGCCACATGTGAAACGTCAACCGTGACCTGCAACAAATGATGATGCGCAAATAGGTGTTTTAGCTGCTGTCGCGGCTAATCCGCACGTCGGTAGCAAACGAATTGTGCGAGAATCTCAAAAACGTCGGTGTTGAGAATACTACATCAACATCGATTACACCCGTACCATATTTCTTCGTACCAGGAATTGCATGGCGACGACTTTGAAAGTCGTATGCATTTCTGCCACTGGGAACAAGAGAAATTACGGGACGATGACAGATTTTTAGCACGCGTTCTATTTAACGACGAAACGTTATTCACCAACAGTGGCAACGTAAACCGGCATATTATGCACTACTGGGCAATGGAAAATCCGCGATGGCTGCGATAAGTGGAACATTAGCGCCCTTGACGGGTTAATGTATGGTGCGGCATTATGGGAGGAAGGGTAATTGGCCCCAATTTTATCGGCGGCAATCTGAATGGTGCAATGTATGCTGATTTCGTAAGTAATGTTCTACCGATGTTACTACAAGATGTTTCACTGCATGACACAATGGCGATGTACTTCCAACATGATGGATGTCCGGCTCATAGCTCGCGTGCGGTTGAAGCGGTATTGAATAGCATATTTCATGACAGGTGGATTGGCCCGCAGGTTCACCGGATCTGACGTCCTCGGATTTCTTTCTGTGAGGAAAGTTGAAGGATATTTGCTATCGTGATCCACCGACAACGCCTGACAAGAGGCGTCAGCGCATTGTCAATGCATGTGCGAACATTACGGAAGGCGAACTACTCGCTGTTGAGAGGAATGTCGTTACACGTATTGCCATATGCATTGAGGTTGACGGACATCATTCTGAGCGTTTATTGCATTAATGTGGTATTTACAGGTAGTCACGCTGTAACAGCATGCGTTCACAAAGGTACTTGTATCACATTGGAACAACCGAAATAAAATGTTCAAACGTATCTACGTTCTGTATTTTAATTTAAAGAACCTACCTAATAACCAACTGTTCGTCTAAAATTTTGAGCCATATTTTTGTGACTATTATAGCGCCATCTATCACAAAGCGATAAATGTGGTCCAACTAAAATATTCATATTTCTTTCCGTATTACACGAACATGTAATAAAAATGGAGGTTCCAATTTTTAAAAAAAGCAGTTGATATCCGTTTGACCTATGGCAGCGCCATCTAGCGGGCCAACTATACCGCCATCTGGTTTTCCCGTTCAAGCTAGCCAAGTTTCGTTCTTTGTAGTTTTTTCGTTTGACGCTTATTTCGTGAGATCTATGGCCCGGTCACGGTCAATGGACCACCCTGTATACGCTGGCTCGCTAGTAAAGCGCCTGCTGGACCGCCGGATGCGGCCGTGCTTTTCCCGCGTCGCGCGTGCGAAGACCGTGGGGGCCTTCTCTCCGGTAGTGGGGACTGGTTGTCGCCTCGCTCTATGATTTCTCTGTGATGACATTATAGCTCCACCCTTTAACGCCTGCGCTTTTGTAGTGAGCCAGCGTATATCTTGGCGTGCCACTGTAGCCACACTACTACACCTGAGGACAACGAGCAGCTGTATCGTTGAATTATTGAGCACCTTTCGCAGTATTATCGGACGAGGTTTTTCGTTTCATGCAAGACGGATCAAGGCGTGACCTCTTTGCAGACCGAATAATTGCTCACCAATTTGCCTTAGACCTTACATGATACAGATAGTACATGACGTCATCATTCTGAAACCAATATCTCTATCAACCGATTAGTGGCAGCAAGGGCTGTGTCTGAACACCAATCGAACTGTTCGAACAGTTTACGTCACAGTTCAGGAAATCTTGGCTTGTATTAGATCCTTTGATCATCCTGTGATGTAGTGACTTACGTTGATACTGTCACAAAGATCTGTCTAAGCGTTTTTAATGTATTTTGATAATAAAGGTGAATGTGAAACACGGACTGAAGTATTTCTAGGCTGAGGGTCATGCTAACAACGGCAACTAATAAATGTATAAAAGACTGCAATCATGATTATGTCCAATTCTCGAGGTTTACTTCGTTCTGTGATCTAGTGACGTCTGATGGTAGTATCTTCAATACGGGTCTTGCCGATGTGATTTATTCTCATATAAACATTACAGTCGCATTATTACAATCTATTTCGGTGGTCCGACATTTAATTCTTGATTAACTGTCATTTCTATTTCATCTGAACGTTTTCGTCATGTTTGAAAACTGATTAAAATCTGACATTACTTTTATGTTTTATTCTCACATGTGAAGAGGGATTGACTTGTCCGTTTGCAGCTTACTTCGTAAACTATTACTGTTTCTAATACACAGATCAAGTATTAGACTGGGTTCAGTCAAGTAGCATGTTTTGGATGACAACATTTTCGTCTTTGTCTGTTACCTTTACTTAAAAATCAGCATAAGCGTTTATAGATCTATACATACAGGTACACTGTGATTCGTATTTTCAGTTTGTGTAAACACAATAGGAGTTTGTGCAGTGGTAGGATTTATTACTATTTCCTTCATAGTTCTTCAAGATTTTAAAATTTTAAGGAGAACCGTAGCTTATTGTTGTTGATAGTTCATAATTTCTTACGTATCTCTCATACTCGCGCCACGCAAGGCAGATGTCACGTGATTGTACGATCAGGGTCGTTGATGTATCGAACTCTGCAGCTAATCGGGAAATACGTGAGTAACGTTTGTTGCCCCCCCAGTGGCAGCATCCATTTGGAGACGACTTCGGCCATATTGTTCAGTTGGCTTGGCTTGTTTGGGGGAGACCAGACAGCGAGGTTATCGGTCTCATCGGACTAGGGAAGGACGGGGAAGGAAGTCGGCCGTGCCCTTTCAAAGGAACTATCCCGGCATTTGCCTGGAGCGATTTAGGGAAATCACGGAAAACCTAAATCAGGATGTCCGGACGCGGGATTGAACCGTCGTCCTCCCGAATGCGAGTCCAGTGTATACTGTTCAGGTTATCTTTATGTTAGGAGCAGTAATTTAAGTAAAGGCTTCTTTATTTCTTATGAGGGGTTTGGTCACATCGAAAGACACGTGAAAGTAATATTTCGTTCCACATATCAATATTACGAGCTGAATGATAAGGGTCATACGTCGCGTAAAAATATAACATCTATTACTCGATGAGTGACGAAGACTTTCAGACGACAGAATGTTAATATCAATATTTAACTTATTATATGTTTTCTCTATAAGCAATGTGTTCTATTACGTTATGCTTGCAATCTTGTTACGGCTGCGCTGTCTTTACTGGATTGAACAAAGGTCATAACACATAAACGCTTAATTTGTGTAAAAATCCGACGTTATGGATATAATTGAATGTCATTTCTTATAAGCACATAACAAAATACTTCACACGTATTTTTGAAGAATCGTAAGGAAACTAAACGCTCCCAGCCAAAATGATATTTCGTCTTCTTCTCCTGTGGAAGCAATGAAATTAATGACTCGCAGTACAACAAAAACATGAATCCAGCGACGAATGGTAGTTCTGTCTTTTTTCAAAAGGAAGGAGTTTCAAATTCATTGTTGAAAACTGGCGCTCTATTCTTTCGCCTGGACAAATGTAAAACGATAACCATCGCATTTACTTTGGGAATTTCTGAGAGATTATACTAGCTCTACCGCTAGTCTATGTGTGTGGTACTAATAAACCAATCTCTCCATTGTTAAAATCAACGTTTCATTTCCCCTTTAATGAGAAAAATTGTAAGTATCGCCTCCACTTTGCATATTGTGTAAGGGCAGAAACTTGGCTTTCTGCCCTGTATAATCTCAGATCATTGTTGAAGCATCAGAATACGTATTATTAAAAATGGATCTCTAAAATTTCTTGTTATGTCGAATAGATTTTTATCAGATAGTTAATTCTGTCAAATTATTTTCGACGTGAACAAAAATTAAATTTCTAACAGAAGTTTCTGATGAACAGTTCGCTATTATCTGAACGCATTACTGAAATTACGAAGATTATTCTTGATTGATTGACATACTTCCTTATTACAAGCACTGATTCCATGAGAATTTTATATACAGTATTTTAAAATGGGATTTGCCCTTTTTTAAGACTAAGTATATTTATATTTGAATGAAGGATTTTATTTACTATTTTTTCCTTGTTTATTTTCATTTTATTTTTCAATACCGTGTACAATCTTTTAGGTGATTTGTGACGACCAATCAAATGGAAACAGCTAATTACTGGCGTTATTCCTGTCTTGGTCTAAGCAGGTGATACCGTTTTATTAGCTTTGAAATGGTATCAAAACAAATTTCAGGTGGACACCACTCACTCGATTTTGGCAGTCTCTTCCTTCAACCTAATTCGTATTTGACCATGAGGTTTCTGAGGAGGTTGATGGGGTCGCCATGGGCAGCCCTCTTTCTTCGTTGGTGGTAATTATTTTTAGGGATGATTTTGAGGACAGAGTACTAAAACGTGATCATTAAACCAACTGAACTTTTGCTGTATGAGTACGATACTTTCATATTGTGGTCTCATGGTGACACTACTGGAGTTTTTCTATCACTTCAACTCCATTCATAAGAATATTCGATTCCCTGATGTTTTTCAATCCGTACAGTGAGCAATCAGAAAACTAAACCAAGAAGATATATGAGAAGGGATTTAAAGTTCAGAAAAGGAAATAAAAAGTTCCTGATTTGCTGATGACGCTCTGATTTTGTCAGAGACGGCAAAGGACTTGGAAGGACAGCTCAACCGGATGGAGTGATGAAAATATGTTATAAGATGAACAGCTGCAAAAATAAAACAAGAATAATGGAATGTAGTCAACTTAAATCGGGGTATGCTGAGAAAATTAGATTGGGAAATGAACTAAACGTAATAGATGACTTTTGGCATTCGGTCAGCAAAATAACTAGTAATGGTCTATGTAGAGGGGATATAAAACGCAGAATGGTAATAGCAAAAAACGCATTTCGGAAAAATGCTAGTTTGCTAACAACTGACATCAGTCCAAATGTTAGGATGTCCTTTCTGAAGGTGTATGACGGAAGCGTTGCAAAACGTGGACGACAAGCAGTTTAAACAAGGAAAGAATAGAATCTTTTGAAATGCGGAGCTATAGAAGAATGCTGCAGTTATTTAGTTATTTACATGCTCCGTATGTTATCTGAACGATAATTTCACGGAAACTGTTATGGGGACGGATCGGGACTGTATGAATGACATGTAATAGCTTTCCAGCGAAATTTCTATATCGTAATCGAAACAATATAAGGGATTCCCAGAGAAATTTCTTCAGCTTAGTCGAAACTACCTTGGCAACATCTGTGCTCGCCTACAATCTCGATCTCTCCCCATGCGAGCTCTGAAGAAGTACATTCATGTCCGTCGACTTGCTTCGGACGAAGAGGTGCACATCTAGACATAATCATCGTTTCGCAGACAACCGCAAACAATTTTGCATGAAAGCGTTGACCTTCGTGTATCACAGTGGGATAAATGTGTTAAGAAATATAGAAATTACTTTTCAGATAATCATAACTCAAGTACCTGTGCTTACGAGCCGGGAACTAAGCAGTAAGTGTTCCAAGATGAAGTGAAACCAAAATCTTTATGTATATAGACAGTTCATCCATGAGAAGAGTTGTGAATGACACTTTTTGCATCTTATCGATATTGATAATTGCAAGATATTGCCCCAGGAATGTTTTAATTTTGAGTTCAAAGTAAGAAAACAAACGTCAAAAGCAAATATTTTTCGTCTGATATACTTACAATTAAAATTTTTCTTTTTCCTTTGCTTTGCTTCAAATGTAAAATCATGTTTCTTTCCAAATTTCATTATTCTGGATCAACGGAAAGTACTCTGTTGGTTTTAATGAGTGACTTTACAGTCTGAAAGTATGTGACGTAAATGACCATTTCTTTTGACTGCGTTGATTTAAAAGCGTGCATTTATTGCATCGCCATGGAATTATACACCTTATTTTGTGACATCAATTTCAACTTGATGCGCCCATTCCTTCTCTACAGATGGACATACAGTCTGGAATATAGTAAATGGCCTTTTTTTCGCAACACATTATTACAAGTTAATAATTTTCTGGTTTTTCCTTCACTTTTATTTTTAATTCTTACTGTTTACCGAATTTCATTATTCTAAGCCAACGGGGAGTACCTCGTAGGTTTTGATGTATGATTTTGCGAGTGTCAAAATATGTTACATAAATGGCTGCATCTTTTGATTGCATTAACCCGAAGTTGGCATTTATTACAATGTCAAGGCAGTATCTGCCTTGGTATGCGACATAAATTTAATAAGTTTGCCGTTCCTGAGGAAAAAGTGTCATAACAGACATACGGAAAGACATTCAGATGTGTGGCAAATGAAAAAAAAAACTATTACATGATTGGAAATTCAATTTTTGGGATTTTTCCTTTAGTTCTGCTGTGAAACCTTGCTTCTTGCAAAATTTCATGGTAAAGCTAGTGGGAAGTAATATATACTGTATGTTTTGATGAGTTTTCGCGTATCAAAATAGAACGATCAGCCAAAACATTATGACCACCGCCCATCGCAACATTCGTTGCCTGGTGGCGTTGCGGGGAAGTGACGCAGTAGCAAAAATGGTAAGTGGAGCAGACACAAGATCACCCGAGCGAAGATATGGGCTGCAAACTGAGAAATCCATTGAAGAAACGACTCTGACAAATGGTAAATTATAAATACGCAGAACCTGTGAACGAGTATCTCGAAAACGGCGGAGCTGCTTGAATTTTCATGGTCTACTGTCGTGAGCATCTACGGTAAGAAGTAGAAGGACAGAGGAACTATCACCAGCAGCTAAATGGTTGGACGACCACGACTCTTCTCAGATCATGGGGTTCGGAGGCTTCTCTGCTAGGTGAAGTAGTATAGATGGTGATCTGTGGCATCTCTACCGAAAGAATACAATGCTGGTGCACCCACAAGTGATTCGGAACACATCGTTCTTCTTATCTTGTTGAACATATAGCTCCACAGCAGAGCACCCCTACGCATTCTCATTTTTACCCAACGACATCGTCAATTACGATTTCAGTGGGCACGGGACCATCTGGACTCGACCGTCGATCAATTTAAACGTGTCGGATCTTCGGTTGAAGTACGTTTTTGCTACACTAGGTCGTCATCAAGATGAACAGCGGCTCGAAACGCACAGCTTGTCACAGACGCAGGCTGGTGGGAGCAGTATTACGCTATGGGAGACATTCTCCTACGCTTGCAGTAGTAACCAAAGTCACATGGACAGCTACGAAACACCTGCGTCCCTTCATGCTTGATGTCTTCCCCGACAGCGATGTCCTCTCTTAGCAGTTTAACTGTTCATATCTCGTAACCAGAAACGTGTTACAGTGGTTTGAAGAGCATTATAGTGGACTCACGTTGATGTCTCGGCGACCGAATTCAGCTGATGTAAATCGTGATGGAGCCCATCTGTGTAGCTATCGGACGTCGTCACCGCGTACGAAAATCAGAGGCCCGTTATTTGCGCAAGTTACACAACCTGTGCGTAGAAAACTAATGGCACACACCTCCACAAACCTACAAACAAACTGCGGCATTTCTGATCGGAGTCGATGGTGTATTTCATTCCGAAGACGGACAAACAAGCTCTTAAACAGATGGTCACACTGTTTTTTGTCAACGATGTATGTGATATAAATGGTCTTACCTTTTGATTGCAAGGACTTACAGTTTCAGTTTTTAAAACGCCCGAGGGACTCTAGCCCTCAGTATGTGACATATATTTCAAATTCATATATCTACCTGTTCCTGAGAGAAAGGGGTTTCAACAGTCGGACGGACAGACTGTCAGACAAAGACAACATACAGATCCTATAAGGGTTCCGTTTTAGCGATTGAGGCTCAGAACACTAAAACGTACCTCAACCTCCGAGGGCTTCAAAGAAAATAATAATTTGTTTCTTTGGCTACACTGGAAATCCCCTTACCATTTCGTGAAGAGTTCTAGCAAGAGTTTATGCTGATTGTGCACAACTCATTTGTATGTCCCAAGTAATCGATAAAATGAGGAAAGCTACCGAACAGCTCCATTCTTCTTAGTGACGCTGTCCTCTCTCACATAAGATATCAGCATCACTTTAATGTCTCATTAACTTAATTTATCTCCTACAGACTTCTTTTTGTTCCCTTGTATTAAACTAAATGTGAGTGAACAGAGATTTTCTTCCCGTCGTGGTGTAGCTTCTACTCAGAGACATGATTTAGAACTACGTACAACAATGCGCAAACGATGGGAACGCATGCATAGGTGTACATAATTTGAAGAATATTTTGTAAAACAATAAGACGATTCGTACAAAAAACTCTTTTTGTTTTTGCTGAATTTTCCTTGTGTATCTTATATGATGCGAACCTTCTCGTCTTGACTCCCACATATGCCGTTTTAAATTACTACTTTTCTCATTCTAAAGCGAGCTCTGTGTTAGGAATATGTAAACAGGACAAAATTTCCGTTTTTCCTGTTAGGATTGCAGGGCTCTGAGCTATTAAGAAAGAGTTAGTAATATCTGTACCAAACGAGGCCGAAACTGGTCAAAATGCGAAAATGTGTCTAGTGATAAAATTACAGCCTTGGAGGAACTACTTTAGTTCCACACGTAGTTCACATATGGCACAACAAAGTTAACGCGGAGAATAATAACATTGTTTCGAGTTCCAATTAAAAAAAAAATATTATTTTAAATAGGCAATATTGCTGTAACCGAACTTCGAAATGAATATTTTCATATTTCACTCGTCAACACTGAGACCGTAGAAACGATTCAATTAATTCACAGGTTTAACTGCATTTAGTTAAACGACTTCATCAACAAGAATAGCAGCTCTTCCAGCATTTCACGTAATGATTCATTCAGTAGGCTGCATTGAAAATACTAACTGCTGTTGTCCTATTAATAAAAAAAATTTTTGTTACATTGACTGATCCTTCAGATAACCGACGTATGCTCAAATGGGCTGCAACCCGTTGGCTACAGAACATTTTTCAAAGTTTAAATAATCGTTTTAATCTAAGAGGAAGATAATTATTTCTCGATAAGGATAAGGCCAGATATATATCACGCTCTGCTGTGAAAACCTGACACAGTTGGTCGTGTCTTTCGATTATGTATCTACAGCCACTGAGTCCATGCAATTATTACGTTGAAACTGCTTTTCATGTACCAATGAAAGGACGTATGCTCTGGAGTTCTGATTTCTTTTATCCATACTGAGGTAAACTGTTGCTGTCGGAAGTAGACTTCGATGCCAGCAGCGCCAGCCTGGTGTACTAATCAGAATGGGACGAGATTAGCAACGAATTTAACAGATGGCAGCAGCAGTGCTACCTCTGACGTACAATTTCTTTTCGCTAGGAATTTAATCGGTAATACAATGACTAACATTTATTCCATATACGAAAAGAAGAGATAATAATCACGGTGAACGAAAGTAATTATTTGTTTCACAATTCTAATTTCGGCCTGTGGTCCGTTTTCCTGTACTGCTGTAACAGATTTTGCTTCAACGTATGTTAGAGTTTAAAATTCTCCTACGTGTACGCTTATAATCGTCAACACTAAGCCGTATTACAGTAACTAAAAATGTAACAGTGTATAAAGATGACCTATTATGTTTTTTACAGAACTAATGAAACAAAAACATGTCTTTCCTACAGATAATCAAATTGTCATTCAAAATATCTGCCAGTATAACTTAACACTTTCGCATACATTCAAAACATCTCTGGAAAAATTTTAGTGCTCAAATGCATATACAGTGTCTAGAAAGGAGACTGCAAGATGAACGTCAGTAATAGGAAAATGCGGGTGATGGAAAGTAATGGAACTAAATGAGCTGATCCTGAGGGAATTAGATAGTTAGAAAACGATGGTCGCTTCAAACACTGAAACAGCATCCCAAATAATTTAAGCGTCACCTTATATTGAAACATTTACATCTTAATTCGTGTAAAAACAACCATAACCAGTGATACAACAGTGAAACTACCCAAGAGTATAAGCTTTTATTCCACTAACCTTTGGCCACCAATGAGTACAACTGATGTAAGAGGATTCGACACCACATACGCAAAAATTTTGTTTTGGCTTCAGTTTCATGAATGAATTGATGCAGCTCCATATCCTGTGAAAAATTCTTGGTCTGTAGACAACTACTGCTATCTAAATACATTTGAACCTGCTTACCTTGGTAAATCATTAGTCTTTACAATTTTTACACCCCTTCATTTCCAAGTACTACCCACGTGACGATTCGCTGAAACCGCAAGATTTGTCCCATCAACTTCTTCTGCTAAATTGTGTCATAATTTTCTTATATCCCAATACTATTCAGTACCTATTCGTTTGTTACCCAATATATACATATAATCTTCAGCATTCTAGTATATTACCTAATTTCAACTGGTTCAACTGGTTCTAAGCACTATGGGACTTAACATCTGAGGTCATCAGTCCCCTAGACTTAGAACTACTTAAACCTAACTAACCTAAGGACATCACACACATCCATGCCCGAGGCAGGATTCGAACCTGCGACCGTAGCAGCCACGTGGTTCCAGACTGAAGCGCCTAGAACCGCTCGGCCACCGCGGCCAGCACCTAATTTCCAAGGCTTCTATTTTCTTTCACTTCGGTAAAAGGTTGCACTCCAAATACAATCAGAAATTTATATTAGATGTTAGTAGATTTCTCTTATACAGACTCGCTTTTCTTGTTAATACCAGTCTACATTTTGTATTTATCTAGTTAGGCTATTGTCACTTATTTTACTGCCGAAATAGCAAAACACATTTACTGATTTTATTGCATTATTTCCTATTTAATTCGTCAGTGTCACTTTATCTGACTAGACTGCATTCAATTACCATTGCTTTAGTTGAACTGGTATTCATCTTATAATGTCTTTCCAACGTCTTACCCACATTTTATTTCCCTTTCCAAATTTTCTTTGGTTTCCTTTACCGCTTCAATCCACAGTTTAAAGAGAATCGAAGATACGCTATAATCCTGTTTCAATACCTTTTCAATCACTCACAATGAACCCACATAGCCCCCTAGAACCATCATTAACGAATTCACATCACATGATATAAGAAAACAGAGAAACTTAAAGTAATAAATGAGTTTTGCTATTCGGGGAGCAAAATAACTGATGATGGTCGAAATAGAGAGGATATAAAATGTTGACTGGGAATGGCATGGAAAGTGTTTCTGAAGAAGAGAAATTTGTTAACATCGAGTATAGATTTAAGTGTCAGGAAGTCGTTTCTCAAAGTATTTGTATGGAGTGTAGCCATGTATGGAAGTGAAACATGGACGATAAATAGTTTGGACAAGAAGACAATAGAAGCTTTCGAAATGTGGTGCTACAGAAGAATGCTGAAGATTAGATGGGTAGATTACATAACTAATGAGGAGGTATTGAATAGAATTGGGGAGAAGAGAAGTTTGTGGCACAACTTGACAAGAAGAAGGGACCGGTTGGTAGGACATGTTCTGAGGAATCAAGGGATCACAAATTTAGCATTGGAGGGCAGCGTGGAGGGTAAAAATCGCAGAGGGAGACCAAGAGATGAATATACTAATCAGATTCAGAAGGATGCAGATTGCAGTAAGTACTGGGAGATGAAGAAGCTTTCACAGGATAGAGTAGCATGGGGAGCTGCATCAAACTAATCTCAGGACTGAAGACCACAACAACAACAATGGTACAGGTCGAGTTAAAATCGACATTAAAACTACATTACTTCTACACTATTCGGAAAGAGATGGAAGATGAACCTTAATAGCTGCAAGTTCATTGACACATTGCAGCTGGGTGCGACCGGTGAGGGAGAATCGAGTCCTTTACTTTTAGACGTGACAGGAAGTTGACTAACAGGAACGTAAACAGCACGGAGAGTTGTTTCACGAGTCGTTGGGACACTGCGAGTCTGTGTAACAAACCTGCAGACCCAAATCCTTCCAAGCACTCACTTATCCAGCGATAATGATGCGAGATAAATCGGTTTAGGTGGTTACCTACCTCTCAGTATCCGCCGGCATTTGTTTCTGACCAGCACTGTACCATCTCTGCATCTTCCTTTACGAGGGAAGCGACGGAAACGGACAGAATGTTCCTGAGCGTATGTGGAAGTCAGCAGCGCGACGAAGACACCCAGCAGGCATAAAACGACGGAGAACTTCATTCAGAAAGCCTATGCCTACAAGTGTGGCCTCCTTCCCTTTCGCTAGAGAACAGACAGGATGTGGCGCCTGCTTCCGTTAGGGGTTCGCCGCTTCCGCTCATTTAAATACGTGCCCTAGACGTCATTTCCTGAGTGTTCTAGGAAAGTCATTGCTCAGCCAAGTCTCAGGAAAAGGTTAAATGTTATCTGTCTTCCTGCAGAAAATGTTGAAATGGTCGTGGAAATAATTGATATTCACTCGGCTCCCGGCTACGAACTTACGATTCAGCAACCGTTAAATCATATGCTGTTTTATCAATTTATGACAGTGCTGGTGAAGAGTGGCCATTATTGTATACAGTATCAGCCAGCCACAGATAACTTTTGGTTTTCTTGTTGGAAAAGCACCGTAACCGGTTTAGAATCTGTGTATTCTTCGTAAGACGGCTTAGGTAATTTTATCGAAACACGTGAACGTTGATTTACAGGTGAATTACCCTAATATAACCAAAATTTCACAATTTCTAGAATCTGACAATGATGGTTGCGATACGGACTTATGTTGTTATGCAACTAGTGTGAAATGACCCGGTGTAACATTTAGTTTCATCGGTTTCTTTCCAACAAATAAAACTCATATTATAATGTATTCATTTTTAACAAAGAGGCAGAAGTCTGACAGAAGGCCTCATTCGAGTCAGCTTCAGATATGTAGTTCCTGATTTTAACGTTATTACGTCTTACAAACAGTGCTCTATAGTATGATTTAGATTTAATAGAGCTGACTCACAGCTTCTGATGACAGTTGACAGTTCGGCAACACCTATTTTTTATGTCTTTAATCACGTCAGTACTGCTGCCACCTTCAATATCCACTTCTAGAACATATCGCTAGCAACATAAGCAGAGCATGTACTACTGTTCCTTCGTGTCCAGTGATTTCATCTATTTCAAATAGGTAAATATCTACACGACAAGTTTTCGATTTGTTTCAATTTTTACCTATTGTTGTCTCAGTGATGTTTTCCATGTCAATTAATAGTCTTTTCCAACTGAAGATTTATTTTGTCTTTTACCTAATACGTGACACACACTCAACTGGTAAGTTGTATTGTGTCCGTGCATAGGGAAGAGGCGGTGGCTATACAAGATTAAGAAACATAAACGTAATTCATAAAGTGTCGGCACTTTCTAATTACCACATTACGATTTATGGTGTGTAGTAAGTTGACCTAAATGCGTTGTTAGGGAATACTGCACTTCTTACAATAAAATACTCGGTACCATTAAAAAATTGTTTCTTTTTTTATTAATTGTTCTTGTGAAATAATATTTGTTGAAAACTTCTTCGTTTGTGTCCACAGAAATAACCGAGTAGCTTGTACTGAAACTGCTGAATGCAACTGAACCTACTATCCCGTTACTTGTTTTTTATCGTTACAACACTGGCCTACAGAATTTTCCCTGACAAGGACGACTCCAACTTAGCCTATTGATTTATTACCCATAATATACAAGCGCATCGCACTCTGACTACCATAAAATGGCAAGCTCATTTAAAATAATTAACACAAAGGAATGGCCCTAAATTGGAAGAAATCCTAACAATTACTCGCACCTTTTCATAAGTCACTTACCTCACAGAAAATCTTCATAACACGAACTACAGCAATTACAGCAACCAGCAACTACAGCTAGCTGAATAAAAAAATTCTAATTACTATAGGCTCTAACTACTAGTAGGCATATAGTTAGCAAACGAAAAATTTTGTTGAAGAGCAATCAGTGTATTTAGCATGTTGACCTTAATCATGTGACATTCAGTTCCAAAAATTATATAATCGTCAATAATTCCACTACCTAAACATTACGAAATATATCAATCATCATTTTACAATGCATGTCCTACGAACACTGAATTTCCATGAAGGACACACGTCCAAAACCGTCCGCACGCTAACTGCTAACCGCTAACTGCTAACTGCAAATCCGTCCAACCACAGAGGCTCTTACCGAAGGCGCAGACCACTGTCAGTGATATTAATAAAGTTCATAGTGCCGCCAACATGCGAACAGGCTACTTAGAAGTGGCAAAAGACGGAGCCAGCCGCTGTGGCCGAGTGGTTCTACGCGCTTCAGTCCGGAACCGCGCTGCTGTTACGGTGGCAGGTTTGAAAACTGCCTCCAGCATGGATGTGTGTGCTGTCCTTAGGTTAGTTAGGTTTGAGTGGTTCTAAGTCTATGGGACTGATGACCTCAGATGTTAAGTCCTGTAGTGCGTAGAGCCAGATCCAAAAGACGGACAAGGCACTGCCTGGCAAAAACGTGAAGCACTCAGAAGACATGGTCTAATATTAATGTAACTTCGTACATATATATTCCATCGGCGGGTACGTAAATGGTTTATAGTTGCAATTCTGCTTGAATTTACACCAGAGTGTATTAGTGTTATTCACGTTTAGTTTTGTTAACAGGCACGGCAGGGTATGCCTGGGATGTAAGCAGCATCAGATGTTAGATGATCACCCCAAAAACCACAGAGATGCCCTGAACTCGTATGAGACAGTAAGAATGAGACAGTATTAACGGCATCTCACAGAGTTTGAGAGGGTCTCCATTTGGCCGAATGGTGAAATCGTGCCATATCCATACTTGTAGGGCAGTTGGATTTTACAGTGACACGATGTGGGACTGCACTGCATGTGGGGGAAGCCATAAACATAGCCAAAGTTCCAGACGGTCGCGTCTGACCAGCGCAAGGAATGATTGAAATGTTGTGCACCAAGCAAACTGTAACCTCTTTACGTCTGCGCCTCCCATCTGAGAACAAGTAATGAAATCCCTCCAGAATCCTGTGTCATCCCCCAACCATTGGTATGGGACTATAGTGCGCGTCATTTACGACGGCGGCCGAGTTTAGGTTCGTTCTGCACATCTGACGTCACAAAACACAATCAGCCAATGAACAGAGAACGACGTTGCCAGAGCTCGACTGCAGTGCAGAGCACGGACAGGTGTCTTCAGTTTTAGAAACGTTCAGTCATAAATAAAGTAATTGAAAAAAAAGCAAGTCTTGATTGCAGACTTTCTTTTACAGAAAGTTTGGAGAAAGCATTCTTTATAACAATTGCTTCATATTCTATTAATTGATTAAACTAAACAAGGAACAAGCCTCCTACTTCAAGTGATAGCAAGGGAAGGTGTTTGTATCATTCTCACAAACCGCTTTTTCGCAATAAAGAACAGCGAGCAGTACAGTGATGACAAAATCGCGCAGGTTCGAATCCTGCCTCGGACATGGATGTGTGTGATGTCCTTAGTTTAGTTAGGTTTAAGTAGTTCTAAGTTCTAGGGGACTGACGACCACAGAAGTTAAGTCCCACAGTGCTCAGAGCCATTTGAACCATTTTTGAACAAAATCGCGTATAGCGCGGAATGCGGGGAGCACGTCTCTGTAGCAGGGAAAGGGTTAATGCAGCCATGGTGGCTTTACTTCATAAACTGCGAGCTCCCCCCTAAACGTAATTTTGCAAACTATACTATACCATGGCGCTGCTTCTCTTGGCGCGTGCGTCGTTTTCAACTGGCAACGCAGCAATCTCCCGCGTCTTGGCGAGCATGCGCGAGCCGCCAAGATAAAAGAATTGAACTATAGCAGCAACAAACATGAGTAGGGAATTACCGCCACGTGCGTAGGCTGCCGCTAACCCCACAACCAGCTGATTAAAATGGTTCATTCGGTTGCTGGAAAACAATCCACTTGACACATAGTATGGCATATTGTACTGATTATCGTGCGTAGGTCGCTTTTTAGCCCAAGTGGCACAAGCGGCAGTTTGTACACAAGGTGTATCATAATTAGTGGCGAGAACCGGTTTCCACACTCATCAGAATTAGATTTATTTTTAAAGGTCTTGCTGAGGAACGGCAAATAATGTGTGAGGTCGGGAGGGAAGGGGAGGGTGTCCCAAATGACGTGTCGCTAATGTGGAAAAGAGGGCGGGAGGGGAACCATATGTTACGGCCCTTGCGTAGAAAAATGTTCTCAAACCGTCCCTGATCATGTGATGTCCGTCTGCAGGTGAACAGTATCTTATCAGTGCGTCTGATGTTTTTGTATCTTTGCCCTTCTGCGACTGACACACACTGTTTTAATCCTTTGCATCCTTTTTTGTCCGGTTACTATTGTGAATGGAGCCTGTCATGTGTCTTGTGTTTGACGTGCCTTCTCCTGTTCAACAGGTAACAAGCCTAGTAAAACATGGTTATTCAACTGTTGTATCGTTTTATTTTCGTTGCGTCAATCAAAAAATCTTTGAAAAGAGTCCAGTTCCATAGAAGATATCTAACTTGAAAAGTGAAAAGATAAAAGAGAGCTCAACGAAGTTTGTGAGAATGTACAAACTCGAGGGAGGTAATTTTCCATTATTGGAGTACAAAATGGAAATTATGTTTCGTGCTGAAACATCTCTGGGCGTTTTTGACGGGAGTACAGTAAGGCCAGTTGAAGGCACATAATCACAGAGCCTGTGGGGCGAGCTTCATCAAAAAGTGATGCTTCTTATTTCGCCTGGCATGGAGTATGACCAGTGGCTATCTGTTTCGTAGTGTCCTACAGAAAATGGTACGTAGGATCGTCTTAAAGTGTATCATAAACAAATTTGTTTCTGGAAAAAATGAAGGTACACTCAAAGAACAGTTCTTCAGTTATAGAATGTCTTACTTTCATGCGGTTGACAATATATTAGTGAAGTTCACAGATTATCAAAGTCTCTTGCAGATGTTGGTGAACCAGTGGCAAATACGGAACAGAGTGCCAAAGTGTTAGGTCGACTTCCAGCAAACAGTGGATCTCTCGGTACTTGCTTGGCATTTCTGTGGCTAAAGCAGGCGGACTTTCGATAATTTAACAGGAAAGTTATTGAAAGAAGAGCACGTTTATCGCAGACTGAAGAAACGGCAACTACATTCGCTTCTGTTAAGGTTAGTCACAAAAAGGATTAACGTCAGTCTTCACAAAGCAATTCAAGCAAAATTGTGAAAAGAAGAAAAATTTTGAGTACTACCTTTGCCACAGGAAAGGTCATTACAACCCATAACACAAAATTAAGACGGTTTAAATTGCCAAGGAGCAGTCAACAAACGTAACATCAAACTCTAAGTTCGGATATTAGAAACATTACGGCTACCAATTGTAGAAACGTTTGGTTAACTGATAATGCTGCACCTAAACACGTTGTACGCCGATGTCGATAGCAGCATCTATGTCAATAGCAATATGCATCGCTGGCGAGAGAAGGGAGGTTTATCTTCTGACGGAGCAAAGACTTCGGTCCGTTGTATTCCATGTTCGAAAGGTGACGTGTGTTTGTAATGTGCTTAAGACATAAATATTTTTTTTTAGTTTAGCTGCTTGGACTACGTTATTGGTAACCACCCTCTCATCCGACAGTTAATTCTACTACAATAAGCCTCAACACAAGGAATGGTTTTCAACATTTAAAGTACTAGAAAAGTTCGAATTTCTTGTACCTACCAGGTTAGCCGAGAGCGCTAATGCGCTGCTTCCTGGACTCGGGTAGGCGCGCCGGCCAAGGATTGAATCCGTCTGGCAGAATAACGATGGAGGCTGGTGTCCTGGCCAGCCTGGATGTGGTTTTTAGGCAGTTTTCCACATCCCACTAGGTGAATACCAGGCTGGTCCCCACGTCCAGCCTCAGTTACACCCGTTGCAGACATCTGACGACATTCGCACTATTCCATGGATTACACTAGACACAGACAGTTGGGGTCCACTAATTCCATCCCGGGGGGTATGGGGTGGCGGCAGGAAGGGCATCCGGCCACCCCTTAAATTAACCTTGCCAAATCCGATTAACCATGTTGAACCTGTGTCAATGTGGGAAAAAGGCACAAGCAAGAGAAAGAAAAGTTGAAAGTTCTTGTGCAGATATGAGATAATTCAGTTGTTTATGCTGAAGGTAAATGGGCCAGTAAAAGATATAAAGGGACTCTGTACACTTTACAATGATGACCTACCTGGTTGGAAGAGAATTCTTTTTCTGTGGACGAACAACCAGTAATGGTTTAATAGCAACGAAACGCAGGTACTTAATGAGAGGCCAGTGGCAATCGGTATTAAAGCTGAAAAACAGTCCCAGAGAACGTTAAAGTTTTTCGTCGCCTGACTTTCCTCTGTTATGGCACAGGAAGTTGGAATATGTAAAATTGACTGTAGTTTGCTTCCAAATTTAAAATCAGTCACTTTTAGTAAATTATTTTGAGAAATACGTCATCATGG
Organism: Schistocerca serialis cubense; assembly: GCF_023864345.2. Taxonomy (NCBI): domain Eukaryota; kingdom Metazoa; phylum Arthropoda; class Insecta; order Orthoptera; family Acrididae; genus Schistocerca; species Schistocerca serialis. Next base: position 607,092,214 of record NC_064641.1, on the reverse strand, counting down.
TAAACAACATAGGAAGGGATTTGAATCAATTCTGGCAAATCGTGTCGGTACTCCAGGAGACTTTGCTCACACGGATATCTGTGGAAGCAGGCCACTCACATCATTAGGTGGAACCGAATGTTTCATGAACACTCCAAACTGTTTCTAGCCACACTTGAAAATAAATTGGAGAAAGTGGTCGGTTACCGTGTTTACCTTAACAGTTTTAGGCAGTTAGATTCTACAAAAAAAAAAAAAAAAAAAAAAAAAAAAAAAAACCGGATAAGCGTAAGTAGGACTCGCGCACTGGTTGTTCCATTCGAGCTTGATAACGTATATAGATAACTCATCCATCCGCGAATCGAGAATTTCGACAAGTTTCGTCTTTTATCGATCTAAATATGTACTGGCAAGATATCAGAGTATGTGACATAAACAACAGTATCTTTTTGTTGAATTGATGTAGAAGCTGAAAATTTTTATACCGTCAAGGGATCATGGTACTTAGTACGTGACATGAATTTCAACTTGTTATGTCCGCACGTTCCTGAGAAAACAGCGTCTCAACAGGCGGACAGAGAGTCAGATAAAATATGACCAAAATTTTATTCGTCCACTATAATTATAAATAAATGATTTTAGTGTAAAACCATGTTTCTTAGCAAATTTAATGATTCAAGACTAAAGGGAAGTACCCTACGGGTTTTGGTGAGTTGGTTTGCGAATATCAAAATATGTGGTAAGCCAAAACATTATAACCACCTGCTTAATTGTTTGTTTTCCCGTTTTTGGAACGAAATAGATCACTGAATCTGCTTGTCAGGAATCCGACAGTTTGTGGGTAGGTTTATGGAGGTATGTGGCATTAGATGTCCACGCACAGGTCCTGTAATTCGCCTAAATAGGGGGCCGTTGATTTTCGTAAGCGGTAGTGGTTCCCGATAAGGGCCCAACTGGATTCCAGAGGATTTACATCATGCGAATTAAGTCGCAGAGACATAACAGTGAGTTCACAATAATGTTCCTCAAACCACTATGGCGGAGTTCTGGCTCCGCAAAACAAACAGTTATACTGCTGAAAGAGCGCAGGAAATACATGAAGGGATTCAAATGATTCGCCTTCGATTACTACAACAGGTCCCATAAAAAGGCAGGAGAATGTCTCCCACAGCGTAATACTGCCCCCACCCGCCTCTGTCTACTGCGCGCTACACGTTTCAGTGTTTATGGAGACGACCATCGATCTAGTGTAGCAAAATTGTGATTCATCCAAAGAGCCGAAACGTTTCCACTAATCGACTGTGAAATTTCGATGGTCGCGTACCGCCTGCAACCGTAACTGAAGATGTCGCTGGATCAAAATGTGAACCAGTAGGGGTGGTCTGCTGCAGAGCTCCATGTTCAACAATGTACGACGAACGGCGTGTTCAGAAATCCTTGTGGGTGCACCAGCATTGCGCTCTTTCGAAAGAGATGCCACAGATCACCATCTGTCCTGCTTTACAGAACAGACAAGCCCCCAAACCCCATGATCTGTGAAGAGTCGTGAACGTCCAACCATTTAGTGCCTAGTGGTAGTTTCATTGTCCTTCTGCCTCCTTCGGTGGACGTTCACGAAGGAAGCACGTGAACGTTTGACCAGCTTCGCCGTTTTCAAGATAGTCGTTCACAGGCTATGCGTAATAATAAACAGCCTTTTGTCAAAGTCGCTTATCTCAGTGGATTCCCCCTTTTGCAGCCCATATCTTTGCTAGGGTTATCCTCTATCCGTTTCTGTTCCGCTTACGTACTTTTGTTGTCGCGTCACGTGCCCGCAAAGCCACCAGGCGTCATCCAACGTCTTAGTGGCCAGTAGTCATAAGGCTTTGGCTTAATAGTGTTTGCTGGTTGCTTTCATTTAGGAGGTTAAATGTTTTCACATCGCAACGGGCTCGTAGTCCTTAGTGTGTGGCCTAAATTTCAACTACGTATGTCCATCCGTTTCTGAGGATATGGGGTCTTAACAATCCGACAGACAGACTGATAACACACAGTAACAAAAAACTGTTTTCTTTTGTAATATAACTCCAAATTAACAACTTTCGGACTTTTCCTGTACTTGTACTGTGGAAAATTGCTTCCTGCCAAATTTCATGATTCTTGGTCAACAGTAAGTAACCAATAGATTTTGATAAGAGCGATTGCGAGTATCAAAATGAGTGACATAAATGGCAGTATCTTTTGATTGCATTGACGTGAAAGCTTTAATTGTTTACAACGTCAAGGCACCTTAGGGCGTAGTAAATGCATAAATTTCAGCCTGATAAGTCCACCTGTCCTGAAAAGAAGGAATCTTAAGAATCGACGGACGGACTCACGGACAGATAAACAGACATACAGACGGACAACCTACTGACCCTACAAGGGTTCCATTTTTACCGAATGAAGTACGAAACATTAAAAAGTAAACACCTGTTTGATGAGACATGGTTTTCAACGAAAATACCACAACATATCCCAAGCAAGTCAACTACGTTACGTACGAATAAAACTTCCAAGCAAAAACATATAAAGACGAAGTTCTACAACCTTTGTAAAATGGAGTTGTAGCCACTCCGAGAAGGTTACTCACTATGGAATGAATATTCTAAAACCCGATTTACTTCACCCTCAGGCTCATTTCCAAAATTACTTGGCCTGCGCAGTAGTTATCGATGAACGAGAAACTTTCAAGGAGCCGATGACATCCAGAGACTCTGAGAAGTGACACGACGCAGTGAAAGATGAAGACTCTTCATCGACAATAAACAACACCTGTGACTAAGTGAATTTTTCTCCAGGTCATCGGGTTATCGGTTGTAAGTGAGCTTGCAACGCTAAAAGTAAACCAGGTGGTAGTGTAGTAAGGTATAAATTTAAATTATATGCAGAAGGATATTCCCAGAAAACCCCGACTTCATCACGGAAAAACAATGTCACCTGTAGGTAGGTATGAATCAATCCGTATTCGTTGCGCTTTTATTTGGAGTGTATCACGTGAAAGTGAAGCAGTTTGATACGAAAACTGCCTTTTTCAACGGTGAGTTGCAAGAAAATATTTTCAAGGAATAGTTTGCAGGTTTCATTAAGAGTAATGCAACCTTCTTCTACTAATTAAAAAAAAGTTGTTTTGGAATAAAGCATCTCCTCGAGGTTCGAATCTAAATTTGTTGAGTTTATGAACTCTATTGATTTGAAACAACTTCATTCAGGCAATTGTGTGTTTCGCGTTCACGTTGACTGCCCTGAATGTCCTTTAGCTATTTTTGTTGATTATGGACTGATTCCGGGTAAATCAACCATAGTTGCATACAAAATACTTGAAGAATTCAGGATTCATTTTGAAATAGTGACGGATGGTCCCAGTTACTTTCTAGGATTGAAATCAGACTAGACTGTGAAACTAAAGAACCGTTCATCTGTCAAAAAGTCACCGTTTAGAAAAATTCACCATGAACAACTGTCTGCCTTCGCCAACACATATTGATGAGAGTTTACAATTGTACATGGGACAGTCCACAGCTAATGAAGACAAGAAGTCCATACGTTTTACTTCGCAACGCTCTACGTGAGTTGATGTTTGCTGCCACAATGACCAGACCCGATATTTTTTCTGTCTCTCGGATAAGTTAGTTGCTCAACAACCCAACACTTCAGCAGTGGGCTGCTGTCACATCCATCTCACAGTATCTTCAAGCTACCAAAGACAAAACTGTTAAATAGAGTGTAGCAATTTTAAACATCATGTTTACTCAGATTATGATTTTGCCGGCGATATTGATACTCGTCGTTCAACAGCTAGCTATGCTAGTATACTAGCCAGAAGACGTGTCACCTGGACATTTCGCAAGTGAAAATTTGTTGCCAGATCTACAATAAAAGCGGATTACGTTGCAACATCCGACACAGTTTTTGAAATAATGCAGCTTTGCACTGTCGTGAGTTCCACACCAACATGGAACGATAAGCAAGACTATTATGGACAACCAGAGTGCACCGCAATTGTTAAACCATAATGAGCGTCATAAAATGGCTTATCACATGGACATAGATTTCATTACTATCGTGAGAAGAAAAATATTGGTTCCATTCTTGTATCCTGTGCCAAGTCAGAAGATCAGTTGGCAGGCATATTTATAGAAACATAAAGCAAAAAAATTCATAACTACACTACTGGCCATTAAAATTGCTACACCAGGAAGATGACGTGCTACAGACGCGAAAATTGACCGACAGGAAGAAGATGCTGTGATATGCAAATGATTAGCTTTCCAGAGCATTCACTTAAGGTTGGTGCCCGTGGCGACACCTACAACGTGCTGACATGAGGAAAGTTTCCAACCGATTTCTCATACACAAACACCAGTTGACCGGCGTTGCCTGGTGAAACGTTGTTGTGATACCTCGTGTAAGGAGGAGAAATGCGTACCATCACGTTTCTGACTTTGAAAAAGGTCGGATTGTAGCCATTCGCGATTGCGATTTATCATATCGCGACATTGCTGCTCGCGTTGGTCGAGATCCAATGACTGTTAGCAGAATATGGAATCGGTGGGTTCAGGAGGGTGATACAAAATGAGGGTAATACAGAACGCCGTGTTGGATCCCAACGGCCTCGTGTCACTAGCAGTCGAGATGACAAGCATGTTATACGCCTGGCTGTAACGGATCGTGTAGCCACGTCTCGATCCCTGAGTCAACAGATGGGGACGTTTGCAAGACAACAATCATCTGTACGAACAGTTCGACGACGTTTGCAGCAGCATGGACTATCAGCTCGGAGACCATGGCTGCTGTTACCCTTGACGCTGCATCACAGACAGGAGCGCCTGCCATGGTGTACTCAACGACGAACCTGGGTGCACGAATGGCAAAACGTCATCATGATGGTCTCATCCGTGTTTGGTGACATCGCGGTGAACGCACATTGGAAGCGTGTATCCGTCATCGTCATACTGGCGTATCACCCGTCGTCATGATATGGGGTGCCATTGGTCTCGGCCACCTCTTGTTCGCACTGACGGTGCTTTGAATAGTGGACGTTACATTTCAGATGTGTTACGACCCGTGACTCTACCCTTCGTTCGATTCCTGCGAAACCTTACATTTCAGCAGGATAATGCACGACAGCATGTTGCATGTCCTGTACGGGCCTTTCTGGATACAGAAATATGTTCGACTGCTGTCCTGGCCAGCACATTCTCCAGATCTCTCACCAATTGAAAACATCTGGTCAAAGGCGGCCAAACAACTGGCTCGTCACAATACGCCAGTCACTACTCTTGATGAACTGTGGTATCGTGTTGAAGCTGCATGGGCAGCTGTACCTGTACACGCCATCCAAGCTCTTGTTGACTCAATGCCCAGGCGTATCAAGGCCGTTATTACGGCCAGGGATGGTTGTTCTGGGTACTGATTTCTCAGGATCTATGCACACAAATTGCGTGAAAATGAAATCACAAGTCAGTTCTAGTATAATATATTTGTCCAATGAATACCCGTTTATCATCTGCATTTCTTCTTGGTGTAGCAATTTTAATGGCCATTAGTGTAATTGTCAAGCATTATGAATTATATCTTTAAAACCACCAGGCAAGTGAGGGAGTGTTCCATAGTAGGGTCTATTGTGCTGATTGCCTTGTAATGTCTGTGAACAGATGAAAATATATTGTTTGTTCGTCTCATCTTTTTGTATTTTCCCGGTTCCGTCTGAGACACGATCTTTTGTTTTTTGTGTAATTTCCTGCCTTGTTTTTGTTAGTGGAATCTGTTACGTGTCTTGTGTTTTGGGTGCCTTGTTCTTCATTGGAGTAATAATATTTATTCGTCCCAAACTGTAATAACTACGAAGGTAATGCAACACTTTTTTTTCTGAAAGCAAGTCAGTTTAATTCAGGATTCCTCACTATTTTGGTTGAAAACCCTATTTTTCGATATAATCTCCGATTTATGCGGCGGCTTTACATCACCTTACGGGAAGTCCCGTATGCCCGCATGGTACCACTCTACTAGCCGATATCGGAACCAACACCTTGCTGCTTCAGTAACTTACCTGGCAGTCATGTAGTGCTTCCCGCGGAGTGCATCCTTCACTGGGCCAAACCTATGGACGTCTGTAGGTGCGAAATCCAGACTGTAGGGTGGATGAGGAAGAACAAATCAATGAAGTTTTGTGAGGTCCTCTTTGGTTATCAGACTTGCGTGAGGCCTTGCGTTGTTATGGCGAAGGAGAAGTTCCTCTGAACTTTTGCGTTCAATTTTCTGAGAATATCTCATTACGTTTCAGAGTTGATCGTTGGACCATGAGAGAGGGTATCAAACAGAACAGCCCCTTCAGAATCCCTGAAGACTGTCGCCTTGACTTTAACGGCTACGGGAGCGGCTTCAAACTCCTCATTCGGAGGAGGTGTGGAGCCCCGACATGGATTGCCGTTTTCCTTCCGTTTCGAAGTGATGAACCTATGTTTCATCGCCTGTGACGACGTTAACTTTATTTTAAGAGCTTTTATAAGTTTTTCATTGTACCAGATCCAACAATACCTACATTTCATTGTTGGTGACTGTAATTTAACTTTATTCTGATTCGAATAGCAGCCAGCAAAAATGGAAATGTCGTGTGACTAGGGCCTCCCGTCGGGTAGACCGTTCGCCGGGTGCAAGGCTTTTGATTTGACGCCACTTCGGTGACTTGCGCGTCGATGGGGATGAATTAATGATGATTAAGACAACGCAACACCCATTCCCTGAGCGGAGAAAATCTCCGACCTAGCCGGGGATCGAACCCGAGCCCTTAGGATTGACATTCTGTCGCGCTGCCCACTCAGCTACCGGGGGCGGACAGCAGCTACCGACGGAACTAGTTTACGCTAATTGGAGATTTTAACAATCATTCTCCACTAGTTACTGCCATAAGGGAAAATATGGACAGTTGGCGGTTTGCTAACTCTCCCACTAGTTCCTATTTCTAGGACGATCCATATAAACCCGAACTACACTCCTGGAAATGGAAAAGGAACACATTGACACCGGTGTGTCAGACCCACCATACTTGCTCCGGACACTGCGAGAGGGCTGTTCAAGCAATGATCACACGCACGGCACATCGGACACACCAGGAACCGCGGTGTTGGCCGTCGAATGGCGCTAGCTGCGCAGCATTTGTGCACCGCCGCCGTCAGTGTCAGCCAGTTTGCCGTGGCATACGGAGCTCCATCGCAGTCTTTAACACTGGTAGCATGCCGCGACAGCGTGGACGTGAACCGTATGTGCAGTTGACGGACTTTGAGCGAGGGCGTATAGTGGGCATGCGGGAGGCCGGGTGGACGTACCGCCGAATTGCTCAACACGTGGGGCGTGAGGTCTCCACAGTACATCGATGTTGTCGCCAGTGGTGGGCGGAAGGTGCACGTGCCCGTCGACCTGGGACCGGACCGCAGCGACGCACGGATGCACGCCAAGACCGTAGGATCCTACGCAGTGCCGTAGGGGACCGCACCGCCACTTCCCAGCAAATTAGGGACACTGTTGCTCCTGGGGTATCGGCGAGGACCATTCGCAACCGTCTCCATGAAGCTGAGCTACGGTCCCGCACACCGTTAGGCCTTCTTCCGCTCACGCCCCAACATCGTGCAGCCCGCCTCCAGTGGTGTCGCGACAGGCGTGAATGGAGGGACGAATGGAGACGTGTCGTCTTCAGCGATGAGAGTCGCTTCTGCCTTGGTGCCAATGATGGTCGTATGCGTGTTTGGCGCCGTGCAGGTGAGTGCCACAATCAGGACTGCATACGACCGAGGCACACAGGGCCAACACCCGGCATCATGGTGTGGGGAGCGATCTCCTACACTGGCCGTACACCACTGGTGATCGTCGAGGGGACATTGAATAGTGCACGGTACATCCAAACCATCATCGAACCCATCGTTCTACCATTCCTAGACCGGCAAGGGAACTTGCTGTTCCAACAGGACAATGCACGTCCGCATGTATCCCGTGCCACCCAACGTGCTCTAGAAGGTGTAAGTCAACTACCCTGGCCAGCAAGATCTCCGGATCTGTCTCCCATTGAGCATGTTTGGGACTGGATGAAGCGTCGTCTCACGTGGTCTGCACGTCCAGCACGAACGCTGGTCCAACTGAGGCGCCAGGTGGAAATGGCATGGCAAGCCGTTCCGCAGGACTACATCCAGCATCTCTACGATCGTCTCCATGGGAGAATAGCAGCCTGCATTGGTGCGAAAGGTGGATATACACTGTACTAGTGCCGACATTGTGCATGCTCTGTTGCCTGTGTCTATGTGCCTGTGGTTCTGTCAGTGTGATCATGTGATGTATCTGACCCCAGGAATGTGTCAATAAAGTTTCCCCTTCCTGGGACAATGAATTCACGGTGTTCTTATTTCAATTTCCAGGAGTGTATTTCAGCGGGTCATAATTTCTCTCCAGGAGTTTATACAAAGGGAAAGTACATATAACGATCCCAGCAACCGTGGTCTAGGGGTAGCAACGTTGATTAGTAAACAAAACTTCTCTGCTCCGAGATCTAAACTCGCCACCGCTTAATTTTTGATTAATGATCGCCATTGGCGTCCGAAGACTTACGGCATAAGAAGTCACCCTCAGTCTGCCAAAGGCCAAAGAGGGCGGAGAAGCGGAGAGAGGTTCAGGGCACTCTCTTGTCTTTGGGGTGGGGAACTGACCCTAAAGGCGGAAGAATCAGCAACGATCAGCGACATGAGGATGCGGAATGCCAATACTTGAATGTGGTAGGGAAGCCAAAAATCTGAAACGGGAAATGCAAAGGCTAGGTACACTAGGGATCAGTGAAGTGAAATGGATAGAAACAAAAATTTCTGGTCAGATGAGTATAGGACACTATCGACAGCAGCAGAGAATGATATAACGGGAGTACGATTCTTTATAAATAGGAAAGTAAGGCAGAGAGTGAGTTACTGTCAACAGTTCACTGATAGGTTTGTTCTTATCAGAATCGACATCAAACCAACACCGACAGCAATAGTTCAGGTATATATGTAGACGCCGCAAGCTGAACATGAAGAGATGGAGAAAGTGTATGAGGATATTGAAAGGGCAATACAGTGCGAAAAGGGAGATGAAATCATGGGGGGACTGGAATGCAGTTGTAGGGGAAGGAGTAGAAGGAAAGGTTACACGAGAATATGGGCTTTGGACAAGGAATGAGATAGGATGAAGGATAATTGAGTTACGTGATAAGTTTCACCTCGTATTAGCGAATACTCTGTTCAAGAATCACAATAGGATGATGTATACTTGAAAAGGCCGGATGATACGGGAAAATTTCTGTTAGATTACATCATGGCCAGACAGATATTCCGAAGTCGGGTACTGGATTGTAAGACATACCCAGGAGCAGATATAGACTCAGTTCACAGTGTGGTGGAGATGTAGAGTAGGCTGAAGTTTAACAGATTATATAGAAAGAATCAATACGCAAAGAAGTGTAATACGGAAGTACTAATAAATGACGACCTAAGCTCTATGTTCTCTGAGACTGTAGATGCAGCAATAAATAATAGCTCAGTAGGAAACACAGTTGAAGAGGAGTGAACATCTCTTATAGGGCAATCACAGAAGTTGGAAAGGAAAACATAGGTATAAAGAAGGTAACTGCCAAGAAAATATGGGTAACACAAGAAATACTTCAGTTTATCCATGAAAGAAGGGAAAAGTTCACGAATATGCAGAAATACATTCGGAAAAAACATCATCCACTCAATTCCGAAGACTGTAAGAGCTGACAAGTACGAGAATTATCACACAATCAGCTTAACAGCTCATATATCCTAGTTACTGACAAAAATAATACACGAGAGACGGGAAAAGAAAACTGAGGATGTGTTAGATGACGATCAGTTCAAATGGTTCCAATGGCCTTGAGCACTACGGGACTTAACTTCTAAGGTCATCAGTCCCCTAGAACTTAGAACTTCTTAAACCTAACCAACATAAGGACATTACAGACATCCATGCCCGAGGCAGGATTCGAACCTGCGACGGTAGCGGTCGCGCGGTTCCAGACTGTAGTGCCTAGAACCACTCGGCTACCCCGGCTGGTTGGTGATCAGTTTGGCTTTATCAAAAGTAAAGGCGTGTGAGAGGCGATTCTGACGTTGTGTTGGTAATCTAACCAAGACCAAGGAAAAATCGATACGTTCGTAGGAATTTTGATGTTTTGTTGGTAATGGAAGCAAAACTAAAGAAAAATCGACACCTTCATAGGATTTGTCGATCTGGAAAAACCGTACGGCAATGGAAAATGGTGCAAGATGTTCTAAATTCTGAGAAAAATAGGGGTAAACTATAGGGGGATACAGGTAATATATTATATATACAAGAGGGATAATAAGAGTGGACAACCGAGAACGAAGTGCTCGTATTAAATAGGGTGTAAGACAGGCATATATTCTTTCGCCCCTACTGTTCAATCTGCACATCGAAGAAGCAATGATGGAATAAAAGAAAGATTCAGGAATGGAATTAAAATTCAAGGTGAAAAGGTATCAATGATAAGATTTACTGATGACATAGCTATCCTGGGTGAAAGTGAAGAAGAATTATGTGATCGGCTGAATGGAATGAACAGTCTGATGAATACAGAATACGGATTGAGAGTAAATCGAAGAAAGACGAAACCGATGAGAAGTAACAGAAATGAGAACGGGATTGATGATCACGAAGTGGATGAACTCATAACCAATGACGGACAGAATAAGGAGGACATCAAAAGCAGACTAGCACGGTAAAGGGTATTCCTGGCACGACTAGTCTTATAGTATCAATCGTGGGCTTTAAATTGAGGACGAATTTTCTGCAAATGTACGTTTGGAGCACAACACTGTCAGCATTGTATGGTAGTGAAACATGTACTGTGGGAAAGCCGGAACAGAAGAGAATCGAAGAATTTCGGATGTGGTGCTACTAACGAATGTTTACACGAGTAATTGTGTGGACTGCTAGAGTAAGGAATGAAGGGGCTCCGCGCAGAATCGGAGATGAAAGGGTATGTGGAAAACACTGCCAGAAAGCAGGGACGGAGGGAGATGTAGAGGGCAAAAACTGTAAAGGAAGACAGGGACTGGAATACATCCAGCAAATAATTTGTAAAGTTGGTTGTAAGTGCTACTCTGAGGAGAAGAGATTGGCACAGGAGAGGAACTCGTGGAAGGCCGCATAAAACCAGTCCGAAGACTGATGACTGATAACTCAAAAAGAAAAGAGGCTCTCGAAGAATCAGAAGAACTACCCATTGTTATCAAAGATGACTTTTCTTTCTGTGCATGAAGTCATGAGTGGAGTGAAATGCCGCGCTTGCTCGGCTGGTGTCAGTAGGTTCGTAGCCTCTTCGGTCGCGGTTTGTGAAGCCTGTGAGTCTGTAATTTTGGAGTTCGGGCTGCGTGACAGTATTGAGCAAATTAGGATCCGTTCGCAGTCTTTAGCTGGCAGATACATACATCGGAATTTTATTGCGAAAACATCTTGGAAGACAGACTCATTGGTTCAAAAACAACTGGCGTCCAGGTGAAAATTCAACAAATGCCACAATCTCATCGATATTTAGGAAGCCGGAGACAACTGGTGCAGTGCTGCACTAAAAAATGACAGTACATCATTTAGTGGATAAGTTATTGACAATGTACGGAGGCGCACTGAGGTACCTCCAGGGAAACCGTTGTGCCGATTGAGCCAGGAGACAGACATTTCATGTGACACATGTCACAGAGCCCGAAAAAATCGGCATTGCGACCACACAGAATGCACATGATGCAAACACTGCAACAAACAGATCATGTGTTACTGTCGGCAAGTCTTACTCAACGTCCAGACATTGTCTGCAGATGAGGCTTGGTTCCATCGGTCAGTCTACATCAACACACAAACCAGCAGATACTGGGCTGGTGTAAACGACTGTAGCCCACGCAATAACCACTGAACGATTAAAGGTTGGACTGTGGCGCGCATTGTCGCCTTATAGGATTGTTGGTCCCATTTTCTTTGATACGACCGTAGACACTGCACTTTTATACAATCATCTACATATCTTTGTGGAGCACCTGGATGAAGTTGAACTTACAGAAGATTATTTCTATCAAGCTGGAGCAACGTGTCACATTTATAACTCTCCCACGCAAATTGTAATCAGTTTCCTTGGTGACCCCAAATATTTTTTGGCACCCCGATTTACTGACCTACCATCCCCCCCCTCCCCCCCCCCCCACTCCACACGCTCCGTATTTTTTCTTGCGAGGGTATCTTAAAAGCCGAGTGTACAAGAGTGGACTACACATAACAAGACTACTGGCCATTAAAATTGCTACACGAAGAAGAAATGCTGATGATAAACGGGTATTCATTGGAAAAATATATTATACTAGAACTGACATGTAGTTACATTTTCACGCAATATGGGTGCATAGATCCTGAGAAATCAGTACCTAAAACAACCACCTCTGGCCGTAATAACGGCCTTGATACGCCTGGGCATTGAGTCAAACAGAGCTTGGATGGCGTGTACAGGTAGTACAGCTACCCACACAGCTTTACACGATATCACAGCTCATCAAGAGTAGTGACTGGCGTATTGTGACGAGCCAGTTGCTCGGCCACCATTGACCAGGCGTTTTCAATTGGTGAGAGATCAGGAGAATGAGCTGGCCAGGGCAGAAGTCGAACATTTTCTGTATCCAGAAAGGCCCGTACAGGACATGCAACATGCGGTCGTGCATTATCCTTCTGAAATGTAGGGTTTCGCAGGGATCGAATGAAGGGCAGAGCCACGGGTCGTAACACATCTGAATTGTAACGTTCACTGTTCAGAGTGCCGGCAATGAAAACAAGAGGTGACAGAGACGTGTAACCAATGGCACCCCATACCATCACGCCGGGTGATACGCCAGTATGGCGATGACGAGTACACGCTTCTAATGTGCGTTCACCACGATGTCGCCAAACACGGATGCGAAGATCACGATGCTGTAAACACAACCTGGATTCATCCGAAAACCTGACGTTTTGCCGTTCGTGCACCCAGGTTTGTCGTTAAGTACACCATCGCAGGCGCTCCTGTCTGTGTTGCACCGTCAAGGGTAACTCCGAGCTGATAGTCCCTGCTGCTGCAAACGTCGTCGAACTGTTCGTGCAGATGGTTGTTGTGTTGCAACTGTCCTCATTTGTTGACTCAGGGATCAAGACGTGGCTGCAAGATCCGTTACAGCCATGCGGATGAGATGCCTGTCATCTCGACTGCTAGTGATAAGAGGCCGTTGGGATCCAGCACGGCGTTCCGTATTACCCTCCTGAACCCACCGATTCCATATTCTACCAACAGTCATTGGATCTCGACCAACGCGAACAGCAATGTCGCGATACGATAAACCGCAATCGCGATGGGGTATACTCCGACCTTTATCAAAGTCGGAAACGTGAAGGTACGCATTTCTCCTCCTTACACGAGGTATCACAACAACGTTTCACCAGACAACGCGGGTCAACTGCTGTTTGGGTATGATAAATCGGTTGGAAACTTTCCTCATGTCAGCACGTTGTAGGTGTCGCCAACGGTGCCAACCTTTTGTGAATGCTCTGAAAAGCTAATCATTTGCATATCACAGCATCTTCTTCATGTCTATTAAATTTCGAATCTGTAGTACGTCATCTTCGTGATGTAGCAATTTTAATGGCCAGTAGTGTATACAGCTCCGTGAGCCCATTACACACTACACAGGACGTCTCGTCGGCATATGGTAAAAAAAAGACTTAAATCCGTTCGAACAGGCCTTGGGAAGCCCAACGGTTACCGACCGGCCGCTCTGTCATCCTCAGCCCATAGGTGGATAGGGTGGGGCATGTGGGCAGCACACAGTTCTCCCAGCTGTATGTCAGTCTACGAGACCAGAGCCGCTACTTCTCAGTCAAGTAGCTCCTCAGTTTTCCTCACAAGGGCTGGGTGCATCCCGCTTGCCAACAGCGCTCGACAGTCCTGATGGGCACCACCCAAGTGCTAGGCCAGCCCGACAGCGCTTAACTTCGGTAATCTGATGGAAACGGGTGTTAAAACTGCGGCAAGGCCGTTGGCGATGGCTGTCATCTACTCAAAACTAAATGGTACTTTGTTTTGTACGCGCAAAGTCATTTTCCACATCAGCTGCACTTGAAGTTAGTCGATGATACAGTATGATATCTTGCTGAAGCTGTGAATACGTATTTGACCTACGTTGCACGTGGAAGTTTAAACCTATCTTTTTAACGCATGTTAAATACTATCCTGATGAGAGCAATAGTCATAGAATAATTGCACTGGGAAAAAAGTAAAAAAAAAGTTAATTCGGTTCGTAATTTACGTCGAAGTTATGATTGTAAAGTTGCGTACTGACGCACCTACAACTAAGAAAACGTGGCTACGTGATGTGGTTTCCGATACTGAAGCGGAAAATGGAAATGCTTGGTCTCAAGTGCTTTCACTCGCTCAGTTTCTAAAGCATGTGTGTAGTGTATTGCCATTGCTACAAACAGTTAATAAGTTTGATGGTGAACAATTTATGAGTGTCAATCATACGGGGATGGCGTTCGAAGTTAGACGAAGTGCAGGACCGTGGACATTTTAAGAAACGGAAGGTGCGGCTTTCACTGTGAGAGAACAGGTAAATCAACAATTGCCATAACAGTTTTTGAATTTTCCTCAAATTTCCTATTCGTTGCTGTATGAAATTCTTCAGTACAAACTAAAATGCCCATGCTGTACAAGTTGTGTCCCACTTCCGCAACAGAAGAGCAAGTGATTCGGCCAATAGTCTGAGCGTTATAGTTTTTTTTTTTTTTTAATGTAGCGATGAGGATGATAATTTTCAGAATAGCGTAGTAACTGAGAATGACAAGCGAATGGTTCATTGAACTTCTGAAACGAAAGACAGTCCATTATACGGAGGACACGTCTCTGTCAACGGAAGGCATAACAAAGACAGTTCTAAATAGCTCAGTACTTGGCGTTTTAGGACAGACGAAGTGAGTCTGAGAATGACGCTTTTGATGCGTGGTGCGACTACGCCTAAAGTACAGTTACAGTTGAGCACCGAAGTAGTATGAGAACACTAGGAATCACACATACTGAGAGTACTCATCTTACTAAGGTTTGAAGCTCCTCTTCTCGATCTTCCGTGTTTGCGATTTAAAAACTGGGTTATTCCGAAAATCAGCCTTATGCAAACACATCTGGTTTATTTTTATATTTCCCCAGACGTGATTCGACACCAATGTGTCATCTTCTGTGGGTTAACTTTTGTTTTCTGTAAAGTACAATATCAAATTGTAATAATTTAACTCCTGTAGGCCTAAGAAATACAATATTTGCAATTTGCTTCGTTTTGTTTGGACACTCAACTTAAATTTACATCGCTAATTGAACTGTATTATTATACATAGATTTTAGTGCTCGTTTTCGTCGTCTTTTTGACAGCATGTCATCTGCAAACTAGCCATGAAGACAATTATTGCGTTTTTGTGGAGAGCTGTTTCGACGTTAGAGGTTATGTACGTGTCTGTACTTACATTATCCGTCCTGTTTCGTGTCCCTGGTTGGTGTCTCAATCGGCTACTATTTAGTGCATTGTTTTTACTCAGTTCTTCATAAATTTCCGCTCACTACCTCACCTCACAAGCACTTACACAAAATGTGGCGAAATGTGATCTGAGCAGACACTTCTGGCAATACATTCAGTGAGATGTGCCATGCTATTGTCGTTGCTCACTTGTTCATCTTTCTTTGTGTTATGGCGCTGATTTTGAATAAGTGTGTGTGTGCGTGTGTGTGTGTATGTGTGTGTGTGTGTGTGTGTGTGAGAGAGAGAGAGAGAGAGAGAGAGAGAGAGAGAGAGATTGTGGGAGAGAAAGATAGAGAGAGGGGTGGGGAGAGAACCAAGAAGACAGAGAGTTTTTTTTGTTATTTTTTTGTGGGGGGTCACCTTTGTATAGTTCATTGAGAGTACTCTTGCATTAAAAATCACACATACTGGAAGTACCCTTCAAATAACGGGCGTCCAGAAGGTAACTATGAAGTGCTATGCTGTGATTTTCTAAGTAATAACTGACATGACTGTCAATTATTAATACAACATTTTCCATTGTTTATCATATTTGATCCATATTTGACCAAGGATCTGTATTTGTTCGCAGATCCGGTTTGACTGAAGACTAACATCTTGTGTTACATTATTGTCATCCAGGTCATCATGCTGACAAAGAGTGCTTCTTGTGGAGCATGTGTTCCGCAATGGAAACAAGTTCACCTCAGCAGTAAAAGCTGTGAACTTTTGCGACTGGTTTCTGTCCTTCCTGCAGGTCAACGATGAGGGCATTTTTGGCTGAATGTTTTTCACGAATGAGGCAATGTTTCACCTCTCCGGTTACGTGAATAGCCAGAATAGTCGTGTGTGGACTATGGTGAATCCGCATGAATTTAAGGTGTCCTCACTGCATGATGATTTTCATCATTGGTGTTTCGTGCGCCGTGACTCGTAAACGCATAATTGGGACGATCTTCTTACATTACACCAGAAATGCAGGACGGTACTGCAACGGCATTCTGGAGCCCTTCGTAGGTGAATTGAATGAGGACGAAATTGAGAATGCCTGGTTCCAACAGGATGGGGCGACTGCACACACCGCCCACAAGGCGATGAACTTTTTAAAGGACATCTTCGGTGACAGCATCATCTCCCGAGGACTCTTGTCTCCGCGTTCACCCGACTTGGCTCCACCGGATCACTTTCTATAGTGTAGGTTGAAGGGAGAAGCCTATGAAGGCGATCCACACATCACACATGAACTCCAAGCTGCACTGACACGTCACGTTCGAAACGTCACTCCAGATATTCTGCACAGCGTCTTCAAGAACATGGCGAAACGTGTTCAACTGCGTCTTCAAGTTGAAGGGGATGACTTCCAGCAGCTCTTATAACTTCCATGACTTTAATGCGGCTAGTTATGAACTGCATAGTTACTTATTGAACACCCTTGTAAGTAGGCTGTTTAGGTTTTTATGTTGGTAACGCCACGTAGCGGTCTATATGAAAATCACTGACTGTGCTGAATGAAGTATGTGACTGGTTTGCATTGTTGGAATATTTGCAATTGTAGTGTTTGGCAGTTGGATGTGAACAGCGCGTAGCCTTGTACAGATGGAGATGAGTCGCCAGCAGTGGTGGATGTGGGAAGAGACATGGCAGAGTTTTGAGAGCGGACGATCTGGACGTGTGTCCGTCAGAAAAACGAAATTTGTAAGACTGGATGTCACGAACTGATATATATGTTATGACTTTTGAACATTATTAAGGTAAATACATTGTTTGTTCTCTACAAAAATCTTTCACTTGCTAACTATGCCTACAGTAGTTGGTGCGTTCAGTAGTTAGATTCCTTTATTTAGTTGGCAGTATTGGCGCTCGCTGTATTGCAGTAGTTCGAGTAACGAAGATTTTTGTAAGTTAAGTGATTCATGAAAGGTATAGGTTATTGTTAGTCAGGGCCATTCTTTTGTAGGGAATATTGAAAGTCAGATTGCGTTGCGCTGAAAATATTGTGTGTCGGTTTAGTGTTGACCAGAATAAGTAAAGAGAGAAATGTCTGAGTACGTTCAGTTCTGCTCAGCTGTTTGAAAATGAAATAACGTAAGGGGTTTACCAGCATGGTAATTCATAAATTTTTCTTTGGGGAGGCTACATCCTGTAGTATAAGAAATCTACTGCAGATTAGAGTAGGGCTATTACTTATTACGTATATTCTGAAGATATAGTAAACAGTAATTTTTAGCCAAGTAGTGGAGCTTTTAAGCAATATTTAACAATGTCTGTTAATGTAATATTCACTAACCGAAATTATTATTTCTTCTGGTCAACAAATACCTGAACATAGTCACATGACTACATCCTAGTTTTAAAAAAACAGTTACATTAAATCACTACATGAAAGCCGTATAGAACATACTCGCAATATGCATTTCAGAAAGGCACTTTCACAACACATAATAAAAATTATTGGATGAGAAGCGTTAGCCAACATTTTACTTGTTTGACCAACGATACGTGGTGCATAGAAACGTTATGTACACTAATGGCCATTAAAAATTGCTGCACCAACAAGATATGCAGATGATAAACGGGTATTCATTGGACAAATATATTATACTAGAACTGAAATGTGCTTACATTTTCACGTAATTTGGGTGCATAGATCCTGAGAAATCAGTACCCAGAACAAACACCTCTGGCCGTAATAACGGCCTTGATACGGGTGGGCATTGAGTCAAACAGAGCTTGGATGGCGTGTACAGATACAGCTGCCAATGCAGCTTCAACACGATACCACAGTTCATTACGAGTACCGACTGCCGTATTGTGACGAGCCAGTTGCTCGGCCGCCATTGACCAGTCGTTTTCAGTTGGTGACAGATCTGGAGAATATACTGCGCACGGCAGCAGTCGAACATTTTCTGCATCCAGAGAGGCCCGTACAGGACATGCAACATGTGGTCGTGCATTATCCTGCTGAAATGTAGGGTTTCGCAGGGATCGAATGAAGGGTTGAGCCACGGGTCGTAACACATCTGAAATGTAACGTCCACTGTTCAAAGTGCCGTCAGTGCGAACAAGAGGTGACCGAGAGGTGTAACCAATGGCACCCCCTACCATCACGCTAGATGATACGCCAGTATGGCGATGACGAATACACGCTTCCAATGTGCGTTCATCGCGATATCGCCAAACACGGATGCGACCGTCATGATGCTGTAAACAGAACCTCGATTCATCCGAAAAAATGACGTTTTGCCATTTGTGCACCCAGGTTCGTCGTTGAGTACACCATCGCAGGCGCACCCATCTGTGATGCAGCGTCAAGGGTGACCACAGCCATGGTCTCCGAGCTGATAGTCCATGCTGCTGCAAACGTCGTCGTAGTGTTCGTGCAGATGGTTGTTGTCTTGCGAACGTCTTCCATCTGTTGACTCAGGGATCGAGACGTGGCTGCACGATCCGTTACAGCCATGCGGATGAGATGCCTTTCATCTCGACTGCCAGTGATACGAGGCCGTTGGGATCCAGCACAGCGTTCCGTATTACCCTCCTGAACCCACCGATTCCATATTCTGCTAACAGTCATTGGATCTCGACCAGCGCGAGCAGTAATGTTGCGATACGATACACCGCAATCGTGATAGGCTACAATCCGACCTTTATCAAAGTCGGAAACGTGATGGTATCCATTTGTCCTCCTTACACGAGGCATCACAACAACGTTTCACCAGGCAACGCCGGTCAACTGCTGTTTGTGTATGAGAAATCGGCTGGAAACTTTCCTCACGTCAGCCCGTTGTAGGTGTCGCCACCGTCGCCAACCTTGTGTGAATGCTCTGGAAAGCTAATTATTTGCATATCACAGCATCTTCTTCCTGCCGGCTAAATTTCACGTCTGTGGCACGTCATTTTCGTGGTGTAGCAATTTTAATGGCCAGTAGTGTATTTTACTTGCTTGATCAATAATAAGTGGCGTGTAGAAACGTTATTATGTAATTCATACCCATAGAAACGTTATATATGTAATACATACTGAACTTGTTATCAGGATAGTCAAGTCAGAATAGTGCTTAATGCTCTCAGAGCAGCACAGAACATAACGCTGACCACGAGGGATATTTGCAACCTATTGACGACTTTGCGCAGGTGTCGCTCGTTGTCAAATAGAAGCTGCAGGCTTGGGTACTGTCCGCTTTATGTTCAAGCATGCATTTCGTGCGTTGTTTCCGTATGTTTATACCTCTGTACTTGTTTTTGGAAGTAACAGTTTGATTTTCTCTATGCCCAGAATGCTGGTACGCTGTCGCCGACAATGAGCACGACCGAAACAGCGCGTAAGAAGTTCAAGAACAGGGTTCCGAACAGAGATTGAAACTCGGAACATTGTCTGCCACAGGCAGTGCTCATATCTAGTGAAATAGTAATAGCGTGACTCACAGCTCAGTCTGACAGCTGCACTTCCCCTTTATCAAGCACTTCTCCCTTTCTTCCCAGAAGCTCCCTTACTAGCCTTTCAGGTCCTGCGCTCCTGGGAGTGAAGATATTCCGAGAAAGGACTTTGCCTCTCTCCATATCTAGGAAGTTGTTTCCGGAAAGATGTTTTTTACTCTACAACGGCGTGCTTTCTGTGTTTAAACGTCATGACAAAACCCTGTGCCAGACGGGCTGCCGACGAGGAACCTTGATAAGCCAACAAGTTATGGAGGTAAATGCTGTGAACTCTGGAAATGAGGAGGGAGGTAGTTAGTGGCATAAGTGAAGCTGTGAGGGCCACATACCGCTCTGGAAGGCCTGGTTGCAGGGGCGAGTGCCGATCCTGTACACAGTTTAAGTCTGCTGGGGAGAAGCTGCAAAATAACGCACACTTCGCTGTAGTGAGAAATTTGATTTCTGGAATTCCAAAACCTTTAGAGGAAGTTACGGACTTTCTCAGTTCATATGCATTTAACCTCTTTCAATATATGATGGAATGTGTAAATTTGTTAAGTAATTTATTTGATCGTTGATTTTTCTCTCAGACAGGTCCCTGTCCTAGGTGTAAATTTCTGACTGCAGTCCAACGGCAGTCCTATTGTAAGCAAACGTGTACACAGTGATTTTAATTCATTGTTCTGAAATGATTATTCCGATAGCAAGTTGAGTCTAAATTGCATACATAAATGTCTATATGCATCCCTTGCTACTGAACGAACAAGTAAACTTTTATTGATCGTTCACTAACGCCTCTCATGCAATAGTTTTGAAACTGAATTGTGAAAGTGCCTTTCTGAAATGCATTTTACGAGTAAATTTTGCATTACTTTCATGTAACTTATTTAAAAGAGAAGTATCTTTGCAATTATGTTCAGAGACCACTTAACTTTAGATAAATATTAATTTCACTTAGTGAATATTGTATTAAACGTCATTGTTAAATATTACTTAAAAGCTCCACTACTTGGATAATTATTACTTGCCCCCCTTCTTGCAGCGGTGTACCGTACGTTTCTAGAAGAGCGTAGTGTTCCAAAGGATGTAGTGTTCCAAAGGGTTGGAAAAGGGTACAGGTCATCCCCGTTTCCAAGAAGGGACGTCGAACAGATGTGTAGAACTATAGACCTATATCTCTAACGTCGATTAGTTGTAGAATTTTGGGACACGTATTATGTTCGAGTATAATGACTTTTCAGGAGACTATAAATCTACTCTGTATGAATCAGCATGAGTTTAGAAAAGGACGTTCGTGTGAAACCCAGCTCGCGCTATTCGTCCACGAGACTCAGAGGGCCATAGACACGGGTTCCCAGGAAGATGCCGTGTTTCTTGACTTCTGCAAGGAGTTCGATACAGATCCCCACAGTTGTTTAATGAACAAAGTAAGAGCATATGGACTAATAGACCAGTTGTCTGATTGGATTGAAGAGTTCCTAGATAACAGAACGCAGCATGTCATTCTCAATAGTCTTGCGAAGTAAGAGTGATTTCAGGTGTGCCACAGGGGAGTGTCGTAGGACCGTTGCTGTTCACAATATACATAAATGACCTTGTGGATAACATCGGAAGTTCACTGATGCTTTTTGCGGATGATGCTGTGGTATATCGAGAGGTTATAACAATGGAAAATTGTACTGAAATGCAGGAGGATCTGCAACGAATTGACGCATGGTGCAGGGAACAGCAATTGAATCTCAATGTAGACAAGTGTAATGTGCTGCGAATACATAGAAAGAAAGATCCTTTATCATTTAGCTACAATATAGCAGGTCAGCAACTGGAAGCAGTTAATTCCATAAATTATCTGGGAGTACGCATTAGGAGTGATTCAAAATGGAATGATCATTTAAAGTTGATCGTCGGTAAAGCAGATGCCAGACTGAGATTAATTGGAAGAATCCTAAGGAAATGCAATCCGAAAACAAAGGAAGTAGGTTACAGTACACTTGTACGCCTACTGCTTGAATATTGCTCATCAGTGTGGGATCCGTACCAGATGAGGTTGATAGAAGAGATTGAGAAGATCCAACGGAGAGCAGCGCGCTTCATTACAGGATCATTTAGTAATCGCAAAAGCGTTACAGAGATGTAGATAAACTCGAGTGGAAGACTCTGCAAGAGAGACGCTCAGTAGCTCGGTACGGGCTTTTGTTAAGTTTCGAGGAGTCAAACAATATTTCTCCCTCCTACGTACATCTCGCGAAGAGAGCATGAGGATAAAATCAGAGAGATTAAAGCCCACGTAGAGGCATACCGACAATCTTTCTTACCACGAACAATACGAGACTGGAATAGAAGGGAGAACCGATAGAGGTAGTCAAAGCATCCTCCGCCACACATCGTCAGGTGGCTTGCGGAGTATGGATGTAGATGTAAATGTAGATGTAGATGTAGACGTAGATGTACTCCTTACTAGATCTTCAGAACATACGTACTAAGTGTTACGTCAATTCGCAGTAGATTTCTTATACTATTTGAAGAGTACTTTGAATGAGTGTAATTTCTAGAGTAAGAATGCTTTCAATATGTGTGATTTCTTCAATCCTCATACTATTTCCGTGTTAGGCTGTAACTATACTGTAGACTTGTGAGTTATTACTACGACTTGCATGTCACTGTGTTCACAGTATACATTAACTGTTCCAGTGCCTCTTTGCTATTACCGCAACTCCATGAAAAACTTTACTGTCTCTCTGATTGTAAAATATTGCATGCAGAGGTGTTGCTTTAGTAATTTGTCGATCAGCCGATAGCTGTTAGTATTACGATCGTGGTACATTACAAATGCCTAAGCGGTTAATTGACACTCTGTTAGGAGATGTTAAAGCAGAAACCTTCGGTCGCTTTATGGATACGTCGATAGTGTGACAACGTGACTTTGGGCAGAGGAATGGCGTATGGTACAAGATGGAAGCAAACACTATTTCAGAACATTACTAGTACGTGCCCTGGAAAACGACATGTTTACTAACTACAAATCTGGTGTCACATAGCCAAAGTGCTCTTGGAACAGGGTATTCAGAACAGTCTCTGAAAT
The DNA here is from genome assembly GCF_023864345.2 of Schistocerca serialis cubense. Taxonomy (NCBI): domain Eukaryota; kingdom Metazoa; phylum Arthropoda; class Insecta; order Orthoptera; family Acrididae; genus Schistocerca; species Schistocerca serialis. Next base: position 607,069,108 of record NC_064641.1, on the reverse strand, counting down.
GAAAACTGTAAATAAAATGCTTAAAATCAAGATGGCTTGTCCTCGTGCAGGAATCGGTACTCAGACAACGCGACGTCTTAGCCTATCCACATAACATAACGTTAGATAACATGGCACGCGTCCCATCATAATATGTATCGATCAATCCGCTGATTATTAGTGTACAGTAATCAAAATACTTGACGGAAATGAATTAAATTCCTCGGAAAATCTGTTGACAGTGTTCCATCTTACTCACCTGGAATACTGTAATTACTTTCCTGATACAATTAGCCGCCAGGCTACGTTTCCGTTCACGTGTTTCGTGACTAGTAAGATAGGACAAGATTAAATTAATTTAGTTAAATCGAAGTAACTGGATGATCTGTAAGGTGAAATGTGTAAATAAATATTTGTAGTACAAAAATAATCTTTATCTATGCATTAATTGTAGTCATTTATTATTTGTTCTTTTGCTTAATTTACAGTGAAATGATGTTCGGTTAATGCTGTTGATAGACAAGGTGGTACAGTAATTCATGCAATTATTATGTGTTTCTCTTCTCTTGGTCTCTATTCCATCACCTGTTCTTGACCTGGAAATAGAAAAGCTTGAGTTACACAATTGCAAGAAATAACATGAGCGTACAGTATAAAAGGAAAAGAAGCCGATATCAGACTAAATGTTCGTGTTCAACAAATCGTAGGGTATTGTAGTGGTCAGAACCTATTTCAACCATTTTAAAGTTAAAAACTTTGATCATAATGTAAGACTAAAATACGAAATTCTGAATTATGAAACATTTAGCCGGTAATGTTGACGCGTTGCGTTCCGCAACTATAAATCTCAGGGCCTAGCCACTACATAAATGCACATTCCTAAGACAGTTGCTGTATCATCTTCCATTGTAGATTACAGAAGCGTTGCTACTAAATGGCAAGTCATCATTTTAGTCTAATTATTGTTTTCTGCAGCGCTGTTTAGTTTATACATTTGATAGTATACTACATGATGTAAATACTAAGTGCTTAAATTTTCAATATCCATAACTCATGATGTAGGCCTGCTTCTTATTACATTACATATATCTTAGTAGACTATGACTTGTGTTACTGTCTTGTGAGAGGGTATGATGTGTGTTTGTGCAAAGCATTGTTGTTTCCGTGGGGAGAAAAGCCGTATCTATAACTTCCAGTCTTTTTATTAATCCCAAGAATCAGTAAAAATTTCGTAATTTGAAAGTTATGGCTATCACCTTAAGGCTGTCATTGATAAGTGGATTTATTCTTTCAACCTGATTCGGAATTTCGTAATTCACTAGATAAGTTTTATATAGTATATTCCATACGACTACCGTACACGGTACGATTTCTGAAAAATAATTTAGTACCATATCTCCGAATTTCATGTGATCGTGGCATATAAAGTTCACCAATGATCTTACTGAAGCAAGACAGTTGTCCATATTATTTCCCGATCTGTTTTTAGTAATATTTTCGTATTCGGCAATTACATAAAAGTTCCTGTAAGACAAGGTAACTGTAGAGATTTCCGTTGGCCTCCAGACCTCAAAACTCGATCGTAACTAGTTTTAAATGCATGAAATTTGCGTCTTAGCTGTAAAGCGCCTAGATAACTCACAGATCAAGAATATTTTAGATGAAATGGTTTATTTATTGATTTCAATATCTTTATGCATTTACATCAGATAGAATGATTAGGGCCTTCAGGTTGACTCTTACATCCACCCAGATGTTCTTAGTGAGCCAACACTACAACTCTTATAACACAGGACAGATATGTGTTAATAACATTAATAATAATAATTATTATTAATATAAAAATGACAATGTGAATTGGAATGGTTACATGAATTTTAGGAAATTTGAATCTTTTTACGAGGGTGTTCTGAAAAGTAATCACTGCGAATTTCCTGTGCGGAAACTGTTAATTATTTTTTTTAAATAAAGCAAACATTATTAAAATTGTACAACTTTATTCTTCATGTCTACATATCTGCAGTTCTTGTCCCAAGAGGGTTCCTAAACGTAGCGTGTAAAAAGGCGGCGTGTTACATTACCACGTCGATGCGCGAGAAACAGCGCGATGTAATCGAGTTTCGAGTTCAAAGAGTTCAGTCACACAAGGAGCGTCGTCTCGTTCAGCATGACAACTACAGACCATACACAAGCACTGCGATAGCCGCCATCCATCATCCGAACAGTCCCGACTTCACCCCTTCCGATTTTCATCTCCTTTCCATAGCTTAAAGAACACCTTCGAGGATTTCACTTTGATGATGATGAAGCGGTGCAAGCAGAGCTGAGGTTGGGGCTCCGTCAACAAAGCCGAACATCCTACAGTGAAGTTATCAACAAAATGGTCTCTCGTTGAGAAAGATGTGTGAATTACCAGAGTAAGTATGTTGGAAAAAAATATGCAGACATGAAGAATAAATACGTAGAATTTTAATAACGTTTGTTTTATTTAAAAAACCTTAAGAAGGTTCAAATAAAAACTTGGAGGCATTACTTTTCAGCGCGGCCCCGTAACATTGTATTAAGCGAATTTCTCATTCAGTTCGTGTCGAATGATAATAGTGACTTCTAACAGAAGCATGGGGAAACAGCACAGAAGGAACCGAAGTGCGTCAAGAAGTTGACTGATCACTGAAAAATGGAGAAATAATAAGATAAAATGAACTGGTGTGATGGAAGGAAGACAACAGAAATGGAAAGTGTTCAGGAGAGCACACATAGTCTACAATGTGAGAGAGATACTGGTTCCTGTTGGACAGAAAGAAAGCGTCTGATATATACCGGTGGGGAAGCAACGCCGATGGTAACAGATGAAGATTTAATCTTGTCTTGAATGCAGAGTGGTTTTTGATAAGACGTAGATTACAGGATAAATTGTTCCACAATCGCATTGCCGTACGGGGCAGGAGATGGAGATGGATTTAGTGTTATGCAAAGATACAACCAAGATTCTGGACTGGACTGATCTGGTATTGCAGCTGTGGTATGATGACAGGTATTTGATACGTGAGGAGGAATCCTGAGGACGCAAGTGACTGAGAAACCAAGGAAGTATCTAAAACGAGCGGTGAAACCACGTCCAGTGTCCGATTGCATCCAACGTGAACGTAGGACGAACCAATGTGATCCTACAAGGGATGTTGTACACACATATTACGCAACCATTAAAGCTAGCTCGAGTCGTCTGAAAATTAGTCATCTGTTGATGTTACAGGGTACCATTTGTTACATCAATGAACATTTGTGACTACTTGTTTTACTCATCATCATGATCCCCATCCGCCTCCCACAGACCTTCCTATGCATTACGGTCGGCAGTTAAATTATGCCTTTGGCACGCGGATGTTTTCTGAAGCAATCAACAGACCATCCACTGAGTCACTGCATGGATTTTTCCCTATATTACGTAAACCAGCCAAGATTGTCCGTCGTCCTTCTGACATCCACTCATGGTCTCACGCTCCAGCTCTGTTCATTTTATTTGAATTGCGCTCATACGCTGAGGTGTTAAGCTGATTGTGCGATGAGTTTCACACTTGTCAGCTCTTGCAGTTTTCGGAATTGTGTGGATGACATTCTTCCGAAGGTCAAATGGTATGTCGCCAGATTCATACATTCTTCACAACAACGTAAATTGTCGTTTTGTTGCCTCTTCCCCTAATTATTTTAGAAATTCTGATGCAATGTGTCGCGAATAGTAGAAGATGGTGTCGCGAATAGTAGAAGATGGTGTCGCAAATAGTAGAAGATAGAATTAAAATCATGTAGGCTGTAGGCTGGAAAATTATTGCTACAGATCAAGCGAGGCGGACGTGACCAGACTATCTCATGTGTAATGTGTAATGTGTACTCGACTAACAAGAGCGGAGTATGCAGTATCACGAGGCTCAAACACAGTTAGTGGCAACCCGTGGACACAGCAAACAGTGGAGAATGGCTAGTTCATCACGTAGGCATCACATGCTGCCGCGTGACTAGCCTACTCAGGGCTCAAAGTTCGGGGTGCTAGAACCTTCTAGAACCTTCTAGAACAAGTGGTGCCGGGTGCACTAACCCCTATAAAAGCGGATAGCCGCTAGATCGAAAGACAGTGATGGAGTGAGGTACTTAGGAAGCCGGTCCACGTCAGTCTGCGTCGGGATGCTGAAAGAGTTGCAGGAGAGTATTGAGCACAGCAACAAGTAGGGACTTAGGCTGAATCGACACAGCTGACACTTAGTCTGGTGCGCTCGCCTCTGCTGTATTAGGACTTAGGTTTGGGAAGTTAGGGATGGCAACTGCATAGCCAGATAGACAATCATGGGAGACTGTATATAGAACCTTATTTAAATCACAAGTGCCAGGGGTACTTCCAGTATAATCGTTCTATATATCGAGTGTTCATATATGAAAGCTTCCCTAAGATCCTATCCGAGTTCCGTACTCTAGCTCACCTTGCAGCCTTCTCTACAACGGAGCAGTGAGGAGTTGGCGGCCCACACCACCGAGACCTCATGCCAAGTAAGTTCTCTGACGCGCACCAACGCAGTCCTTCCACTCCCTCTCAGGACACGTCAGTGGGACACGACAGAGGTTTAGACCATTTTTCTGGTGCCAGGTGTGGGGTATAGGTGAGGTATCTACGGGTGAAGAAGCGACAGTATAGAGTACTGGAATAGGCAGAGGGGCGTTAAGCAGCACCAGCATCACAGAACGAGAGGGTCGACACATCGCGCCGTCGCAGAACGAGAGGGTCGACACATCGCGCCGTCGCAGAACGAGAGGGTCGACACATCGCGCAGCTGCGGAGCCAGAGGGTCGACGCAGCGCACCGTCGCGGGTCCAGGGGGGTCGCCGCGGCACGTCTAAGCAGAAGGTGCTGTTTCACGCCAACGCAGCACCAGCGTCGCATCGCGCCGCCGCCGGGGTAGAGAGGCGCCGGTCCGCGCCGTCCCAGCAGCTGCACCGTCTCGCACCGCGCTCATCTCGAGCGGGTCTACGCGCCGCCACCGCGACGCGCCACCAGCCAGCAGGAGTCAAGGTTAGTGGAGATGTCAACCTCCAATGAAGTAGACACGGGCGAAGGCTCGCAGACACTCTCCAGTGGAAGCAGGCTATATTTAAGTTATAGTGAGGCTACCAAGTTGGTACCCCATAAATTTGATGGGAACAGAGAAAGATTGTCCGAATTTATTGATAATTGCGATAATGCGTACCATTTAGTGAACCCTAGTTATAAGCAAGTGTTTCTGAAGTTCATTATTGGTCAGATAACGGGCTCAGCCCGCAGTAAACTATTGGTTAGGGATCATACAGAGACTTGGTCTGCCGTGAGGTCTATATTGTTGGAAAATTATGAGAGCAAACGCACAATTGACTACTATGCTTGTACTATGTTTAATAGTAGGCAGGGAAACGGTGAAAGTGTGGCTCAATGGGGCTCTCGCGTTGATTCTATGCAGTTCCACTTTCGAGAGGCAATGAAGAGGGTCATGGATGATAACATCCGAGCGAGATAAACGCCGAGTGGCGACTGCAAGCAGGACAGGACGGAAAAATAGTATGAAATGCTTTAGTTGCGGAAAAGAAGGGCATGTAGCGCGTGAATGTAGAACGAAGTATACCGTCCGAAAAACAGACGTGGTAAAGGGCGGCTCCCAGGGGACAGACCGAAATCGATTACCAGTCAAGGAAATTGACGTGCGGGAATTTAGGGGAAATGGGGGACGAGCTCAGTGTCCTCCACCCGTACGGTGTACAGCATGTAACCTACCGGGACACACACCCCCGTGTACCAAAGCCAAACCAGTGACATGCTTCACGTGTCACCGACACGGACACTATGCTCGAGATTGCCACGAAAGTAAATGGGTTAACATCCGTGGGAAGAATATGCAGGGAAACGAGAAGAGGGCGTAATGCCGCAGTTCCATTACGCTGCGTCAGGAATAATAAGAGCTGCCGAATGCACGGGCAAAAATGACTATATATGTGTGAGGAGCAAAGATGTAAAAGGAACTGAGACGAGATTACTAATAGATAGTGGGGCCCACATTAACCTCATTAAATCCAGGGTTTTGAGGGATGGTGTAAAGAAGGAAACCGACAGGGCAGTGACAATAAAGAGTATCGTCAATGAAGAGGTCAGGACGGAGGGTCCTGTATTAATCGAATTAAGTAGCGGTATAGGAAGAAAATGGGTTACTCAGTTTCAAGTTGTAAATGAATGTCTTGATCTGCCGTTTGATGGGTTACTTGGACGGGAGTTCCTGGACGAACATAAAGTCGTGCTGGATTATGGGCGACGGAGAATGTATGTGCAAGACGAATGGGTAGAATTACGAGAAGCGTGCGAAGAGGACACTGCAAATCGATTAGTTGCGCAAAGTGGTAAGATTGGGACGGAGGTAAGAGCCAGTTACGCAGATGTAGCGCGAGGAGATAAGGCGCCGGTCGAGGTTACGACGCGCGCGCGAGCAGTCGCTGGGAGACAAATAAGAGATAGCGGTCCAAGTTATACAGATAGTAAGGGTGGCGGTTGCTCCAAATACCCGACGAGGCGAGACAGCCGAGTGCCGGCTGCGCCAACTTGTAAGAATTGTGCGACGCCAGATGACAGTGCAGTTATTCGAAACGAAGAGCTGCCAGAACGAGCAAAGAAGCCCTGTAATATCACGACGAGTAGGCGTGACAAGTCTCTAGCCCCGGAGGATCTGGAAGAAGTCAGGATAGGACCCCGGGAAGAGAGGTTTATAAGAGTCCGCGTGACGCGGAAAATAGGTAGGGAGGCAGTAATTCCCAAACAAGAGATTAGGCCAGGGGTCTATATACCAGAAGCCATAGTGGCCGTCCAAGATGGAACATGTATAACGAGCATAATGAATACCCGAACCCAAGAAGTGCGGTTTAGGGTGCCGGAAGTACTAGCAGAAGAGGTCCCACCGCCCAGTAGCTACAAAGTTAGACGTGCACCCCAGAACAGGAGGATCGAGAGAAAAACGCGGCAAAAGTTGTTAACGGAAAATATGCGTATAGACCACTTAAATCGGGAGGAGCACAACGCCATACGGGAATTGTGCTTGGCGTATAACGACGTGTTTCACTTACCAGGGGACGTGCTCACCTACACTACCGTAGTGAAGCACCAGATCCCACTAACGCCGGAAGCTGAAGGGACAGTTATAAATCAAAGACCGTATCGCATCCCACAAGCTCAGCAGGATGCACTGCAAACGGAAATTCAGGGCATGTTGAGAGACGGCATAATCTCGCCGAGTACCAGTCCATTTAATTTCCCCTTGTTATTATTGCCAAAGAAACTTGATGCTAGTGGTAAACCCAAATGGAGAGTAGTTGTTGATTATAGGAAACTAAATGATGTCTCGATAAATATGGTTTACCCGTTACCTAGAATTGACGAAATTCTAGATAGCCTAGGAAAGGCAAAATATTTTTCAACGTTAGATCTCGCGAAGGGATACTACCAAGTATTAATAGATGAGAAGGATCGAAAAAAAACGGCATTTAGTACGCCGACGGGACATTACGAATATAATAGAATGGCCATGGGCTTAAAAACGGCCCCATCTACATTTCAACGGCTAATGAACACCGTGCTGACGGGCGTGCAAGGGAATAAAGTGTTCATTTATCTAGATGACATCGTCATCGTAGGTGCGTCGCTTGAGGAGCATAACGCACGCCTTGAAGAAGTATTTGAACATTTAAGAAAAGCGAACCTGAAGTTGCAGGTCGACAAATGCGAATTCTTGCGGACAGAAGTTACGTTCTTAGGACACGTTTTAACGGCAGAAGGTTTGAAACCCGATCCCACGAAAGTAACGGCAATAGAAAATTACCCGCCGCCAAAGACAACTACGGAATTGAAATGTTACCTGGGAATGGTCGGATATTACCGACGGTTTCTGAGCAATTTTAGTAAAATTGCCAAGCCTCTACATGAACTACTAAAACAGGGAGTTCCGTACGAATGGGGCGAAGTGCAACAGGAAGCTTTCCAGACCTTGAAAGAGAAGTTAACCAAACCTCCAATACTACAGTACCCGGATTTCACTAAGGAATTTTTGTTAACCACAGACGCCAGCAAATACGCGGTAGGAGCGTATCTGAGTCAAGGTCCTATAGGAAAAGATTTACCGGTTGCGTATATATCGCGCACTCTCAATAAAGCAGAGATAAACTATAGTACAATAGAGCGAGAGTTAACTGCTATAGTGTGGGCTGTTAAATATTTTCGTCCTTATCTGTTTGGGAGGAAATTCAAAATACTCACGGACCACAAACCCCTGATGTGGTTAGGCAGTATCACAGATCCATCGTCTCGATTAATGAAACTTCGGCTAAAATTGGAGGAATATGATTACCAAATCCTGTACAAGGAAGGGAAACAAAACCGCGTAGCTGATGCATTATCACGGATTCGGAGTGTACAAGACAGCGATAAGGAAGTACCGCAGGATAGCGGGAGGCAAGGAGAAATAAAGGCGGACGCCGCGCAGCGGGACGAGAACCGAGAAGTAGATAACGAGGCAGCGACAGAAGCAGTAGCGACAGCTGAGATAACAGACCCCGAGGAAACAGCTGACGCGACCGAGGTAAGTGAAGACGGAGCCGCACCGCCGATAAACGAAGAAGACGCTCTAAGCGCAGAGGACAAATTGGAAATCCTAAAACAGATGCACATATCTCCCATAGGAGGCCATCAGGGAATGGGAAGAACATATGCGCGAATAAAGCAGTACTGTACCTGGCCGGGTATGAAAGCCGATATAGAAAAATTCATAAGAATGTGTGAAAGTTGTCAAAAGAATAAGATAACCCAAGCAAAAACGAAGCAACCGATGGAACTAACGCCGACTCCCGAATTCGTATTTGAGCGATGTGACATCGATATAGTAGGTCCCTTACCAGTTACCCGAGTTGGCCACAAGTATATTTTGACCTTTCAAGACTCTCTTACGAAGTTTGTAATAGCTGAACCGATACCTCGACAGGACGCGGATACAGTAGCTCGAAAGTTAGTAGAAAACATTATTTTGAAGTTCGGCGTTCCGACCGCCCTGTTAAGTGACATGGGGAGTAATTTTATTGGTGATACGATGAGACGAGTCTGCAAATTACTGAGAATTGAGAAGATACAAACAACGGCGTATCATCCGCAGTCGAACGGAGCATTAGAACGTACGCACCGCACGCTAACAGAGATGTTACGACATTACGTGAACCGGGACCAGACGGATTGGGACGAATGGGTATCGTTCGCATGTTTTGTGTACAACACAACACCACACAGTACCACGGGATACACTCCATTCCAGTTATTCTTCGGCAGGAAGTGTAATCTGCCAGGGTGGTTACAGAAGAAGCCAGCCAACGTGATCTACAATTATGATGATTACGTGACGGAAATCCGACAGCGACTGCAGTTAGTACACCAAGAGGCCCGTAAGGCAACACAGGAAAGCAAAATCAGGAATAAAAGCGATTACGATAAAACACAGAACCCGAGGGAATTTAAAAAAGACGATCGCGTATTACTGTATGATGAAAGCGTGCGTCGGGGACGCTCAAGGAAGTTAGACAGCCAGTGGCGAGGACCGTTTACTGTAGTAGATGTACAGGGACCGAACGTGATAATTAGACTGAAAGGAAATAAATGTATAAAAGTGCACGCGAATAGACTGAAGGAATTTTACTAAGCAGGCAAGAATATCTTTTAGTTGTTCGTGGTAGAGGAAGTGAACAGATTGCAGGCGATAGCAAAACAGGAGAGTGGCACGTGCGTTTCTATTACAGATGCCACTGATGAGGGCGTTGTGGATGACAGCGATATTCGGGAGTATATGGCAGATCGGACTCGCAGGACGCGAGGCAAACCCACAAGATGTAAGAGTGCAAAAATTCCAGTCTGCACCAGGAATGTATTACGACAACCAGGGCAGTGTGAAACTATACAGCACAACGTGGAGAGTGGTGACCTATTTCAACCTCAAGGAATTGCATGACAAATTTGAAGAGACGCAGGTGGGGGCCAATAGAGCGATAGCACATTGTATAAGTACGATGAATCAAGCAAAGTTAGATGCCAGAGAATGTGAAAATGTACAACAAACTGTAAAATGGCAGGTGGGAGAGATTTCTAAATCAAAGGACTTGATTGACCAGTTGGCTAGACATGAACGGCCCAGAACCAAAAGGGGGATATTGAACTTTATTGGGGTAACAAGCAAGGTATTGTTTGGTACACTAGATGAAGATGATGCGGAATTCTTTAAAGCTAAGATAGATGTTTAGAGGAACAGCAAAGGGAATTATTGCGATTGTCCAAGGAACAAGTAACCATTGTGAGGGCGTCACTGACGGGGGTGAACCAAACAATTAATGCAGTCACCAGGAATACTCAAATAATTGCGGATGGGATAAGGAAGTTGAGTAAACATGTCGAGGATTACGAAAATAGTACCAACAGGAAGATACAACACACCCTGATTGTTTTGACTATTACGGAACAACTGATGCAAATCTCTAATATGTTCAATGAGCTCGAAAGGGAATATGATCTATTGATCTCTGCCATAGTTAATGCGCAAAAAGGGCTATTGGAACCACACTTGATTAACCCTGTACAAGTAGTCACGTATCTCGAACTGATAAAGGAGGACTTAAAAGACAAGAAATTTCCCGTTGAACTCACGAAGGACCAAGGGTATCTGTTACTTCGTATAATAGATATAGATGTAGTTCTTGCCGGCGATACCTTAAGTTATGTACTAAATATACCTTTAGTAGATAGTAGTGTATACACTTTATATAGAATATGGCCATTACCCGCAGAATATGATGCAACTAAGAAGTTATTTGCGTATATCGAGCCTGAACGAAACTTTCTACTTATTGACGATGCGAAACGACAGTACGCACTACTGTCTCGGGACCAATTGCAGTGTAAAACGGTTACGGCGAGAAATCAAATTTGTAAACAACGGTTCGTTCTGATGTCGACCTATGATCACGAGCGATGTGAAGCTCGAATGCTACAGCCTATAAGGGAAATTCCGAAAGATTGCAATCAAAAGTATGTCATACTGAACGAAAGTATCTGGACGCAGATACAGGACAATGAGTGGCTGTATGTCGCTCCCAAGGATGAAGGACTGACAATATTATGTAACGGATTACCCCCAAATGACCTTATTGTAAGGGGTACCGGAAAGTTAACCTTTACGAGTCAGTGTAAAGGATACGGTGCGCAGGTCATGTTACAAGCTGACCATATAATTAGTACTAATGTAAGTAAGAATGATATAGTACCTATGCTAAACTTAAATATAGATTGCTGTATCATAGACGAAACAAAGCAAGAGGTCACACGTATACCTATAGATTTACCCTTAGAACATATTGTTAGACACTTAGATGACCTCAAGGTAGCCAGTCACAAAGTGGATGAACTGCAGAGTGAAATAGAATATCAGCAGCGAACCACCTTTAGTGGATGGTCTAAGAGCGTATATTCCGTATGGGGGTATACGGGTTCAGTAGTGTTAGTTGTCTTAATTATATCATGTTGTTTATGCATCTATTGTAAGTGTTGCCGTATGTGTGGCAAAAGATTGTGTGAAATCGGAGGACATTGTTGCGCTAAAGTGTGTGTGACTAATACAGTGGTAGCGGATGGCCGCTGGGAACGAAGTGTTCGGTACACCCCTGCCCGACAAACCGAGCACTGTGAAGCGGCAGCAGAAGGTGGAGAGTATGAATTAAGTTGTACACGTCGCACTCCTCTCTCCGATAGGGTACAATGGAGAGAACAGAGTCAAACACCACAACTCTCTGAGCTCCGTGCCAGAGCAATGGAGCTGTCAAGCCCCAAGACAGACAGGAGATAACACAATTGTATGTTTATTGATTATCTTACCCTCCTGATGTATCCTAAATTGATGACAAATCAGATCTTTTGTATGTGTATAAAACTCAAATGTGTACTTATGTATGTAACTATTTTGTATGCTCTTGGTAAAAATTTGCAGCATTTTTTTGAATATGTGACATAAATTTTGTTTGTTCTACGCACATTATGGACGGCACTCAACTGTATCTTATAACTTCTTGTGTTTTTTATTTTTGTGCCATGTATTTTTCATGTTTATAACGTCAAGTCTTGATGGCAATAAAGACTGGTAAGTTTTACTGGCACCGCGAGTAGAAAACGAAAATTTTGTAATCTCGAGGGACCGAGGTTACAAAATTTTCCCCTGGGGATGGGGAGGTGTCGCGAATAGTAGAAGATGGTGTCGCGAATAGTAGAAGATGGTGTCGCAAATAGTAGAAGATAGAATTAAAATCATGTAGGCTGTAGGCTGGAAAATTATTGCTACAGATCAAGCGAGGCGGACGTGACCAGACTATCTCATGTGTAATGTGTAATGTGTACTCGACTAACAAGAGCGGAGTATGCAGTATCACGAGGCTCAAACACAGTTAGTGGCAACCCGTGGACACAGCAAACAGTGGAGAATGGCTAGTTCATCACGTAGGCATCACATGCTGCCGCGTGACTAGCCTACTCAGGGCTCAAAGTTCGGGGTGCTAGAACCTTCTAGAACCTTCTAGAACAAGTGGTGCCGGGTGCACTAACCCCTATAAAAGCGGATAGCCGCTAGATCGAAAGACAGTGATGGAGTGAGGTACTTAGGAAGCCGGTCCACGTCAGTCTGCGTCGGGATGCTGAAAGAGTTGCAGGAGAGTATTGAGCACAGCAACAAGTAGGGACTTAGGCTGAATCGACACAGCTGACACTTAGTCTGGTGCGCTCGCCTCTGCTGTATTAGGACTTAGGTTTGGGAAGTTAGGGATGGCAACTGCATAGCCAGATAGACAATCATGGGAGACTGTATATAGAACCTTATTTAAATCACAAGTGCCAGGGGTACTTCCAGTATAATCGTTCTATATATCGAGTGTTCATATATGAAAGCTTCCCTAAGATCCTATCCGAGTTCCGTACTCTAGCTCACCTTGCAGCCTTCTCTACAACGGAGCAGTGAGGAGTTGGCGGCCCACACCACCGAGACCTCATGCCAAGTAAGTTCTCTGACGCGCACCAACGCAGTCCTTCCACTCCCTCTCAGGACACGTCAGTGGGACACGACAAATGTAATCTATCCTTTCTGCCTTAATTGATATTAAACCCTCCAGAGCTCTCTTCTGATTCTAATACTGGATCCCCTATGTCTTCTAAATACACTCTTCTTCTATCATCTTCTATTTATCTATATTACAATAATTGCATCAAATGAAATATTTCAACCTAAATCAATTACTATGATCAAGACAAATCTTCACCCGCACACAGGCCTGCAATGTACTCTTTCCACCTATCCGCTCTCTCCTCTGCACTTAACAGCTGAATTCCCGTTGCACTCTTAATGTTACTTCCCTTGCTTTTAATTTTACGGAAGTTTGTTTTGACTTCCCTATATGCTGAATCAGTCCTTCGTACAATAATTTCTTTTTCGATATCTTTACATTTTTCATGCAGCTATCTCGTCATAGCTTCACTGCACTACGTATTTATCTCATTATTCAGCAACTTGTATTTCTGTAATCCTGAATTTCCCTGAAATTTTTTGTATTTCCTTCTTTCATCTAGCAACTGAAGTATTTCTTATATTACTCATGGCGTTTTTGCGGCTACCTTCTCTGCATATAAGTTTATTTTCCAACTTCTGTGATTGCCATTTTTAGACGTGTCCATTCATCTTCAACTGTACTACTGAGCTATTCATCATTGCTGTATCCACAGCCTTTGAGAACTTCAAGCGTGTCTCGTCATTCCTTAATACTTCCTTACCCAATTTCTTTGAATATTCAGTCTTCATGACTAGTCTCTTGAACTTCAATCCACTCTTCATCACTACTAAATTGTGATTTGAGTCTATATCTTCTCCTGGTTAAGCTTTATAACGGCACCGGAAAGGTATGTCTAATGTTACTCTTGACAATAAAAGGAAAACTTAAGAAAAATCACAGGCCTCCCGTACAATTTTTCGACTAGAAAACGTTTTCGACAGTATGAAGTGGTTCAAGAATTTTGAAATCTTATCATAAAAAGGTAAATGTCATTGGGAAAGCCGTATATTATTCAAAATGTAGTATAAACAGGAAGGTACAATAAGAATGGAATACCAAAAGAGAAGTTGTTAGAGTAGAATGGGTCGAAGGTAGAGATGCAGTGTTTGTCCCCCACTATTCAACCTGTATAACAAGAAGCAGCAATGGAAATGAAATAAAGCTACAGAATTGCAGTTGAAATTGAAAGTGAAAAATAACGCTTAGAAGATTCGTTGATGACATTGCTGTTCACTGTGAGGATTAAGAACAACACAAGAACTTGTTCAATGTACTGAGCAAATCATAATGAAGAAGCTTGCACAGGATAGAATAGCATGGAGAGCTGCATGAAACCAGTCTCAGGATTAAAGACCACAACAACAGACCATAATGAACTACTGTAAATCAAAGAATTATCGTACTGAGGAGCAACTGAAATGAGATTAACAATAAACTTAACACAAAACTAATCACTTAATAATAGACGGGGTGAAGGAATTCTCTTGTCTTGGAAGCAAGAGGCAAGGATGAATTAAAAAGAAGAGTAACACAAAGAAAAGAACTATTCCTCGCCAAAGACTTCAGTAAATGTATCTGAAAACCATATATTTAGTAAAGTCTTTGGCGAGGAATAGTTGTTTTCTTTGTGTTACTCATCTTTTTAATTCATCCTTGCCTCTGTACAGGATGTAGATGAAGATGAAGATGAAATGGGAGATAAGATACTGCGTGAAGAGTTTGACAGAGCACTGAAAGACCTGAGTCGAAACAAGTCCCCGGGAGTAGACAACATTCCATTAGAACTACTGATGGCCTTGGGAGAGCCAGTCATGACAAAACTCTACCATCTAGTGAGCAAGATGTATGAGACAGGCGAAATAACCTCAGACTTCAAGAAGAATATAATAATTCCAATCCCAAAGAAAGCAGGTGTTGACAGATGCGAAAATTACCGAACTATCAGTTTAATAAGTCACAGCTGCAAAATACTAACGCGAATTCTTTACAGACGAATGGAAAAACTGGTAGAAGCGGACCTCGGGGAAGATCAGTTTGGATTCCGTAGAAATGTTGGAACACGTGAGGCAATACTAACCTTACGCTTTATCTTAGAAGAAAGATTAAGAAAAGGCAAACCTACGTTTCTAGCATTTGTAGACTTAGAGAAAGCTTTTGACAACGTTAACTGGAATACTCTCTTTCAAATTCTGAAGGTGGCAGGAGTAAAATACAGGGAGCGAAAGGCTATTTACAATTTGTACAGAAACCAGATGGCAGTTATAAGAGTCGAGGGGCATGAAAGGGAAGCAGTGGTTGGGAAAGGAGTGAGGCAGGGTTGTAGCCTCTCCCCGATGTTATTCAATCTGTATATTGAGCAAGCAGTAAAGGAAACAAAAGAAAAATTCGGAGTAGGTATTAAAATTCATGGAGAAGAAGTAAAAACTTTGAGGTTCGCCGATGACATTGTAATTCTGTCAGAGACAGCAAAGGACTTGGAAGAGCAGTTGAACGGAATGGACAGTGTCTTGAAGGGAGGATATAAGATGAACATCAACAAAAGCAAAACGAGGATAATGGAATGTAGTCAAATTAAATCGGCTGATGCTGAGGGGATTAGATTAGGAAATGAGACACTTAAAGTAGTAGAGGAGTTTTGCTATTTAGGGAGTAAAATAACTGGTGATGGTCGAAGTAGAGAGGATATAAAGTGTAGACTGGCGGTGGCAGGGAAAACGTTTCTGAAGAAGAGAACTTTGTTAACATCGAGTATAGATTTAAGTGTCAGGAAGTCGTTTCTCAAAGTATTTGTATGGAGTGTAGCCATTTATGGAAGTGAAACATGGACGATAAACAGTTTGGACAAGAAGAGAATAGAAGCTTTCGAAATGTGGTGCTACAGAAGAATGCTGAAGATAAGGTGGGTAGACCACGTAACTAATGAGGAGGTATTGAATAGGATTGGGGAGAAGAGAAGTTTGTGGCACAACTTGACTAGAAGAAGGGATCGGTTGGTAGGACATGTTTTGAGGCATCAAGGGATCACAAATTTAGCATTGGAGGGCAGCGTGGAGGGTAAAAATCGTAGAGGGAGACCAAGAGATCAATACACTAAGCAGATTCAGAAGGATGTAGGTTGCTGTAGGTACTGGGAGATGAAGAAGCTTGCACAGGATAGAGTAGCGTGGAGAGCTGCATCAAACCAGTCTCAGGACTGAAGACCACAACAACAACATCTGAAAACCACCAAAGGTTATTGTATAAAAATTTGCTGTTATTTTTAAAAATTATAAAAACTAGTGATGTAACAGACTTTAGAGCATTTGTGTTGTCTATTCTGAAGACGAAGTGAATGTTCCAAAATGGGAATCAAGGACACTGCCAATATGAGTAACGAAGGAGTTAATACCCTTGGTGTTGCGAAGTAGCTGAAATCACTTAATAAAGCAAAGTCCTCCGGTCCTGACGGTATTCCAATTACATTGCTTTCTGAGAACCCTGATACAGTAGTCCCAAACCTGGCAACCATATAGAACTTCTCACTCAACAAAAGACTGGTACCTAAACACTGGGAAGTTTCACAAGTCACAGTAATACTCCAAAAAGATAATTGGGTTAGTACGCTGAATTACAGACCCATATCACTAACGATGACTTGAAATGGGAGTCTGAATCACCTCGAAGAAAACGATCTACTGACGCATAGTCAGCACAGATTCAGAAAATATCGTTCTTGTGAAACAAAGCTAGCAATGGATTCACGCGAAGCAACGAGTGATGTCGACAGGGGATCTCAGATTCGTTCCATGTTTCTATATTTCCTGGAGACTGTTGACACGTTCCTCTCAAGAGACTTCTTCTCTACTGCCTAACTATGGTATATGGTCTCCGTTGCGCGGCTGGATTCGTGATTTCCTGTCACAATGGTCATAGTTTTTAGTGGTTGAAGGAAAGTCATCGAGTGAAACAGAAGTGACATCTGGCGTTCCCCAGGGAAGTGTTACAGACCCTCTTGATAATCTGACTAAACTATCAATTGGATCTTTTTACCGAACCCCCCCCCCGATTCAGAAGATATAGTTGCAGAGCAGATCACAGAAAACTTGGGTCTCATTTCAAATAGCTACCCCATTCATAAACTTATAGTCAGTGATGGCTTCAATCTACGCTCGATACGCTGGAAAAGTTATACGTTTCAAGCCGGTGGTAGGCGTAGACGGTCAACCGAAATTGTACTGAATGCTTTCTCGGAAAATCATTTTGAACAATTAGATCATGAGCGCACTCGAAGCGTAAATGGTTGTGAAAGCATACTTGACCTCAAGGGAACAAATAATCGTGAACAAATGGGGAGTATCATGACGGATGAAGGGATTAGCGACCACAAGGCAGTTGCTGCTAGGTTGAATACCGCAACACCCAAAGCCATCAAAGAGAAACGCAAAGTACATCTATTTAAAAAAAGCTGATAAAGATGCTCTTAACGCCTTTTTAAGAGACAGTCTCCACTCCATCCGTTCTGATCATGTAAACGTAGAAAAGATGTGGAATGATTTCAAAGAGACAGTATCCACGGCTGTTGAGAGATATATACCACATAAATTAATAAGTGATGGTTCTCTTCCTCCACGGTACACAAAACGGATCAGATAACTGTGGCAGAAGCAACGAAAAAAGCATGTCAAATTTAAAAGAACACAAAATCCTCAAGATAGGAAAAGTTTTGCAGACGTTTGAAACACAGCGCGTACTTCAATGAGAGACACTTTTAATAATTTCTACAACGAAACTCTGTGTCGGAATCTGGCAGAAAACCGAAAAAGATATTGGCCATACATAAAACACAGCAGTGGCCAGACGCAGCCAATACCTGGCCATACATAAAACACAGCAGTGGCCAGACGCTGCCAATACCTTCACTGTGCGATAACAACGGGGAAGTCACTGATGACAGTGCCACTGAAGAAGATTTTTAAACACGATTTTCCGAAACTTCCTCACCAAAGAAGACTAAATAAATATTCCTGAATTCCAAACAAGAAAAACTGCCAAGATGAGAAACATAGAAGTAGATATGCTCGGTGTAGCAAAGCAGCTTAAATCACTTAATAAAGGCAAGGCCTCTGGTCCAGATTGTATACCAGTCAGTTTCCTTTCAGAGTATGCAGATACAATAGCTCCATATTTAGCAACTATATACAACCACTCGCTCACAGAAATGTCCGTACCTAAAGACTGGAAAATTGCTCAAGTCACACCAATACCTAAAAAGGGAAATAGCAATTATCCGCTGAATTACAGACCCATATCACTAACGACCATTTGCAGTAGGGTTTTGGAACATATACTGTGTTCGAACATTATGAATTACCTCGAAGAAAACGATTTATTGACATGTAGTCAACACGGATTTAGAAAATATCGTTCTTGTGAAACATAACTAGCTCTTTATACTGATGAAGTAACGAGTGTTATTGAATGATGATGCCAAATTGTTTCCTTATTTTAGATTTTCAGAAGGCTTTCGACACCTTTCCTCACAAGCGTCTTTTAACCAAACTGCGTGCCTATGGAATATTGCCTGAGTTGTGCAATTGGATTAGTGATTTTCAATCAGAAAGGTCACAATTCGTAGTAATAAAAGACGGAAAGTCACCGAGTACATCAGAAGTAATTTCCGACGTTGCCCAAAGATGTGTTATAGGCTCTCTATTGTTCCTCATCTATGACCAAAACGAATTACGAAATTATTTAGATAGGATATCTGTATGGTGCGAAAAGTGGCAATTGACCCTCAATAAAGAAAAATTTGAAGTTATTCCCATGACTACTGAAAGAAATCCGCTGAAATTCCATTACGTGGTAGGTCACAGAAGTCTGAAGGCTGTGAAGTCAACTAAATACTTAGGGACTGCAGTTACAAATAACCTAAACTGGTTTGGTCACGTAGATAATGTTGTGGGGAGAGCAAGCCCAAGACTGCCACTCATTGGCAGAACACGTAGAAGGTGCAACAGGTCTACTAAAGAGATTGCTTACACCACGCTTGTCCGCCCTATCCTGGAGTATTGCTGTGCGGTGTGGGATCCGCATCAGGTGGGACTGACGGATGACATCAAAAATGTTCAAAGGAGGGCAGCTCGTCTTGTATTAAAGCGGATAGGGGAGGTAATGCCACAGACATGATACGTGAATTGGAGTGGCAATCATTAAAACAAAGGTCTTTGTCGCTGCTACGAGATCTTCTCATGAAATTTCAATCACCACTTTTCTCCTCCGATTGCGAAAATATTCTGTTGGTACCTACCTATATAGGGAGAAATGATCATCACGATAAAGTAAGAGAAATCAGGGCTTTAACAGAAAAATTTAAGCGAACATTTTTTTCCGCGGCCTTTCGAGAGTGGAGCGATAGAGAAACCTCTGCCAGGCACTTTATTGTGGATAGCAGAGTAATCAGGTAGATGTAGATGTAGATGCTGTTCCTAATCTAAATAAACGGTTTAGAAGAAAGTCGGGGCAGCCCTCGTAGATTGTTTGCACTTTTACCGTCTCGTAAAGTCATCAGAAGATCAAAATCACTCGGAAAATTATTTAGTTAAGATATGTGTTTGGTGTCAAAAATGGCAGTTTACCCTAAATAATGAAAAATGAGAAGTCATTCACTTGATTACTCAAAGCAATCCACTAAATTGCCGTCACAAGGTCAGTCAGGTAAATCTAGGCTGTCAATTCAGACTAAATGCGTACGGATTAAATTTTCGAATAACTTTACTTGGAAGGATCATGTAGATAATGCTGGAGGAAAGTAAACCAAAGACTGTGCTTTATTGACAGAACATTTACGAGATGTAGCTGTTCTACTAAAAGGACCTACAGTAAGTTCAAAATGGTTCAAATGGCTCTGAGCACTATGGGACTTAACATCTATGGTCATCAGTCCCCTAGAACTTAGAACTACTTAAACCTAACTAACCTAAGGACAGCACACAACACCCAGCCATCACGAGGCAGAGAAAATCCCTGACCCCGCCGGGAATCGAACCCGGGAACCCGGGCGTGGGAAGCGAGAACGCTACCGCACGACCACGAGATGCGGGCACAGTAAGTTCGTCCGTCCTCTTCTGGAGTACTGCTTTGTGGTATGGGATCCACAACAGATGGTACTGACGGAGGATATCCGTAAAGTTCAATGAAGGGCAGGGAGTTTCATTGGTATGACAAGCGAGTCATTAAAACAAAGGAGTTTTTCGTCATGGTAGGGTACTTTCACTAAATTTCAGTCACCAACCTTCTGCTCTGAATGCAGAAACATTTTGTTAGCACCTATCTACACAGAGAGAAAAGATCGTAATAACATAAGAGCTCGCTCGCTATTCGAGAGTAGGACGGTAGAGGAACGGCTTAAAGGTGGTTCGATGAACCTTATGCCAGGCACTTAATTTTCAACTGCGGAATAGTCATGTAGATTGAAGTGCTGCGAAACGCTTGGAATGATTACATGCACCAAACGTGGCCTCTATTAGAAATACAACTAACAGTTTACCCCTAGAGCGCAAAGTGAATGGTGGGCTGTGGTAAATCAGAAACGATGACAGTCGTAGTGTCTGAGATGTACTGTTACAGGATGATGCTGTAAAATGAGTGGACTAGTAATAATTGAGGAAGTTGACCGTAGAATCGGTGAGCAAATGATTGTGTGGAAAATACTAACCAGAAGAAGAAACAGGATGACAGTTCGTGTGTTACGATACAAGGCGAATAGCGTCCACGGTACAAGCGTGAGCTGGAAAGATCGCAGGGGAAGACATAGGTTGCAGTAAGAACAATATATTTCATGGTTTTGGGTTTAAGTGTCTCTGTGAGATGAAGGAAGCAGCAGAAGGAACTCGTAGTGAACCCCATCAAAGCCGTAAAACGATTGATGACCTATGAGAGCGATGTTTTTACATCAGTCCTTTTTATCCTATTTTTCTTTGTCCGGTGTTCACAAATACTCCATTCACGCAGTAGGCGCAGTTCATTATGACATAGTTTTCCAGTTCGTTTGAGGCAGTGAAAATGCTTTTGTAAACGTAGTTTACCTCTAGACACTTGCTCAGACAGCGCCTAACACTACGCGCGTCTTTCACTGTTCAGGATGAAGTAGCTGTAATAAAAAAAGCGTTAGCACGTCTGCTTTAATCCTAGAGCAGAATAGTGAAGCCATCGTAAGCCTTTTTTCCACACGACGTGAGAATTTCTGTCGGCTGGAGACTGCCATGACGCATCATTCAGTACGTTGCACTTAATGAAAAGTGTACAACACAAACCGCCTCTGCTGCTTACAGCACGGGTTTCACATTTATATACTAAAGGACTGCGTACAAACTGTGTAGGGAATAAACAAGATATCTTGTACTTAAGTTCAGACTACAGTATGAATAACTCAGGTGAAGGTGTTTACTTGAATTCATATCATAAACGGTTACTTTACGGTTCTGTTTTGCCTATAAACGTGAAGATGAAGAAAAATTTTAAGTTGTAAAACAGCTCCGCACATTCTGCTGGTTTCTCTGCAACTAAAGCTGTTGTCAGGATCTACGCATTGCTTATGCGCTGTAATTCACTGCAAGTTTCACCGCTGAAGATGAACCTGTCCATGCTTCAAAGCCAAGGGACGGAGAACATAGCAGGAAAAGAAAGTATGATAGTTAGCGTTACCTCTAATTTTGTTCTGACCTAATATCAGTATTTCAGGGAAATTTAATGTGCACAACGAAGAATGCGTGTAAGAAATTGATTTTTATATACATTTTTCAAGAAACTGTTTGTAGATAATGAATCATGTTAGAATTTGGCACCACTCTACCTGCACGTGTTTTTCTCAGAGTACTTGTCCCCTAGCTGGCTGTGTACGAAGACTTGTGATCGCTACTTGGAAATAAGTCGTGTGTACCAAAACATCAGAAAACACTTACCTTCGAGAAGTCGAAGGGTTGTATGCAGCCTTCCCGAAAGCTAATGTATCCCTCAGGACAACTCTGAGACGAGTCACCTTCTCTTTGGGTCATTATTCCGGCAGGCGTCGCGTGTGGAGACACGGTTTCCTCCCCAACAACGAACACTATTTGCAATAGAAACACCGTACACAACAGACGCAGCCACATGTTTGCTCTACGGCCTTAAGACGCAGAATAACTCGCCTCGTGGAAGCTACAGGATTCTTGCACCTGGCACTCTCAAGGTGAGCAGCTTGACTACTTTCAGCGAATAGGCTGCTCGTAAAAACTGGATCTCGTGATCAATAAATTACCCTTTTACATCACGCGTCTCCCTTGTACAGTAAAACTCTGTGACGTAAATCAGTGAGTGGATACTGGCCGTCTCTTTCGAGTAATCTCTTGTCTTAATGAATGGGTTGTTGAATTTTACCTGAGTGCGGTTTGTAGGATACTTAACATTTGTTCAACTGGCAGCTTTCTGCAACTATGTGAGGGGGAATAACAAAGAATTTTTTACGTCGTTACTGAGGTGGATAAGACGCCGTTTCAAACAGTAGTATTATACACTGAAGCACGAAAGAAACTGGTATAGGCATGCGTACTCAAATACAGAGATATGTAAACAGGCAGAATACGGCGCTGCGGTCGGCAACACCTATATATGACAACAAGTGTCTGGCGCAGTTGTTAGATCGGTTACTGTTGCTACAATTCAAGGTCATCAAGATTTAAATGAGTTTGAACATGGTGTTGTAGTCGGCGCACGAGTGATGGCACACAGCATCTCCAAGGTAGCGATGAAGTGGAAATTTTCTCGTACGGCCATTTCACGAGTGTACCGTGAATGTCAGGAATCCGGTAAAACAACAAATCTTCGACGTCGCTGCGGCCGAAAAAAAGATACTGCAAGAACGAGACCAACAAGGACTCAAGAGAACTGTTCAATGTGACAGAAATGCAACCCTTCCTCAAATAGCTGCAGATTTCAGTACTGAGCAGTCATGCATTCATGCCTGTCTTTCTTCAGGTCGCCAAAGATATGAATATCACTCGGTGAAAGATCCGGGCTTTACGTTGGATGTTGCATGAAGCGTATCCTTCGTCCGTTTGGCAGTCTGGGGGCGGCCGTTATCGTGCGACAAGGTGATTCCGTTCGGCAGCATTTCAACAACCCGAGGGCAAGCGGCGAAACCAACAGTCAAAACACCCGACATCTCCTTCTGTTCACACATGTTCCAGCAAGGACATGATGACTCCACTTCCACTGCAGTAGCCCTCTACTTGTCAAGTGCCTCGAACGTGGAACCACAATGAATGCGCGGCGTTATGAAGACACTTGTTAGAAACTGCGACTCATCATAGCGTAGAACACCAAGGAACGCTGTCGGACGGAATCATCCTGCCACACGACAACGCCCACCTCTACATTCTCAGCTGGACAAAGGCCGCGCTTCAGCGGTCTGCTTTGGA
This sequence comes from Schistocerca serialis cubense, assembly GCF_023864345.2. Taxonomy (NCBI): domain Eukaryota; kingdom Metazoa; phylum Arthropoda; class Insecta; order Orthoptera; family Acrididae; genus Schistocerca; species Schistocerca serialis. The sequence goes on along the minus strand of NC_064641.1, from coordinate 607,045,526 downwards.
AACACTGCAACATCCACCGTATAACCCGGAACTTTCACCTTGTGAAAGCCCAAATTTTTCAAAATGCGATTGTCATATCTTTGGCGAACTGAAGGAAGAGATGCGTGGACTTCGGTTTCAGTCGGACAAGAAAGTGCACGAGCGGGTGCGGCTGTCGATACGTCAGCGGATCCCCGTGTTATATAAGAAATGAATTAATCGTCTTGTCATCTAGTGCAATAAATATCTTAACACAGTGGTGACCCCTTTTGAATGGAACCATTTCATGGTTCAATTGTAGCAGGTGTTCGATTTCCATTAGACTGCGTCTCACATTTTATCTCTTCAACTCAACATAGAGATTTTGCACTGGATGGAGGTAATGTAGTGTCCCTGTACCCGAGTGTAAAGATTGTGTTAGTGTATATCTAACTGGCCATTACGTTGAATACTATCTGTACTAGAATTTTATGTGACAAACAGTTACTCTTGTGCTGAAATAGGTTACATTTAGGAGATTAAAAGTCTAAGACTCGACGTCATATGTGATTCATTTATTTATTGCTTATGAACAACGCGAAGTCCAGCATACAGTTTTAATGTCTATCAGACACTGCTCAACAGACTAACGGCAATTTTTTCTCTGTCGAAATGAAAGGCGATGCAAAAACATTGTGATGTTGACTATGGGATACAAACTACTTGATGCACTGTTACGTGTAGTACTTCACAAAAAACTACATTTTTCGTACATTCAAATGAACAGACTAATTTTTAGCTAATAACTGGAATCGTATCTATTGACAATAAAGATTTCGAATCGTATCAGCAACGCATACAGAACCTAACATCTTTACCAACATGCGATTTCTAAAATTCTAGTTGGCGAAATGAAGTCTGCCTGGCCTAGTGCGGCCTTTCGATCTAAACAGGTAAGGAAACAACAGTTATATTTATATGGACATACGAGTATTGGCACTGTTATTAAGAAAATCGTTTCCCGAAAGCATCATTTTTATATGCCTTAAAGTAGCCCGCTCTCCGGTTCTCCTAAGTTAAGGTTTCCAATGATTTGATTATCTCGTTTAAGACGAACGCGGGGGATCGACCTTTGAAGGTTCACGGCTAATTTCCTTCGTCGTACTCAGTCCGCTCTTGTAATCTGTCTCGAATGACCACGTCACCGATTTGATGTTAAATGTTAAACATTTTTCCTTTTCGTACATCCACTGATCGTAATTCGGCAGGATCGTCAAACGCACCAGGAGAGAGAGAGGGAAAGAAAGAGAGGGGAAAGTGAGAGAGAGATAAAAAGAGAGACACCGAGATAAAGAGAGAGAATGGCGACCACAACACGTTTAGCCAGACAACGTGCCACAGCGGCATGATGCAATTTGAGAAGACCACTAGTTTTTACTGCTAAGCTACTCGTTTCCTCAAGGTCAACAGGTTAGTGACCACAACCTTCACCGACGCAGCAAAATAAACACGATCCAAAGAACTGTGGTTAGGCATGATGATGAAGTAAACGCTGCCGCACGTTGTTCCTTTGCTATCCATTTGCGACTGAAACTACACATTAGAAACGGCGTTCGTGTCACATACTACCGAGCGTGGCCAGAGAGGAGACGTTAATATCATTTTGGGTGGCGCATCCACTAATGTATTGATGGACAATTCCTTTTTTCACCGTGGCTGTTATGTAAGGCCCGGTCAACAGCTTTTAATTATTAATTATTTTCAAATACGCCCGTATTTTTAGGACCATAGGAATACGCACTGGAAAATGGAATTGTCCACCTAGGTGGAGACTTTGTATCTTAATTTCGTCTCATCTTCGTTCTCTGAATCGCAGTCAAATTGTTATTCAAGTGTAGCTGTTATTTATGCATAATTTTGGCACTGTTGGCAATAAAGCACAATGAGGTGAACACAGAGAGCTGTCATTTAGAATAATCAGTCACTGATAACACATTTCATATTTATTCATTTCCATTGTTACACAAGCACCAACAATGAAATTACATAATGTCTGAAATCGCCTATATGCTAAGATTTCTATTAAACAATTTTACAAATGGTTCAAATGGCTCTAAGCACTATGGGACTTAACAGCTGAGGTCATCAGTCCCCTAGACTTAGAACTACTTAAACCTAACTAAACTAAAGACATCGCACACATCCATGCCCAAGGCAGTACTCGAAATTGCGACCGTAGCAGCACATTTTTACAGTTAAACTTCAATTCAGTTATATTCATGACGCGCCTAATTAATCTAGTATCACACATCCAATATGAAACACTAATTAATGATATAATGAGCCACGACACACATTTTGACACCAGCATACATCAACAGAAAGCAAACTAATTAGTTACGACTGTGACTTACAGCTGGCATCTCGTTACAAGTACTATTATTGACTAACGTGCTCGATGAGCACAACATTGATAAAATCATAACTCTAAATTCGGTCACTGCTTATTCACATTCACATCGCATTTTGAATATTTAAACCTTCACCATCAGTGGAGAAGCAAATCACTACTTCGGGCCATAACACTGTGGAGGTCTCTGACTAAAACCTAAACGTAAACGTAAATGCGAAAACTAAACAATTCAAACAGAATACCTCCAGTGGTCATAGGCTGCCTTGTCATAATACATAACATATAACCTGTGAAACTTTGGAAAACCGTGGCGTCTGGAAATTACTAGCTGCAAGAAACATGTAGCAAGAACAGAAATACTATTTCAAAGTGAAAAGGAGATACAGGGAAACACAAGTTTTAAAGCATCGTGCAGATATTTGGTTCAGGTAATGAATATATATGTTAGAGTCAATTTTTCAAGAGGTGTACAAATCATTTTCTGTCAAGTTTATATAGCTTAGATTTCCTGCTCGTTTATGTAATCAAGTGAGATAGTGACAATAGTAAGTGCAATAATAACGTGACCATTTCAATGGGAATGTTGCAAGGAGGTCAATTCAGTCCCACGTATTCATTTTCCACATCAGATTTTCTACACTGTCTCCGTGAACAGGTTCATATGATTTTCGAATCAACCGCAGTGTGTCATCCGGCATGCAACGCGGCCATCTTGTTGGGTGAGCCTAACAATATTTCATACTTTCTGTACCTTTGTACTCATGACAGGGTCTGCGACCTGTGTCGTGGCAGTAGGAGAGGCGCGACAGTGGGTTCCTTCTCTCATTTCTAGGATCTGCTTCTGGATGGCATGGCACACCACTACTTGTTGTTCAACCTCTTCATCTCAGAGTAGCATTTATACTCTTCATCATCGACTACTTTGTGGATGTATTACAATCATTGTCTTTCCCTCTAGGGCTCTTTGTGGTACCATCGAAGTTGTTCCGCGATGACATATTGCATTTCAAGCTGTCCCTTCGTCTAGTAAAAATGTTCAAATATGTGTGAAATCTTATGGGACTCAACTGCTAAGGTCATCAGGCCCTAAGCTTACACACTAATCATCAGTTATCTGCTATATTAACAGGTCCTTTGCCTCTCCATTTTCTGCGATCCATTGCTTCCTCCTTAAGGCTGCTGTATGTTGTACCGTCCATCATGTCATCCAGTATCTGGAATCTATTCCTTCCTTGCTTCCTTTTCCCTTCTACATAACCTTCTAAAACTGTTTTTATCAGTCCGTCATTCTTTCTTAATATATGCCCAATCCAGTTTCTTTTTCTTCTCTGTATTACATATAGTAACTATCTTTTCTCTCCCGCTCTTCTCAGTATCTCTTCATTTTTTTACTCTGTCCATCCAACTTATTCTTTCCATCCTCCGCCATGTCCAGATCACAAAAGCCTCATAGTCCATGTTTCAGCGCCATATAGAAGAACAGTCAATAGAAGACATTTTATGAGTTTCTTTCTGAGTTCTCTGTACAGGCCGCTGCAGAAAATTCTCCTTTTCTTATAAAACACCTCTTTTGCCATTACTATCCTTGTTTTAATTTCTGTGGTGCACTTCCAGTCGGTGTCTATCCTGCTTCCAAGATACTTAAAATTTTGCACCTGTTCTAGCATTTCTCCATTCAGCATAATTTTTATTTCCTAATTTCCTCTTAGTGCCAATACTTTTGTTTTATTTGTGTTAATTTTAATTCCATATTTTTTCCGTTAGTTGCAATGGTGTCCACCAAATCCTGTAATTCTTTTTCCATCTGTGGCTAGACGGACCATGTCGTCAGCAAACCTAAAACACCCTACTCTTCTTCCTCCAATTTCTACTCCTTTGTCATCTAATGAGCATTGGTCAATCATATTTTCCAATTAGCGGTTGAAAAGAGTAGGTGATAGACAGCATCCTTGTCTTACTCCTTTTCCTAGCCTAATCCAGTTTGTACTTTCTCCTCTCCCTTTAACTGAAACATCTTCTGGTTTTCCAGTCCACTCTCTTTTCCCTCATTATAGTCGCCAGCTTGTCCCAAACCACATTGTCAAATGCCTTTTCTAGATCGATGAAGCACATATATAGGTCTCTTCCTTTTTCAATAAACCTTTCTCCCAAGATTCGTAGGAGCCCTATTGCATCTCTGGTGCCCCTATTCCGTCTAAAGCCAAACTGCTCTTCGCCAAGATTCTCCTCCATTACTTGTTCAAGTCTTTTATTAATTATTCTTGACATCACTCTGGCTGCATGTGAAATGAGGCAGATTGTCCTGTACTCGCTGCATTTCTTGGTTCCTTGTTTCTTCGGTAATGGAATCATTACTGTTGTCAGAAAGTCCTCAGGCCATTCACCACTGTCATATTTTTTATTACATAACCTCAATATTTTTCTTATTCCATCTTGGTTCAAGTATTTAGTATTTCTCCCGGTATTGTATCTGTACCTACCGCCCTGCCATTTTTCATTGCAGCTACGGCCGACTTTACTTAACCTAAATTATCCTAAGGACAAACACACACACCCATGTCCGAGGGAGGACTCGAACCTCCACCGGGACCAGCCGCACAGTCCGTGGCTTTCGTCTACAACTTTTTTTCTTCTGTATACTGTTTTCCTCATCGATTCTGTGAAGAAACGTCTGATTGCCTTTCTTATCAGTCCATTTAATTTTCAACATTTGTCTCTCTCAAGGGGTGACATTGTTGTTGTTGTGGTCTTCAGTCCTGAGACTGGTTTGATGCAGCTCTCCATACTACTCTATCCTGTGCAAGCTTCTTCATCTCCCAGTACTTACTGCAATCTACATCCTTTTGAATCTGCTTAGTGTATTCATCTCTTGGTATCCATCTACGATTTTTACCCTCCACGTTGCTCTCGAATACTAAATTGGTGATCCCTTGATGCCTCAGAACATGTCCTACCAACCGATCCCTTGTTCTAGTCTAGGCAAGTTGTGCCACAAACTTCTCTTCTCCCCAGTCCTATTCAATACCTCCTCATTAGTTATGTGATCTACCCATCTAATCTTCAGCATTCTTCTGTAGCACCACATTTCGAAAGCTTCTATTCCCTTCTATTATTTATCGTCCATGTTTCACTTCCACACATGGCTACACTCCATACAAATACTTTCAGAAACGCCTTCCTGACACATAAATCTATAATCGATGTTAACAAATTTCTCTTCTTCAGAAAGGCTTTCCTTGCCATTGCCAGTCTACATTTTATATCCTCTCTACTTCGACCATCATCAGTTATTTTACACCCCAAACAGCAAAACTCCTTTACTACTTTAAGTGTCTCATTTCCTAATCTAATTCCCTCAGCATCACCCGACTTAATTCGACTACATTCCATTATCCTCGTTTTGCTTTTGTTGATGTTCATCTTATATCCTCCCTTCAAGACAAACAAGGCATCAATTAAACCATCACTCCCCTTGGGGCGTTGATTCCCACAGATTTCGCGGCCGAAAGCAACAGTTCGCAATGCGATGAGTAACAGCACGATGTTCCTGACAACGTTTGACAGTGCTGACACCTTGTGGACGTTTCAGCCATCCGGTAAGCATATGGTGGGGCTGCGACCTCATTTTACGTGATCTGTCCGTAATTTCTTTATAGTATACACGGTTTGACCACTAAGGACCGTTCAATATCATTCGACGAAATTTGAACTTGACTTGAAGAAACAAAGGGTGTTTCTGCTTTAAATTTCATGCTCTCCTCTGGCATGATCAACTGGAGGTGCAACGTAAACAAGCTCGTCAATCCCTGTAAGATCTCCCAGTTCGGCAACATTCTGGATGCCATTCACGTACCTTTGTTGGGCACTTTAAAAATTAACCTGTCAGGAAGTTCGACAACCATTTAGACTCACTGCTGCCGTAGTGGCACTGAACGATAGCCAACACTCCTTAAGAGGGCATCACTTTTTTTTTTTGAGTCATCAGCGTTCTGCATGGTTTGATGCAGCTGACCAGGAACCATTCTCCTGCACCAACCTCTTCATATCAGTATAGCTGTTGCAACCTACATCATTTGCTAGGTGTAGACAAATCTCTGACTCCTTCTGTAGCTTTTACCCTCTACAGCTCCCTCTAGTACCATTGAGATTTATCTCTGATGTCTTAACTGTTATCCTGCTGTCCCTACTTTTTGTCAGTGTTCCATATATTGCTGACTCGCCGATTCTGCGGACGACTTCCTCATTCTCTACCTTATCGGTCCACCTAATTTTCGAAATTCTTCCGCAACACCACATCTCAAATGCCTCGATTCTCTTCTGTTCTGGTTTTCCCACAGCTCATGTTTCAGTATCATACATTGCTGCACTTTAAACGTACATTTAGGTATTTCCTCCTCAAACTAGTGATATACTTCGGCAGGTATGTTTCTTGTTTTTTTTTTTTTTTCTTTGTCGTCCTTGATCCGTCGATCATGAGTTAATTCGATGCCTAGATAGTAGAATTCCTTAATTTTTGTCTATTTCGTGGTCCCCTATTCTGACGTTAAGTTTTCCACGATTCTCGTTTCTGCTACTTCTCATTACTTTCGTCTTCTTTCAGCTTGCTCTCAAACCTTTCTTCTGTACTCATTAGACTGTTCATTTCTATCAACATAATCTGTAACTATTAATCACTTTCACTGAGTTTAGCAAAGCCATCAGCGAATCTTATCACCAAAATCCTTTTACCTAACGTATTATCCCACTCTTGAATCGTTATTTCCGTCATTGCTTTTTCGTTGTATAGACTGAGCAACAAAGGCCGAGGACTACATCCCTGTCTCTCATGCTTTTTAATCGGAGCACTTTTCTTGGTCTCCCAGTCTTATTGTTCCTGTACAAATTGAATACTGTCCCCTTTCTCTTAGTTTACTCCGACACTTCTCAGAATTTCGAGAACCTTGCGCCATTTTACATTGTCGAACGCTTTTTCCAGGCCGACAAATCCAATGAAAGTGACTTTATTTTTTTCAGTTTTCCTTCCATTATCAAACGCAACGCGTCTTTGGTCCATTTATCCCACCCGAAGTAAAACTGTTAGTCATCCAACAGATCCTCTACTTCCTTTTCATTCTTCTGTACATTATTCTTGTCAGCAACTTGGATCCATGAGCTATTAAGCTGTTCTCGCATTTGTCGGTTCTTGTTATCTTGGGAACTGTGTGAATGATGTTTTTCCGAAATTCTACACACCAACATTTATATATGCCACACTTGAAGATTTTTAGCAGGTCGGATACAATGTTATCCACCCGTTTTTCCTTATTTGATTTTAAGTAGACAAAAGCTCTTTTAATAGCTGAATGTGATACTGGATCCCCTATCTCTTTCTTGTCGACTCCTGTTTCATCTTTCATCATGCCGTGAGACAAGTCATCTCCCCCACCCCCCTGAATAGGCACTCAAAGTGCTCTTTCCATTTGAATATCCTCATATATTTCTCCTCTGCTAGTGACATTAGCATATGCACCTCAAGCAACCGAAACACAACCTTAACCGAGAGGAAAGGACAGCTATCAAGGAACTGAAGAACTAGGACGAAATTGTGATATTAACAGCAGGCAAAGGCAATGCTACTGTCATCTTAGACACCGTGCAGTACGAAGACAAGATAAAAGAATTATTAGATGATCCCATCTACAAAGAACTAAGGGCGAACCCTACGGCGAAGATAATTCGAAAGACTCAGGCCGCGATTAAGGACTCGAGAACTGGCGCTGACACAGCCAAGAGTCTTACTCCCAGAGTACCAGTCTCTCCTAGAATTTACGGTGTTCCAAGGATACATAAGGAAAGTTATCCTTTAGGGGCCAATAGTGAATGGGATCAATTCACCTACTTACAAATTGGCAAAGTATCTAGCCTGCAAATTAAGACGTCTAGTAGGCAAGACGGACTCTTATGTGAAGAACTCGACGCGCTTTATAGAACGCCTAAAGGGAGAAACAATTTTACCTACGGAGATCATGGTCAGCTTTGACGTGAAGTCACTATTTACGAGCGGGCCAGTAGACGAAACTATCCACATCCTTCAGGAGCATGTCCCGCCAGACATATGCGACCTGGTTGAGTTGTGCCTGACTTCAACGTACTTCAAATGGCAAGCAAAATACTACGAGCAGACAGTCGGCATAGCAATGGGGTCTCCCCTATCTCCACTGGCAGCCGACATATTCATGGAAGCCTTTGAAGCAACGGCCCTCGGTTCAGCTCCTTTACGCCCACGTTGTTGGTTCAGATACGTGGACGACACGTTCGCTACATGGCCTCATGGCGAAACGGAGCTGCACAAGTTTCACGAATATTTGAGCAATATGCACGGGAGGATACAGTTCACGCTCAAAGTAGAAAATAATGGTGCAATTCCAATTCTAGACGTCGAAGTATACAGGAGAACGGAGAGCACACTGGGACACAGAGTATATCGCAAGCCTACACATACAGACAGGTATCTGCAGGCACAATCCTACCACCACCCAGCGCAGAAGAACGTTCTTTGGCAACCTGTGCGCAGCTCCTACGTGATGCTCAAAACATCACACCTGAACTTAAAAGGCTACGCACAACGTTTCTAGCCAATGGATCCAGCCATAAGTCGATCCACACAGCCTTGCCGACGAACACAAGTAAGGAAAATAAGCAAGAAATAGACCATCTGCAGCCAAAAGTGCGCTTACCTTTTGTGAAAAATGTTACTGACAGAATAGGCAAGCACCTTCGCCGCGTTGCGGTGCAGCCTGTCTTCTATAGTGGTCGTAGGATCCAGGACGTGCTATGCTCCACTAAGGACGAGGTGGACGCATTACACACTGCAGGCGTCTGCAAGGTGGAATGCGAATGTGGAGAGGCATACATCGGCGAGACTGGTAGGCCAACAGCAACACGCATTCGGTAACACGAGCGCTATATTCGTCTAGAGCTACACAACAAACCTGCAGTGGCAGAACATCAGCAAGACTGCGGAAAAGAAATAAAATTCAGCGATGCCTGTGTGTTGGCCAAGCAGCCGGTTATGACGAAACGCAAAATCAGAGAGGCCATCGAAATACTTAAAACACCCTAATGACATGAACAGGGAGGATGGACTCAGGCTTGACCCATCTTGACTGCCAGCAATCAGAGCCCAACAGACCGCACTGTCAACACGAGGCACGAGCATTACCGGCGAGTAACTGCCGCCGCGCGGCCGACCTCCAGCAGTTGGTAAACAGCAGCCAACTTCTCATTCGACGGTGACCACCACTAATGGCACATAACACAAGAGCCAATAGACAATGGAGGTGACGTTCTGCCTCCACAGCAATAACCTATTAAAATAAAGTTCTTCCTTAAGTGACCAATGAAACTAACTACATTTTTAAAATTATGACGTAATGGCATGCGCAGTGAACAGTAACAACAAAGTATAAAGGACACTGCATAGCTAGAACGCACCATTAGACCCAGAAGAAGGCCGCTGCAACCGTCGCTGAAACGTTGTTTTTTCTCCAGTAGCAGTAGTTTTATACATTATGACGCGGTACCGTACCCAGAAAACTTTTATGTCAACATGATGTGTCAACATTGTGACCAAGGGCACGTTCACTGTACCGTATATTAGAGTTTTTCTTTCCATTCACAGCTGCAGAGTTCGTAAAACATATGCATGACTATCGTTCACAGTTGCAGCGTTGGTAAAACAACTGCATTACTGCATCAGCTAAATTCTAAATTGTTGACGTTTCATTCACGAATGTCGATTTACGAAATTTTCTTTAAAGATATTCACGAGATTCACCACGTCCTCTTTAAGTGCCTTTCGGTTACGATTTTTCAGCACCTCAGATACTTTTTCAATATTCTTGTATAGTCAATATTCAAGTATGGCCTATAAAGGCATTTTACAAAATCTCCTATTCAGATACTAACCACCGATTCACAGAATTGTGTGTATTGAACCGAGGACCTCGAAACGACGGAGAGGCTTCTTCACGCCATAATCCCCAGTGGTTCACAACCCCACAACAGGCCACAACAGTCCACCCACCCCACCGCTGCCCTACTCCGAACCCAGTCTTATTGTGCGGTTCAGCCCCCAGTGGACCCCTCTGGGAAAGTCTCATACCAGACGAGTGTACCCCAAATGTTCGTGTGGTAGAGTAATAATAGTGTACGCGTACGTGAAGAAAGTGTTTGCGCAGCAGTCGCCGACATAGTATAACTGAGATGGAATAAGGGGAATCAGACCGCATTCGCCGAGGCATATGAAAAGCCTCCTAAAAACCATCCACAGGCTGGCCGGCACACCGGACCTCGACACCAAACCAGTCTTCAATTCTGACTTTCTGGCAGTCGCTAATCTCATTTAAGGTACTCCCATTTACTTTCGTCTCTCTTCAGTTTGATCCAATTTCATATTGTAGTGTGACTGGACTGTTCGTTCCGTTCAAAATTTCCTGCTGTTCTTCCACATTTTTTCTGAGGATGGATTTAAAATTTGGAGCGAAGGACTACATCGCTACCTTATACCATATCCAATTCCAGCACATACTTGTTGGTCTTCAGTTATTACTGTTTCTCTTGGTTCTTGGACACACTGCACACTACCCGTCTTTTCCTACAGCTGGCACCTATTGTTTTGAGAATTCTGAAAAATCTTCAACCATTTTACATTGTCGAAAGCTTTTCCAGAGGAGACAGGCCCATGAACTTGTCTTGACTTAAGTCTTGCTTCCATTATCAAACGGAATGAAGGAACTCCCTTCTGGTACCCTTACCTTTCCTAAAGCTAAACTATTCGTCATCTAACAGATCCTCAATTTTCTTTTCCATTCGGTTGCGTATTACTCGTGTCACTATTAGGCTGTTGTATGGCGGTTCTCGAAATTATGTGCACTTGCTATCTTCGGGATTGTGAGGATGATAGGATGTCTTCAGACACACAGATTCTGCAAACTGGCTTGAATAACTTTTTGGTTGTAACTTCCGCCCAGAAATTTGGAAAATTCCGAAGGAATGTTATTGTGCTTTCAGCCTCTTCGATATCATGTCTTCCAAAGCTGTCTTAAACTCTGATCCAGTATTGAATTCCCTGTGCTTTCATGCTGACTCCCATTTTTTTCTCCTTTCACGCGATGCGTTTCTCTCTCCAGCAGAGGTCTCAAATAAACTTTCTCCATGTTTCAGCTCGCTACAGTACTTTAAAAACGGCATTCCTCTTGCGCTCTTAATGTTGACGCCTTTGCTTTCAGTTTCACCAAAACGTGTACTGCCTATTCTGTACGCTGAACATGTCCTTTCAAAATTCCTCTTTTCGATTTCTTTGCATTTTTCTTGCACTCATTTCACGATGGCTTAGTTTAATCCTCAGTGTCTTATATTGCTATCTTTTCGTAAACATTTATGTGCTTCCTTCTTTCGTTATTCGGTAGAAGTGTTTCTTCTGTTAAGCAATAAAATGCATTACAGAATTCTGCTGTAACTGAGCGAAGTGAATACAGAACAGTAATTATGCGCCTCTGTAACAGATGGACGTGTCCTGTGGTCTTTTCCATTTGCGAAACACAAAGGACCTTTATCAGATTTCCTACTGTGTGTTGTAGCAATTTATGTCTGATACAGACGCATGCCTATTACATAGCATCATTGTGCGATTATTTTGTGGTATTAAAAAAGTAAATGGCGAAATAGATGGGGAAAACTATGACTGATGGTTATATACTTACGGGTTCAGTCTACTGATATTGACAATCTGTCAAGGACATCTAACGCGCACTTTTATTGCTACATGGTGCATAATAGTTCCCCCCCCCCCCACCCCCCCACCCCCTAGGAGATTCTGTGTTCTTTCTGCAAACTAATGCAGCCTGCAAAGCAAATATTACGCCAAAGAGTTGCGGCCATTTGTTCCCTTAATCGCTTATGAACCAAGAACGATACCGGTGATCGCTTGAAACTTGGTTTTTTTTTCGTCAGACGATGTTCAAAACACATAGTTTGACACTATTCGAACTGAAGATGTCTATGGGAATTCAAATGAAACGACGAGGAAACAACGTACAGTTAAAATGTGAACTGACTCATGAAGGAAACATCTTAGACCTGCTCCCTAAAACAGACCCGAACTTTTCGACTCAGTTCACTTAGAATTGGGATTCAATGATAGTGAGGCCCTGTTAGCATCACTTAATTCGGCTGTATATAGAAATACGAAGAAACGTAGGAAGATCTTTGAGCTTAGCCAGAGAGACAAGGAACTTATTTCATATTAGCTGAGTGTCAGCATGAAAATTTCACCCTCAGCACAAACAATGTTGTGTTTTAAAAACGATGGAACACAGCATTCAGTCGTCCTTTTCTTTCTTGCTGGTTTCATTTACGAAATCTAGATTATTGCTGGTGCCATTACCAATGCACTATTTCATAGTATCAATGCGCGTCATTTATCTGTTGTTCGGGCGTCTGTCACAGTTCTTTCAATACTGATTGTAGTAATGAAAGAACTGTGACAGATGCTCGAAAAACAGGAAACTGACATGCACTGAGACTATAAAAAGTGCATTAATAATGGCTAGGCACTAGCCGAAATCTAGATTTGCCAGATCAAACCAATAAAAAGAGGGCGACTGATTGCTGTGCTCTATCATTTGTAAATCATATCACAGTCGCCGAGTGCATCCACATTACTATTGGAAGGTAGCCTGCTCAACAATGCTGTGTATTAACGTAGTCAGAGCAAGGAGATTGAATAAAACTAAATTTAGGCTAAGAGCAGCCATGCTTGAAGCATTCATCGAATTGGAAAAGTAAAATTCTATCAGCTTGACTGGAAGTCCTAAGAAGGTTTTGGGCTTATGTTAAATCAATAAACGTAATAAAGCCGACTGTCTAGGCACATTGTGTTCATAAAGGCCTGGAAAAGCTTGGTGTCACAGAAAAATGTCGAAATATCAACCTACACTTTCCCAAACTGCTTCAAAGAGGAAGATGGCACTATAGTCGTTGCGCGATGGCCAAAGTTGTTGATACAGAGATAGATGTCTATGGGATGAGACAGCAACTGAAATAGCTCTTAGGAGGGAAGCCCACTGGAACCAACGGGATACCAGTACGATTCTAAGAGGGAGTGCTGAAAAGTAATATATCCGAATTGTTAATGTGAAAAATCTTTAACGTATTATAATAACACAAATATTATTAACGTTCCGCATCTTTATTCTTCATGTCTACGTTGTTGTAGCTCTCTGTCGCTAGACGGCTGCAAGCTGTGGCACGTAAAATACCGGTGTACAACGTAACTATGTCGGTGCGTGAGGTACAGCTTGCTGTAATCGAATTTAGAATTCAAAGAGGTCGTCCACTCATGGACCACCCAGTCTTCAGAATAACGATGCCAGACTACACACTAGCGCTGCAACACACGACACTTTGGGATCAACTCATGAGTTCCTAAAATTTAAAGAACACCTCCGAGGACTCCGCTTTGATAGTGATGAAGCGGTGCAAACAGAGGTGAGGTTGTGCCTCCGTCAACGAAGTCATACGTTCTACCGTGATGGTGTCAACAAACTGCTCTCTCGTTGGGAGAAATTTGTTCGTGGCCAGGGAGAATATGGTTGGTTGATTAGTGGGATTGAAGGGATCAGACTGCGAGGGCCATCGGTCCCGGGAGAATACACTCCTGGAAATTGAAATAAGAACACCGTGAATTCATTGTCCCAGGAAGGGGAAACTTTATTGACACATTCCTGGGGTCGGATACATCACATGATCACACTGCCAGAACCACAGGCACATAGACACAGGCAACAAAGCATGCACAATGTCGGCACTAGTACAGTGTATATCCACCTTTCACAGCAATGCAGGCTGCTATTCTCCCATGGAGACGATCGTAGAGATGCTGGATGTAGTCCTGTGGAACGGCTTGCCATGCCATTTCCACCTGGCGCCTCAGTTGGACCAGCGTTCGTGCTGGACGTGCAGACCGCGTGAGACGACGCTTCATCCAGTCCCAAACATGCTCAATGGGGGACAGATCCGGAGATCTTGCTGGCCAGGGTAGTTGACTTACACCTTCTAGAGCACGTTCGGTGGCACGGGATACATGCGGACGTGCATTGTCCTGTTGGAACAGCAAGTTCCCTTGCCGGTCTAGGAATGGTAGAACGATGGGTTCGCTGACGGTTTGGATGTACCGTGCACTATTCAGTGTCCCCTCGACGATCACCAGTGGTGTACGGCCAGTGTAGGAGATCGCTCCCCACACCATGATGCTGGGTGTTGGCCCTGTGTGCCTCGGTCGTATGCAGTCCTGATTGTGGCGCTCACCTGCACGGCGCCAAACACGCATACGACCATCATTGGCACCAAGGCAGAAGCGACTCTCATCGCTGAAGACGACACATCTCGATGTACTGTGGAGACCTCACGCCCCACGTGTTGAGCAATTCGGCGGTACGTCCACCCGGCCTCCCGCATGCCCACTATACGCCCTCGCTCAAAATCCGTCAACTGCACATACGGTTCACGTCCACGCTGTCGCGGCATGCTACCAGTGTTAAAGACTGCGATGGAGCTCCGTATGCCACGGCAAACTGGCTGACACTGACGGCGGCGGTGCACAAATGCTGCACAGCTAGCGCCATTCGACGGCCAACACCGCGGTTCCTGGTGTGTCCGCTGTGCCGTGCGTGTGATCATTGCTTGTACAGCCCTCTCGCAGTGTCCGGAGCAAGTATGGTGGGTCTGACACACCGGTGTCAATGTGTTCTTTTTTCCATTTCCAGGAGTGTATGTTGAGAAAGGCATACGTAAGTATGATATATAAAGAAACAAAGATGTCGAATGTTAATAACGTTTGTTTTATTAAAAAACTTTGAGATTTTTCACATAAAAAATTGGGACGTATCGATTTCATGACCTCTGGTAACATAGAATGTGCAAAGAACTAGCCCCTCTTCTAGCAGCGGTGTATCGTAATTCTCTGGAGGAGCAAAGTGTTCCCAATGATTGGAAAAAATGCATTGATCATTCCCATTTTCAATAACCATCGAAGCACAAATCTATATCCGTACATCTCTGACATCGGTTTGTTGTGAAGATTTGGAGCAAGCCACGCTTCCATATAACGACACTTCTAGAGATCGGAAATTTCCTCGGCAGGGATCGACATGGATACCCAGCTCGCTCCGTTTGTCCACGAGACCCAGAAAGCAGTAGACACCAACGAGCAGATGGACGCCGTGTTTTTCATCTTTCGTAAGACGTTCAGTACAGCTCCGCGTTCATTAAGCGAAATGAAAAAAAAAAAAAAACACGAGCTTACGGAATATCAGACTACCTCTGTGCTTGGGTTCAAGAGTTTCAGAGTTTCCAACAAACAGAACACAGGATGTTACTCTCAATGTAGAGAAGTTTCCAGAAGTAAAAGTAACTTCGGTCAAACCCCAAGGGAGTGTTGTAGACACGTCGGTAGTTTCATGAGGCTCTTCGCAGATGATTTAGTAGTACACAGAGAAGTCGCTACGCTAGAAAATTTTACTGAAATGCAAAAAGACCTCAGAGGATCGACGCTTGGTGCAGGTAGTGGCAACTGATCCTCGACATTAACGAACATCGGTTATAAATAGACTGGAAGACCCATTACTGTGTGATTATACGATTGCAGAACAACCATTTAAATCAGTTACTTCCACAAAATACGTAGTAATATGCGTACTGTGCGTTTTAAAGTGGAACGACTACATACAACTTACAGCAGGGAAGGCAGATTCCAGACTGAGATTCATTGGAAGAATCCTCAGTCCGTTAACGAAGGAGGTAGCTTACAAAGCTCTTGTTCGACAGTACTTTGAATACTGCTCCTCACTATGGGATCAAATCCAGATATCACTTACGTATGCATATTTTGGCAATAGTACGCGTTTAAAGCCCGCAGTAGACGTAAAATGTCGTCCGAAATTGTACTGTATGTTTTCTCGCAAAATTATTTTGAACGGTTAGTTCCGGAAACCACTCGAAGTGTAAAAGATTATGGAAACATAGTGGACCTCTTAGTAACCAATGATTCTGACAATATTGAGCATCATGATGGATAGAAGGATTAGTGACAACAAGGCTGTTGTAGTGTTGTTGTGAGACTGAATATCGTAACATCCAATCCCACCAATAATAAATACAAAGTACATCTTTTTTTAAAAAAAGAAGACAAAACTGGACATCTTTCTAAGAGACAGCCTGCTTTCTTTCCGGGATGACTATGTATGTAAGCGATGGCTGGATGTGGTTTGAATTCAAAGAAATAGCATCGACGGCAATTGAGAGCTATGTACCAACGAAATTAATTGAGATGGCACTGGCCCACCTTGGCACACAAAACGGTTCGAAACACTTGGAGAAGCAACGAAAAAATCATGCAAAATGTAAAAGAACGCAAAATCCCCAGGATTTTACAGAAACTCGAAATTGAGCGCGAACTTCAAAGCGATTTTTTTTTTGATAGTTTACGCAACAAAATTCTGAGTCTAACCCTAGCAGGAAGCTCGAAGCGAATCGGGTCGTATGCAAAGTACAAAATGGTTCAAATGGCTCTGAGCACTATGGGATCTTAACTTCTGAGGTCATCAGTCCCCTAGAACTTAGAACTACTTAAACCTAACTAACCTAAGGACATCACACACACCCATGCCCGAGGCAGGATTCGAACCTGCGTTCGTAGCGGTCGCGCGGTTCCAGACTAAAGCACCTAGAACCGCTCGGCCACACCGGCCGGCCTGTAAAGTACACCTTCGGCAACACGAGATTATTATCTTCACTGCGTGACAACAATGCCGATATCACAGATGAAAGTGCCACTAAAACGAAGTTACTAATTACGGTTTTCCGAAACTCCTTCACCAAAGGAAACGAAGTTAATATTCCTGAATTCGAATGAAGAACAACAGCCAACGTCAGTAACGTACAATTAGATATCCAAGTCAAGGTCCGTTCAGAGTATGCCGATACAATAGCTACATACTTACCAATGTATCTTGGGTTCCCCAAGGAAGAGTTGTAGCCCTCTCCTGTTCCTGATCTACATAAACAATTTAGGAGGCACTCAGAGCAGGTAGTCCTGTTGGATAGTTTGCAGACTTTGGTGTCGTTTACCGTCTGGTATAGTCATCATATGATGAAAACAAATTCCAAAATGATTTAGACAATATACCTGCAGGATGCAGAAAGCGGCAGTTGACGCTAAATAATGAGAAGTGTGAAGCTATACACATGGCTACTAAAGGGAATCTGATAAATTTTCGTTACACTATAAATCACACAAGTCTGAAGGCTGTAAACTCTTCTAAGTGCTTGTTGTTGTTGTTATGGTCTTCAGTCCAGAGACTGGTTTGATGCAGCTCTCCATGCTACCCTATCCTGTGTAAGCTTCTTTATCTCGCAATACCTACTGCAACAAACATCCTTCTCAATTTTGTTAGTGTATACATCTCTTGGTCTCCCTTTACGATTTTTACCCTCCATGCTGCCCCCCCCCCCCCCAATAATAAATTCGTGACCCCTCGATGCCTCAGAACATATCCTACCAACCGATCCCTTCTTCTAGTCAAGTTGTGCCACAAATTTCTCTTCTCCCCAAATCTGTTCAATACCTCCTCATTAGCTACGTGCTCTACCAATCTTATCTTCAGCATTCTTCTGTAGCACCAATTCGAAAGCTTCTACTCTCTTCTTGTCCAAAATATTTATCGTCCATGTTTCACTTCCATGCAAATACTTTCAGAAGCGCCTTCCTAACACTTAACCTATACTCGATGTTAACAAATTTATCTTCCTAAGAAACGCTTTCCTTGCCGTTGCCAGTCTATAACCTCTCTACTTCGATCATCATCAGTTATTTTGCTCCCCAAATAGCAAAACTCATTTACTACTTTAAGTGCCTCATTGCCTAATCTAACTCCCTCAGCATCACCTGACATAATTCGACTACATTCCATTATCGTCGATTTGCTTTTTTTGATGTTCATCTTATATCCTCCGTTCAAGACACTGTTCGTTCCGTTCAACTGCTCTTCCAGGTCCTTTGCTGTCTCTAATAGAATTACAATATCATAGGCGAACCTCAAATCTTTTATTTCTTCTCCATGGATTTTGATTCCTACTCCGAAATTTTCTTTTGTTTCCTTTACTGCTTGCTCAATATACAGATTGAGTGACATCGGGGATAGGCTACAACCTTGTCTCACTCCCATCCCAACAACTGCTTCCCTTTCATGCCCTTCGACTCTTATAACTGCTATCTGGTTTCTGTACAAACTGTAAATAGCCTTTCGCTCCCTGTATTTTACCCCTGCCACCTTCAGAATTTGAAAGAGAGTATACCAGTCAATATTGTCAAAAGCTTTCTCTAAGTCTACAAATGCTAGAAACGTAGGTTTGCCTTCCCTTAATCTAGCTTCTAAGATAAGTCGTAGGGTCAGTATTGCCTCACGTGTTCCAACATTTCTACGGAATCCAAACTGATCTTCCCCGAGATCGGCTTCTACAAGTTTTTCCATTCGTCTGTAAAGAATTCGCGTTAGTACTTTGGAGCTGTGACTTATTAAACTGATAGTTCGATAATTTTCACATCTGTCAACACCCGCTTTCTTTGGGATTTGAATTATTATATTCCTCTCGATGTCTGAGGGCATTTCGCCTGTCTCACACATCTTGCTCACCAGATAGAATTTTGTCAGGACTGGCTCTCCCAAGGCTGTCAGTAGTTCAGTTCTAATGGAATGTTCTCTACTCCCAGGGCCTTGTTTCGACTTAGATCTTTTAGTGCTCTGTCAAACTCTTCACGCAGTATCATATCTCCCACTTCATCTTCATCTACATCCTGTTCCATTTCCATAATATTGCCCTCAAGTACATCGTCCTTGTGGAGATCCTCTATATAGTCCTCCCACCTTTCTGCTTTCCCTTCTTTGCTTAGAACTGGGTTTCCATCTGAGCTCTTGATATTCATACAAGTGGTCCTTTTTCCTCCAAATTTTTCTTTAATTTTCCTATACGCAGTATCTATCTTACCCCTAGAGAGCCGGCCGGAGCGGCCGAGCGGTTCAAGGCGCTATAGTCTGGAACCGCACGACCGCTGCGGTCGCAGGCTCGAATCCTGCCTCGGGCATGGATGTGTGTGATGTCCTTAGGTTAGTTAGGTTTAGGTAGTTCTAAGTTCTAGGGGACTTATGACCACAGCAGTTGAGTCCCATAGTGCTCAGAGCCATTTGAACCATTTTACCCCTAGAGTGAGATATGCCTCTACATTCTTACATTTGTCCTCTAGCCATCCATACTTAGCAGTTTGCACTTCCTGTCTATCTCATTTTTGAGGCGATTGTATTGCTTTTTGCATGCTCCATTTACCGCATTTTTTTTTATTTTCTACATTCATCAAATAAATTCAATATATCTTCTGTTACCCAAGGATTTCTGCTAGACATCGGCTGTTTACCTACTTGATCCTCTTGTAACTTCACTATTTCATCCATCAAAGCTACCCATTCTTATTCTACAGTATTTCTTTCCCCCATTCCTGTCAATCGTACCCTAATGCTCTCGCTGAAACTGTCTAAAACCTCTGTTTCTACCAGTTTATTCAGGTCCCATCTCCTTAAATTCCCACCTTTTTGCAGTTGCTTCAGTTTTAATCTACAGTTAATAAATAATAGATTGTGGTCAGAGTCCACATCTGCCCCTGGAAATGTCTTACAATTTAAAACCTGGTTCCTAAATTTCTGTCTTACCATTATATAATCTATCAGAAACTTTTCAGTATCTCCAGGCCTCTTCTATATATACAACCATCTTTCATGATTCTTCAACCAAGTGTTAACTATGATTAAGTTATCCTCTGTGCAAAATTCTACCAGGCAACTGCCTCTTTCTCTTCTTACCCCCATGCCATATTCAACTACTACGTTTCCTTCTCTTCATTTTCGTACTATCAAATTCCAGTTGCCCATGACTATTAAATTTCCGTCTCCCTTCATTATCTGAATAATTTGTTTTATCTCATCATACTTTTCATCAATCTCTTTGTCATCTGCGGAGCTACTTGGCATATAAAAATGGTTCAAATGGCTCTGAGCACTATGGGACTCAACTGCTGAGGTCATTAGTCCCCTAGAACTTAGAACTAGTTAAACCTAACTAACCTAAGGACATCACAAACATCCATGCCCGAGGCAGGATTCGAACCTGCGACCGTAGCGGTCTTACGGTTCCAGACTGCAGCGCCTTTAACCGCACGGCAGTTGGCATATAAACTTGTACTACTGTGATAGATGTGGCATTCGTGTCTATCTTGGCCACAATAATGCGTTCACTATGTTGTTTGTAGTAGCTTAACCGCACTCCTTTTTTTTATTCATTATTTTACCTACTGCTGCGTTACACCTTATTTGATTTTGTATTTATAACGCTGTATTCACCTGACCAGAAGTCTTGCTCCTCCTGCCACCGAACTTCACTAATTCCCACTATATCTAACTTCAACCTATCCATTTCCCTTATTACGTTTTTTAATCTACCTGTCCGATAAAGGAATCTGAGATTCCACGCTCCGATCTGTAGGACACCAGTTTTCTTTCTCCTGATGACGACGTCGTCTTGAGTTGTCCCCGCCGGGAGATCTGAATGGGGGACTATTTTACCTCCGAAATATTTTACCCAAGAGGACTCCATCATGATTTAATCATACAGTAAAACTGCATGCCCTCGGGAAAAATTACGGCTGTAGTTTCCTCTTGCTTTCAGCCGTTGGCAGTACCAGCACAGCAAGGCCGTTTTGGTTAATGTTTCAAGGCCATATCAGTCAATCATCCAGACTGTTGTCACTTCAACTACTGAAAAGGCTGCCGCCCCCTCTTCAGGAACCACGCGTTTGTCTGGGCTCTTAACAGATATCCCTCCATTGTGGTTGCGCCTACGGTACGGCTATCTGTATCGCTTAGGCACGCAATCCTCCCCACCAACGGCATGGTCAATGGTTCATGGGGGGACTAAGTGCTTACGGATTACAATTACTTAGATTTGGAAGATCATACAGATAATGCTATGGGAAAGTAAACCAAAAACTGCGATTTATTTCAGAACACTTAGAAAATGCTTACACCGCACTTGACCACCTTCTTCTGGAGTTATGGTGTGGGATCCGCATCATTTGGGGAGGGCGACGAAAAGGTTCAAAGAAGGGCAGCTCTTTTTGAATTATTGTGCATAGAGGAAGAGTACCACGGACATGATTCGTGAACTGGTGTGACAGTCATTAACGCAAAGCCGTTTTTCGTTGCAGGATCTTCAACTTTCTCCTCGTATTGCGAACATATTCAGTTGGTGCTCACCTACACAGAGAGATATGACCGTCGTGATGAAATAATGGAAGTCAGAGCACTCGCAAAAGATTTAACTTCCCGTTTTTCCCGAGCGCCGTTAGAGAGTATAACGGTAGCATGAATTTTGTTCGACGAACCAACTGTCAGGCACTTAATCGTGAACTGCCGAGTAATCATGTACATGTAGCCGTAGATACGTTAAGACGCTTACAGTGCCATCTATTGGTAATTTTATTCTTCCAGTGACGTTGCCTTGTGCCAATAATACGTTGTTCCAATTTGACGTCATTCTGAGAAGTGGTTCTCCTTCTACAGCGTTTTAAAATTGGAACTTAATAATTACAGACACCATGTATATCATCATCGTGCTTGAGATTTCTGCCACTGCAACTCAATTTATTTTTCGGCGGTGCTTGCGCATTATTTGCAGTCGATGTCAGAGAGGTTTGCCGCGAGCACGCTACGGCGCTCGCAGTCTGTGGCCGTAGCGGGAGTCAGGCAGCGATAGCTGGTGCGCGGTGTGCAAGAAAGGGAAAGGAGAGCCACGGTCCGCTGATGCAGCTGGGTGAGCGGCCACCGCGCCGGCCGGACTGTGTGTCGAAGCTGTGGCTGTGGCTGTGGCCGCAACCGCAGAGCACGAGCGGCAGCCATAAGCTGCGCGCCCCGCGCACCGAGTGCAAGCTCTTTGCTTGTCTGCCACTTCTCGGTATCAGGGGCGGAGGGCTGGACCACGTGGCTGTAGTGGAACAACAGGCATAGGGAACACGCTGCCGGTCTGCTGCTGCCTCGATGCCGCGTATCGAATGCAGCGTCACCAGACGGGCGCTGTACATTCACCAGCAACCGATGCAATCTCTCGGCACGGCATTTTCTCGATGTTCTGGAGCACGGTGCCTGGGGGCCATTAGCATGGTGCTCAGCTGAGGCTGCTGCATGCCGTCTATTTGTGTGAGCGACGTTGTTTTCTCGGTCATTGTCATTTGTATGATTTTGTGTTTGCTGGGGTTTCAGCTGTCATCCGTGTCATCTTCGTGTTGGTGTTGCCTACCGCACATGAGTTAGTGACTTGTTAAACTGTGTATGTCAGTTCCTTGGTCTCTCGTGTAAGTGATAGGGTCTGTTATGCAAGGCCATGTTTCGTTCTCGCTAGCTTTTGTTGGAATTAGTGTTATGGGTGGGTTCTTTTTTTATTTATGTCTGTAATCGTGTGTTTTAGTGCTGCAAAGGACTATCATGCATCGTTGAGAGGTTGAGATTTCCAGTGTCTCAATTTAACAAGTATAAATATTGTGTACGTTCTTGTGCAAAAGTTTGTGATTACAGATTAACTGTGAGTATCCTTTTCCCTTTCGTTCCTTTTTTGAGTTATTAGGAAGAGGTCAGGTTAGTTAAGACCATTCTTGTTCAAAACGTGGTTCCTGTTGATGTAATAATTTTTAATTAATATCTTCTCACTATTTATTGAAATAAACGATATGACTGGTTTATCGTCCTTAATGCTGCATGGCAAGATGCATATTTGAGGCATTTCGGACATTTAATTCACTGGCTGATTTTGTCCTCAGTCCGTAAAACTGCTTAGTGTTTTTATGTTTATTCCGAATACTATCGACTGAGTTGTTAGAATTTAGTCGGACCTGTAATGCTACTTTTAAAAGTTTATTTGCGTTCATGACCACTACTAATTTCGCCAGTTGTAGGCACGAGTTCAAGTCAGAAGCTAATTATATATGTCTAGAATATGAAATGTAAGGGAATAAAGGGGCAGTTTCAGAAACAGAAGGGTGATACTTTGCGGAAGGAGAAGGATCTGGTCTGATCTTACATTCTGTGAAGGAAACATTTATGTGTGTGTTGTGCTATCTAGAGAGTTAATAGACTTATGATATATTGCGCATAAACTGTTATGATGATATTGCTTTTCTCAGAGATGTCACAGCATGCACGTAATGTGTTCCCAGGTTGTTTACAAATGGTAAAGGATTCTAATTAATATACGCAGTGCTCTCGGACTACGTACGCGTATCCCTGTTAATAATTTCGTTTCAAAGAATTATCTGAAGTATTTGCTCTAATATTTTGAGTTTCGATATTCGTCAGTAGAACTGAATTTATCGTCTCTCTTGTATAGTTGTGTTCTGATAATATATGAAGGGCATAGCTGAGTCTTATTGGTCGCTTTAGTATAACGTACATAAACGATAACAGCCAAACGTTTTTATAGGTATTGTAAGGTAAAATATCTCACAGTCAAATGTAACAAATATATTCTGAGACTTAGCCGTTGTTATCAGATAGCGTGAATTCGCTCTTGCAATGATGTGTAAAGTTGAGATTCTGGTTTCTACTAGAAAATGAGGTGAAATCTGTCCAGTAAAACCACTAGCACTTCCATTCCCCCACTAAAACGGCTTTTGTCGTTCCAGTTTATTTCTGACATTAGTGGAACAGTGCGTTTAAGCTTATTAACAGAAAGGTAAGTGAAGCAGCAAACAATAAAAAGCAGAGTTGAATCACTAGTATTATTCACAAGCACCGCTGGACAAGCTTCGATGCCTTTAGATAAAAGGATGTATGATGAAATGTGGGATAAAATATATGAAGTGGCATGAAATACTATGACTTTGGTTGAGTGAAAGGCAACCGACCGATAAGTAAAGGGAACATGGTTAAAAGGGAGAGAAGTCTGGGTGGGATGGGATCAGATGGGACACATTCCTATAGTTTTTGTGATAGGATTCATAAAAATGGTCTGTTAATGCGAGAAGAGAAAGTAAGGCGGAGTGCATTTTAATACTGCAAAAAAAAAAAAAAGATATATTTAAGATCCACGGAGAAATGACTGGTCTTGTGTATCTAGGACTGGAACAGTGGAACAGTCAGCTGTGCACAGTAGTTAGGCGCTGCAATAAAAACTGGAACCGGTAAAAGAAACGAAGCATACACTGAAAAAGTCTATGTAGCCTAATTGATGTTTGTGTCAACTGCGTGAAGGAAGTATTAATTAGCTATGATATGAAAATAATTTATTGTGTGTAAGGTAGGTGCCAGCCTGTGACGTCAGTGTCTGTGTCCTTTATGAGCTGCAAATGACGGAGGACGAAGGTTTTCTTTAGTCAAACTATTGCGTGGTTCTCTGATAACTAAAATCTTAGAAGCAATGAATTAGGATGGCTGATAGTGTATTTAAATTTCAGTTCCCTCAAGTTCTAGTCCTTTATCTTAACGAGTAATAACGACTAATCAGTTCACTTTAATTCTTTACAGACTTAACCTGTAATCGATAATTCCTTATCATGTTTTTACTGTGTTAATGTCATAGGAACTCATTCACTCTATGTACCAAAGATACCAAAAATATGGGCAATTGGCGGACTAAAAGTACTCAAAGCAGCTGATTAGCGTTAGAGGCATATGGGGATGACTGGGGAATTTATTTTCGTAATACGGATAAGAGCACACGAGAGTTTAAATTATCTTTGGTTTCTCTAACCATACTCCGGGAAAACGGTTTACTTTCATAAGACTGATACCCACATTTAATTTATTGACGGTCTTTACTTCACTGATTCTTAAACTACAGACAGAATAAAGGAAAAATCGAATACATCGACTTAAGGTTTGTGCCTACTGTATAACTTAATTTTATGTATTATATTTGAAGCAACCGAGGCTCGAGTGATAACTATAAATGAAGGTACGAATTTCACTTTCAGTCAGCTAAACATCTTCGTTTTAAATTTACGCGGAGACATTTCGGACACAATGGATCGATTGTCAGCTGCTCTGCCCTTTCATATTTTTTTAAGCCTGCGTGTTTAAATATAAGATACGCATACGAGGACATAAACATATATTTTTACGCAGGGACCATTTCTTACCAGTGCTCCCGACACAACATATCTCTGGAAACAGAGATAACTGCATTACATTGGCAACAAATTACAAAAGACAATTTAAGAACACCAGACGACGTAAACATTCACATTCCAAGCAACCAAATGTTGGTTAGTACTAGGGTGCGCAAAATCTTAGATAAAAATGAAGATTTTAGTGTTGGACATCCATGAAAACAACGTCATCATTCACATATCATCATATCCCCCTTATATAGAAATACAAGCAACATTTAGAAACAGGCTACACAGGGCATTTGTAATTTTATCAATGGGTTGTTCTCTTCAGCAAAAAATACAGTCCATTAAAAAAGAAACATGAATCAATAGAATTATAAAGTAAGTTAATTAAACACATTCCGTAACTCAAGCAAGGAAATATAGTTGTGGAGACTATGCACTAAAATAAAATGTTCCACGTGGAAATATTTTTTAACATGTAATCAACTTTTGAGGAAGTCAAGTTTTCACATACCTCTGGGCAGTAACGATAGACTGAGAAAACATCTAATGTACGGCATATACGTCCTTCAGCATCC
The DNA here is from genome assembly GCF_023864345.2 of Schistocerca serialis cubense. Taxonomy (NCBI): domain Eukaryota; kingdom Metazoa; phylum Arthropoda; class Insecta; order Orthoptera; family Acrididae; genus Schistocerca; species Schistocerca serialis. Next base: position 607,019,329 of record NC_064641.1, on the reverse strand, counting down.
GCTATAACACTTTAAAGAGCTAAAAGCTCACAATGGAAACAATGAGCAATTTTGCTGAGAGATTTAATTGCATTTTGCAGCCACGAAGTTTTAAGAAACTTCGTTGCTATCCACTGCTAGTTACTTATTCGTGGCCGGCCGCTGGTGGTTGAGCGGTTCTAGGCGCTTCAGTCTGGAACCGCGCGACCGCTACGGTCGCAGGTTCGGATCCTGCCTCGGGCATGGATGTGTGTGATGTCCTTAGGTTAGTTAGGTTTAAGTAGTTCTAAGTTCTAGGGGACTGATGACCTCAGATGTTAAGTCCCATGGTGCTCAGAGCCATTTGAACCATTTATTTATTCGTATTTGTTCGTTGAAATTAACTGTAACGTGTATATCCTAACCCGTTACATTTATGTGTCTTGTACAGAGTTTATGTCTTTGATTGTAGGAAGTAGGTTCATTCTAACCGCTTTGTAGCTTAAACTTTCTCTAATTGTTTCACAGGTAAGGTTTATATCATATACCATCTTTAAGTTAAAGCTGCGATCTGATGCTGTATTGTCCCATGTATTGAACTGCTTTTGTTTCCTGAGGAATCGCACTCTAAGTAATAAGGAAGGAAATGCTTCGTTTGGCAATAATAATTTGTTTCTATCGTTGTTTCACACATACTCTACATAACTTAGATTTGGTTTAAAACACACACTGAGACAACACGGAGGGACAAATTTGAAAGAAAAATAATCTTGACCTTCTTGAGTTCCACAACTGAATCTTGTAAATATTAATAAGAAGTCTCCGTAGCTGTATTAAAACGCATTTGTTATATTACGAAAGGTTTCGTTCGAGAGACGATCATTAGGTTACACTGATATTAGTCTCCCAAGAAATCCCCACAGAAGGGAGGGATTTGTTACGAGACTGTTGGCAGTGTAACCTATCGTTCATGTGAATGAAACCGCTCGTGACGTAATAACTGTGTATCAGTACAGCTGTATTTGTTTTTTACTAATATTAAAATTTCATGTACATACATACTCCGCAAGCCACCACATAGCAAATAGCGGAGGCTACTTTGAAGGTGTCACGCCGTCACTAGTGATAGTGGATCCGTGGGGTCAGCACAGACATAGCGCACAGTTTACCGTGAAGATTTTTACGAGTGAAAGTATCCGTAGAATGAGCTTACCGTTGGTAGCTGGATAGTCTCGATACAGTTCCCATTGACGTTTGTAGAGCCTGAAGAACATCTTATGGGGGCCGCTATGGCTGAGTACGAACGCGCCCCCAGTGGTGGGACTTCGGCCTCCTGTTTGACAGCGGACGCAGCCGACAGGAGTACAACCACACACAGCACGAGAGGCGACCACATGTTGCCCGAGTACTGTCTCAGGCGGCAGTGACAGCAAGGGCACCTTCCCGCTCGCTTTAACAACCACCAGTTTCGAAGTGGAGGCCACCGGGTTAGCTTTTGCACACAATCCGGTTTTCGCGGGCAACTCGTAGCACTTCCTTATACACTGAAGCGCCAGAGAAACTGGTATGGACATGCGTATTCAAATACAGAGATATGTAAACAGGCAGAATACGGCGCTGCGGTCGGTAACGGCTATATAAGACAACAGGTGCTGGCGCAGTTGTTAGATCCGTTTTTGCTGCTAGAATGACAAGATTTAAGTGAGTTTGAAGTTGGTTTCATAGTCGCGCATGAGCGATGGGACGCAGCATCTCCGTGGTAGCGATGAGGTGGGGATTTTCCCGTACGACCATTTCACGAGTGTACCGTAAATACCAGGAACCTGCTAAAACATCAAATCTCTGATAACAGTGCGGCTGGAAAAAGATGCTGCAAGAACGGGATCAACGGACAACTGAAGAGAGTCATTCAACGTGACAAAGATTCAACCCTTCCACAAATTGATGCAAATTTCAATTCCGGGCCACCAACAAGTGTCAACGTGTTAACCATTCAACAAAACATCATCGATATGGGCTTTCGAAACCGAAGGCCCACTCGTGTGCTTTACGCATCGCCTGGGCGCGTCGGCATTGACATTGGACAGTTCAAGACTGGAAACATGTTGTCTGGTCGTGCGAGCCTCGTTTCAAATTGTATCGAGCGGATGGACGTGTACGGGTATAGAGACAACCTCATGACTCAATGGACCATGCATAATAGTAGGGGACTGTTTAAGCTAGTTGAGGCTCTGTAATGGTGTTGGGCGTGTGCAGTTCGAGTGATATGGGAGCCTTGATCCGTCTAGATACGACTCTGACAAGGTGACACCTACGTAAGCACCCTGTCTGAACTCCTGCATCCATTCATGTCCTCTGTGCGCTGCGTCAGACTTGGGAATTACAGCAGGACAATGCGACACCCCATACGTCCACAATTACTGCCGAGTAGTTCCACAAACACTATTCTGCATTTAAACACTTCCGATGGCCACCAGACTCCTCAGACATGAACATTATTGAGCATATCTGGGATGCCTTGCAACGTGCTGTTCAGAAGAGACCTCCACTCCCTCCTACTCTTACTGATTTATGGTCAGTTCTGCAGGATCCGTGGTGTCAATTACCTCCAGCCCTACCTCAGACATTAGTCGAGCCCTTGCGACGTCGTGATGTGGCACTCCTGCGAGCTCGCGCGAGTCCTACACGATATTACGCAGGTGTACCAGATTGTTTGGCTCTTCAGTGTATTTTCAACGCAGCGCGGCGGGATTGCAAGGCCGTTTTCATTTTTAGCAATTTCGATCATTCACAGTCACCATGTAATCGTATATACACCACATTGCTTTAACTTTTTGTCCATATACAACATATTTAATATTTTCGTCATTTTTGTGTTCCGATAGGAGCATTTTTCAGCTGGTCCACATGTTTTCCCTGGTACAGCATGGCATCTCAGTCACACGAAAAGAACCTTATGGGTTAATAAAATTTTGATTGTTTACTCGTGTGAAATTGAAACAACACAAAACTAATTTTACACCTCGGACAAGATATTGTTTGCATAAGAATTTTGCCTGTGCTTCAGTACTACAACGTGAGGTTCCAAGGACTCTACTGATGATAACGGAGACACCTCACAGAAAATTTCTCCGTGCTACGTCACTCACAAGAATTTTACGTGCGTATTTTATGTGTACAAGTAAGATAACCTTGAACATCGGAGACGGATAAAGATATCAAGACAAGTTTCGAAGTTGTTTGAGATCGGCTTCTTAGGAATGTACCGTAAAATTTTCAGGAATTTGCTGTGCATGATCGTCTTAGAATCAGAATCGGAAAAAAACGCGTTTTTAGATGTTTCTCGAATACGGATAAATATTTACGAAAAGGGAAAGTAGAGCGTCTAGATAAATGCCCACAGAATAAGCCGTTAAAATTTGAGCAATTTGCTGAAGTTAGATACTGACATATCCCCTGCTAACGGCGAAGAAATGGTGAAAAACGTTTTTTCTGGTTTTCTCTGGAACCGCCCAGGAACTAAATGGCGTCTCCATAAGCCGCTTGGGACCGATAATCCTGCACTTTCGTCCCTTTATACCCCAAACCAACCAACCATAATCCGCTTGAAACTTGAACTTACCGTTATATCGCCAATAGAACACAGCCTTTACTCTGTTTGAAGCAAAAATTTATGTACGACGCGGTATTCACGCTGATTTCAGCGATCAGTTCTTCTTGACGAGTATAGGATAACCATTTCATTCCTTGATACATATTCTGAAACATTACTAAAGTGGAGTTTTTTCTCTTCCAGTTCTTTTAATCCCACGACTAACAGAACTGTATTTAATGTAAGTCCAGCTGCTAAGGAAGAATGAGCCCATGACACCGCGGCTGAATCTCGAAAATGTATTTTTGTAAGAAATTGAAAGTACAAAGATTACGCACAATTCAAATTTGTTTGTTGCCAAAGGCGTGCTATTTAAATTTGTGAAGTACTGTGTAACTGTGGCTAAGAGAAAAATGCGTTGACACGACCATACAGCTTGACTTCACCTTTGTTTTGACAGCAGTTTTTCTTGTCATCGGGTAGATCAAACCATTGCGGCAGTTAAAGAGAATTTCGCGATTTTACAGTTCACATACAGTTTTTGAAATGCTAGTCTCCATACGAACTTATGAATTAAAGCGCATCTACAAGAAAACGTTAACTGCAGTGAACTGATATGATCATTCTAAATAGATGTTGTGGAATGATTTCTCCATTTCATGAAGTACGCCTACAAGAGCCTAAGGATAATCATATCCACATCGGTGTATATAACATTAACATGCTTCGTGAAAAGATGTTAGCTGATACCTTTAAAATGGAAATATTTTTCAGATTTTTTGACTTATTCCACATCCATTGGGACAATTTTTTCACTTGAGATCTGGGGAAGGTATATTAGCAAATCCGTTTCTCTTTCTAAATATTCTTGTTTTCTCACATGTTCTGCATCCTGGAATATCTCCTCACTATAAATCTATTTGAACAAAAATTATATATAATCTAATATAATTTAACAATGGTTGTATGTTATCTGTGTATGATCGTTAATGAATTACTCTCCAAGGAACCCAGATGGTTGTCACTGACTTTTCTAAGGTCTACATTCTGGTTAAGAAGTGGAGTGAGCTTCAGTGCACACCGTGTTGATTTTTCAAATAACTTCGGGAATGCAGCAGGGTGACGTTATCGACCACCTCCGGTATTTCGACAGGGGTACAACCTGCCATTCAAGGCATAACTGAAGTAGGAAATGGCTGTAAAAAAGGATCTGAATTCTCTGTTCGCAGAGAAACTCCTGAAAGATAAAACACACACACACGCACACACACACACTGAAAAACATGAGAGCCAACGCAAACCAAAGATGACTGACGTCAGAAGTTATCGATAGCGAAATTATTAATCAACAGTATTTAATCTGGCAAGGGAGGGAGCGCGGTCCGGCAGAAAGTGAAACAAAAACAACCTTTTCTCTTTCTAACGTTATATGCTAATTTAATTTCAACTCCTCCTTAATAACAGCACCCCAATATCTGGAAGTCCCCGCCAGGCTCTCCATGTTATTACAGAGGAGAGCTAAAGAAACTGGTACAGCTGCCTAATATTGTGTAGGGCCCCCGTGAGCACGCACAAGGGCCGTAGCACCACAGGAGTGCCACATTACGACTTGGCATGGACTCGATTAATGTCTCAAGCCGTGCTGGAGTGAACTGACACCATGAATCCTGCAGGGCTGTCCATAAGTCCGTAAGTGTAGAAGGGGGTGGAGATTTCTTCGAACAGCACGTTGCAAGGCATCCCATAAATACTCAATAATGTTCATGTCTGGGGAGTTTTGCGGCCAGCGGAAGTGTATAAACTGAGAAGAATGTTCGTGGAGCCACTCTGTAGCAATTGTGGACGTGTGGGGTGCCACATTGTCCTGCTGGAATTGCCCTAGTCCGTCACAATGCACAATGGACATGAATGGATGCAGGTGATACGACAGGGTGCTTAAGTACGTGTCACCTTGTCAGAGTCGTATCTAGACGTATCAAGGGTCCCATATCACTCCAACTGCACACGCCCCACGCCATTACAGAGCCGCCACCAGCTTTAAAAGTATGGATTGATACGGTTGGTTGGCTCTGAGCACTATGGGACTCAACTGCTGAGGTCATTAGTCCCCTAGAACTTAGAACTAGTTAAACCTAACTAACCTAAGGACATCACAAACATCCATGCCCGAGGCAGGATTCGAACCTGCGACCGTAGTGGTCTTGCGGTTCCAGACTGCAGCGCCTTTAACCGCACGGCCACTTCGGCCGGCTGATACGGTTGTCTCGATATCCGTAGAGATCCAGCCCCCATGCCCCTATACATCCATCCGCTCGATACAATTTCGAACGACACTCGTCGGACCAGGCAACATGTTCCCAGTCATCAACAGTCCAATGTCGGTAATGACGGATCCAGGCGAGGCGTAAAGCTTTGTGTCGTGCATTTCTCAAGCGTACAGGAGTAAGCGTTCGGCTCCGAAAGCCCATATCGATTATCTGTTGTTGAATAGTTAGCACGCTGACACTTGTTGATGGCCCAGCACGGAAATCTGCAGCAATTTGCGGAAGGGTTGCACTTCTGTCATGCTGAATGATTATCTTCAGTCGTCGTTGGTCCTGTTCTTACAGAATCATTTTCTGGTCGCAGCGATGTCGGAGATTTGATGTTTTGTCGGATTCCTCATATTCACGGCACACTCTTGAAATGGTCGTACGGGATAATAGCCACTTCATAGCTTCCTCGAGGATGCTGTGTCCCATCGCTCGTGCACCGCCTTTAACACCACGTTCAAACTCACTTAAATCTTGATAACATGCCACTGTAGCAGCAGTAACCGCTCTAACAACTGATCCACACTTGTTGTCTTACATAGGCGTTGCCGACTGCAGTGCTGTATTCTGCCCATCTACATATCTCTCTCTCTTTGAATACATCTGCCTATCCCAGTTTCTTTAGCATTTCAGTGCATATTCCATAGGATGAGCGGTGCCGAAACAATGTTCTGCAACGGCGGATTTTCTCGGCTGTTGTAAACTGATGTGAAGCTTATGCTCAATACACTGATCACCACAGTTCAAATGGCTTTGAGCACTATGCGACTTAACTTCTGAGGTCATCAGTCGCCTAGAACTTAGAACTAATTAAACCTAACTAACCTAAGGACATCACACACATCCATGGCCGAGGCAGGATTCGAACCTGCGACCGTAGCGGTCACGCGGTTCCAGACTGAAGCGCCTTTAACCGCACGACCACACCGGCCGATCGCCACAGTCCTCACAGTGTTATCAATGTATGAAATGCGGTAGACACTCGCTTTATTCAAACCAAGGTCATCCTTTACCGAACGTAAAAGGATCCTGATCTTATATGGTGGTCGAAAAAGGCATTTCAAAATACGACCAATCCTATTCGAAATGCTCCCTGTACCCACCTCGGTATTATCATCACTCACCCGGTGCACAGTTGATCGATAGTGCAGCTCACGCCTGATCTGTCTTTCAATAAAACCACACTGACGAAAGTTGATCTCGAGATGGGCTAACTCAGCTGACAAACTCTCAGGGTTCCGGATGACATGGGCCCTGTGAGCCAAGGTACAGAATATCCCTTCACATTGAGCCGAATGGTGACAGGTGTCAGCCTGCAGATGCGACCCAACGTACCATCATCCTTCCTCGTGATCAACACATCAAGGGAGGGGTGACAGCCATCTTTCCACTTCCATCGCGAGACAAATATTTGAGTGGATTGAATTCACGTGTTCGAAAAGTCGTTCCACTTCTCACTGCCACGAGACCAAACAACAAATATATTGTTTACGTTCTACAAAAAGCACACAGGCTTCAAAGCCACAGACTGCAAGGCACATTACGCGAAGTGTTCCATGCAGAAATCGGAAGTAACAGGTGGCAATCGGCTTCCCATCCAAACTCCATCTGTCCGCTCGTGGTACTGCTCTTTGAATAACAAGTAAGTGGAAGTCAACATATGTAGAAAATGTTTCGGTTTTTCAACACTAGATATAACCCCGGTCAGCCGTAACGTATTAGACAGGGGAACATCAATGAGGAGGGAGACCACGATGAAACTTACTAAAATATAAAGAATCATCCAAACGCATTCTCTCCATCGATGTAAGAAATCCGCCGTTATTAATTGTGATGCTCACACCGACCTACTATATTGTTCAACACGATATGTCGGAGCTCCTATGTTACAATCGGACGTAGAGGAATCCCTTCCATGTGGACCTTAGGAAGGCCATCCAACTTTAAGAGGTTCAGCTTAATCAGAATTAAAACATTTCATAGTGTTTTGCGAAAAGGAACATTACCTCATAGACCGTTAGTCTATCAAAACTTTTCGTGGGGTCACCACGGATCCTGTGATACGGTGAATCAGACAGTACTGCAGCTTTTGAAAGTAACCCTGCTTGTCCAAAACAAGGTAGCATTGTCTCTGTCTGTGGTTAAAATAACAATATACGGATCAGCCCTAAGCAGTCCTCTCAGTTGCTGTGATATTACTCTTGGGAGTCGTACCTCGGTCAACACATGACATGCCCCCCTCCTAACCTCCTCTGCAACATCAGGAAGCAGTTTAAAAGGATGCTATTCAATAGAACTAGTAAAATCAACCATTGGCAAACTCTTGGGAGTCGTCGCAAAATTTAAACTTTTCCCTAGCAATGATAAAGCTGCGTCGTTAAATGCTTTCCCCGTGAGATTTTTCACAGAACGTCGAGGTATGTTATTAGAGTCACGGAAACGTTCAGACATCTCCATATGCTGAGGTGTTGTGACACAAATATTGTTGCAACGTTTGCCAAAGCTGGGTATCGTTTTACTTTCCTCCCGGCTACTGCATCGAGCAATGCGCAGTCGTAGTTCTTGTTCGTGACAGGATCCATTATACTCGTCGACAACTGGATTTTGTTTCCAAGGAATTTTTTCGGATTCATTTGATGTTTACGTACGAATTGTGTTTTTTCTTGTCATTGGCTGGACGGTTCTTCGTTGTCACACTGGGAATTTCATTATGTAACTGCCCGGCATTAATTGTTGTAAGCGAAATTCGGTAAGCAGTTTCATCTTTGTTTACTTTGATATGTTGTCGTAAGTGAACTTGACATTTATTTTGGATGTGTTCCACAACTGCTAAGTGCCACTTTGAGGGACTAATGATAAGGGTGTAGGATTCCCAAAACGCCAATCGAAGTACAGCACTTGTACGACTGAAAATTTTTTCTGAGTTTCTTTCTAGTAGGATTACGATTACTGAAATGATTTATTATTATTATTATTTTATTATGATTCCCTGCTAACGAGATGAAGGGTAATGGTAGCTTAACAGTGTTCTTGCCAGTCAAATAGCCCACCCAATTGAATACCGCGCACAGAGAGCTTCCCTGGCTGAATAACTAGCAGGAGAGTCTACTTCCGGCATTCGCCTTACAATAAGGGGATAACTGTCTAAAATTTTTGGTCGATACCCTTGATTCTTGGAAAATACGGGGCGAATCCAGTTCAAATAGCGTCCAAGGATGATATAATTAGTCCTATGGGAGGCATGTGGGAATAATTTGGTGCAGTTTCAGTATTGGTAGGGCAGTGGTTTCATCACAGTGCTAGGATAAAATGGCGCTCTGTTCTTGTCACCCGCCAACTGCGAGGTTCGTGCAGTTATCCAATTTTTGTACGCTCAGAAACACTCTCCAGCAGAGATCCATCGCCAATTCGCTGAAGTACGAACCAATATTCACGATGAAGACTGTAGTGACCGACCGTCCACTGTGGCGCCAGAGCTGATGGAAAGTGCGCAGAAAGCAATTTTGCAGAACCGGCGCTTCACAGTTAGAGAACTCTCTCATCAGTTTCCCCAGATGTCTCGCTCGCTGTTGCATAATATTGTCTCCCGGTGGCTTGGTTTTCATGAAGTGAGTGTAAGACGGGTGCCAAGACAACTGAAAGATGAACATAAAACGTACGTCTTGCAGAAGCATTGATATTCCTACAGCGGGACGCAGAGAAAGGTGACGAGTTACTGGTGATGAAACATGGGTGTACATGCCAAGCTAGAAACAATAAAACGAATCATGCGGTGGTGGCATAGTAGTGCATTTGTGAAACAGGCAGCCTCCGTCAAATGAAATAAAAAAAAAATAGCGCACTGTCTTCTGTCCTACTGTACGAGATTATTTTACCGTTGCCGAGAGGGGAAAGCGTAAATATTGATCGATATTGTTAGACAATGGAAAATCTGAGGAGGGTCATCCATAATACGAGATGTGGGATGTTGTGCAAGACAGTGCAAGAACCTTTACAGCGGATACCACATGAAATTTGTTGAATCGATTTGGATGGGATACGTTGGACCCTCCACCCTACAGCCCCGAACTCGGCCCTATTGACTTTCACCTCTTCCGTCTTATGAAGCATGTTCTAGCAAGAAAACGTTTCCACAACGACGCTGAGTTGCAGAATGAAGTGACATCGTGGCTCTGGATGTTTTCAGCGACTCCTATCACGTGGGCTTACAACCGATGGTGTATCCTTAGGAAAAATGCCTCAACAGTGTTGGCGACTATGTCGAGAAGTAATCAGTGAACCACTGTAAATATTCTCACTTAGCGATGATTTTGTTTTCTTTATCGGTCATCGAAATTTAGTATCTGGAGGCACTTCGTGCTTTTCACTCTCTACACGGAAGGGCAATAATGCGCTACTTGAGACCATCCGTTCCTTCATCTGCCCCCCCCCCCCCCCACCCTACCAGTTCCAAGTAAGCCATTAATAAGTTGCAGGAGGGTGAGCTGGTATCGAGGCACGGTCGTAGTGTTCCGTGTTATCCTGCCTCGCACGGATTTTTGTAATTCCGCCATCTACCATTCGCGGTCCTGTCTGTCAGAGTTACTCTCTCTAGCGGCTGTTTTCGAAGTCTGGCGTCTTATAGCAAAGAAAATGGTTCAAATGGCTCTGAGCACTATGCGACTTAACTTCTGAGGTCATCAGTCGCCTAGAACTTAGAACTAATTGAACCTAACTAACCTAAGGACATCACACACATCCATGCCCGAGGCAGGATTCGAACCTGCGACCGTAGCGGTCGCTCGGCTCCAGACTGCAGCGCCTAGAACCGCACGGTCACTCCAGCCGGCGTCTTATAGCAGCCAGGGTGTTTGCATTCTCTTTCATGACCAGTAGTAGTTGTGGTGATAGGTTTTCCTCGTTTCCTCGTTGTATCACTGAGGCGTGAAATTGGGAAATTTGTGGTAAGTGCCTACAGGACCACACTGCAGAGGTCATCGGACCCTAGGCTTACACGCTACTTAATCTAACTTAAACTTACGCTAACGACAACACACACACAGACACACACACACACACACAGACACACACACACACACACACACACACACACACACACACACACATGTCCGAGGGAGGACTCCAACCTCCGACGGAGGGAGCCGCGCTTTAGACCGTGCTGCGAGACGTGAAGTCATATATTTATACCTTGTTGTAACACGCTATCCATCGCACCGTCATATCATATGCAGTGGAGTTGCTGTTTAGAAATGTTCCTAGTAGCAGAAGTCCTTCAAGTAATTCGTCCAGCTGTTCCGTCGTGGTTACTCGTTGGTCGAATGGTGGAAGCATCGGATAGAATTCTTACTTTCTACCAGCTGTAGTAAGAGTAGTTTCTCGTAGGGACCGGAAAGACAATGTCTCTGAGATTTCTTTGTGAGTTCAGTGTGTGTTTTCCGTAATTAGTTATGTATAACGTATTCTGAAATGCGTTGGCTTCACTGTGGGTGGTTTAGCAAACGACGCGAGTTCAGTGATTGTGGATACATATTGTTTGATTGGTCTGCGAGCTGTGTGTAGGAATTTTTATTAATATTCGTCGGTCTCATCAGGCGCGCCAGTGAGTGTGTGTGTTGCCGGCAGGTTTAGCCACCACGTGTAGTGATATCGTTCTTGATCGCTTTCGATTGCCGTTCGTAACGGGGTATTTACGATTGGCATATATACAAATCGTTTGGAGGTTTCGTTCTCGATAGTTTATTGTTGTTGCTTCACGCTCTCAGTTGTACATTGAGATCTGAGTTGCGCAGTCTGATTCAAATTCCTTATTTAATTTTCGTAATAATGGCTGCATTATTCCTGTAGTGAGTCCAGTTGCGTGCAACGAAACATGCTATGTGGTATGCCCTCGAAATAGGAGCGTTTTAAATTTTCTCCGCAATCACATGGCTTAATTACTTGCTTCTGGAATGCGAAGCTACGGACTAGCTTCTCTCACGTTCCGTCAGCCGCAGGTTGGGTTTTATTTGCTACGGCAAACATCGACAAGGTGTTGTCAAAGTGGCTTTGTGTTCCTGGTCTGTACTATATCACCGGTTCGAGAATCGGTTTACCTCATCGTGAGTGGTTCCGCAATGGTGTGTGATCTGTGATTAGACACACAAGTGACTTTTTTTGGGAGGGGGTGGGGGGGGGGGGGGGTGAGGGACAAACACATGAATGATTAGTGGCTTATAACTGGCCTGTCTGGTGTGCTATGTTGTTGTATTGTGCTCTTTGTGCCATCTGAAATGGTTCAAATGGCTCTGAGCACTATGGGACTTAACATCGGAGGTCATCCGTCCCCTAGAACTTAGAACTAATTAAACCTAACTAACCTAAGGACATCACACACATCCATGCCCGAGCCAGGATTCGAACCTGCAACCGTAGTGGTCGCGCGGTTCCAGACTGAAGCGCCTAGAACCGCTTGGCCACGCCGGCCGGCGTGCCACCAGAAATCTGATTTCTTATCTATGTGGTACTATAAGAGTAGTTAGTTATTAGTGAGGAAATAAGTGTTGCATGTAAATTTGAGAACAACGACTAGAAAATCACGCGTGCTTTTGTATCGTATCTTCGGCAACTATATTAAGACTGGAGGCAATACTCTGCCTTAGATGGTTACGCAGTAGTATTGTTCGACGACGTGGTTTGTGAGAGCCATGTCCGACACTATGAAACTTAACGGGCTGTATTTTATTATGGAAGAAGTGTGTCAGAACTCTCCATTACATTAATAACAATATATCCAACTTAACAATATTCTTTGCATTGCATAAGCACTCAGATATCGATAGCAACAATCTGAGGGTGAAACATGGGAGCGCGATTCCAAGCATTGTTGGGAGACGAGGTCTGTCTGCGAGAGAAGAAGCAGTAGCGTCGGTCGAGAGCTGAGAGAGAGAAGACGTGTCACGCTGCTCTCACGTCGGCGACGACAGACCTTACCACACTCAAGGTCTGATATCATTTATATAGCCAGGAGAGATTTAGATGGCTTAACTGCGCTTGAAGATGGAATTCAAGGTAAAATTCGCAACATAGCGCAAAATCAATTGCAGGGTTAGGCTCGTAATTACTTGTCCAAGTTTGCAATAATCCCATGTTATGCTTGTCAGTTAAAGAAGCCTCCTTAGCCTCCAGATAATAATAATTATTCTCCACATCTAAATAATATGTTGTGATTATGAAATGTTATGTAAATTAAATTGAAATAATTTGTTAATGTAGCATTTGCTAATCTGGTACTCAGCCGTCATTGTCTATTATTGGTTATGGGTTATGATGATTCTGAAGTTTTAAATTTTATTTACGGAATCCCTTCTTACAGGTTATTTAGTAGTTACCTGGACTCCTGTTTATTAAACTCATTCTTAGTAACAATACGCTTTTGCCGCTGCTGCTGCGTGCTGCTGCGAATTACTGTAAACCTCATGGTTCAAATGGCTCTGAGCACTATGGGACTCAACTGCTGTGGTCATCAGTCCCCTAGAACTTAGAACTAATTAAACCTAATTAACCTAAGGACATCACACACATCCATGCCCGAGGCAGGATTCGAACCTGCGACCGTAGCAGCAGCGCGGCTCCGGACTGGAGCGCCTAGAACCGCACGACCACCGCGGCCGGCAAACCTCATGGAAAAAGACAGCCATCTAAAGAGGTGAGTGCAAAACTTAGGGTCAAAACAGAGACACCTACACACCACAGTATGTCACGTACTCTAATCCAGTAAATTCCGTTGCACAAGTAAGATTCTGTATCACTTGTGAATTCTTATACAAAAACGCAGTTCAATAGCTTAGGTATTCATTGGTACAGGTTCATTTGTTCCTGTAGTTTTTCATATTCAAATACGCAGTCGGATAGCTTATCCAAGGTTAGTTTTAAGTTTTTCATGTAACGATCTGTTGAGGGCTTAAATGGCAATGAAACTGACACTCGTACAATACGCACACATTGCTACACCGGTTAGATAACGATTACTGACAGCTCAGGTTGCTTATCGAGTCCATTTTGACAGACGAACATAGGCACATATTGGTTGCATATACGTGACAGTTCATCTGTAATTATCCTGTTGCTTGGTTGTTGGATGAACGAGCATGTGACTGGTTTTCGCTGCCCCGTGTTCCTCTGTGTCTTGAGTGTTCCCTTCGTGATTTAGAAATTACTTGTCTATCGATCGGCGTATTGTTTCAGGATTGCCGTTGTATGTTTTGGCTGCTGCTAAAGAACGAGGTCCACGTTGCTTGTTGGGTGAACATTTCGTATACTTGTCCGTGTTGCTTGTTGTACGGATGTGTCCATATTTTGAAACTGAGCCGTTGTATTGCATAAGGAATAATGAATGTGCGTTCGTCGTCGACGTGGTACATTTTCCTCAGTGATGGTCTTAATCTTTCATATGCAACGACCTACACAGAACCGTTTTAATTGCTTTAGACAAAAGTGAGCCTGAGCAGATGGTTGCTCTTAAGGCTACTACTGCATGCCGGGTATTACTGTTAGTCAGGCTAGTGCACTCTTGTTATATGATAGTTAACTCCCCGCTTTAACTGGATCCCTAGTTAAAGTTGTAACCAGTCTTGAGTAGCTGAGTGATTAGTTAATAAGGCCTACTAGCATAGATATAAGTGACGTAAAGCTCGCTAAACGTGTTGTGGGAGCTCTAGCTCAAGTAGATGGGGGTAGCTTAGAGTGGCCGCTACTGTCTTCTAATGTTTGACAGCTTTTATTACTAACGCGGAAAACTGTTATGTAAATTCGTTGATTGTGAATCCTTGTTTCTTAACCATTTTGTATGTTACCTCCACGTTCAATATTTATTGTGGAGCTGCGCGGGATTAGCCCAGCGGTCTAAGGCGCTGCAGTCATGGACTATGCGGCTGGTCCTGGCGGAGGTTCGAGTCCTCCCTCGGGCATGGGTGTGTGTGTTTGTCCTTAGGATACTTTAGGTTAAGTAGTGTGTAAGCTTAGGGACTGATGACCTTAGCAGTTAAGTCCCATAAGATTTCACACGCATTTGAACATTTTATTGTGGCCAAAAAATTTTGTCAATATATTTCTGAGTACGTTGCCATAGTTCAACTGGCTGTTTCCGTGTGATTTTAAATGTCATCTGTTGGTGGTGTTGCTTGAAGTGAGGTCAAATTGCTTGTTCAGATAAGTTTCAGAATAAGAGTGCTTCCGTTTGTCTTCAGTCTCGCACTCACGATAGACAACCGGTGTTCACTGTCGTTGCTACCGAGGCAGCGTTGATCCCGCTGGGTGAGGTTTTCCGTCCGGCACTTCGCTCACTCCCAGGACTTCCGGCGTTCCTAATAGGCGTCGCATCTCAGGACTCGTTGATGGAATTTGAGAAAAGAAGAAAAAAAAATTGAAGAACAAAATTGTCAACCCAAGCGACCCTTATTCACAAACAAACCAGTGCCCGACTCCCCTCCTACACTTTCCGCCGTTTCAGGTGACCCATAGGAAATACTAAGAAGGGTTACTAGTTCAGGAATTCGCCTTGTAACAAAGAAAACATTCCCGAAAATCTTCGTCCTAGCTATGTGATGTGATCTATTTTTAAATCAATTCGTACTCCACCGACAACGGCCAAATAAGCCAAAAGGGAGAGTGTGACCAAATAAATAAGATCTGGCAGAACATGGGGAAGGTGCTTCCTACTTACTATCGTTGTCATGATCTATCAAGGACCGACACAAAAGTCACCTACAGTTATTTAATGTGGAACTTATCTCTAACAACACTAACAAGAAATCTTATACAACAGCCTCTCCGGATTAGCCTGGCGGTCTAAGGCGCTGCAGTCATGGACTGTGCGTCTCATCCCGGCAGAGGTTCGAGTCCTCCCTCGGGCATTGGTGTGTGTGTTTGTCCTTAGGATAATTTAGGTTAAGTAGTGTGTAAGCTTAGGGACTGATGACCTTAGCAGTTAAGTTCCATAAGATTTCACACACATTTGAACATTTTCTTATACGACCGAATAACTGAATGTTAACCTGTAAATTGCAGACAAATATCACCACACTTTTATGAACATAGAAGAACGAGTCAGAGAATCTTGAAGCCACGAAACGCCGAATATTTCTGGTTGAAAAGAAAGACAGCCAAAGTAAATATTCATTCCAGGGTTACGCCTTTCCTCTAATTCATAAAAAAATCGTAATAAAAATTGTAAAATAACTGCATGAAGGCCACGGAAAGAGCAACAGGATTTAACGTCCCGTTAACAATAACAGCCACAATACAAGTCTACCTTGTTCCTACAGCTAGCGTTGCGAGTAATGGGCCTTGTTTACATCCACACATGGTCTATGTAACTGTTACCACTGTCAGTCGCCTTGTATCGAGACACAAGTGTGAACGTATGGTCACCTACCTAATAGCTGCTATTTCCACCTTTGTCACAGATAACAGCGGCGACGCATCGTGGCACAGAAGGAGTGAGGTATTGGTAAGTCACTGGAGGGAGTAGGAACCACATCTGCACACACAAGTCACGTAATAACGGTTATTCCTGCGGAGGGAGGTGATCAGCACTGACGCCACGTTCACTCACACCCCAGATGTGTTCGATTGGGTTCAAATCTAGCGATCTGGGGAGCCAGCGCATCGGTTTCAACTCGCTACTGTGTTCGTTGAACCACTCCACAGCACTCCTGGCCTTGTGAATGGCATTATCTTGGTGAAAAATGATAATCCCGTCGGGAAACATGACGGTCATAAAGGGATGTACGTCGGCTGCAATCAATGTAGCCGACGTGGTGCCTTGCAAGAACTTCACTGGATCCATGAATGCCCACGTGAATGTTCCCCAGAGCATAATGTAGCCGCCGCCAGACTGTCTCCATCCCGCAGAACAGGTATCAAGGAGCTGTTCCCCTGCAAGCTGAGGATTCTTGCCCTCCCATCGACATGATGAACAAGTTATCGGCATTCATCACATCATGCAACGCCCAACCACTGTCGTAGTCATGTGCACAGTTCAGTCCTAGTTGCCGATGTCGTGCTGTTAACATTGGCGCATTCATGGGTCGTCAGCTTCAGAGGGCTATCGTCAGGAGTGTTTGGTGCGCTGTGAGTTCAGACACATTTGTATTCTGCTCAGCGTTGGAGTCTGATTATAGTTCCGCTGTAGTTAGCCGCCTATCCTGTTTTACCAATCTTCCCAGCCTACGACGTGCGATATCAGTAATGAGGGGTGGCCGTCGAACCCCACGACGCCTCGACGTGGTTTAACCTTGGTTTCGCCACGTGTTGAAGCCACTCACCACAGCACTCCTCGAACACCCGACAAGTCGCACAATTTCTGAAATGCTCGTGCGGGGCCTCCGGATCATTAAAATCTGCCATCGGTCATTGTCAGACAGATAGCGCGTCATTCTCTTCTACACAAGGACAGCACGAGCACTAATACTACACGCACTACGCGTGTGTCTGACTAATAGTAGGCCTAATTCTTTGCCAGGTGATGCTGCTATCACCTGGACGGTTTTATATCGATAGTGGGTCGGTGGTCATATGTTCTGGTTGATCAGTGTATATATGATATGTGGCTATAAATTACGTGACCATGACGACCTTCTACTTGAGTATGTACATGACAACAAGAGCGGTTCAGTTAAGCAGATTATGACGATGCGCAATGTCTCAAGGGGGATACACACAGAATTAAGTAATTGTTTCATAGATCTAAAAATGGCTCGTCAATGAGCTGAACCTATTTATCAACTAACGAATTTTTGCGAATTTTCTTACGCATTTTGTCCACTCATTTTGTACAATAACTAATCCTATTCTGTGTCACTGAAGCCTTCTGGCTGACCCATTCTCCTGTTACTGACACACTACTGACAACACAACACTCCCCATCTCGTTTTATGCTGCGGGCGCGCGTCTCGTGGTATCCATTGGTCGATTCCGCATTTTATAGGGTGTACCAATGCCTTTGACCAGCTAGTGTACTTGCTACATCCAACATTTATTGAAAGAATTTAGTCTCATAATTTTTTTCGTATTTAATTTATTTTCAGTCTAGCAGCTCTTTATTTCATGCTTTCCACATTAAAATATGTATTTTCACTAGATTGTCACGTAAGGTACTTAACTAAACCTGTTCTGATTTTTTATCAGTACTGTAATATCGACCGTTAATTAGATTTGCGTACTGACATACGAACAAGAAAATCGGTAATTTCCACAATTCTAAAGGAAAAATTACTGTATTTCGAATACTTCGTGATTCATACAACATAACATTTTATTCAGTGAAGTAGCTGTAGCAATATTAGCAGGTCTTCCTCGTCACTTAGTTCCTATAAGTGTTGAGGAGTATTAGGAGTATTTCTGTTTCCTTCCTATGTTTCTTTTTTATCAGCTACTTTTAGTGTGGGATCCTGTGCTCTTATGTATTTATATTCTTCTTTGTTTACCTTCTCAAGTGCAACGAAAAACAACCAAATTATTGTCCAGAAGATTAATTATGGAAAAACTTCTCAACATCTAGATAAACAACTGATCAACACAACCAGCAGGTGCGGATTTCAGATAGTTACCGATAAACTGTAGTTTAGACACAACAAAGATAACAAACCTAATAAATTTTCAAATTCGGGTGTCTATAAAATACATTGCGATGACTGCGGGAAATTTTATACTGGAAAGAAAGGTAGAAATTTTAGTGTTACGGTTAGAGAAAGTACACATCTGCAGAAAAAAAAAACTGCATTTGGATAATACCCGACTGAAAACAGGTATATGCTAACCAACATAGATATTTGCGCGAAATAGCGTCTATTCAATGTTCAGCAATCTAAGGAACTGAGAAACAACATACAAATAAAACGAGCTTCCACAGACACCATATTTTTCACTATATGACACGCTCTTGCAGTTGTTGCGGGCTCTAATTCTTCCTGTCCAACTGTTTTCTTTCCCTGACCCCGAACTGAAAACGTTTTCTTAGCTCTTTCTTCACGAGTCCACTGTGCCTGTGGCTTCTGGCGTGTTTCGAGATGGTACTTTCTGTTCTTCATTAGATACGATAAATGTCGCAGACAACTGTTTGAGAGCTATTGTTTATAATTTTAAGTGACTTTTCCTGGGGATCCATGTTTAAGCTCTAGCTCCTTTTAATTACATTTTTAACTCATCCTATTTTGGTTCATAATATACATCGTATCTCCTTAACGAAACTAAATCAAACTCCGCCCAAACAGATCATGAGGGACCAATGGTACCGACCGGCTGCCGTGTCATCCTCAGCCCACAGACGTCACTGGATGCGATTACGGATGGGCATGAGGTCAGTACACGGATCTCCCGGCCGTAGGTCAGTTTACGAGAGCGGAGCCACTACTTCTCAGTTTAGTAACTCCTCACTTTGCCTCACAAGGACTGGCTGCACCTCGTTTTCCAACAGCGCTCGTAAGACCTTATGGTCAGCCATCCAGATACTAGCCCAGCTCGACAGCGCTAAACTCCGGGGACCTGACGGCAACCGGTGTTACCAATGTGGCAAGGTGGCAGCGGCCACGTAATGTACCGTAAGAGGCCATTGGTTATACTGCTTACGGGCAGTGACACCTAGCGGCCAAGCCCCTTCACCTTTTGTACGGTATTTATAAGCACAGTGTGTTAACGAAGGCTCTACATCATGACCTGTGAGTTATTATTACTATTCTACGTTTTCTTTCTTTCTTTCTTTTTTTTTTCAATATGACGGTGCCAGTCATGCCTATGAAGATTATTTGTCTCCTTTATTAACCGTAAGGAGACGGGCACGTCTCTAGTTAGGTAATTCTCATATAATGTCTGTCAACACCACTACTTATAGTGTTGGAGGTGGAGATTAGTATTTAACGTCCCGTCGACAACGAGGTCCTTAGAGGCGGAGCATAAGCTCCGTTTAGGGAAGCGTGGAGAAGGAAATCGGCCGTGCTATTTGAAAGGAGCCATCCCGGAATTTTGCCTGAAGTGATTTAGGGAAATCACGAAAATCTAAATCTGGACGGCCGGACCCGGGTTTTAACCGTCGTCCTCCCGAATGCGGGTCCAGTGTGCTAACCACGGCGCCGCCTCACTCGCTTACTTATAGTGTTATTAACATATTATAATATTCTTACTAATAAATATTATACATCCTTTCTTTAGGTCAGTTTGATGTTGATCATGATGACAGAAAAAATGGTTCAAACGGCTCTGAGCACTATGCGACTTAACTTCTGAGGTCATCAGTCGCCGAGAACTTAGAACTAATTAAGCCTAACTAACCTAAGGACATCACACACATCCATGCCCGAAGCAGGATTCGAACCTGCGACCGTAGCGGTCGCTCGGTTCCAGACTGTAGCGCCTAGAACCGCACGGCCACTACGGCCGGCAATGATGACAGAAACCGTTCATTGATTATAATAAATTTTTGCAGTCACATTGGATTGCTGTTGTCGTCAAGGTGACCACATCAACTCTCATCATGTCGGCCTTGTTTTTGAATCAATTGGTTGGCTATTTTGTTAACTACGATATGCGTTTGCATCTCCACTGACGCACTACTATTATGGCGACCATAGGGTGTCCCAAAGACAGCGACAGTTTTTAGGAACCGGTTCCTTACACCAAAGCAAGAGAAAAATCTAGTAAACATGGGCTCTGAAGTGCGTACCCTATAAACTATGAGCGCTTGTCCGTCTTCAGTACTATGACACAGAACTCTTGTACTGCAAGGACTTCGCTTCCCATATTTTGGGAGAAGGTAGCGTGGAGCAAACGAAGAAAAAAAATGTCCGTGGGGTCTAAACCGCATACTTGAAGAGCTATGAGCACTTGTTCATCTTCACTAGTGTGAAACACATCCGAACAAATGTTCACAGCTCACACGATAAGCATTTTAGTGCCAATGTCAACTCGACTTTTTGTTCTTGTTTTGTTGTAAGGAACCCATCCATAAAGGCTTCCGGTGTTTATTTGGGACACCGTACAGAACATACAACCCACCTCAGGAAAAAATGTAACGAAATGAGAGACCACAATGTCGTATCAGCAAGTTGACACGCAGTGGGCTGAACTTACGAACCAAATCGAACTGGACACAAATGTAAAATATCTGACTGATAAAGGCTAATATTTTGTAAATAGTATTGTGTCTTATCCTTAATAGTTGGAGAGGTTTCATGCATTTGCCGTTCACTTCAACAGTGCCTGTAGGACACCTAATGGGTGTGCTGAGAATCCATCACAACGAGTGTTTATTTCACTCGTTCGACGAATGCAGGAGACTGTAACTAACGTAAATAAAGAAAATAAAGAAAGTGCGGAGTAATGTGACTTTATTTCTATTATTTCCTTAAGTTGGTTTCAGCGACCACAGGCTCCCTACCTCAAATTCTTCAGTGGAACATTCTCAACGTCCTTTACATTTTTGTCCGATCCCACGAAATCACCCTGCATATTACACCACCTCTCCTAAGAATCTCGAACACCTTGCAATATTCTACATCGTCGAACGCTTATTCTAGATCGCCAGATCTTGTGAAACTGTCTTTATCTTTCTTAACCCAGTTTCCATTATCAAACGCTATGTCAGAACCGTCCTTCAGGCGCTTTTACCTTTCCTGAAGCCAAATTGATAGCCGTACAACATCTTCAATTTTCTTTTGTGTACTGTTTTTGTCAACAATGTGGATGCCTTGCTGTGCTGGTACAGCGAACGGCTGAAAGCAAGAGGAAACTACGGCCGTAATTTTTTCCCGAGGACATGCAGCTTTACTGTGTCGATAAATGATGATGGCGTTCTCTTGGGTAAAATATTCCGGAGGTAAAATAGTCCCCCATTCGGATCTCCGGGCGGAGACTACTCGGGATGACGTTGTTATCAGGAGAAAGAAAACTGGCTTCTACTGATCGGAGCGTGGAATGTCAGATCCCTTAATCGGGATCCTTACTCAGGATTTGGTTAGAAAAATTTAAAAAGGGAAGTGGATAGGTTAAAGTTAGATATAGTGTGAATTAGTGAAGTTCGGTGGCAGGAGGAACAAGACATATGGTCAGGTGAACACAGGGTTACAAATACAAAATCAAATAGGGGTAATGCAGGGGTGGGTTTAATAATGAATACGAAAATAGGAAAGCGGTTAAGCTACTACAAACGGCACAGTGAACGCATTATTGTGACCAAGATAGATACGAAGCCCACACCTACCACAATAGTCCACGTTTATATGCCAACTAGCACGGCAAATGACAAAGAGATTGATGAAATGTATGATGAGATAAAAGATATTATTCAGATAGTGAAGGGAGACGAAAATTTAATAGTCATGAGTGATAGTAGGAAAAGTAGCAGGTGAATATGGAATGGGAGTAAGGAGTGAAACAGGAAGCCGCCTGGTAGAATTTTGCACAGGGCATAACTTAATCATAGCTAACTCTTGGTTCAAGAATCATAAAAGAGGTTGTATACATGGAAGAAGCCTGGAGATACTGGAAGGTGTCAGATAGATTATATAATGGTAAGACAGAGATTTAGAAACCTGGTTTCAAATTGTAAGACATTTCCAGGGGCAGATGTGGACTCTGACCATAATCTATTGGTTATGAACTGTAGATTAAAACTGAAAAAAACTGCAAATAAGTGGGAAATTGAGAAAATTGGACCTGGATAAACTTAAAGAACCAGAGGTTGTAGAGAGCTTTAGGGAGAGCATTACGGAACGATTGACAAGAATGGGGGCAAGAAATACAGTAGAAGAAGAATAGTTAGCTTTAAGACACGAAATAGTGAAGGTACCGAAGGATCAAGTACGTAAAAAGACGAGGGCTAATAGAAATCCTTGGGTAACAGGACAGATATTGAATTGAATTGATGAAAGGAGAAAATACAAAAATGCACTAAATGAAGCAGGCAAAAAGGAATACAAACGTCTTAAAAATGTGATTGACAGAAAGTGCAAAATGGCTAAGCAGGGACGGCTAGAGGACAACTGTAAGGATGTAGAGGCACATATCACTAAGGGTAAGATAGATACTGCCTACAGGAAAATTAAAGAGACCTTTGGAAAAAAGAGAACCACTTGCATGAATATCAAGAGCACAGATGGAAACCCAGTACTAAGCAAAGAAGGGAAAGCAGAAAGGTGGAAGGAGTATATTGAGGGTCTACACAAGGGCGATGTTCTTGAGGACAATATTATTGAAATGGAAGAGAATGTAGATGAAATGGGAGATATGATACTGCGTGAAGAGTTTCGCAGAGCACTTAAGACCTAAGTCGAAACAAGGCCCCGAGAGTAGACAACATCCCATTAGAACTACTGACGGCCTTGGGAGAGCCAGGCCTAACAAATCTCTACTATTTAGTGAGCAAGATGTATGAGACAGGCGAAATACCCTCAGACTTCAAGAAGAATATAATAATTCCAATCCCAAAGAAAGCAGATGTTGACAGATGTGAAAATTACCGAACTATCGGTTTAATAAGTCACGGCTGCAAAATACTAACACGAATTCTTAGCAGACGAATGGAAAAACTGGTAGAAGCGGACCTCGGGGAGGATCAGTTTGGATTCCGCAGAAATGTTGGAACACGTGAGGCAATACTGGCCCTACGAATTATCTTAGAAACTAGATTAAGGAAAGGCAGACCTACGTTTCTAGCATCTGTAGACTTAGAGGAAGTTTTTTACAGTTTTGTCTGGAATACTCTCTTTCCAATTCTGAAGGTGGCGGGGGTAAAATACAGGGGGCGAAAGGCTATTTACAATTTGTACAGAAACCAGATGGTAGTTATAAGAGTCAGTCGAGGGGCATGAAAAGGAAGCAGTGATTGGGGAGGGAATGAGGCAGGGTTGTAGCCTGTCCCCGATGTTATTCAATCCGTATATTGAGCAAGCAGTAAAGGAAACAAAAGAGAAATAGGGAGCAGGTATTAAAATCCATGAGGAGAAATAAAAACTTTGAGGTTCGCCGATGACATTGTAATTCTGTCAGAGACAGCAAAGGACCTGGAAGAGCAGTTGAACGGAATGGACAGTGTCTTGAAAGGAGGATATAAGATGAACATCAACAAAAGCAAAACGAGGATAATGGAATGTAGTCGAATTAAATCGGGTGATGCTGAGGGAATTAGATTAGGAAATGAGACACTTAAAATAGTATAGGAGTTTTGATGTTTGGGGAGCAAAATAACTGATGATGGTCGAAGTAGAAAGGATATAAAATGTAGACTGGCAATGTTAAGGAAAGCGTTTCTGAAGAAGAGAAATTTGTTAGCATCGAGTTTAGATTTAAATGTCAGGAAGTCGTTTCTGAAAGTATTTGTATGGAGCGTAGCCTTGTATGGAAGTTATACGTGGACGATAAATAGTTTAGACAAGAAGAGAATAGAAGCTTTCGAAATCTGGTACTACAGAAGAATGCTGAAGATTAGATCACATAACTAATGAAGAGGTATTCAATAGAACTGGCGAGAAGAGAAATTTGTGGCACAACTTGACTAGAAGAAGGGATCGGTTGGTAGGGCATATTCTGAGGCATCAAGGGATCAGCAATTTAGTATTGGGGGGCAGCGTGGAGGGTAAAAATCGTAGAGGGGAACCCAGGGATGAGTACACTACACAGATTCAGAAGGATGTAGGTTGCAGTAGGTACTGGGAGATAAAAGAAGCTTGCACAGGATAGAGTAGCATGGAGAGCTGCATCAAACCAGTCTCTGGACTGAGACCACAACAACAACAAGACGTCGAAGTTCATTGAGTGGTACTTCTTGCTCTTGTCCCGAACTGTTGTCTTCGGGACTGTGTGCAAGAGTTTTTGTAGATAGTGGTCAGGTAGGAGTCGTAGGTTCGATGGTGGGGATACTGCGGCCTTATCTGGGACAGACCGAACGTCCCTGGTTAGACGATAACAGGCTGGGCCCGGAGGGTTAACATACAGCTTTCTGGCGGCGACTATGTGGAATAAGCCCTTTTTTGTATGTCGCTCGGAGGCATCTCGACTGGGGTCTAGTGACTTAGGCCCGGCATTTGCTACATGGCAGTATACTGAACCGCGGAAGCTACCTGCTCTTTCTGAGAGAGCTGCATTCGTAGGCCACTGACTGTGGTCTCGGCGGTAACTGGTGCCCTATGTACAACCCGTGGCTGTGACTGTGGCCCACGCCCTTATGTGTCACATAACCTACGATCATTCCTAAACTGAAATACCAGATTGCATGTGTGAAGCATCTTGGTTTTACCTTTACATGACAATAAGTATTTCACCTTCTTCATTTCAGCTATAGGACTATGGAACATTGTTCTGTAACCTGACACTTAACCAAAATCACTCGGTATTCAAGAGCAGATTAAGACTTTGTCTTGTGTTGTCGCTGTAGCTTTCCTCTCTATGCTTTTCGCATCCCTCTCCCTGTGTTCTTCATTCCGTTTCAGTTGCTAATGTTAGCCTGTTATTTCTCGTTTGTTCTCTGGCAGCTGAACTTCTTCTCCACTTCGATCCTCTTGGTACTGTAGTCATAAGTTTCTGTTAGATGTAACTACTCGCATTCTGCAAGAAGCTATTGAGGAAGTTGCTTAATGTTGATAAGACTGACATTTCTTAAATTCCATATATTCATAATTATATATATTGTCATCTTTAGAAATTATTATTATTATTACTGTTATTACGACGATTACTTTTATTTATTTATTTACATTGTTTAGACCTATAGAGGACCACATAAAGCAAATTATGACCTTAGCTGTTATTTTTCTAGTTTTTCCAGAATTATTACATCTTCTCGCTATGCTTAGCTCGACGTTCATCTAACCACTTACTTGTAGGTACCTTGGATTTGTCTTGTGATGAAATTTCCCAGCTGTAGACCTCATGTCTCAAGACATTTGGATCTTCGATGTCAGTCGTTGAGATTTTGGTATTTCTTAGATCAATTCGTACCTGTTTTATACAGACTGCTGTCGTTTTCAGTTTCTGTTAGTACGTCAAAATTTTCTTTGTTAATTGGTTGTCATCTAGTCTCATGATGTGTCTGTAGAACTTGAGTCGGCGTTTGCGGAAATCGATTTCGATGTTGGAATATTTTTCTGTGACTGTGTGTGACTGTAGACAGTATCCTTCGTGTGTGAGTTTTGGGTCAAGGATTTTTCGGATGATTTTTCTTTCAAGTTTTTTCAATTTTCGAGGTCTCCTTGTGTTAAGGTTTAGATTCTCACTGGCGTAGAGTGTTTTAGGTTTGATGAAAATTGTGTAGTGTCGGACTTTTGTGTTGATTTTTATGCAGTTTTATTGTAGATGGTCGCTACTTTCCCATACGCTTTCCGCATATTGAATTGCCTTGTTTATTGTGTTGATGTTTCTATACTTTTTGGTTCAATAATTTCTCCTAAATACTTGAACTGGTTAACCTTGTTTACTGTGCCATATTTTGAGATTAAATTTTGCGTTTTGTAGCCATGAATTCGGTTTTAGATAAAGAAATTAGCAGTCCACCTTTTCACGGCACGTTCTTTGAGGACTTCAGTCTGATGGACTGCTGTTTGTTCACCACCAGAAAGGATCGCGAGGTCATTAGCGAAGGCTAGGCATGTGACGTCGATGTTACCCTCTTCTTTTCGTAGCCTGATGGGCCTCCAGATATTTCGATTTTTCGGTTCTTGTTCCCATTCTTCGATGACTTGGTCTAAAACGATGTTGAAAAGTAGTGGGCAGAGGCTATCACCCCGCCGGACGCCATTCGATGGGAAAAGGTTGTGAGATTCCTCCGTTGAATTTGACTTTGGAAATTGTGTCTGTAGGGTTTGTTGGATTAGCCGTTGTGTTTTAGGATCCAGATTGTTTCTTTGAGTATTTTAAAAAGGGACTGTCAGTCGATGGAGTCGTAAGCTTTATTGAAGTCGACAAATGAGCAGATGGTTGGGAAATTTCCTGTAGCTCGAATTTTCGGTGTACATTTCAGGCTGAAAATGTGTTCGGTGCCTGATCTGTGCGGTCTGAACCCGGCTTGATTTTCACCTATTAGTGGTTCGAGCTGTTCTTTTGCGCATTGTAAGAGGCAAGCGAAGAGGACTCTGTAAGGAACGGAAAGGAGGGAGATAATTCTGTAGTTATTCACAGCAGAATTGCCTCCTATTTTGTGAAGTGGGTGGATGAGTGCACATTTCCAGTCGTCTGGGAGTTCTTCACTTTGCAATATGTCCTGATGAACTGTGGAATTTCCTGTAATGATCGCGTTCCGAGATTTTTCAGTAATTCTGTGATGATGTGGTATTTCTTCTTGTGTCGGTGGATCGGTGTCAGTTTCCGTGTGACTTGGGGATGTGTGTACGAAACGTTCGGATGGTTCAGGGAATTAAGAAGGTCGGAAAAATAGTGTGCCAGTTCTTTTCAGTTTTCTTGGCTGGTGAGTGCGAGTTTCCCCTCTTTATTCTGGAAGGTAAAATTTTGTGTTTAGTAAACTTTACTTCTGTTAGCGAAAGCTGATTTGAGATTTTCAATGATGTGTTTGGTTTTCCTGATGGTTCTGTTTTGTGTATTTGCGGATATCGAGGAAGGGTTTTCGGCGGTTTGTTGCTGTTGTGTTTTTGAAAGGCGATTGATGATGGCTTCGTCGCAGTGGGAATCCCACCATGGGTGTTTTATCTTTTTCTTAAATGGAATTAATTCTTTGTTTTTTTTCTGATTATTTTGCTACATAAGTCAGTCCCGATGTTTGTCGGTTCTTTTTCCATATCTTCTGTGATCTTTGTTTCTTGAATTCTAGATGTGTCGAACTTTTGGATATGCGATTTTTTATTATATACTCTCTTCAGAAAGAATTTTACTTTAACTCAGATGAGGTAGTGGTCCGAATCGATATTCGCACCTCTTCGGACTTGAATGTCTTGATGATTCTGTAGTGGGCGTAGGAGATGGCAACGTCGTCAATCTGAAGATGTTGGATTGGGGATCACCAGTTTTCTGTTTTTGTGGTGGTTTTCGGAAGTGGGTGGACATAATTTGGAGGTTGAGTTGTTGGCATATGGCAGTCAGACATGAGCAGTTAGTGTTGATGTTTTGGTGTGCAGAATTTTTGCCGATTATTTTTGGATAAGTTTTTTTCTTTCCCGAGTAGAGCTGTGATGTGTCCCATAATGATTTTCACGTCGTGTTGTTGAATTTTGCTCGTAGTTCTTCTGAGCTTGTTCCAAAATTTTTCGGCGGTTTCGGGGTTGAGGATCGTGTATATTTTATTGACACTCTGAAAGCGCATGGCCATGACTCGATTGTTGATGAGTGTGATTTCTTTAACAGAGTTGATGATGAATTTGTGTACAAGAAAGGCCATTCCGAAGATTGGTGCGCCTTTCGCGACCTTCTGTTGTGGTTTGATCTTGAAGATGCGGTAGTTTCCGTAGTCCATGATTTCATTGTCAGTCAGTCGTGTTTGTTGAAGAGCAAGCATGAGAATTTTTTATCTGTTTATTATTATTATTATACATCGCCTATGCACGATTCAAATTGAAATGAAGTGTGGTTGGATGTAAGAGAGGGCTCGAACGCCCTCATATTACCAGGAGACATAAATGCATAATAAATAAATAGCTAAATTACCAGCTCTTTCGAATATGCTGTTGCTAAACGATATTAACACTGCTTTTGCTCATTTTGCCCACCATTTTAACATCGAGGCGTCCTGAGTAGGTATACAATTCAGGCCATGACATGTCTGCCCTAACAGGGGTTTTAGCCATGGATCATTCAATATATTGCATTTAAGTTGCCATGCTCCCATTGTCGTAAAAACTTTCTGTCTTACACTTACGAACTGATTAACCAAAACACCATGGTAATTAATGGCATGCAGGTCCACTTTTGGAGCGTATTGAAACCGCGATGCCACAGGAAATGGACTTTAAATGTGTCTGTTAGGTTTCCGGAGATACGTGGCACCAGGTTTTTATACAAAGGTCAGGCAGCTTCCGTAATTTAAAGGCCGGTGGCTGACACCCGATAACGTCCCAGACGTGTTCCATTGGGTTCACAAATGGCTAATTTTGTATCGAAGACATCCAGTCCATTATCAGGCTCCTCGTACCATTGGAGCAGTTGCTAACTGGGACAGCTAGTCTACTGCAAGATGCCATCGCCACTGTGCAAAAGATCTAGCATAAATGGATGGAGTTCATCTGCAATAAGGTTCAAATTGACAGAAGTAGTCAAGGTGCATTTACCAGCATAGGTCCTATGGAATGACTCTTATTTATACTGCTGTCTCCACAAGAAACGTGATTCACATGATCAGGTAATAGGTTTCCATTGATCGACGACGATCAAATGCTCACTGCAATCGTAATGGACGATGTCGTTGGCTCAACATGGGAACACGACTGCTGCAGAGCCCCTTGATAAACACCGTGCACTCAACGATGTGTTCCGAAAAATGTGTTTTTTGTACCAGCTTTCTACCGTCAGATATGCTACGTTCTGTGACGATGAGTAGACGTCCAACAGCTTGCCGCCAAGTTGTGGTTTCATCCTCCTTTAACCATTTTCCGAAGATGCTCACGACAGTATCACGCTAACAGCTGACCACAATCGTCATTACTGATGCTAGTTCCCAGGAGCTGCAATATCGCAAAAGTACATGCGTTTAGTAAGCTTTGAAAGAGACTAGTCGAGTCCACTATTTTCGAAACGCTGGCTATGGCTAGCATAGTGATTTATTTGCAATGATTGGTGAGAGCATTTAATTTATTTGCTATTATTCGAAGTGGTTGCTGATTGGAGAGATCTGGCCATGAATACTTTTGTGTGGCATTCGTGTCTCACGGCTTCATTTTCGAGAATTTCGCGTGCCAAACTAGCTATGAAAAATGTGCCCTTTTGTGCACTGTTGGAAAAGCTTCGTATTTAATGCATTTCTTAAGCTAGACTTTAGTTACGAAGTTATGTGCTTATTATTCAGTTAGTAACTCATACGCTCTGTCAACCAAATTAGACTATTATTGTTGTTTCTAAGTGCAAGCGTACTGGAGTCTTTGTTGTTGCTTATATTCTCAGTTCAGGTGCATATTGCACATTCTTCTTCCTTCTCCTACGTCATTTATTAAATACTAACAATACATAGAAATGTGCCTTGTACATCACCATTTTATATTCACGAGTGGCGAGTTAACACCTTTCTCTACTAAACAGTTACTCTTAACCTCGTTCATGAACCATTTCCTTTTTCAAATGGTTCCCCTTATTTATTGTAATAAATACCACTCCCATAGCATTCAGTTTATGAAGGTAAGTGTTATCGGCGATTCCTGAATGACGAAAAGCTATGGCTGAGACTGTAAAGTGTATATGTTCACGTTCCCTGATTTAAATTACAGGGAACGTTATGCCGTTGAATCTAGAATTGCTTAATAGATCATGCAATTTCAAGTCTTTTTATCTGTACATTATTCAAATGATTGTGAGACACATTATCAGCAGTTGCTCACTTTTGGTATTTGACAATTGCAGTTACAGCGGGGGACCTGAATCGCTATTGCACATTGGTCGGCCAAAAGGTGGTCTCTGTTACACTTATAGGGAACCCCTTGAGTACGAGGTCGGAAGGGACCAGTTGTGTTTACGGCATGCGACGCGCCGCATATTGTCTATCACGCAACCACAAACATTGGCTGTTAATGACAACAGCGGGAGAGATTAGAGGTATTCAGTGGTGAATACAGTATGACGCTACGGAACGTAGTTAAATTGCTTGGCCCATTAGTAACTCACAACAGTGCTATAGTGCTAGTGGTGTTGCTACGACGCAGAGCAACAACGATCAACAAAGCATACATTGCACTATATCTACAGAAAATTGTCATTTCATCAAAAAGGAACCCAAGGACGTTTGCAGAGTGAGGAAGAAGTGGCAGGTGAAATATAACCGTTTCTGTAAGATGTTTCAGTGGAACGTGCGATGTCGTATACGCTCGGCTCTGCGGACAATGAACAATGATGACGACATGTGCTTAACATGTAAAAGTGATACTGAAGCAGATGTCGAGCCATTTAGTTCATCTTCCTTTCCTGGAAGGAAACCACAAATCCCCACTCCAGCTAAATGTAGTAAAGGACGACCGTTGTCCAAGGAGCGGGTACTAAACACAGTTACGAACACGGATGACGATCCGCAGCATAGTAAAACAGATTATGAACAGGTTTTGAATAAGTTCGTATTAATATGACCGTGTAGCACATGAGAAAAACAACGGATATTCAAGGGAGGACCAGTTGCACTTGTTGCAAAAACTGGTATTCGTACGTTTCAAGGATGCTCGAGAAAATTTACAGGATGTTCTTTTTAGTGACCTATTACGTATTCAAACTGCGTGTGACACAGATTACAGTGGTTTCATGACAAACAGTGGATGTTTGCATAGCTTCAAACAGTGCTACAGAACTGGAAGACATAACATAACGAATTTTCAAACGATGCGTTAACTTGATGATGCGCTACAAGCTATGGACTCGGCGCGAAAATTTGTAGCTGAGATAGACAAACGTGCCCCACCGTTCAGCAAGGAATTTAGTTTCAATTCTGACCAGTCTTGATTTCAAGAGGATATGCATATGAAAGGAACCCTTGAAATCAGAGTTACCAAGAGAACTCTATCAAGATAAACTACCATCAGTATTTTAGAGCATACAATTATACTGACTGTTAACCTGGATGGTAAATTGGTTGCAAAGTTATTTATTTTTTCTCGTACACGTGCTCTTGCAAGGGCTGTAGTGATTATTTACGTCACAGCAAGCTAGATTGGGAAAATGGATGAGCACAGCTTTTGGCCAGTAGCTGCTCGAAATAACTTGCTTTTACTTGAGTCTTGGCCTGCATAAAAAAATCGTTTCAGAATTAGAGAAAAACTATCCCTCCTGAAAAAAAGTGGCTGACATCTGCCGCTACGCCTTAAGGGACAGCCCGTTTCACGATAAACTCCATGAAAGACTGTTCCGCATTAGGTTGTATTCCATCACATTCCATCGACCCTATACCAACACGATTCTTTAATCATTTTTTAAGAATTGGTAACTAATTCAACGTCATGCACAGTTTGTAATTCCCAAGCAGTTCTCCTTCGATCCTGAGTGTCGAACCTTTGTGGTTCCTGTGGCACGCCGTTTTTCATGTGGCGTTCATGATGGTTTGCTTAAAACATTGCTTAAATGTCGACGATGTTCATTTTTTTCAATTGTAATACGTACGTCCCTAAACTTCCTGGAGTCCCAGACACTCATTTTCTGTCACGCTCTGGAGCACATGATGAGTCATTAGCAGCTAACACTTTTCCTATCATAACTGTTAACACGATACTTTCAAATGAACCTTACTAAAGATTGAACTGGCGAACACCGACTCAAGCAGTTCCTTGTTAGTAATATTGGTAGGGTCTTACGAGGTTCTGGCTATTAGTTGATGTTTAATTTTTTCATAGTATGCCTGCTTTTCATTAAGTAGCACTATTTATGTGAGTGTGAGCTACACTTGTAACTTTCTTTCTCGCTGGCAAAGTTAGACGTCATGAATAATTGAATAATTGGGTCATTATTTGAATATAAAAAGGCATAGTTTCACTAAATCAGGGCTTAGTGGCTCTACTTGTACTGGTAGTTCAGTTACGCAAAAGAGCTGCTGACTTACAATTTAGCCCACCCAGCCAAGATATTTCGTTCCTGTGATATCGCTATTGCATCAGTAGCTGCAAATGTAACTGTTTTACTTGAAATCCTGTCTAAAAGTCTCCCTATAATTGTCGAACCTTATCTGGAATTATGGCTCCTTTAAAGCTTCTGATCTTTAATTAACTACAATTTCTTTCATATAAGGTTTCTGTTTAGCAGCATTAAAAAAGTATACGCAGTAATTTAATGTTTTTTGGGTTGGCAGCTAGTAATAGTGAGACAGTTACTACTGCTATCTGTGTTGTTATATTAGTCGAAGTATTTTGTTCGTATGTTTTCCTTTAAAGCATTTTTCGGAAAGAGATAGAATTATGTTTCAATCTACATCTGCTAGTGGATTATTGTTGTCAAATTCTTATATATATGTGAACAGTGTTTACGACATTGAAGTGCTGTTACCTGTGCTAACGAAGCTGCGTCTACACTTGGATACATTTGTGCAGTCTCACATTCTGAACATAGAATTTCGTTTATGTACTAGAGTATACATCAGGTACACAATACTTATATGTGCTCAAATGCGTGCCTATATTTCATGATATAATTGAGGAAAGCTTATTGGTGGTATGTTGTAATGGATACTGTAACTGAGTTGGCTGTTGCAGTGATTGTACAGTCACTGAAACTACGACTTGTTTTCTAATGTTTAAAGCGAATATGTTCCTCGCCCTAGTGTTTTGTTGAAAGGGTGTATTGTTACAGCCGAATATTTTTTTTTATTTCTTGTGTTGAAATTTATGCAAATACGTTTTATGTTGTGCTGTGGGAAGAGTTTATGCTTCACACATTATGTAGAAATAAGCATTGTTGGCTGCTTTCCTCTATGCTATGATTGTTAGATGTTGTTGGATTTTCCATATATGTGATACAGTCAATGATTCTTATGTATGCAATGCCAATCATTTGTGTACTTCATATGGTTTATTACAACGACTGATTTCACTGCAGAGTAAGGACAGGTGCTTTTTTCTTAAGGATTCAGTTTGTGGAAGAGAGGGCACCATGGAAATTCTATCAACCCCCTCCCCCCCCCCCCCACCGCGATCACATACGCACATACGAAGGAAGAGGGTGATTTGGAGGAAAGTTGAGTTTGGAATCATTTTCAGATTTTTAGGAGGCGCTCATTACACTACAATACGTAATTTCCAACTGTTTCTTCAATTCACATAATTTTTGTAATTGGGCTTCATAATTTAAAAAAAAGTGTGTCTGGAACTGACTTGAGGTAGTACTGATCATTGTAGGCTATGACCTGAGTCATTTCGTGCTTCTGAGATCATTTAGTCATAAGCATTTGTTGAGTGATTATTTAACTGTTTCCCATTTATTCGTACAGATCTTTCAATATTTCTAAGAGATGCTACATTTGATTCAATTTTGATTTTCTGAGAT
Organism: Schistocerca serialis cubense; assembly: GCF_023864345.2. Lineage (NCBI taxonomy): Eukaryota > Metazoa > Arthropoda > Insecta > Orthoptera > Acrididae > Schistocerca > Schistocerca serialis. Next base: position 606,985,339 of record NC_064641.1, on the reverse strand, counting down.
ACTGTGGACATTGAAAAGGAAGTCGGAACATCGTTGTCTTGTGGTTTGTCACAGGGAGCTTTTCGTGATTCAGTAGAAAATTATTGTATCTTTTGTCAGGTGTAGGACTTCTGTTTGTAACTTTTTTCCGGAAATGTGCGGTCTGGTGTGTTACTCTGAAGGTAAACCTTTAATTTATTTGTTCTTTGTACACTGTACGATGGAATAGCTTATAATAACGAGAGTCTAGAACTGTAAGGAATAGCAAAAGGAATGAGAAGGCTAGATCAGGAATGCTATTTGATTCTAGTAATGTTCAGTTTACCACTAATATTCAGTATGTTGATGAAGCGTCTGATAATTCTAACGTGATGTTGGACAGACAAGCTGAGGGTGTTGAAATTATGGTTCTTGGTGTTGCAACTCAGTGTGGTTACTTTGAGTGAGGGTGCAGCTGATTGTAAGATGGTGTTGAACGTCGTTCTACTAGTACTTGTTATAACCTGGTTGAGGATCAACTCACATTGCTGCCTTTATTGTTCAGACTGAAAAACAGTAAATCCAATCAATTTCCGTTCCTACAAAGTCCGCTGAATGCCAAGTGAGTAAGCAGAATTGGTGGGCTTCAGTAAGTAGTACTATACAGGAGAAATTGTAATAGCAGTATTGAAATCACTTGTGGCAATTAAACAAGAACAAATGGAGAAGTTATGAAAAATAGGGCCTAGTGCAAAAGAACGTAATGGGAAGTTACATACTAGTGTACAGTAAAAAAAGGACAGTACTGGAATTGAAAAGAATTGACGCTAATGTTAGGGAACAGAAAACTAGTGCAGATACATTGAGAGACCAAGTTGAGACTAACGGAACGGCAAGCTGACATTACTGCAATAAAAATCAAAATTTAAAACTTTTAACACAATTATGAATCTTTTGGAGAGGACGTTTCAGGGAGGTATAATTACCACTCATTTAAATGAAGAGTCTGTCTGTGATTTCTTTGAGAAGACCTCTGAGGTGGACAACGGACAAATTAGTGTAGATGAGAGACAGGTTGGTCCAGTGGTAGTCGATCTGGTCTCTGCTGCCCACTAGTGGGCGTTCCATCTATCATAGTGAAAAGCATTTACACTACGTTTTAATACAATTTTGGTATAAAGCATTTGGGAACTAACTATTATTATATGCTTTAAATTGCTGTAATTCCGCTTTATAAATTTGATAAAGCAAAGTTACTTTTCTACCCTATAGATCACGGTTACTGTGGAACTGATGGATATTTAGAAAATTTTACCGCTAACAGAAATACAAAAGTGAACGGTAGGTAAAAAATGTTGACTACCTGTGAGTTAGGCTTTAGGACGTTGTAACTGTGCAATATTGGCAGTTACTGGCAGATTCACAGATTTTAAGAAACAAGTGTATGAGAATAAGAAATATCTATCAGAAAAAATGGATTCTACTCCTAGTCAGAAGTTGTCGCTCAAATATCTATTTCCAGCCAATTCATGTACTGCAAATAGAACAAACAATAGCTATGAATATTTCAACGTGTTGGGTTTTTAGGACGTGAAGGGCCCTTCCACGAAAATGTTAAATTATTGATAGGCCCACTGCTTCTAATCGAGGTGAATCGAGTTCTTTCATACTGTGTTCCGTTAACTGATAGCCAGGTGCCTTTGTTGAGTGAGTGAGCTTGTCACAGGTGTGACACTGTAAGCCTATGGGCCATTCTTCCTTTACAGGTGGAAAGGGCTACTGTAGGGAAAAGTGTTGAGGTGCAGAGGCAAGTGGAGTGCCAATTTTGGTAATTCATACGATTTTAGCTGTTGACTTTTTGTTGACCACGTAGCAGTTATGGACTTGGACTGCAATGTAGTGAACGTGAAGAGTAATGATTCTATACTGAAGTTGGTTTTTCTCTAGGAGATGAACCATTTAAGTAGAGTCATGTGTTAGTTACTGAGGAGATATGAGAGAAGCTTAGCGAGGTCTTGGGCAGGTTGAGCGTCTATAAAGATTATGGTGCAACAAAGAATTTGGAGACGCCAGACTTTGACAAAAGTCAGGAGAAATTTCTTCGTGATATACAGATTGGATTGAATAGCTCTTGGTTGAAGGGAATGGCAAATGATCAGACCTTTTTCTCAACAGCGATCTTTACTCTTTCATAAATGGGGTAAAAACGAACAACGTGACATCTGAAACGATATGTTTTTGACTATTGAACAGTTTCCTTTCTTATAGGAATAGCTCCTGCAGTATAAACTTGTTGTAGTGGTTTGAAAATGTTTACACAAAAGTAGGTAATTTATTTTAATAATGTATTATTTGTTCGTGTGTTGTCTGTTTCTCATAGGAAGTTAAGATTCATTTGGTGAAGATGCGCCCATCAGAAATAAGGCAGATGGGTACTAAATAGTGCTGATGGTGGTGGAAGGTACAAGTGCATCGGTTTCTACAGTAGTAGTTTTTTAAATGCAAGGAATTTTGATACAAATGGTACAGATGAATAGGGACTTCAAGAATCGTGCAACAGTATACCCATCAATAACGTAAACCCACACAACAGCTCTAATAATATACATAATGTATGAACGTTTGACTGTAAATTATGTGTAAGTTTGTGTAATATGATCAGGCATGATTGCTCATTCACAAGAAATTACTGTGAATAAATTTGTGTGGTGTTCGTATCCCATTGTTTAACTTGCTCTAATTTTGTGTTCTAAATGCCGTATCAGACAGTGGATTACAGCACTAGTAGTATATTTACAAAGCTTCCAGCACACTTTGCACTTAAATCTGGTGTTGAAGTATGCAGGGCGACGGATGGCACAATCCAAAATGGAGCCCACTTGATCTGTAAACGTATATATGTTAGTATGGGTTGGCTACATGCAGGGGCACTCTTATCAGTGACATCATTATCTTTACCACAGAGGTAACAGACGAAGGTTGCCATGCTTTCAACTACCTAGTAGCTATACTTCTGAAGATCACCCGACGACGTACTATCAGTTATATTCCAATATGACAAACCATAGGACACACGCAGACTGTTACATTTAGCAGACTGTTACATTTAGCAGACTGTTACATTTAGCAGACTGTTACATTTAGCAGACTGTTACATTTAGCAGACTTTTGGATGTCTGAGAGGCTAATTAATATGGAAATCAGTATTATTTTACAGACGCTTTATTAATTTATTTACATGCAGAAAACAAATGCTCCTTTGCTTTTGTCTGGTGTAGTCTTAATAACATCCAGCTAAATTTTCAACATGTAATTTAAATCTACGTCTAAATCACCTAATTTTTCTCCATCCAGTAGTTTGAGGAAACAAAAATGGTATTTTCTGGATTTCTAATACATATGTAATCTTTTTGCTGTAAACCTTCTCATCTATGAGCACAGCAAGAAGGTCTATTCAATCTATTGCCATACAGTAGTAGGCGAACCAGGAAATCTCCCTGTAGGTTCGTCAGTGTCGTAACCATTGACTTACGAATGGCAGCCCATTTGTAAGACTGGGCTGTGGATATGTTCCAAGCCATTACATCTTACTGCCCAAGTAGACAAATAGCAGACTACTGTTATATACAGTATCAACATCTAAATCCTTTGATAGTTATTCTCGTCTTTAATAGCTGAGGAATGTTTAGCACGTTGGCGGAAACTATGTTTCTGTTCCCACAGACCACTGTTGAGTTGTGCCTATAAAGGCTTGTTATATACGACAAAGACGCATAGGCAGCTGTATCCTGATATACAGTTAACGCCGCCAAAATTTTCTGCCTCATCAGAAATAAATCACCCTTTTAAGCAAAAAGCATGCATTGTCAGCAAACATTCTGCCTCGTTGGCAACAACTGTTTTGGTGGTGGTGGGGAAACTCCCTGAAATGTAGACATAAATTATAAGTTAAAAATTAATCTTGATGTTATTAAAACTTCACCTTAACAGAAATAAAAGGAGAGTTGTTTTCTGTGTGTAAATATGTACACAAAAATTAATGAAGGTTTTGTGCAACAATGTTTCTTTTCTTATTTGTTACAATCGTCAACAATCCTTAGAAATGTCTTACTTTTGTGTGTTCTGGATGGTGACCTTGCAGAGTTGTCAAAATGTGGTAGTTGGGTGATCTTCGAAATTAATGTTCAAATGTAAGACCACTGAAAGTATGAGCACCCCTAATGTAACAACGTGTGTGAAAATATGATTTTATACAAACATTGTATGAAAAAGAGTTTATTATAGTAGATTTTATGTTTAGAGTAGTTTTTCTTTTTTCTTATCTCTGTTTCTAATTCCCACTGTAGTTTGTGCTTCATTCAGCTTAAAGTTTTTGAGATTTCATGCACTGTCTCTCCGTCTTCGTAGACCCAGCTGGGCTTGCATGTTAGCAGGATATTGGAGACATAAGGAGGTAACTCCTGCAGAGGATCCCATGCAATAAGTGGATCTGCTCTGATGCCCATGACGTGTGTGTGTGTGTGTGTGTGTGTGTGTGTGTGTGTGTGTGTGTGTGTGTGTGTGTGTGTGATTGTTTCACTAACTGCAAGCCTTGGTTATTTGTACTCTATAGGACTTGTTATACAAAGTTGAGTAAACAATGCAATTGGTGTCAGCAGCTTGGAGTAGGGTGTTCAATATTGTGTAAGTACACATGAGGGACGATGTTTAACTCTTTCGCTGCTTTCGACGTGTATACAAGTCGTGGTCACACAGTCACGGAGATTGATTGCGAAGGGGAAGATGTGGGTTCAAATTCCCTCGGGCCCATTTTTTTCAAATTTGTGTGTGTGTCGTGGCGTATTGTCCGTTTGCAACAGCGACGTGTAACGAAGTTGCCTGCAGGCGTACATACCTCCTACTTCATCTACGCAGGTACCATATGTTATGCCTCTTGCGTTCCGTTTTAGAAGTTCTGCCTCTTGAGTTCCACCGATGTAACATAGTTCACAGATGTTTATTTGCTGTTTTCATTTCTGTGAGAGGACTATGCGGCATCTCGTCTGCTCTTACTATTCGTCACAGAATATATGTGGTAAGTACATATTACTGTCACACGGACTGCAGCTTCAGCACAAATGAAGACATTACCAAGGACACAGCAGGAACATTTGTACGGTGAAGGATATATGCACAAATAACCAAACTGAAACAGTCTTGTCACTGAAAGGACACACACAACTCCTGATATTTGAACTTAACAATATAGTGTCGATTACGACTATGTACATGCACTGAATATACATTCGTCTGCGAGCTAAGCTTTGTCTAGGATGGCTGCATAGAGAAAGTCACTCCCGATAGTCACCGCGCCAAGTCTCTGCTCAAACAACTGCTTTTCACTCGTTGCTGACAACATGACCGCAATGACTACTTCATACAACAATATGTCATACTCTCTTACGTCAATATGAAACCTCATGGCAGGTTAAAACTGTGTGCCGGACAGAGAGTCGAACTCGGGACTTTGCCATTAGTGGGCAAGTGCCTTACCGACTGAGCTACTCAAGCACAACTCACGACCCCTAGCCACACCTTTACTTCTGCCTGTACCTTATGTACTAGCTTACAGACTGTGAGGACGACCTGTGAGTCGTGCTTGGATAGCGAAATCGATGGAGTACTTGTCCATGAAAAGCGTAACTCCTGAGTTCGGTTCTCACTCCGACACGAAGTTTTAACCTACCAGGAAGTTTCATGTCAGCGTGCACTCCGCTACAGAGCAAAAATTTCATTCCCTCCCCGCCCTTCATTGGACGGAATCTCTTGGTCAGAGTTTTCTTATATCATCCAAGAAAATGATATCTCATAACGACAGTGCGAAGTAGTTTTCAGTCTCGTGTGCGATTTATGGGATAACGGCATATCTGTGGCCATGCCTGGAATTCTTAAAAAGCAACAAAAATTTAACACTGTTCATAATCGTTTTTAATAGGTAATTGAATCTGATTCTCAGTGTACTTAGGTAATTTGATGTAGTTGACGACAATAACAAATAATTCATGTGTATGTCGAATACCAACATTATGCAATACTTCATCACTGAGGATATTTGGTTACAGATTCTTGTTCTTACATGCATGTATATACCAAACATAACAAATGAGTGACAAATGAATGCAGCGTTTTTTTGTGTTATTTTCAAGGAATATTTAACTTGAAATCACCCAATATTAACAAACTGTATTGTTCAAGTATAAATAACTCCATGACTGGTGTAGCTATTATGACAGATCATCAAGTTGTTAATGATGAAGCTTCATCAGCTCATTGCTTTATCTATTACTCAGAATACTGACGCTGTTAAAAAGACCCGCCAGGGTAGCCGAGAGCGCTAACGCGCTGCTTCCTGGACTCGGGTAGGCACACCGGCCCCGGATCGAATACACCCAGCGGATTAACGACGATGGCCAGTGTGCCGGCCAGCCTGCATGTGGTTTTTAGGCGGTTTTCCACATCCTCCTAGGTGAATACCGGGCTGGTCCCCACGTCCCGCCTCAGTTGCAGACATTTGAAACACATTCACACTATTTCACGATTTACACTCGACGCTGACAGCTGGGTTACTCTAATTCCGTCCCAGGGGGTATGGGGTGGCGGCGGGAAGGGCATCCGGCCACCCCTTACAATTAACCATGCCAAATCCTTACTTAACCTACCGACTCTGCGTACCATGCAGGCTAAAGGCAGAAAGACTGACGCTGTTAAAAAACGGTGAGGAACCAATATATTAAGCATTTCAGGAAAAGATATCATTATTTTATTAAAAAATATCTTTATTTGTTCTAAAATCAATATAACATAAAGATGTTCTTTATTTTCAAGACACGTGACAACCACGTTCGATTGGTAACCGACGTGCTTCAGTTGGACAGTCCATCACACTGACTGGAACTGGGTTACTTTTTCTCATTTCTTGTCACGCTGAAAAACGAAGTGGACTTACGTTAATAGTAGTTTCACAATTTCAGTATCATACAGAGTCTACAATACTTAATAACATATCAATAAATCTGATATTTATATCTGTAGTAGAGTTTATTGCCTTCTGTTTTATTCCAATACAAACTGTTATATAACAATCAATACTTCATGCTGTGATTCCCTGTAATGAGTCAAACATGAATAAATATATTAATACACTTATATAGACAGAGTTTCACTTTCTTCATCATGTAAAAGTACAACATCAACAATCATTAGCCTGAAGGAGAACTACTTGTGCCTATAAGCTAACGAGGTGCTGTCAGTATTTCGTAGCCGGTAACTAGGATGATTAAGACGAACTGGATTAAAATACGGGGTCATTGTAATTAAAGTTAAACTTTCCAAACGGTGTATAAATAACACCGCCGGTCAGAATGACGTCAAATTGCAATGGAATATTGTCGGAGAAAGCGGAAAATGTATGCCACAAGAAAACAAATAGTGTGAAAACTGATCAATAGATGGTGCTGTATGTGTCAGAATATGTAAATGAAATCACCTGTCATGCGCACGACCTACTGAAGTTGGTGTAAACACGCAAGGTACACGGCTTTTCCTCCTTTCGCATCTGCTTGTTGCAGAAAACGCTGGACAGCATATTGAACATGTTTTGCGCCAGTCACACGAACATTAATAATCCTGCTTGAATTTGATTGATGCTTTTTATGCAGTTTTTGGCCTTAGGAAAATTAAAAACCGATGTGGTTGATGCTTTTTATGCGACTTTTGGCCTCAAGACAATTAAAACACGGTATTTCCGATCCGATGTGATATGACCTTGCCCTGGTGGATGGGCTTACGTAACTAACAGTATCAGACCTGTACACCCACGCGCACTGAGTAGTACAGTTTGTTTAACGTCACACGCGCAGCTTAGGCATTGTTGTAAGATTCACTTGCCATTTGTAAGCGATCACTATTAAATTATGATGCTTACAGCGCCATCTATTGCTAAAATTTTTACCCATTTATTTGTCCTCTGCTACTCGTTTTGCCCGATCTCCGATAATATTCTGTTGCAATTTGACGTTATTCTGACCAGTGGTGTTACTTCTACGCCGGTTTTCAAGTTTAACTTTAATTATAATCACCCTGCATATCGGTCAAATCAAAGGCTACACGATAATTCAGTGTTCTGCTTCTTCTCAGCGGAAATTCTGCAAGTTTGATTTATTGTACCTTGTCGGTCTTTTGACTGGCAACTTGCTGTCCTCTGTGTCTTCCTGTCCCGAGTTAATGTTTCCAGCTCACTGCAATCTTTACGTCTTACATCCTCTTTAATCTGACTTCCTCTTACATACTGTTTCCAGTCTCTGTTTCCTTTCGCTAAAAAGGGAAATCTTCCTGTTGCCGATGTTTCTCTAACCTGATGTATGGTAACGGCCTTTGACCGGCTTCATTCCCTGCATGCTGCCAGAGGTATCGCAGTGGTATACAGAAACCTGGATATCACATTACGTGAGGTCAGCGTGACGATGACGCCAAATGTGGCTGGCTCCGCAACGCCAAGCAGTTAAAGGGACGGGAAAAGATAATGCGTGTCAATCGACGAGCATTTACAGTCGATTGTTGTGGTTTTCTTCATTGTAACACGTTCCGGAGACAACCTTTGGATTCCTTAACATCGAAAAGAATCAATGGAACTCTGGAAGAAGGATAAAATTTAACGAGTGTAGCCCAGGAGTGTGGTGTTCCTTGAGATTTTGTTTCACATGCATTGGGGTTGTTCCGAAGCACAGGCACTGTTGACTGAGGGAGAGAGGGTTGTCGACCACATTGAACTACAGCAGCAATAACAGCTACAGGTGCAGAAGGCAAGATGGAGCCCAAGTCAAACAGTGGACGTAATTGCAAACACATTTGACTCCGAGGTACGCAGTTTCATGCTACGCAGTGGCACTGTGATTGCGTAGGGATGGTGTCCTCGTATGATAAGCAGTACGTTGTGTTCCGTATACATTCACTCAACGGCGGCACCGGTTTCGAAGATGCTATTTCACCATCTCCCCATGAGCGATGGACCTTGGCACTGTTGGGGAGGCTTGCGTGCCTGAGCCGTACAGATAGCCGTACCGCAGGCGCAACCACAACGGAGGGGTGTCTGTTGAGAGGCCAGACAAACGTGTGGTTCCTGAAGAGGAGCAGCAGCCTTTTCAGTAGTTGCAGGGAATACAGTCTGGATGATTGACTTTTCTGGCCTTATAAAATTAAACAAAATGGCCTTGATGTTCTGGTACTGCGAACGGATGAAAGGAAGGGGAAACTGCAGCCGTAATTTTTCACGAGGGCAGGCAGCTTTACTGTATGGTTAAATGATGATGGCGTCCTTTTGGGAGTCCCCCATTCGAATCTTCATGTGGGGCCTACTCAGGAGGTCGTCGTTATCAGGAGAAAGAAAACTGGCGGTCTATGGATCCCTTAGTCGGGTAGGTGGGTTAGAAAATTTAAAAAAGAAAATGGATAGGTTAAAGTTAATTATAGTAGGAATTAGTTAAGTTCGGTAGCAGAAGGAACAAGACTTCTGTTCAGGTGAACACAGGGTTATAAATACAAATTCAAATAGGGGTAATGCAGGAATAGGTTTAATAATAAATACAAAATAGGAGTGCGGGTAAGCTACTACGAATAGCATATGAACGCATTATTGTAGCCAAGATAGACACGAAGCCCTTGACTTCCACAGTAGTACAAGTTTATATGCCAACTAGCTCCGCAGATGACGAAGAGATTGTATGATGAGATAAAAGAAATTATTCAGATAGTGCAGGGAGACAAAAATTTGATAGTCATGGGGGACTGGAAATCAATAATAGGGAAAGAAAGAGAAGGAAAAGTAGTAGGTGAATTTGGAATGGGGTAAGGAATGAGAGAGGAAGCCGTCTGGTAGAATTTTGCACAGAGCATAACTTAATCCTGCCTAACATTTGGTGTACGAAACATGAAAGAAGGTTTTATACGTGGAAGAGGCCTAGAGACACAAAGGTTTCAGATAGACCATGTAATGGTAAGACAGAGATTTAGGAACCACGTATTAAATTGTAAGAAATTTCCAGGGGCAGATGTGGACCCTGACGACATTCTGTTGGTTATGAACTGTAGATTAAAACTGAAGAAACTGCAAAAAGGTGGGAATTTGAGGAGATGGGACCTGGATAAACTGAAAGAACCAGAGGTTGTAGAGTGTTTCAGAGAGAGAATTAGGGAACTACTGACATGAACGGGGGAAATAAATACAGTAGCAAAAGTATGTGTAGCACCGAGATATGAAATAGTGAAGACAGCAGAGGATCATGTAGGTAAAAAGACTCGAGATAGTAGAAATGCTTAGGTGACGGGAGAGACAATCAGGTTGATTGATGAAAAGCCAAAATATAAAAACGCAGTAAATGAACCAGGAAAAAAGTAATACAAATGTCTCAAAAATGAGATCTACAGGAAGTGTAAAATGGCTAAGCAAGGATGGCTAGAGGACAAATGTAAGGATATGTATATCACTAGAGGTAAGATAGATACTGCTTACAGGAAAATTAGTGAGACCTTTTGAGAAAAGAGAACTACTTGTATGGATATCAAGAACTCAGATGGAAAACCAGTTCCAAGGAAAGAAGGGAAAGCAGAAAAGTGGAAGGAGAATATAGCGTATCTACACATGGGCGATGTACATGAGGGCAATATTATGAAAATAGAAGAGGACATAGATGAAGATGAAATGGGAGATATGATACTACGTGAAGAATTTGACAGAGCAATGAAAGACCTGAGTCGAAAAAGGGTCCGGCAGTAAACAACATTCCATTAGAACTACTGACAGCCTTGGGAGTTCCAGCCCCGAGAAAGCTCTACCACCCAGCGAGCAAGATGCATGAGATAGGAGAAATACCCTCGTACTTCAAGAAGAACAGAATAATTCCAGTCTCAAATAACGCAGGCACCGACAGGTGTGAAAATTACAGAACTATCAGTTTAATAAGAGACTCCTGTAAAGGACTAACAGGAATTATTTACAGACGAATGGGAAAAGTGGGAGAAACCGACCACTGGGAAGATCAATTTTGATTCCATAGAAATTTTGGAACACGTGACAAAATACTAAACCTACGACTTATCTTAGAAGACAGATTAAGGAAAGGCAAACCTAAGTTTCTAGCATTTGTAGACTGTAACAATGTTGGCTGGTATACTCTCTTTCAGATTCTGAAGGTGGCTGCGGGGCATGAAAGAGAAGCAGGGATTGTGAAAGGACTGAGACAGTGTTGTAGCCTATCCCCGATGTTATTCAGTCTGTTTATTGAGAAAGAGGTAAAGGAAACAAAAGAAAACTTTGGAGTAGGAATTAAAATCCATGAAGATGAAATAAAAAATTCCAGGTTTGCCGATGACATTGTTATTCTGTCAGAAACGGCAGAAGGCATGGAAGAGCGGTTGAACGAATGGGCAGTGTCTTGAAAGGATATAAGATGAACATCAACAAAAGCAAAACGAGGCTAATGGAATGTAGTCGAATTAAATCGGGTGATGCTGAGAGGATTAAATTAGGAAATGGGGCAGAGAAAGTAGAACAAATGTTATGCTATTTGGGGAGGAAAATAACTGATGATGGTTGAAATAGAGAGGATATAAAATGTAGACTGGCGATGTCAAGGGAAACGTTTCTGAAGAAGAAAGATTTGTCGACATCGAGTGTAGATTCAAGTGTCGGGAAGTCTTCTCTGGAAGTATTTGTATTGAGTGTAATAATGTATGGAAGTGAAACATGGACGATAAATAGTTTAGGCAAGAAGAGAATAGAAGCTTTCGAAACGTGGTGCTACTGAGGAATGCTGAAGATTGGATGGGTAGATCACGTAACTAATGAGGAGGTACTGAATTGAATTGGGGAGAAGAGTAATTTGCGGCACAACTTGACAAGAAGAAGGGATTGGTTGGTAGGCTATGTTCTGAGGCACCAAGGGATCACCAATTTGGTATTGGAGGGCAGCGTGGAGAGTAAAAATCGTAGAGGAGACCAAGAGTTCAATACACTAAACAGATTCAGAAGGATGTAGGCTGCAGTTGTTACTTGGAGATAAAGAATTTTGCACAGTATAGAGTAGCATGGAGAGCTGCATCAAACCAGTCTCTGGACTGAAGACTACAACATCAACAACTTGCTTATCAGTTAGACCAGTAAGGAGTGATGTCGCGTACTTTTCTCGGATGAGAGGAGATTCATTTTGAGTAGTGGTTCTGAGCGTACCTTCATGTTACAAGAGGTGGGAACATGCAATGCGACCTGAAACTTGGTCGAACATGATTGTTTTTGTAATCCAGGTGTTACAGTGTAGGGAGGCATAATGTTGGATTTGCATACTGACATCCAAATCTTTGAACACGATATACTCACCGGTCAACGTTGTTATAATCCTGCACTGCTCCCCCCGAATACTATACTGCTTCCCCGTCTTTTGCAGGGTGCGCTCGGCGCTGACTTCATTTTTACGTACGACGGTGCGCGATACCATCGAGATATCACGTTGGAGGAGCTCTTAGAACGAGAGGATATTTGGTGGAGTAATAGTACGCCCCATCACCCGAAAAACTCATCACCAACACAGTGGCCAAAATAGAAGCACTGCTGTAGGGTGTGCGCTGCCATCTGTGGTGCTCATGCAACCTGTTAAGAACCATGTCCAGCCTTTTTCAATGTCGAGGGAACCTTTACAAATCGCGGTGACTTCAGTGTAATTATTGTATTTGAATAACAGTGTAATTGCTGCTTGTTTCTGTGCTTATTCCACTCAGTTCCCTTCTGTACTACGGCAGGTCTTTCTGTGTGTCCCTTTATTTCAGGTTTACGAGCGCTCAGCGGCGATATTATCAGCGCCCTCCAGTTCTTGCTATGTATGGTCTAAGTATTATCGACCTATGATACTTGGCAGCGACATATCATGCGAAGTTACTTTCGACCTTCTGCCCACCAGTGCATAAGATTATTCGATGGTGCCACAACTCAAACGGTTCTACTTTCTTTTTATCCAGATATCCAGTAGTCTATTTTTTGTTTACATATAGTTCCGCGTTACAGTCATACGCCTTTATGAAATACAGCTCCGTTATTAAAGAAAGTTTTCGTAAGCTGTGTGTTTTAATCATGATTGTGTATAGCACTACGGACCTGTTCCGTATATTCGTAGTAATATTTTTCTGGCGTCAGTCGATTTTTACAGCAACAATGTTATTTTATGTTAACTGAGATATAAATCTGAGACTGTGTACTCTTAATTCTTATTTAATATTCACTTCTGAATTCATACTCTGCAGTCAAATTGTCTGCTGTGTACATCACATCCACAGCAAAGACACACACTTACTGTCTCTCTAAACAGTCAGGAGCAAAAAAGCAAAGGAAGACTGTAGCTTATAGATTAACAGCGACCGATTCAGCTAAGCTGTTCACCCCGAATATTTCCTAAATTGTTCAAGTTAGAGTAAAGAGGTAAGTTATATAATTTCAGATATTTCAACATTTTTTTTTTTAAATAACGGAGGCTATTGCGAGTATAAGTACATATATTGTACATACATGTTTAAAAAATCTCTTTAATTTTTTAAAAAAATAAAAATATCTGCAATTTATCTCACAGTTTAGCTACCAAATCTGCTTGCAAGATTTTACGAACTGATAAAATATTGTGAAATTTGGATATATTGTGGGAGTAATATGAATAATGCTAAATAAACTGAAAATATCATGTAAAATGTTAGTTCTACTTCAAATCTAGATAATTGTCTTCAAATAAGGAACATTCATACGTAATCACGAGCATGAAAGGTATAACAAATATCAGTTTTTCCTAGTACTCAAATGTTTACACACAGCGGCCACACTCAAACTACTTTCTTCTTTTTGCCTCAACAAAACGCTCGTAGTGCCATGTTATGCAACCCTGACACCGGGTCCAGTCACCTTTTTGGAAGAAAGTTACAAAATCCAAATTTCCAGTCATCTTCACTACTCAGATCTAAGGTCTCCCACCTGATGGTGATTGAGTTCTTTCCTCATTAGCTTTCTTCCTCGCATCTTATGCTAGTGCTCGTTTCTGGCTCATAGATTCTTTTTTGTCTAAGTTTCTCTTCTCAGTCTGTTTTGACACTTTGTCTTATTTCGTCCAGTGTTTCTGTTGAACAATTTCATTACTTCCAGGAGATGTGATGTGACACTCCTTAGACGTGAAGTGCGTTGCGTGCTGTGAGATGGTGACGAGTTCGTCTGTTATAGTTCTGCAGGAATGTTGTACTGTAGAGAATGGTTGTAGGTCTCTTATGGGTTGAAGTCCTCAAAGACTAGTGACTTAATTAATTCCGATGCATGAGAAACCACAGGCCGCTAGTTCAAAAGACGCCGTGCGTTTCCAGACCTTCGTGAAATGTAGTCCAAACTGCAATTTACTGATAGCAGGCCCTATGTTGCGATGCATCGACATGCTAGCCTACTAATAGTCATAAAGCCTTAGAATCTTAAAAAGGCTGCGGTCATGCGGCTACAAGGCGAGTGTACGATGGTGAGGTAAGCTTGTAAGTAGGCTGTTTAGGTTTTTTTATTGGTAACGCCATCTCTGTATGAAAATCACTGGCTGTGCTGTGTGCAGTCTGTGGCTGCTTTGCATTGTTGTAATACTCGCCATTGTAGTGTTAGGCAGCTGGATGTGAACAGCGCGTAGCGTTGCGCAGTTGGAGGTGAGCCGCCAGCAGTGGTGGATGTGGGGAGAGAGATGGCGGAGTTTTGAAATTTGTCATGAACTGCTATATTTATATATGATGATATCAAGGTAAATACATTGTTTGTTCTCTATTAATATCTTTCATTTGCTAACTATCCCTATCAGTAGTTAGTGCCTTCCATAGTTTGAATCTTTTATTTAGCTGGCAGTAGTGGCGCTCGCTGTATTGCAGTAGCTTGAGCAGCGAAGATTTTTGTGAGGTAAGTGATTTGTGAAAGGTATAGTTTAATGCTAGTCAGGGCCATTCTTTTGTAGGGAATTTTGAAACTCAGATTGCGTTGCGCTAACAAAATATTGTGTGTCAGTTTAAGCACAGTCTTGTATAATTGTTCAAAGGGGACGTTTCATATGTCGACCCTTCGCCTAGGATACCTCACTGGAATCGTCTGATTTTTTTTCCCTGTAGTTTGTGTAATTAGTGTAGCCTTTGTATATTGCTAGCGCGCAATTGTAGAGAAAATCTCCTTTGTAGTTGCAGTCTTTCATTGTTGTACAGTAAAACAGTTGTGGCATGCATGTAGATTTGCACCAAGTATTTCGCAGCTGCAATTAACTAGATATTATTTTCAGTGTTATGTTAATGTGTTCTCTTATTTTTGCTCTTCAAATTGTGCTTTTCTGTGTTGTCGTGTGAAATATTGTGACAATAATGGCGTGTGAAAAACTTAATACTAGGCTCCAAAGTAAACTGAGAAATGACAGGGAAGACGAAAGCAGTGTGTTAGCGCCGCAGAGTAATGAATTAACAGACATTCAAAGTAGTAATTTGGTAACTGTACATAGGGAAATGGAGCGGGCGGCAAACAATGGCGTGGACAGTAAAACAATTAGTGAAGAGGGACGCATTATCGATCGATCGGTCGGCAACAGCTTGCCTCAGGAATCGGGAATGACAGGACACAATTTTGCAAATACTGTAGACTCAGGTTTTGGGTTCTCACCGTTTTCTCAAATGAGTCAAGACACATTTTCCGCTTGTCAAAATGTGAATGTTGCCGGTGCAAATTCACTGCCGAAAAGCACTGAGGAACATGTTTCGGACACCAGTGCATTGTTATTACAATTAATGCAACAAATGGGACAAAAGCTTGAAAAGTTAGGCACACTGGAACAAAATCAGAGACAAACACAGCAAAAGCTTGAAAAGTTAGACACCACACTTGAAAAAACACGTGAAGATTTAACTACTGAGTTACATAACATTGAATCGAAATGTCAAGAAGTCTGCAATGACGTAAAAACACAAAATTGTGAGCATTTTCAACCTATTTTTTCGCGGCATGAAAATGCATTACAGAATCACGAAGCAGCCATAAAAGAACTGCAAACCATTGTTCACGAAAATCACGACACCTTGCAAGCTAAAATTGACTCAGTTGCATCTACCGATACGTTTATGCAACTTGCAAAAACTCAGGAAAACTTAAAGGACACAGTAGATACGATTTCAACACAAATGGACACTCTGAAACTTGGTTCAGAAAAACATACAGAGGAAATGATTTCACTATCGAATAAAGTAGCCGAACTTTCAGATCAGTTCACTAACTTATCTACAAAGGTAGATGATGATCTGAATGACACAACACCTGTAGCCTTCACGGACACTGAAGAGTATGAACAAATTAGAAAATTCAAACAAAATCAAAATCAAATCAATACACAGTACAAAAGAGAAAACCGGGAAGTGCAAGATCAGTTGGCACAAGTAGTACAAGAATTACGTATTTCAGAGGACACTCGTGCCCCAATACGGGAAGAGGGACATAGAAATACGGAACAGCCACAAAATAATGACACAGCGCATTTCGGAAATTATGAAAGAAATTGGCAAGGCGCATTGGATTTTGAGATGGAACCGCCAACACGACGTAACAATGACCGATATGCTACTCGCCGACATGATGACTTTGACTATAAGCTGTTCATTACTACACGTAAATTCAAAACATTTAAGA
This sequence comes from Schistocerca serialis cubense, assembly GCF_023864345.2. Taxonomy (NCBI): domain Eukaryota; kingdom Metazoa; phylum Arthropoda; class Insecta; order Orthoptera; family Acrididae; genus Schistocerca; species Schistocerca serialis. Next base: position 606,968,637 of record NC_064641.1, on the reverse strand, counting down.
ATTCTGCCAACGACATTCATCCACAAGCATGGCTTCATCAATTCTCTCATTGTTTTCCTCCCAACTGGTCATTAGAGCACAGATTAGAATTTATGTGTGGCTACTTGGAGAATGAACCAGCTGTAAGAATGCGATCGGTAATTCACGATTGTCACAGTGAAGGAGAGTTTTACCATGCCTTCCTCTCAGCATATTGGTCTCAAGCCACACAAGACCGAGTAAAACATAGCATCATAATGATGAAACGTTTCAAACAATCTGAATTTTCCAGTCTTATGAAATATTTTGATACATGTTGCATAAGAATCAGTATCTTTCAAACCCATACAGCCCCTCAGAACTCATCCGCATTTGCTTAATCAAACGGCCTGAACATTTACGACATGTTATTTTGGCAGGACGTTGCAAAGACGACATTGAAGCATTTCAGGGACTCTTACAAGAATTAGAAATTGACACTGACAATCGCGGAACGCGAAACCAGGAACACAACAATTACAGGTCACATCCGTCGCAATTCCGCGATGAAAGAAGTAATAACTTGACATGACAAGGCTATTCTCACAACACAAATCGTGACCAAAACAGACACCACCCGTATGACAACCGTTGGCAGAGTAGTAATAACTACAGGGAAAGATCACCTCTCCGTGGTAATGACTATCACAGAGACAATAAGAGAAACAGACAATATGGGAACCAAAATAAATATTATCAAGGGAGACAGAATAACGTTAGACGCAACGGACCAGCGAGCAGTTACGATTCAGGGAGAAATTCTCCACCATGTGACCGACAAGAAAGAAACTATGGAATCTACCGACATGACGACAGACGATATGATCGTAACGACAGACCTGAATTGCATCAGAACTGGCGGGATTCAAACAGAGCAGGGCCCTCTCGTCACGGTGAATTTGTAGAAGTTAGGTCTCCAAATCCCAATAACGACGCGCGCCAACAAAGAGACAATAGGCAATGACTCACACCGCTGGCAGCAACAAAACGTACTTATGAAACTGATGACGCAGCTGCCGTAGGTAGTAATTACGTAAAAATGGAAGACATTAGGGACATCTTACTCCAGGAACACGACGTAAAACTTAACAACATTGCATATCCTGTGATTCACATTACTGTAAATGACGTAAAATTTACGGCAGTACTTGATTCTGGCAGTCCCATCTCAGTAATTAGTGAAACAGCCTTTAGCAAATGCAACAAATCGAACGATTGCCCCACACTTCCGTTACGTAAAATTAAATTACAAGGTGCAATCTTTGGAAAAAGTGTAGATGTACGCCAACAAACCAACTTAGAATTCTTTTGTCAAAGCCACAGCTTCTCTACGAACTTTCTTATTGTTCCATTATTGTCGACGGAAATTATTTTGGGAGTAGACTTTTTGAATGAATTCAAAGCAATCTTAAACTTTCACGATGCTGAAATAAGTTTAGAGAAGGAAGGTAAGTCAATAGCTTTGAAATTTGAAGATTGGCTCTCAAACCATGACGAAGAAATCAATCGGCTTTACCTTCTGTTGGACAACAGTTCAGAATTTTCTACGGAACTAGACACTAACAATCACTCTGCAAGAACTGACAGGGATGATATCGACGTCATATTTGAAATTAATGAGTTAATTCAGAATAAAATTCAAACAATTGAGAATTGTAATGACACTGATAGGCAGGACCTTTTTGAGATTTTACAAGAACATTCCACGGTTTTTACTCATAAAACAGGAACAATCAAGGGATTTCAATACCAATTTCGTGTTCGTGAGCATACTAAATTTTGTGTTAGACCATATGTAATTCCAGCACATTATAGGGACCATGTTAGAACAGAAATACAATCTATGCTTGACGAGGGCATTATTGAGCATGCAGTAAGCTCATACAACAATCCATTACATGTTGTTGAGAAGAAAAATGGATCTATCAGGCTTGTCTTGGATTCGAGACAAATCAATACGATCATTATTCCTGAAACAGACAGGCCGCAAACGTTGGAAGAACTTCTTCAAAATTTTAATGGTGTAAAAGTGTTGTCTTCCATTGATCTCAGATCCAGCTTTTATCAGATCGAACTTCATCCAGAATGTAGAAAATACACAGCTTTCCTTTGTTTCGGCGTTTGTTATCAGTTTCGGAAACTTCCCTTTGGTTTGAACATTTCTTCAGCAGCATTCATTCGCGGGCTAAATTCCATATTACCTGAGTTCTTAAAACGTCACATCACCTTATATGTGGACGATATTCTAATAGCAGAAGCTTCATGGGAATTACATAATCGCATCCTCAACAGTTTGTTACGTATTTTTGCAGAATCTGGAATTACAGTTAACGTGGAAAGTTTGAATTCGGTAGGTCAAAGGTGAGGTTTTTGGGACATGTTATTTCTTCTGAAGGCATTCAGCCGGATCCTGAAAAGTTAGAAGCAATCAGAGCCATTCCAGTTCCATCCACAAAAAAACAAGTCCGCAGTTTTCTAGGTCTCGTAAATTTTTACCGTCGTTTTCTGAATATGCAAATTCTTGTTACACCAAAACTTTGTTCTCTCACTGGAAAAAATACTATTTGGAACTGGGACGAACAAGCACAGTTGGAATTCAATTCTTTGAAGGAATCGCTACTTAACGCGCCAATACTAGCTCATCCAGATCTGTCACAAGATTTCTGCCTTAGCACGGATTCTTCTAAAGTCGGTCTTGGTGCCCATTTATTTCAAGAAGCCACAGAAAATGACACTACTGTTCAGAAAACCATTGCTTTTGCTAGCCGAGTGCTAACAAAATCTGAAAAAAATTGTTCCGTTACTGAATTAGAAGCTTTAGCTATCGTTTGGGCATTTAACAAATTCCGTTTCTTTCTTTCTGGTAAGCACGTAAAAGTATACAGTGATCATCGTGCATTACAATTTCGTATGTCTTCAAAATTAAATCATGACAGGTTAAAACGTTGGGCATTGTTTCTGCAAGAATTCCGCTTCACAATAGTCTACATTCCCGCCAAGGAGAACATTGTTGCGGACGCACTGACAACGCGCACCCGCTGGGCTTGAGAAAAGTACCACAGACGGCAACCTCGAGAAAAATTTCAGTATTCTTTACATTCAGAAAGTCGCCTTTGAAAACTTCATCACCACATCTTTAATAGACATTGCTCATGAACAAGATAAAGATCCGATTTGGAAAGACATCAAGAGCAAATGGCATGAAAAGACACACACTCAGATTCGGCATTATTATCTGGTTAGAAACAACATACTGTTCAAATGCTGCACTGTTGATGACAAGCTATGGGTACTTTTCATTCCTGACGACTTTGTTAATAAGCTCATTTGGTACATTCATTTCAGCTATGCACATTTTGGCCCACGAAAATGTTATCATATTCTTCGAACGACTTGTTATTTTAACAATATGGAAAAGAGAATTCGAAGAGTCTTGTCTATTTGTAAACTTTGTCAAAAGGCGAAACCATCTACTATCTCCCATCGTGCTCCGCTGTTTCCTATCATTCCTTCTAAATTAAAAGAATTTGCTGCTGTTGATCTCTTGGGACCGCTTGTCAGAACATCTAATGGATTTGCATACGTTCTAGTCGCTGTTGAACTTACTTCAAAATTTGTTTCTTTCACACCGTTACGTAAAGCCACTGGACGGTCTGTATCCAACGCCTTTGTTAAAAATTTCTTATGTGAAGTTGGACACGTTAGTAAAGTCATTTCAGATAACGGACCGCAATTCAGATCTGCTGTTTGGTCACGCATGCTTTGGAATCATAAAATCAAACCTGTTTTTATTTCATTGTACTCACCACATTGTAACCCATCTGAACAGATTATGAAAGAAATCAATAAGCTTTGCAGACGTTATTGTCACAGGAAGCATCAGCATTGGGACAGATATTTACACTTATTTCAAAACGTGCTGAATGAAATGCCTCACGACTCCACTGCTTTACCACCTGCTCTTGTACTGAAGAATGAAGAACCACCGAACAGAATCAGAGAGCTTGTACCTTTCCTGAATACACGTAAGCTTCGACACAAAGACATAATTGATTTGGCTCTTAAAAATATAAAATCTGCAGCAGACAAAAGGAGAGAACTACACGGTAAAGCAAATGCAAAGAAATTATATATTGGTCAGAAAGTTCTCATTAAAGCTCATTCATTGTCACATAAGAAGAAACACTTGAGTCACAAATTCTTTCTAGTTTACAATGGACCTTACAGAATCCGACGTATACCACATGATAATTGCGTTGAAGTTGAAACTCTGCGTACTAGGAAGAGTAAAGGTTTACACCACATTTCACATGTAAAACCGTTTATTGAAAGATAATCTGCTTTTTAACTTTGTCATTGCCATAAAACTTTTCACTTTACATTACTAGTATGCTTGTCAGACTTAGAATCTGTTAACATGCAACAATGTTTGAAGTTAAATATCCAGTCAAGAACCAAGAGAACTTATTGAAACAGAAATTACGAATGCATTGTTATTGTGAACAGGCGACACAGTGTTATTGTGGGCGTACGTTCTTGCTTGTTAGTTGCACGATTACATAATGACTATAAGGCTCACATACATAGAACATTTACCAGTAGTGCTAATGAGATTTTAATGCAACATTTTGGTTTACTTGAAAATACATTCTGGGTTTAAAGTACTTTCTGTGAGATACCAGACGACAGAGTGATTAGTTTATGTGACAGATACACGATTTTATCGCGACGCCACTAATGAGTGACAATTTACAATGTTGCTTTTGCGCTATATCTGTTTTATATCTGCACAGTTTTTCTGAATTATTCTGGAAAGTAAAACAGGTTTTAGTAGTAACTTTTGTGGTATAGCTACAATGAGACTGCCTTTTCCGTAGCACAACAATACGTTACAGCACAGGACTTTCCTCATCACGGCAATAAGCGTAATAACTAAGACATTTATACGCAAAGCATTTCACTTTTGTGTATTATGAGGTAAGTACATTAACTTCTGCAGAACTTAGCTTTCGGAGGACGATAACTACGACACTTCCACACAGATTATGTTGCAACAAGACGCACATTTAGCGCTACAGTACACGTATTTGAGTGATTTATTTTCTACTTAAAACATTTATTTTTAAAGAGTTTAGAATTACAAAGAAAGTTTTCCGTGATACATTTCATTCCATTGCTGTAATCTGTAACACCTGAGGGTATAATTACATTAATCCTCAGGGGGGTACACGCTTACTTTGTGTACCATGTGTGTGGCAACCACAAGGAACCCTAGCTAATATGGTATTTGCTTATACAACTTTACACATCGGTACCATATTTCTCTAACACACAAATTACACAGCTATCTGATCATGTAACTGAGAGATAAACTTTTTTTTTATTACATCAGTGACAGATGTTTACGCAATTACACAGTTGAATAACTTCACACTTATGAAATTGTATTTTGTCTGTACTTTGTGAAATGTTCATATTTTTTCAGAACCATTGTGATACTATGAGAGCTTTGAATGATATATTTGGTAAGGGAGCATGATTTTAAAGTACGTTTGAGGTAGATGACACTATTGAAATGAGCAGAGAATTTTTTTAGGTTTTGAAATTATTGGAGGAAGCTACAACGATTTTGAGAATTGACTGAGATGTTATGATATTATTACGACGACGATGTGTACTATGCTGTTGAGATATGTTTATGATCAATAAGGTGATGCTACCGTATATGAGGAATAAGAAGTATGTTGGAAACCAAGAATCGTACTTTAAGAGTTATGAAATGTGCGTAAATGCGTGACTGTATCACAATGCTGACGAATATTTTTTTTTGGACACTTATATTTATAGGATTTTGTTTCTACAGATTTGCAACGCTAATTCTTGACCTGTGAAATATTTTTATGTGAGACTGTCACTGTAGCGGAAACTGCTGTCGTAAATATTTCCGTAAGAAAGTTTAGTGACCACCTGCATGTAATGCGTCGCGGGCACCCACCTGGGCGACAGCCGCCCGAAAAAAAAAGCCATTAGCCTTTCAGCGGCACAGGTAGAAAAAAAAAAGGGAGGCCATATCCTCGCTATTGACATTCCTTTGTAAAAAGCATCGCAAAAACGACACGGTCGAACTTGAAAACATATGATTACACTGTGGAGCTCTTAATTTATGATATTTACTGAAATGCTTATGAATTGATGGGAAATATTCTTACATCTGCAAACCTGATAATGGCAAGTGTCTTTCTACGAGAGTTGAGAGCTACTGACTTACGAAATGCCACATAGCTATTGAATGATGTTGTTATGCTTTGGTTTGCATAATTGCTTATTTCATTTGACATCTGTTTTCCAGCTGTGTTGCAGCATTGGTTTCATAAAATAAAATTAAATGCATTTGCTAATGTGAACACTTTCTGTCAACAGATCTATTAAATAATAATTTTGTGATCCACATTCTTCAAAAAAGGAGCACTTGGAAAGGAAAGAACAATACGAAGGGACTAGTAACAGTAACTGCATACATAATATTCTTTTCAAGTACATGGTAATATTTTTTTTTACAATAAGTTGTTGTGGTGCACCACTTTAATTACTTAGACATTAAGATGTGATTATACATTTCCCTTATCTGCATTGTTATCTTTAGTGTACTATTTTTTCTGCTTGAGCTATGTCATGTTTAGGTATTTCATTTTCTGCTGCTGTTTGCCAGGCATAGTGTTGCTGAATTTGAATTTGTGTTACTCTGCTAAGCCAGATTTATTTTTCTTGTTTGCTGCGCATTGCCTCATATTAGTTGTAATGTGAATTGCTTGGTAATTTAGATTTACTGTAGCTTGCTTTGCAAATTTCCATTTTTTTGTCATTGCTGTTTGTGTTAATTGTTTTGTGCTGCTGCATTGCCTCGTCCCTTAGATTAATATCTGAGCTCAGTAGATTTAAGTTAGCTTAAGAGGGGGTAGACTATATAAGACCCTAACTATGGAGAATAGGGAAAGAATGCTTTGAAAGTTATATGAAAACGATTTGGGCCTAAATGAGTATTGTACAATGGGCCATATTTCTTTTGAAAGAAATATGTCGCTGTAGCCTAAAAGCCATCCGACAAGATAGGACCAATGGCGACTGAAGAGAATGGTTGAACGTGACAGAAGTGCAACGTTTCCAAAAACTGCTGAAGATTTATACGGTGGGTTATCAATGAGTGTCAAGGAGCAAACCATTCAACGAAACATCATCGATATGGGCTTTCAGAGCCGAAGGCCATCTCGATGACTTGCCGACAGAAAGCGTTACGCTTCACCTGGACCCGTCATCACCGACACTGGGCTGTTGATTACTGGAAACATGTTGCCTGGTCCGACGAGTCTCATTCAATTCGTATAGAGCGTATGGAGATATACGGGTATGAAGACAACCTCATGAATGGTTCAAATGGCTCTGACCGCTATGGGATGTAACTGCTGAGGTCATCAGTCCCCTAGAACTTAGAACGACTTAAACCTAACTAACCTAAGGACATCACATACATCCATGCCCGAGGCAGGATTCGAACCTGCGACCGTAGGGGTCGCGCGGTTCCAGACTGTAGCTCCTAGAACCGCTCGGCCACCCCGGCCGGCAACCTCATGAATCCATTGGCCCTGCATATCAGCAGGGAACTGCTCAACGCGGTGCAGGCTCTGTAATGGTGTGGGACGTGGGCAGTTGGAGTGATATGGGGCCCCTCATACATCTACATACGGCTCTTACAGGCTTATGTACGTAAGCATCCTGTCTGATCATCTACATCCATTCATATCCATTCGACATTCCGACGGACTGGGGCAATTCCAGCGGAAAATGCGACAACCGACATGTCCAGAATTGCCACAGAGTGGCTCCAGGAACACTCTTCTGAATTTAAACACTTCCGCTGCCCACCAAACTCCTCAGACATGAATTATTTAACGTATTTGGGATGTCTTGCAACTTCCTGTACAGAAGAGATCTCCATCACGTTGTACTCTTACGAATTTATTGCCAGCCCTGCAGGTTTCATGGTCTCAGTTCCTTCCAGCACTATTTTAGACATTAGTCGAGTTCAGGCCAGTTCGTGTTGCGGCACTTCTGTGTGCTTGAGGGCGCCGTACACGATATTAGGCAGTTGTACAACTTTTTTGGCTCTTTAGTGTATATATATCTCCCTTCTGTTACTCTTCATCGCCTTTGAGCCGTGGTAAAAACTGCTGTTATGCAGAGCTCGCCGCAGCGCGTAGTGTGAAGCAGTCGCAATCCGTTTCTGGCGGTGGCGCCGCTGTAGCAATCGCAGCTTTGGTGTCTCCCTCTGGTGGGAAAGGGGAAAGGTTGCGTGTTCACGTGTATTTAAGGGGCGTTATGAGCTCACCATTGAGTCAGTCTGGGAGTCAGTCTGGGTCAGTCTCTCGTCCCCAGCTTGCTAGTCTGTCTCTCGTCCGAATTTGTGAGGCAGATAGTGTGTCTGTCGTCCGGAGTGCTAGTACGGCTTTCGTTCAGATCAATCTTTAAAGCCGGATAAATGAGAGTCTTTCCACTCCGCCAGTAAGAGAACCCAGCGAGTGGTCGCCCGGTCGGGGTTTAGTTCCTGCATCCTTGTCTGCGCGTTAGGCCGCCAGTCTGCTCGAGCATGTCCAGGCAATGGTCAATGGCGGTTGGATCGACCGGTTGGTCGGTCGTGCACTGGGACACAAGATGACTTGTCCGTCTTGAGCGTCGGCGCATGTGAGGTCGCCACGTGAGTCCAGTGGGCCGCTCCATATAGCGAGGGCTAATAGCTTCGCCGTCGACACGAGAGCAACAGGAGTCAACCCACGACATCGGTCTGGCCGGTGCGAGTTGCGACGCCGTGAGACGGGAGATCAGCGCGCCTTCCTGCGTCCGTTGAAGCGGCTGGCAGCGGACGGTTCGGGAGAGCGTTTTGGGGGTGCTGCGCCAGGTCTTCGCCAGAAATCGCAGTTTATTAGAAGTTAAGTGATTGGTGGTATGTTGTTTGATTTACTCTTGTTAAATTCTACTTGTTTTCTTGGTTAGGTTACCAGCCGTTTTGCTTTGGAGTCGTCTCACCATTCTTATCCGTTTGCCCACCTGTGTGAAGGTGGTTGTTTATAAATTGGGTGGTCCGTTTTTCCGTTGTGGAGTAGGTGAGGGTTAGAGCAACCTGCGGTTCGGATTGTTAGGTAATCTCCCTATTAATCTACCGTACGTTAGTAGCTGCCTCTGTCATGTTTCTCGGATTTGGTGTGTTAACGAATTTTTTGCTTGGAGTGTAACGACCTAACACCTGAAATATGTTTTGATCTTTGGAAACTTTGATATTATGCCTATGATCTTGAGAGGTGGCATGTGTGTACTGTAGAGCATGTTAACTATTGTTTGGTCAACCTTGTAGAATTTTATATACGATTGCATTTCGTGGACTTTTACTTAAATGATCATTTTAGTATATAAAGTTGCCACCCTTTCACCGTAAGACTTTTCTTAGAAGTTAAAATCAAGTTGCACTTTCGGTGACAAGGTTAATATTTTAATTGTTAGTGTTTTGTACCATTTCCATCCATCCTACGGGTGGTGCATAGTTTGTGTGCTTGTGTAAATTGTTAAAACTCTTAGTTTAAAGTTATCTGGTGTGTTGCAGACTTGCACCAGTGTAGTGTTTCAGAGGCTGTTATGAGCGGTCGTAACTACAGCCGTGTCAAAAGGGAGCGGCAAGGTTCTCCACCCGAAAACTCATACAGTTAAAACTTGTTTCTTTCTGCCTCTGAATAAATTGTAACTTTGATATTTAGAGGGCGCTTACTGATTATAGTTTTAAATCTGTTTCTTTAAAAAAATGCTTTTAGGCACTATTAAAGTGAATAAAATTCCCATTTGTTAAAAGGAATTTGGTTATGGATTCATCAATTACTCCCTGGCAACTACTTCCTTGCTTACATAGTGTGATTAAATGTGTAAATGTTCTTGATGAATCGCAAGTAAATAAAATAAATTCTTAAGGATATGCTTTGAAAATAAATCACGGTTCAGGTAGTAACGCATCTGAAATGTAACGTCCACTGTTCAGAGTTCCGTCAATGCGAACAAGAGGTGACCGAGACGTGTAACCAATGGCACCCCATGCCATCACGCCGGGTGATACGCCAGTATGGCAATGGCGAATACATGCTTCCAATGTGCGTTCACCGCGATGTCGGCAAACACGGATGCGACCATCATGATGCTGTAAACAGAACCTGGATTCATCCGAAAAAATGACGTTTTGCCAGTCGTGCACCCAGGTTCGGCGTTGAGCACACCATCGCAGGCGCTCCTGTCTGTGATGCAGCGTCAAGGGTAACCGCAGTCATGGTCTCCGAGCTGATAGTCCATGCTGCTGCAAACGTCGTCGAACTGTTTGTGCAGATGGTTGTTGTCTTGCAAACGTCCCCATCTGTTGACACGGGGATCGAGACGTGGCTGCACGATCCGTTACAGCCATGCTGATAAGATGCCAGTCATCTCGAATGCTAGTGATACGAGGCCGTTGGGATCTAGCACGGCGTTCCGTATTACCTTCCTGAACCCACCGATTCCATCTATAACTAGTGGCTAAAGAATAACAGTGCACCACAAAAATAAGAGTAAACAAGACGAACAGTGTGAAACAAGAAGTTCGGAATATAAAAAATCTGCTTATATTTCGTAAATGAAATGGTAGTACGATCTCCAGACGAGATGAGAGGAAACGCAGATGCCAAACAAAAATGTGAGGAGTTATAAGTAATTACTTATTTACATAAAAACGCAACATGAAATGTTTTAAATATAAAATTAACGGATATCAGTACAAAACTATGTCGTTATAGATACCACTGAAGATCTCTTAGAGTAAATAAAAGCCAAACACGTCATGGAGAAATAAATTACTGTGCAACAACAAAAGACCGTTTTTGTTAACAAAATTAATAATTATGTGCATGCTACGGAGGATAGCCACGCAAACAAACTTTTTAGCCTAAAACTGGTTCGAAAAACACTTTGACAGGCACTTAAGTATGCGTTACAGAGTATTCAAGTGGTTGTAGATATAGATGAAATATTTTCTTGACTCATGAGACATTGCGACACAGGCTACACATTATTTATTTTTAGTTTTAAGTTAAATACTGAGGTCAAGTTACTGGCGCGTACGTGTGTTATTTAGCATTTCGTAAATACGTGAAATGTGGCGCTACTGCCATCTATCTGCTATGAACTAAATTCAATACTGATTTTTCTGTGATAGACACAGAGCGCGGGAGTGATCGCGTCTCTAAATGCAGATGCACGACCGACGAGTTTCCCTGCTGCAATTGGAGAGAGACTGCTCTACATATGCTACGTTGAGAGATTTTTATGTATGAAAAGTGCTGTGTAAGTCCAATGCACAAAATTAGTGCACAGTAGAATGAAGTGAGAATCGAGTAATTAAGATACACTACGGGCCATTAAAATTGCTACACCACGAAGATGACGTGCTACAGACGCGAAATTTAACCGACAGGAAGAAGATGCTGTAATATGCAAATGATAAGCTTTTCAGAGCATTCACACAAGGTTGGCGCCGGTGGTAACACCTACAAGTGCTGACATGAGGAAAGTTTCCAACCGATTTCTGATAACAAAAAGCAGTTGACCGGCGTTGCCTGGTGAAACGTTGTTGGCGCCTCGTGTAAGGAGGAGAAATGCGTACCATCACGTTCCCGACATAGATAAAGATAAGATTGTAGCCTATCGCCATTGTTGTTTATCGTATCGCAAAATTGCTGCTCGCGTTGGTCGAGATCCAATGACTGTTACCAGAATATGGAATCGGTGGGTTCAGAAGGGTATTACGGAACGCCGTGCTGGATCCAAACGGCCTCGTATCACTAGCAGTCGAGATGACAGGCATCATAACCGCATAGCTGTAACGGATCGTGCAGCCACGTCTCGATCCCTGAATCAACAGATAGGGACGTTTGCAAGACAACAAAAATCTACACTAACAGTTCGACGACGTTTGCAGCAGCATCGACTATCAGCTCGGAGACCATGGCTGCGTTACCCTTGACGCTGCATCACAGACAGGAGCGCCTGCGATGGTGTACTCAACGACGAACCTGGGTGCACGAATGGCTAAACGTCATTTTTTGGGATGAATCCAGGTTCTGTTTATAGCATCATCATGATGGTCGCATCCGTGTTTGGCGACATCGCGGTGAACGCACATTCGATGCGTGTATTCGTCACCGCCAAACTGGTGTATCACCCGGCGTGATGGTATTGTGGTATGGGGTGCCATTGGTTACTCGTCTCGATCACATCTTGTTCGCATTGACGGCACTTTGAACAGTGGACGTTACATTTCAGATGTGTTACGACTCGTGGCTGTACCCTTCATTTGATCCCTGCGAAACCCTACATTTCAGCAGGATAATGCACGACCGCATGTTGCAGGTTGTGTACGGGCCTTTCTGGATACAGAAAATGATCGACTGCTGCGTTGGCCAGCACATTATCCAGATCTCTCACAACTGAAAACGTCTGGTCAATGGTGGCCGAGCAACTGGCTCGTCACAATACGCCAGTCACTACTCTTTATGAACTGTGGTATCGTGTTGAAGCTGCATCGGCAGCTGTACCTGTACACGCTATCCAAGCTCTGTTTGACTCAATGCCCAGGCGTATCAAGGCAGCTATTGGGACCAGAGGTGGTTGTTCCGGGTACTGATTTCTCAGGATCGATGTACCCAAATTGCATGAAAATGTAATCACATGTCAATTCTAGTATAATATATTTGTCCAATGAATACTCGTTTATCATCTGCATTTCTCCTTGGTGTAGCAATTTTAATGGCCAGTTGTGTATAAATTGAGCTTTTCTGTGGAAGTTATTGTTATGTAACAATTTTCAAAAATGGCTTGTTTTGAAAATTAGGGATAATTTTAAGTAGTCTGTACCTGAATTAGTGCCTACCTCGATTTAAATTTTTATTTCGGTGGTAGCTATGCGAGCTAGTAAGGTGGTGTGATGAAAGTTAAATGAGAAATTGCTATACTTAATATGTTTTTATTCTTTGCGAGAGGCGCTGATGCTATCCTAATATTTTGTGCGCTAGAATCGCAAACGGCAGGTCGACTGAATTCTGATTTGAATTTAGTTTTGAAGGTGTTGCAGTATTAAACCGGAAGCTAAAGAAACGACTTATAAACAAACATGAACTGTGAACTGCATTATGACTGACTTAGTCACTTTCCAATTTGGTGGCTAAGAAGTTTTATTCAGCTCCTGATATAGTTCTGTGGTTACTAAACGTTGATTATCCGACTGAAAGTAATACCGCAGATAATTTTTTTTTATTGATTTGGTGAAATATGTATATCATTTGGACATCTCCGTCAGTTTACAGAGGGCTCCTATGTCTTCGAAGGTTATTTTTTGTGTACTGTTCCCGATCGGTGTCCACCAAAGTTCGAGTAACTGAAAGTATTTTAATGAAAAGAAAACAGAACTTTCAGCCTGCTTCTTGTCAAAAATATATCGATATCGTGACTCAGAATTTCGATCTTGGAGTTACCACAGTTAATGCTAGGCCATTTCACTGTCCGTTACAATGAAGAGCACGAAAATTCACAGTAATTGCAAAGTAATGTTTTTTCTCATTATATTTGATAAGTATAAACCTGACGAATGTCAGGTTGTTATGCGATCTTTATTGTTTTGGAGTTCCGCAGCTCACATAGTTGAAGTTCTGATGAAGATAAGCGCGACCATGGAACATTCGTAGTAGCAGTGGTTGCAAGCAAAGCAGCTGGCCGCCTTATGGTGTCAGCGATAAATTTTCCATTTACATTTTAATTTCTACGGCCTACTTGGCACGACAATGTCAATTGATACAAAGTTTTTTAAATTCTCAGAAAAATATGTGTACTCTCCAGGCTCAAATGGCTCTGAGCACTGTGGGACTTAACTGCTGAGGTCATCGGTCCCCTAGAACGTAGAACTACTTAAACCTAACTAACCTAAGGACATCAAGCACATCCATGCCCGAGGCAGGATTAGAACCTGCGACGTGGTTCCAGACTGAAGCGCCTAGAACCGCTCGGCCACTCCGGCCAGCAGTACTCTCTAGGAACAGACAGTGTTATACGTGTCAAGAACCAAGAGAATGGAAGACCAAGAGAAGAGTGTTCCGATGAAAATGGGCGCAAAGCAAATGTGCAGCCCTCCTCTGCTGTCAGTGCTGAAAATCGTAGAGGGAATGACAGAAAGAAACGAAATATTTTAAATTGGGATTAAAATTTTGGGTGAAATGAAATCGCTGATCACATTGCTCTTCTTTGTAACTGTGACGAAGACTTACAGAATCTGTTGAGTAGAATGAAAAATTTGCAGAGCACAAAACAGGAATTGAGAGTAAACGAAAGGAGCACAAAAATACCGAGGAGCAACGGGAATGATTTTTCGGAAGTCATTTAGCAGACGAAATCAAAGAATTTTGCTAGCTTGGAAGCAACACAGAAGATGATGAATGAAGTAGCAGACTATAAGGAGGACACTGTCACATGCATATAGAGCATTTCTCGTCAAGTATCATGCATAATCCATTATTTGAGAATTACGTTCCTGAAAATGCACGTCTAAAGAACAGCAACTGAAACACGACTGTAGGAAGGCATGAAAAGAACACAATTAAAGTTTTGGAGATGTGGTACTAAAGAAGAATGTCGAAAATAGAATGGACTGGTCAGATAATGTGGGAAACACTGAGTGAAAGGAGGAACAGCACAATAGGATTTGTGTTAACAGTTAAGGGAACAACTTCCATTGTAATAGAGGACGTCGTATAGGGGGAAAAATCGCAGCGGTTGAAGGAGATGGAATATATAAAACAAATATTTCAGGACATTATCTTTAGGCCTTATTCGGAGATGGTGAAGTTGGCAGAAGACAGGGAATGATCCGGTGAACGCATTAAACAACTCAGAAAACTGAAGATAGATAAAAGAGTGAAACAGGAAGTGAAGCCAAGATACTTAAGCTACCGGTAGAAATCACCCGTACAAGATTTATACAAGCGTACAGCATTCGATGAAATGTAAGGTTGCTTAGCGTAGGCCTATTTCAAAGGTTACAGTAAGATTATCATACCTTCCTTAGACAACAATATATAATTTTAGAAAAAGGGGATAGAATAGTGATATTCAAAATTACAGTTGTTTGAGATAGAGCAATTAATTAATGTGTACCTTAGTCTCACGAAAAGTTTCAACTTGAAAAGTTACTCGTACTTTCGAACACTCAACATTCCCATCGGCAAATCTAGAAGATTAACATATTGCACCGCACTTGCTATTCGCTACGCAGTTGTGCAGTTGGGGGAAATCACAGATAAATTTGGAGGTACTTTAGTTTCGTCACACACATTTCTAGAAACAGCCACTAATGTTGTGGAAATATTCGTGATTCTTGCTACAAAGTTTTACGTTAGTTTCGTTGACACTGTATGAGTTTCTCCTGAAAGGAAGTTCTTCCCGCTACGTGACGTAAGTATAGCGTAAAATAAGCTTCACTGACAGTCTCTCCCAGCCCGCAGCTACAGTGCGGAAGTGATCTAGCTCACAGAGTTAAATCGGTTGGAAGATCCTTAGGTTATACTAGTCACTTCAAACACCACGTTATATACTGCTCGCGATATGCGACGATAAGATGAGCGTTTCGTGGACAAATGCTTTCGTCTTGTAGTTTAAAATCACAACTACATCTTTTGCATTGAAATTTGAATAAAGAAGGTAAAAATTATAAGTGATTCACTAAAATATATAGTTTCGTAATTTGAAGATAAGTAACAAATGGGTAAATTAAGACAGCAGTCATATTATTTCGAGGTTCTGATCAATTTCAGCTTACGTGAGGCATCTGAAATCGAAATTTTTCACTACAAAGATATTCGTTCGGAACAGGTACATTGCACATCACACAATTAAGGGTATTCTTAGATAACATAGCTATCTGTAAATTATGAATATGACTTAATTTACTTTGGAAATAAGAAACACGTGTCAAATTAACAAGACGTTTCTCTGTTCACACTGCGTATTACATCATCCTCTAGGTAACGACGTATCTTTTCTACCTGGAATGGAATTCTAATCTTTCTGCAAACATTTTAATTACATTTATTCCACGTATTTCTGCCATGGAGTGTACAACGCGTTATATCAAGTCTTACTGAGCAGTCTCTCGTAGTCCTGCACATGTAGGTACCTTTCAGTTATGAATAAATCGACAACAAAAGCAGCAGATCGCTATTGTATGTATCAATATTGATACACGTAAAAATCACTACAGAGGTGTCATTGAACCATTTTCATATTGCGTGATATTTATCAGTTACTTTTTTGAAGTATTCCTCAGCTTTTTACATATTTTGTTACTATATTCACAAAAGTAGGACATCATAGAAAACGTAATGAATAGTTTGAGTAGGAGGTTTCATCTATTAATGGAACAATCTCGTTTTACTTAACAGAGCTGCAGTGTGTTACCAACACAGTCGCCCAATGGTCAGTGTCTATTCCTAATAATGAAACTAGAAAAACTGATGGGAGAAAAATTTTTATCCCAATATGAAGCTGAAAGTAAACCAAGTTCTTTTGTCTCCTCTTTCACGATATGATATGAAGCTGGAAGTCTAGTACGTGACATGTACATTTTGATATTAGTGTTTCCCGCTGCATATTTTGTATTGCTTTCTTTTACAGCTTTTTCATAGACCGTCTCCCATAGATCGCACCATGAAGGTGAACCATTGAGTATATAATTGAAATTTATCATCTAAAGGTGACATGGCATAACATTACTCGTTTGTGTATAACGAACGTTGCTACCGGTATTGTTGAGTTCAACAGTTTTAAATCCTAGAATCTGGGCAGTTGGTTGTTGAAGTAATTGTTAACAACTTTGGAATTTATTGGGAATCTGTCCTTTTTTCCCTACGTATGAAACCTGTCAAACACCTTTGTACATGCTATGGAACTTAGGCAGGCAGTCTAGGTCTGCATGGAAATTTTATTATTTAGAAAAATAACAATGAGTAAGCACATGGACTCGGAAGTGAGCGTAAATGCTTCTAGATCTATAGTACACGTGATCAGATACCGTACCTTGTATTTTAGCTTTCCTTACCTAAATGAACAGTCTGTTATGTTAGTTGCAACGTTCCATCTGATCATTACGTTAGGTGGCAGGTAATGAAACTACACAAAATAAATCAGCATCTCATCACTAAACACAACGAGTCATGTCTAAACATGGCGATATAATCTTCTAGAACACCATGTCTGTATTGAGGTAATGTTTTTCTATTACCGAAATATTCGCTCGGATGAACATTAATGACAAATAAGAATTAAATTATGTGCCTGATATGGAGTCAAACCGAGACTCTCTGGTTGGAGTCTGTCCATGAAGCGTGCACCGATAACCCGAAATGTAGCCCAGTGGCCGAGATAGGAAGGGAATGCTGGGCCGTTTCCGTTCTTCGTAAGTTTTCATCAATTTAGTGAGACCATTTTAGCTTGGAACTCAACAGGGCAATATTTAATGCCTTTTACTAATGCCAGTACTTCAATTTTTTGTGATGCAAGAAGAGACAGCCAGAGCGGCAACTAAGATGGATGTTTATTTAGTCAGTGACGGGTTTCGGGCTACACACATTCTCAACCCACCCAATGTTTGCCAAGTAAAATGTCCACCCAAAATAGCAGTAAATGAAGTGACTACATACGTGTATGGTAACAACTAATGTTCTGTCTCTTTTTGCACGACACTCTGAAATGAGTTACTGTCCCACATTACCCAGAGATCTGGAGTATTACAAGTTCATTTTTGTCCGTGTTGAATTGCGCAATAACATCTACATCTACATTTATACTCCGCAAGCCACCCAACGGTGTGTGGCGGAGGGCACTTTACGTGCCACCGTCGTTACCTCCCTTTTCTGTTCCAGTCGCGTATGCTTCGCGGGAAGAACGACTACCGGAAAGCCTCCGTGCGCGCTCGAATCTCTCTAATTTTACATTCGTGATCTCATCGGGAGGTATAAGTAGGAGGAAGCAATATATTCGATACCTCATCCAGAAACGCACCCTCTCGAAACCTGGACAGCCAGGTACACCGCGATGCAGAGCGCCTGTCTTGCAGAGTCTGCCACTCGAGTTTGCTAAATATCTCCGTCACGCTATCACGCTTACCAAAATAACCCTATGACGAAACGCCCCGCTCTTCTTTGGATCTTATCTATCTCCTCCGTCAATCCGATCTGGTACGGATCCCACACTGATGAGCAATACTCAAATATAGGTCGAACGAGTGTTTTGTAAGCCACCTCCTTTGTTGATGGACTACATTTTCTAAGGACTCTCCCAATGAATCTCAACCTGGTACCCACCTTACCAACTATTAATTTTATATGATCATTCCACTTCAAATCGTTCCGCACGCAAACTCCCAGATATTTTACAGAAGTAACTGCTACCAGTGTTTGTTCCGTTATCATATAATCATACAATAAAGGATCCTTCTTTCTATGTATGCGCAGTAAGAGTTTTTTACAATAACATGTCTTCCAATGAGTAAAATACTGTTTACTATAAATAACAATAAGTGATTGAAATAGACATAGAAAGTATATCTTCTCTGGGAACTGCAGGCGGGCCCTATTTTCCGAACCTTATGGAGGAAAGTACTGAAGCTACAAAAACGGTGGTTAACGGAATGATCTGACAAATTCGTATCATTACACACTTCAAGCGTTTTTCGAGGCTTCTCGCAATTAATGTTCTATTTAGAAACATATGACGTATGCGGGAACAGATACTCGTCTCTGTTTAGATGATAACAAGCTAATGACGACCCATGATGATTTAGCCATAACGTAAAATGATTGTATGCAAGCTGATTTGTAATAGTGAAAAGAAAACCTGTGGTAAAAACTTTTTTTTTCTACATTTGCTTGTGAATCACTAAAGAAGCTTAAAACACTCATATGCACCATGACTGAGCTAAATTGAAACAACTTACCACTGACAGGTTGATCGTCTTGATACAATTTCCGTTGTAATCAGCATAGCCTGATCTACATCTGGTAGGCACATCCAAAGCGTTGTAAAGGGTCAGATTGGTCGTATTCTTCGTGTCCTCGGGCAGCACAGTTGCATACTCCTCAATGTCTACGGATGGTTCTGTTGTATTTTCCGCGTGGTCTGCATCGGCAAATGTGGTGTGCAGAACTAGCACGGTACACATCAGATGCGACAACATACTTCCTCCGCAGTGTTCTTGGCAAAAATGAAGTCTCCTACAGGATGCGGTGTGCTTACGATGCGCTCTTCTCCGAGGCAGTAAAAACCTCAAGGTGAACTACTCGCTTAACTAGAAACCAGCTATCAAATGACGAAATTTTCCCACTAACAGGCCAAGACAATCGGCGGAAACCAGCCCTCTTAAGGTTACCTAACGACAACGCTGTTAATTATTGCAGACTTGCAACTTTGCATTATCTGTTGGGTACTTTATTGGCCTGGCACAACAGATAACCGCCTGAAATCTACATGATATATTTCCTGACACGTGTGGACGTAAAAGTGATTCTCCGCTAATTTTTGTAGCATTTTTGTATTTTTCATCTTTGTGTGACATTGAAGCAAGTCATTAAACATCAACCACTTCCCGACTTATAACTCCCTTGGTGATATCAATTGAGGTATGGCCCCTTTCAAAACTCCAAGTTAATTTGGACATCCTTCGGCAAACGGGGAGAAAAAGCCACCCAGGTCTACTGTTAATCATTAGTGAGTGAATTTTTACATGCTAGCTCTCACAATTTAGTTCATGTCTCTATGAGGGTTTGTTATCTTTTCTCATTTCAAGATGCGGTATGAAGACTTCATTGTCATTTCATAAAAAGTGGCTCTTTTGAAAATCCATGTACGTTCGGACTTCTCTCGGCAAACGCGGAGACTTTTTAGTCTCCCAGTTCTACTATTAGTAATTAGCAAGCGAATTTCTACACGATAGCTCTCGAAATGTACTGTGTCTCTACTGGAAGGTTTGTTACCGTCTCTGATTTAAGGATATAGTATGAAGACTTCACTCTCATTTAATAAGAGGCGGCTCTCTGAGAGACGATTGACAACATTTTTTAGGGCTGCTGATTCACTTTTGGTATTAGAGTCTGACTGCATTTGTCTTTCGTTACACTTCTCTGCAAACTTCTACAGCCTAATCACTTAGAATGGATTTCAGTCACATATTAGTCTCAGCTCGTATCCTCTTGCCAGAAATTTGTGTACGTCGTAAGCATGTCTGTTTTGTTTTTCATACAGTTTATACACTAACTGAAATTCATTATTCCGGTGCTTAGACATTTCCCTCACTACCATATTAAAGATGTCAGTTCCTTCTTCTGATTAATCGCTGAAATTCCTCAGATCTCCTGTCAATGTGAAAGAATTAAGTAAATATAGGAGTAGTAGTGTGGAAAATGAGAAGTAGCTATGAATGTCTCATCTAAGGCGAAAAATCAAATACTCAAAAAGACAAAATAAGTATGACTGTACAAAAATGTTAAAAATATTTGAATAGTTGTAAAATTACGTAACCACATTGCTAGTGCCAGCAGTAATCGGCTCCCATCGTAAAGAAAGACTGGTATGCTTTCGGATTGTAGCCTCTGAACGTCGTGTGATGGAGATACTGAAACTTTTAGTAATACCATGGTCATAAAATCAAATGAAATCTGTTACTTGATACCTACTTTTTAATGCTTCGCGAACTGATTGTCCTATACTTGGATCGATTTGGTTTTGTAATTTGTTAATTATCATCATTTAAGTATTTTCAGTGAACTTAGTTCGACCAGAGACCATTTCTGGGCTATGTTATTTTACTATTTCAAATCCTTTTTAACACGTAAACAACGTAAAGAGCGCGTTAGAAAAGCATTTTGCGAAGAAGCCCAAAATGAATCGACAATTTGTTAGTGCAGTGAATTCAATACGTCCGCAGCTCGTGGTCGTGCGGTAGCATTCTCGCTTCCCACGCCCGGGTTCCCGGGTTCGATTCCCGGCGTGGTCAGGGATTTTCTCTGCCTCGTGATGACTGGGTGTTGTGTGATGTCCTTAGGTTAGTTAGGTTTAAGTAGTTCTAAGTTCTAGGGGACTGATGACCACAGATGTTAAGTCCCATAGTTCTCAGAGACATTTTTTGAATTCAATACAGATCGGCATTTTCTTGATGATGAATTTCACGAAGGATGTCCAGGAACTACTCCTACTGACGAAAATATTGCCGCTGTTCGAGCATTGCTTCAAGAAAATCGACGTCTATCCTATAAATTTACTGGGGCGACATTGAGCATTGGAGGAATCAAATGGTTCAAATGGCTCTGAGCACTATGAGACTTAACATCTGAGGTCATCAGTCCCCTAGAACTTATAACTACTTAAACCTAATTAACCTAAGGACATCACACACATCCAAGCCCGAGGCAGGATTCGAACCTGCGACCGTGGTGGTCGCGCGGTTCCGGACTGAAGCGCCTAGAACCGCTCGGCCACACCGACCGGCAAGGAATCAAATTCAAATCATTTTACATTACAGGTTGGACGTGAGCAAACTTCCTAGTTGGTGGTTTCCACATAAATTGACTCCGGATCAGAAATAACACCGTTCTCATTGGTGCCCAAAAACTCTGAAAATAATCGAAAGCGGCACTTCAAGTTATGTTTGGAATATCGTTATTGTTGATGTACAGCCTAATGGAATCATTGTTATGATCCTGAAAAGAACTGTAAATCAGCTCGGCCTCTCGAACACAACCTATGCCTAGAAAATTCCGACGAATTTGCAGTGCTGGTAAGGAGATAATTGCCAGTTTTATTTTTCTAAAACGGGCCATATGATTATAATTTTAGTATCAGAAGATACACGAGCCGCAACAGCCGACTGCACAAAGATGTGTCTTTAATGCAATGTTTGAAGAAGTTCATAAATTTCCCATCACGATAACCCAGCATTACCTACAGGAAAACTAAGAACTGAAGACATGGATGCTCTAAAGGTCAGCTCCATGGACCACTCACCGTACAACTCTCAGATAGCTATCTTCTGATTTGTCTTTGCTTCTAAAAGTTAAAGTTAAGATTCGTGTAATCACTTCCTTGTCATTAGATGAAGCAATAGAACATTATAAAATTCTGGTTTCTAAAGGGCCTCAGGAAGACTGTATCATTGCTTTAAGGAGTGCCATCATCGAATGTTAAAATGTGCTTATGTTAACGGGGAAAATTTTGATTTTCTAAAAACTTACAGTTTATCCCTCGTATTTCGAACGTCATTGATGAGGCAAAACATTATGACCACCTGCTTAATAGCTTGTTTGTCCGTCCTTGGAACGGAATACGTCACTGATTCTCGTATCAGGGACCCGAAAGCTTGTTGGTAGGTTTGTGGAGTTACGTGGCAGTAGATGTCTATGCATTTAACATCGCCGGAATGCAGGCGGTTCGCAATAGTGAGCATCTTTGATTACTACCGAAAGTCCCACGTAAGCTCAGGAGAATTTCTTCCACAGCATAATACTGCTGCCCACCAGCCTGCATCCGTGGCGAGTTGCACGTTCCGTGCCGCCTTTCACATCGACGATGGCGTTTGTGGAGACGACCAGCGATGTAGTGCAGCAAAAACGCAATACCAAAAAAGCCGAAATGTTTCACTGATCGGCGGTCGAACCCCGATGGATCCGCGCCCCGTAACGATGACTTTGGGTCAACATGTGAACATGAAGGCTGGTCTGCTGCGGAGCTCCATGTTGAACCATGTACGATGAACGGTGTGCTCCGAAACACTTGTACGTTCACCAGCGTTGTGTCCTTTCGGCAGAGATGCCAGAGATCGCCAACTATCCTACTTTACAGGGCAGACAAGTCTCGAAACCCCACGTTCTGTGAAGCGCCTAGTGATGGTTTCACTGTCCTTCTGCCTCTTTCCGTAGATGCTCACGACAGCAGCACGTGGACATTCGATAAGGTTCGCCGTTTTCGGGATACTATCCACAAGCTCTGAGAAATGATGATCTGTCCTTTGTCAAAGTCTCTTATCTCAACAAATTTTCACATTTGTAGCTCATACCGTCGGTAGAAAGATCCGCTGTCCGTGTCTGCTCCGCTTACAAATTTTGTTTCTGCATCACGCGCCTCCAACGCCTCCACGCGACATATAACGACGCGGTGGACAGTGGTCATTGTTATTTAGCTGACCGGTGTAGTCCTAAATATCCATAAAGCATATTTTTCACAATAATATATCCTACAAGTAAATCTTTGAATTATTCGGTGCCAAATACCCTAAATACATTTGCATCTGGTAATGTCAACAGGTCCCTTTGTTCATCTAAAAGACCAGGCAAAGTTCTTAAATGAGCATAAATACCTGCGAAATGGAAAATTCATAGACATATTTTTACTAGTTTTACGACGAAGAATTAGAAATCCATGGAATGTACAATTATTGCCACACTCATTAATAAATATGAGAGAAAACGAAAGATCACGCAGCCATAAAGCAATTTTCAGGTATTCTCATAGTTACTAGTACGGTTTCATGAGAGTACAGTGATCGACTTTATTTATATATCATCTGTGTAACAACTATTCCAAAACGAAATGTTCCCACAACAACCGAAATAATATTTACAAGTTTCTTTAAGAAATTACATACAGTCATATTCACACCAATAGCGAGCGATAATTAAATATAATAGAAAAAAAGGTATATGTAGGTGAATTAACAAATTTCTGTTAAATAATTACAATCTTCCTAGTATTAAGTATGTTAAACCATTGACCTTACACATAAGAGCTTTGCAACAACTTCTCGAAAGTAAAGTGCTACTAACATATCGAAAACTTTTGAAAATTATTTTATGACCATTACATACAGTCTGATCAACCAGGACGTATATGGAATAATATATTAGTAACGAATTGTCCATAAAGTAAGTTATAATGCGCTTAGACATGACTTTTTGCTATGTCAGAATCACAAGTATCACTAATGTATCCAATGTACACTACTGGCCATTAAAATTGCTACACCAAGAAGAAATGCAGATGATAAACGGGTATTCATTGCTCAAATATATTATACTAGAACTGATATGTGATTACATTTTCACGCTGTTTGGGTGCATAGATCCTGAGACATCAGTACCCAAAACAACCACCTATGGCCGTAATAACGGCCTTGATACGCATGGGCATTAAGTCAAACAGAGCTTAGATGGCGTGTACAGGTATAGCTTCCCATGCAGCTTCAACACGATACCACAGTTCATCAAGAGTAGTGACTGGCGTATTGTGACTTTGCTTGACCACCATTGACCAGATGTTTTCAATTGGTGAGAGATATGGAGAATGTGCTGACCAGGGCAGCGGTCGAACATTTTCTGTATCCAGAAAGGCCCGTACAGGACTTGCAACATGCGGTCGTGCATTATCCTCCTGAAATGTAGGGTTTCGCAGGGAATGGAGGGTAGAGCCCCGGATCGAACACATCTGAAATGTAACTTCCACTGTTCAAAGTGCCGTCAATGCGAGCAAGAGGTGACCGAGACGTGTAGCCAATGGTACCCCATACAATCACGCCGTATGATACGCCAATATGGCGATGACAAATACACGTTTCCAATGTGCGTTCATCGCGATGTCGCCAAACACGAATGCGACCATCATGATGCTGTAAACAGAACCTGGATTCATCCGAAAAAATGACGTTTTGCCATTCGTGCACCCAGGTTCGTCGTTGAGTACACCATCGCAAGCGCTCCTGTCTGTGATACAGCATCAAGGGTAATCGCAGCCATGATCTCCGAGCTGATAGTCCATGCTGCTGCAAACGTCGTCGAACTGTTCGTGCAGATGGTTGTTGTCTTGCAAACGTCCCCATCTGTTGACTCAGGGATCGAGACGTGGCTGCACGATCCGTTACAGCCATGCGGATAAGATGCCTGTCATCTCGACTGCTAGTGATAGGAGGTCGTTGGGATTCAGCACGGCATTCCATATTACTCTCCTGAACCCACCGATTCCATATTCTGCTAACAGTCATTGGA
This sequence comes from Schistocerca serialis cubense, assembly GCF_023864345.2. Classification (NCBI taxonomy): domain Eukaryota; kingdom Metazoa; phylum Arthropoda; class Insecta; order Orthoptera; family Acrididae; genus Schistocerca; species Schistocerca serialis. The sequence goes on along the minus strand of NC_064641.1, from coordinate 606,943,432 downwards.
TCTCGACCAACGCAAGCAGTAATGTCGTGATACGACAAACCGCAAACGCGTTAAGCTACAATCCGACCTTTATCAAAATGGGAAACGTGATGGAACGCATTTCTCCTCCTTACGCGAGGAATCACAACAACGTTTTACCAGTCAACGCCGGTGAACTGCTGCTGTTCGTGTATGAGAAATCGGTTGGAAAATTTCCTCATGTCAGCACGTGGTAGGTGTCGCCACCGGCGCCAACCCTGTGTGAATGCTCTGAACAGCTAATAATTTGCATTACACAGCATCTTCTTCCTGTCGCTTAAATTTCGTGTCTGTAGCACGTCATCCTCATGGTGTAGCAATTTTAATGGCTAGTAGTGTATAATGCTTCCGTTTCAGATACTTGATAATAGCCTATGGCCGAAATTGTACAACCATACATGAAATAAAGAGAGAGACAGCTGAAGGCATCGCGAAATCAGTAAAAAATGTCCAATTTTTATTTTTTTAAATTTAAATGCAATTACCTCAGAACTGGGAGCAGTCTGACATTAGCTTTACGGTAAAGAGTTTCAGATATAAGTTTCAGATACAAATGTGAAACGATAATGAACAACATCATATTTTAGTATAGAACACCTAACACTACATACACAGGGTGATTCACTTGCCCCTAACTCTAGGTTTTATGCAACCCACGACGCCTTTAAACAAAAAAATGGCTCCAATGGCTCTGAGCACTATGGGACTTAACTTCTGAGGTCATCAGTCCCCTAGAACTTAGAACTACTTAAACCTAACTGACCTAAGGACATCACACACACCCATGCCCGAGGCAGGATTCGAACCTGCGACCTTAGCGGTCGTGCGGTTCCAGACTGCAGCGCCTAGAACCGCTCGGCCACAGCGGCCGGCCGCCTTTAAACCCACGCACGAGAGTTTCATGTTCTCTCGGTCGCTGCGTGTACCCACTAGCAGTCCTACAAAAAAAATAATCAGGACCTTCCGTAGGAAATTTAATGTAGTTTGCTTTTTACTCGGATACCTTTTCACTGAAGGCCACAGTTTTTGAATTATTCAAGAAAAACACATTTGAAAATCACTTTTGTACTTCTTGAATAGTTCGAAAACTACGGCTTTCGGCGAAACCGTGTCTCAGTACAAAATTTAACTACATTAAATATGCTATAAAAAGGTCTTGTTCATTTTTTCTGTAAAACTAATAGTTTGCTCGTAGCGATGGGGAGAATATGGAAATGTGACTCGTGGTATCTCAAGACGTTACAGGTTGCGTAAGATCCATACGTAGGGGCAGCTCAATCATCCTGTATATTTATACAACGAAACTAGTGGAAAACTACCTTGTTTTAGACTCCAAAAGCAAACGATGATGTGATGGACACGTCACTGTCGCAGTGGTTACCACAGTGGAAGCACATTCCAGAAGACGATGGTGAAAATTTGCATCTCACCATCCAGATTTAAGTTTTCCGTCGTTTCACTAAATCTCTACGGGTAAATGCCGGGTTGGTTACTTCTGTGAAGCGAGCTTGTGCTCCGTGGTTAATGACACCGACGTCGACGGGATATTAAACCCCAATCCCTCTTCTTCCTCTACCGTTCCCTAACATAAATCAGCAGCCATACGAATCAGACACAACATAAATGGCAAATGATGAACCCTGACCATAATCGAACTGCTCTCATAGCATCCGTTGCAGAAGAAAAGGAAGGGATAAACAGTGCAATTGTTATTGATGCCACAATTTCCACTGAAACTGGGACATCTTAAAACTGTTAATTTTGTGTGTCATATAGCAAGTTCTAAAAGCTTAGTGCTGATTCGTCAATCGACACTAAGGCTTTTTACGTAATTTGTGTTCAACTCTGGCAGTGATTTGTGTACGTAAACAATTCCAAGCGGTAATGTGGCGCTGAGTCCACGTTAAACTGTAAGTCTTCTTGTAATAGGCTTGGCAACTACGTTACAAAGTCGGAGGATGGCAAGAAAAAGTTAGCTCTGACTCATCATGCACAGTGATGCGCTGAGACGCTTAAATTTACCTTTGGACTGAGACGGCATTACTCAACGTTACAGTCAATTCTTCTTCATTATGCGGCAAATTTTTCTATCCACTGAATTTCTTACAAATTAATAATTCAGAAATTGATTCTGACACATTTTTCTCAAAACAAATTGGTCTCATCGTATTTTGGCTTCCACTCACTCAACAGTTTGCGTGAACGAGTTTCACTAGGTCAACATTTACGATCAAAGCCTTGCATTATCGATCGTGTTACTGTAGTGCGAGAGCCTAAGAGCCAAGTGGAAGCTGGACTTGAGGACTCGACAGTCCATGTACACTGCTGACCTTTCAGAACAAATTCACTTTTCTAAAAACACACTCAAATCCTTCTTAGTTTTTATGGGAACCATTTGCTGTGGTCGGTTTCCATTTAGTGCAAGAGAATGCCTCATTTGGGAACCGCTTACGAAATATACCCAACTTAAGACGCCTCTGGGCTCCATTAACCCCATCTGGGGGTGGACACGAAGTAAATGAAGTATATAATGAAGCAGATCTGAAACAGTACTCCATATGTTTCGGGGTAACAAATGAAATGTATATAAGGATGTTCGTTGACCATTATATTGTTCAAAATAAACTGACTACCAACTGGAACACCTGCCTAATGTCTTGCAAGGCCCCGGCGAACACGCAGAAGTGCCACAACGCGACTTGGCATGGACTCAACTAATGTCTGAAGTAGTGCTGGAGGGTGCAGACACCATGAATCCTGCAGGGCTGTCCATAAATCCGTAAGAACACGACAGAGTAAAAATCCCTTCTGAACATCACGTTGCGAGGCATCCAAAATATGCTTCATAATGTTCATGACTGGGAAGGATAGTGGCCAGAGGAAGTGTTCCTGAAGCCACTCTTTAGTAATTCAGGATGTGTGGGGTGTCGCATTGTCCTGCTGGAATTGCTCTAGTCCGTGGGAATGCACAATAGACATGAATGGATGCAGGTGGGGAGATAGGATACTTACGTACGTGTTACCTGTCAGAGTCGTATCTATAACGGGTCCCCACTCAGTCCAGTCGCACACGCCCCACAGCATTATAGAGCCTCCACCGGCTTGAACAGTCCCCCGCTGACATGTCTCCATACCCGTACACGTCCATCCGCAACTTACAATTTAAAACGAGACTCGTCCGACCAGGCAACACGTTTCCAGTTATCAATAGTCCAGTGTCGATGTTGACGGGCTGCGGTGAGGCGTAAAGCAATGTGCCATGACGTCGTCATCAAAGGTACACGAATGGGCCTCCGGCTCCGAAAGCCCGTACCTATGATGTTTCGTTCAATGGTTCGCACTCTGACCTTTGTTGATGGCTCAGCACTGAAATTTGCAGTTACTTGTGGAAGTTTTGCACTTTTGTCACGTTGAAGGGTTCTCTTCAGTCGTCGTTGGTCCGGTTCTTGCAGGATCTTTCACCGTCCGCAGCGATGTCTGAGATTTGATGTTTTACACGATTCCTGATATTCACGTTACACTCGTGAAATGGTCGTATCGGGATAAATCCCCACTTCATCGCAACCTCGGAGATACTGTGTCCCATCCGACTATAACATCACCTTCAACCTCATGTACAGCTTGATAACGTGCCATTGTAGCAGCAGTAACCGATATAACAACTGCGCCAGACACTTGATGCCTTACATAGGCGTTGCCGACCGCAGTGCCATATTCTCCCTAATTGGGTATGTCTATATTTGAATACACATGCCTATACCAGCTTCTTTGGCGCCTCAGTGTAACTGCGGAATGTATATACACACCTGATCTGGACACACCTATTTAATGCGGAAATGATCGTTAGGTGACACAAGAGCCCGACCCATCGGTACAGAAGGGGCGGGCAAGAGTTCTGCCGTCAGAAGCGAAGTAGAAACAGCAGAATATGTCAGCCATTGGTAGTCCTCTGATAAAAAATCCATCACGCATACTTAACCCTCCTAAACCTGTGCAAGTCGATTGTTGGTGACGTTCTGTGACTGGAAACACGAAGCAACAACTGCAATTAACCAAAAATCAAGCAGACCTTACTGTTTGACGGACAGACCATCAGACATTGTGAAGACTAGTTGTAATAAAACGCTTGGGATCAGCGGACGGAATGATTCCTGCGTTCCAAATCCTACCAGCAGTCCAGCCATCACAGTGACTTTATGTACGCAGTGAAAAAGAGTGGGTTACATTGGACCATTTGGGAGACGTTGATCGTATCAAAGTCCCCCTTGTCATGAAGCGCCATCCATGTACCGACGGTTTGTGGGCATTAACATTCCTGAACCCAATGGAACACCTTTGGGATGTGTTCGTAGCGCGACTTCGCTCCAGATCCCATCCTCCAACACCACTGCCTTCTCTTGTTTCGGCTCTTGAAGAAGAGCGGACTGCCATTCCTCCACAGACGTACTTACCCTGAGGTGACAAACTTCTAGGGCGAGCGATATGAACATATACATAGGGCAGTAGAATCGTGTGCGCAAGATATAAACGTGCAGAGCGTCGGTTGAGCTGTTACTTGTAATCAGATGGTTCATATGGCACTGTTTCCAACGTGATTATGACTGCACGACAGGAATAAATGGCCTTCGAACGCGGGATGGTAGCTGGAGCTACACGCTTGACGCATTCAGTATTGTGCGATCTACAGTGTTAAGACTGTGAAGAGAATACCAAATTTTAAGCATTACCTCACACCACGGATAACACTGTGGGTTCAGTATGAGTTGTCGGAGCTAACAGACAAGAGACACTGCATGAAATAACAGCCGAAATGAATGTAAGAAGAATGGCAAATGTATCCGTCCGGACAATGATGGGCAATTTGGCGTTAACGGGAGTTGGCGGCAGACGAGCGTCGCGAGTGCCTTTACTAACAACAAGATATAGCTTGCAGCGCCTCCCCTGGGCTCGTGACCATATCAGTTCGACTATAGACGACTGGAAATCCCTAGTGTGGTGAGATAAGCCCAAATTTTATCTGGTAATAGCTGATAATAGTATTCGAGTGTGGCGCAGACCTCACTTTCCAAGTTGTCAATGCTTTGGCATTGTGCAACCTGGTATTGGCTCCATAATAGTGTGGGCTGTGTTTATGTGGAACGGACTAGGTCATCTGGTCCAATTGAACCTGTCATTGCCTGTAAATATGGTTGTATTCGGCTACTTGAAAACCATCAGCGGCTTTTCATGGAATTCATGTTCCCACACAACGATGTTATGTCACCACGCTACAAATTTCCGCAGTTGGTTTGAAGAACATTCTGGACAATTTGAGCGAATAATTTGTCACCCACATTGCCGACAAGAGACCCTTCGAACATTTGTGGGTCATAATCGAGAGGTCGCATTGTGCACAAGATACTGCACCGGCAACAATTTCGCACTTATGAACGACTATAAAGGCAGTACTGCTCAATATTTCTTTAGGGGACTTCCATCGACTTGTTGAGCCAGTCCATGCAATGTCGAGTTGCTGCAGTACATCTGGTAACATGTGGTCCGACACCATTTTCGGAGGTATCCCATGACTTTCGTCATCTCAGTGTAAGAGGTGGTGTTAGTGTATGATGGTGTTTTTCGTGGTTAGGATGTGGTTCTGTTATATACATCAATAAACGCCAAATGTGGATGGATATGAATATGTTTTACATCAATTTGTACTGTGCAGACGAACAGTTTGCTGACGCTGATTTTATCAGCGCAACAATGCATTCTGACACAAAGCATTTTCTTTCAGTCAGTATTTTGTGGACAATAACTTTTCTGAAACGGACTGACCTGAATCCCAAGGAGCTCCTTTGGAATGATTTAGAACTTCGACTTCGCTTCAGGCCCCAGGGCCCGACATTTTCACGTTCTCTGGTTTCTGTTCTTCAGTAAGCATTCAGACACCTCACTGAATGTGTCACAAACACAATTCAGTCCATCATAAAGCCAAAGGGTGAACACATCTCGTATTAGTGTTCGTTAATAAGTATCTAGACACTTTTGATCAAATAGTGGACAGAGTGTTTCTTTTAACTTGAAAGAACTAAATATCGCGAAAACCGAGCATCGTACGAAAAACATGTTCTATGTGAAAAGTTAATATTAGCGAAGGAGGCACCTCCTTGTTAACCGTCCTGCGTGGTAGGAGTCAACATTGCATTTTCATTCTTTAATCCGATTTCAATATGGTTGAAATGGCTCTAAGCACTATGAGACTTAACTTCTGAGGTCATCAGTCCCCTGGACTTAGAACTATTTAAACCTAACTAACCTAAGGACATCAAACACATACATGCCCGAGGCAGGATTCGAATCTGCGACCGTAGCAGCAGCGTAGTTCCGGACTGAAGGGCCTAGAACCGCGCGGTCACAACGGAATGCTAATCGGATTTACACGTCTATTTGTTCCCATTCGCGGTAGCTATCACTAGATTCGACAAACATCAAGCTGTTTTTGCGATTAACTTCGATGCATTTAATTCTACATTTCATTTAAGCTGTAAATGTCAAGTTTGTGTTCTAACAAAGAAGTAAAGAAACAATGTTCATGATGCGTTTGTAAATGTAAGCATCTTAAGATGTAGTGAAAGTAAAATTTATTTACTCCAAGAAAATGGTGGTTTTTAGGCGGCGTTTATTGGCCTGGCGTTTTGAGCAAGTGGTGTCATTTACATCGTTGCGTTACCCCCATATCCATTAACGTCACACACTCTTTAGTTTTCAGTTTATGCGCTACGAGCAGCACTATTGCGTCACATGACGTGGCGTTACGCGATATGTGAAGTATACGAATCACATACACGAAATGTGTTCGCAGTTGCGAATATGACCACCATCAGTCCATCAGCTACATAAGGAAATGGCGACAATGAAAATTTGTGCAGGAGCGTCACTCGAACCGCTTTGATTATTCGTGCACGATTCACGGTCATAACCAGATTTCCATATGTCATCGTTCCTTCGTCACAACCTGTACTCGTCAACTAATTATATAGTTCCCATAGAAGTGAGGATATTTTAACTGCAAGTCGCTGCCGGGCATCGCCGGATAAATGCGATAGGGCAGTGCCTGTGTTTCTGAAAAGAACGATGCGATGTTCCTTTGGAACACGAAAAGATATTCTACTACCTTTTGAGACACTGGGTTCGTTTCGACGTTTGGGTGTCCACGTGTACTTCCTGCATTATTTCACTTGACCGCATAGTACAGACATGAGTACGCTTTCTTTCAAAACAACATCATCGATTTCCTTCCTACACGTCTATGCTTGTACTTCGCCTATAATGTTCTTGTTGCTGACAGGATGTGAGATCGTCTCTTTCTTCGTTATTTTTTAATTTCAACTTCTCCTTTCCAGTCGGCTTTCAGCGTGTAATTATAGCCCAAGCCAGGTGTCTCTGTGGTTAAAATGTTGCGTTCGTATACTCGAGGAGCGCACTGTGAATCACCATAAATACGTTATATTGTGACAAAGCAAAACTACTTTCGTTACAGCTGTGGGTTCTTTCATTGCTCTGAGACAAGGCTCATCATACTAGCACAAGTTGCGAGAGGACAATTCGCTCTCTCACTATACAAGGCTACTCTTTAATGATGATTTTGAACCCAATACAGCATTTTCGAGAGACAACAGGAAGTTATCAACATGGGCAGGCGTTGGTGTGAAATTTGAGTTGTTAACGCTTACTGGACCTTTAAAGTGGCTCCCTTTGAATAACATTTTCTCGAATTGAGAATAATCAAACAGTTTGGTCATATACCAGTAGATTCGGTCACTGGACATTTGGGGCTCTTCAGCCAAGATTATCTACACTACTGGCCATAAAATTACTACACCACGACGATGACGGGCTACAGACGCGAAATTTAACCGACAGGAAGAAGATGCTGTGATATTCAAATGATTAGCTTTTCAGAGCATTCACACAAGGATGGCACCGGTGGCGACACCTACAACGGACTGACAGGAGGAAAGTTTCCAGCCGATTTCTCATACACAAACAGCAGTTGACGGGCGTTACCTGGTGAAACGTTGTTGTGATGCCTCGTGTAAGAAGGAGAAATGCGTACTATCACGTTTCCGACTTAGATAAAGGTCGGATTTTAGCATACCGCGATTGCTGTTTATCGTATCACGACACTGCTGCTCGCGTTGGTCGAGATGCAATGACTGTTAGCAGAATATGGAATCGGTGGGTTCAGGAGGGTAATACGGAACGCCATGCTGGATCCCAACGGCCTCGTATCACTAGCAGTCGAGATGACTGGCATCTTATCCGCATGGCTGTGACGGATCGTGCAGCCACGTCTCGATCCCTGAGTCAACAGATGGGGACGTTTGCAAGACAACAACCATCTGCACGGACAGTTCGACGACGTTTGCAGCAGCATGGACTATCGGCTCGGAGACTATGGCTGCGGTTACCCTTGATGCTGCATCATGGATCGGATCTCCTGCGATGGTGTACTCAACGACGAACCCGGGGGCACGAATGGCAAAACGAAATTTTTTTCCCATGAATCCAGGTTCTCTTTAGAGCATCATGATGATCGCATCCGTGTTTGGCGACATCGCGGTGAATGCACATTGGAAACGTGTATTCGTCATCGCCATACTGGCGTATCATACGGCGTGAGTGTATGGGGTGCCATTGGTTACACGTCTCGGTCACCTCTTGTTCGCATTGACGACACTTTGAACAGTGGATGTTACATTTCAAATGTGTTCGACCCGTGGCTCTACCATTCATTCGATCCCTGCGAAACCCTACATTTCAGCAGGATAATGCACTACCGCATGTTGCAGGTCCTGTACGGGCCTTTCTGGATACAGGAAATGTTCGACTGCTGCCCTGGCCAGCACATTCTCCAGGTCCCTCACCAATTGAAAACGACTGGTCAATGGTGGTCAAGCTACGTCACAATACGCCAGTCACTACTCTTGATGAACTGTGGTATCGTGTTGAAGCTGAATGGGTAGCTGTACCTGTACACGGCATCCAAGCTCTGACTCAATGCCCTGGCGTATCAAGGCCGTTATTACGGCCAGAGGTGGCTTCTCAGGGTACTAAATTCTCAGGATCTATGCACCCAAAATTCGTGAAAATGTAACATGTCAGTTGTAGTATAATATATTTGTCCAATGAATACCCGTTTACCATCTGCATTTCTTCTTGTTGTAGCAATTTTAATGGCCAGTAGTGTATTAAGGAAACAAATATCTTGAAGTACTTATCGGAGACAAAACGCTGGTCACAAGAATCCCTCGCCTCACTGTACAGATAATGCTTTTTGGTTGGAGAGACGAGTAAAGCGCGTACGTGGCTCTACCAGGTTTTTAGACACCTGCAGCCAGGGTAGGGGCAGGGAAGCAAGAGAAATAAAGGTCGCCAGCTAAGGCGTTTCGACTTTGTCGTAAATGCCCTTTGTGAACAGGAATGGCAGTCATAAAAATTGGCGTGTTTCCATGGTCGCCGTGGACTGGGTGCTATCGAAGCATCCGTCAGGTGATGTCATCCCTCTGCCTGCCGTGTTTTTCAGAAGCCTAAGTTCTTGAAAAGAATTTTATAGTGTATCAGAACATTTATTGTCGCTATGTAACGGTTTATGTTAGGACTCAAAAGCACTTCTCTTAGTTTAACAGAGGCACCCGTTCGGACATATTGTAATGTTCGGCCCGTCCTGATAACGAACTCTATGATAAATGTGTTATTCACTTTAGGCCTAAATGGAAACTCCAAACATTCAGCCAAAGTGGCCATGGGAAATAGCAAGTCGGGTGCACAGTGTCTTATCCACAGTGCACGAATAATCGATTCAGGATTTGGCTTCTTCTCTAGAAAAGAGGATAATTATTAATTTTGATTAGAATTGGCCGATGAGTAGAGCAGACAAGATAGAGGGGATACATGGAGCTCTTGGAGTCTCGTGATTGCCTCAAAACCCGTTTAGCGGCTTTTGTGTGAGTGATTTTGGGGAGATTACCGAGGTTTCCTAAAAAGTGAGAAGCAGAGAGACTTGTTCTTCTGATTCAGACTCCAGTCTGGAGAGGATTCTAATCTTGACTGTAGTTATGAGTGGGTTGCACTTGAAACACTCATCTTGAACGTGACTTCACACTGGCATTGATCTTGAGTGGGGATCGTGTGAGGACAGCTGTACCGACAGTTTAGCCCTCACTAATCTCGGACAACTCTCGTTTGATCTCCTTGTGCACACTGTTATATAAGTGAGTCAAATTGGTCCATGGTGTGATCGGTGAAGAGTAGTGTCACACACTGGAATCTGCTAAGATTTCGGGGTTTCATTTCAGAGTAAGAGCGATCTATCTAACAGATAGCAAGCTGGAACGTTGCATATTTCGTTCCCGTGACAACGAATTACAACCGCCTCGCATCGCTACTCTGGAGATGTTTGCACCACGACTTTTACCTGAGACAGTGTGTAAGTAGGCTGTTTGGGTTTTTATGTTCGTAACGCCACGTAGCGCTCTGTATGAAAATCACTGACTGTGCTGTGTGCAGTCTGTGGCTGGTTTGCATTGTTGGAATATTTGCTATTGTAATGTTGGGCAGTTGGATGTGAACAGCGCGTAAGGTTGCGCAGTTGGAGGTGAGCCACCAGTAGTGGTGAATGTGGGGAGAGAGATGGCAGAATTTTCAGAGCGGACGATCTGGACATGTGTGCATAAGAAAGAGTAAATTTGTAAGACTGGATGTCATGAACCGATATATATATATATGTGTATATATATATATATATATATATATATATATATATATATATATATATAATGACTTTTGAACACTATTAAGGTAACTGCATTGTTTGTTCTCTATCAAAATCTTTCATTTGCTAACTATGCCAATCAGTAATTAGTGCCTTCAGTAGTGCCTTCAGAATCCTTGATTTAGCTGGCAGTATTGGCGCTCGCTATATTGCAGTAGTTACAGTAAGGAAGGTTTTTGTGTGGTAAGTGATTCATGAAACGTATAAGTTATTGTTAGTCAGTGCCATTCATTTGTATGGATTATTGGAAGTCAGACTGCGTTGCGCTAAAAATATTGTGTGTCAGTTTAATCATGATCAGAATAAGTAAAGAGGGAAATGTGTGAATACGTTCAGTTTTGCTCAGCTGTTTGAAAATCAAATAACGTAAGGGGGTTTACCAGCACAGTCATTCATAAATTTTTCTAAGGGGAGGTTTCAAGTGCTACACATCGAGAAAGGGTTACAGTATTGCTGCTCCAGCTTCTTAGAGGGAACATTATCATAGTCTTGACACTTGTTCTCAGGTTCACAGAAGTGGAATAACTTCGATATAGAACAAACCTACCATTAGGTAATTTTAGATTGCGTTATCCACGTTTTGAGCCAGAGTAAACAGATTAATCAGACAAACCTTAGTCTTTGCCAACCAACGTCCATCCAGTAGAATGTTAACTATCTGATGCGTCTGTTTGTGTAGCCAACAATTCATGATTTGTTTTCCATCCCATTTAGTTTGTATTATGTGTCCTATTTTATGATCAGTAAGGTTTTGACACCTTTTTTTGTAAAGGATCAATCCTGTGTTGGTATATTAATCATTGCATCAATAATTTAGTACAATAATAACAAGACCATTATTTCATGTAATTATTTCAGCATTCAAGTACATTTATATTCTGATAAAAGTGATAACCTCCAATGCAAGCTAGCAACAACAACAACCACTACCAAATGGAAAAATCTGTTTAAATATCTTCAACATTTCGCGGCCCTGTCAGCAACTGCATAAATATTAATTTTATTAACCAACAGCCTCAGTTGCACCGTTTACCTAAAATTTACCTAGGTTTCTGTCTGGATAACTCAATCTCGGGTTTTGATGACTCAGATGACCTCAGATGTTAAGTCTTGTAGTGCTTAGAGCCAATAACAAAACTGAAAATTTAAAAAAAACTCTAAAAGGTCGAACAAATTTCTTATCTCCATCGGAAGAAGGGGCAAAATCACTTATTTATGCCGTATTGATTGATCGTAACAGGGCATGTGATTCAGTGTCTCATCCGATTCTAATAGACACACTTCAGTATTGTAACATTTGTGAGATAGGATTTTTCTCTTATAGACTATAAACTATGACAAAAGATCCCTGATTTTTTTAATAGCTTGTGGTGGGCCCTAGGGCACTGTGCTTGACATTTATTTACACTTTATTTGATTGACCTGCCAAGTATCGTGTCGTACGAAACTATTCCTTACGCAGATGACGCCAGTTACGCAGCAACTGGAAATGACAGAGACAGCCTAACTGCAGGGAATAAAAACGACCTTGCAGCGTCCAGTATATGATTTAAAAATAATCAGTGAATTTTAAATGAAGCTGTAACCGAAAATCCTATTTTTAGTCGACGCTGTAGGGGCTCGGACGTGCCTAGCGCTTCGGCTGCACGAACTTTATTTACATCGTGAGGCTTCGCTTAGCAGTGTATTTATTACTACAAATTGAGGTGACTCCTTCCTACCGGAAGGGGACAATCAAGTTCACGTTCGACGCAGAATAAACAAAACCAAACGCGCACTAAATCAAACATTTCGTGCACGATGCTGTGAAGCTAGATCCACGGGAGATTATAGTAATTATCATGCCAATAGTGTCCAGACAAGGAGCGTGCGACAGACTCAGTCGCCTATCCGACGATGATTACCGTTTTTGCCACATCGACCAGAACGTGGGTGTGAATTCTGTTTATCATGCAGGTCTCGGAGTTGGAACGGGTACATGTATCCGAAGTTCTGTTCGGATTTCCTGCTGACTTCGCAGAATTTCGCCCACATGGCACAGTTCTTAATCAAGTTGCTGAAAAATGGACCAGCTTCGAGACGTATCCCGTACATAACAGGGTGCCCCAAATAGGGGGCTGAATTTGGGGGGGGGGGGGGCACATATTATCTTACGAGGCAGTAATTGATTGTCGAGCATCGTCATTATTGATGACCAACCGATGACCAGCTCTGGCTGCCGTCAGGAAGATCATGTCCGAACTGACTGCCTTCTGCGCCCGCCACGTCATATGACATGGCCTTTTATTTACGTGGAAGCGCTGCGCAACAACGTGGGCAACGTCTACGTCTGCCGTTGCACATAGTCTACAAGTATTGTCCCCGATCCCACGTCATTAGTGGAGAAAATGAACTCGTCACGCCACCAACGAAACGCCCCACAACTGCTGCAGAGTGGGGGTCCTTTCGTGCTCCCATCTTCAGATATGGAAGCGGATCCGCAAGAGGGTCGCAGTTAACAGCATCTCTCTCCAGATGTCGAGACGCGACAACGAAAACAGCTGTCGCAGAATAAGCAGTAGAAGCGGTGGCTGCCACAAAAGACGAGCAGCACAGCCGAGGCGATGAACAAGATAGTGAGAACGATCACGATTCGTTTCCACCGACTGGCAAGGACGACGTCAGACCCACAGCGTCTGTACTACAGCCCGTGGTGGAGCGACAATCTCAAGGTGACGCGATGGGTGCAACTATGCTACTGGATGACGTCTCACCTGCCAGCACTAGAGACAAAAACCCTTTGACAGCGAGCGTCCCCATCAATACAATGGGACATTGAGCACAAGAAATGGACCAAATTAATGGGTTGGAGGAGGTGGACGTTCAATCGTGCTGTCCCGATCCAAGAAGAATGCTTCGTACCCAGCCGATTCGTTGGTGCGTGATGCTCTAGCAATGCACAGTCCATACGACGTCCGACGCCTACTCTGTAGGTACAATTAACATCAACGGTACGGGCTACCCGGTAATGATCCAAATGTTTTGAGGTACGCTACTGGCAGAGGACATCGAGATAGCTTTTCTGCAGGAGGCACAGAATCACACCCCAATAGAGTTATATTGGTCTGACGCCTATTGTTTAATAGGTGCCGACAGTAGCGGTGGTACGGCCATACTGTTACGAGAAGGAATAGTGACAGAACTTGTGGATTACTTACCGTCGCCCCATAATGTTGCCCTGACTGTAGGGGATAGCCACTTGGTGACAGTTTATGCGTCGTCTGACTCGACGAAGACACATGAATGCACTACCTTTTACACAGTGGAAGTGTCACCGCACTTTCGAGGACGCCCGGAGAATTAAATCGTCGACGGCCACTTTAACTGCAATCTGCAACCCGAGGACCAACGCCCACACATCGTCGCTTGCCCGTCTAGGACCTTGAACTGCATGCCACCTGGGAAATGAAGAGCGACAACAGCCACGGAAATGAGTACCTTACAAGCTATTCAGCTAGTCGACTAGATAGGATGTATGTGGCGCGTGGGCTTCGCACGGCTACCATTGACGCTAAGGTGCGGCCTACGGCTTTTATAGACTATCAGGTTTACACCTGCACTATCGCTCTGCCACGACAAAGGACATGGCACAGCAAGGGTCTATGAAAGGTCACCGTTACCTACCTGCGGGATGAGAACTGTCTGCGGGAGGTTGAAGAAATGTGGCATCAATCTCGACGGCGTCCACTCTTAAATGGCGGGTCTGCTGTGTCAAACTGGCATTAAGCAGAACTTTCAGACGTTATGGCGACGATAACTCACATTGGCAAAGCCCTATTTGAGTTGGCGACGCAAACTCGGGCTCACAACCGTCAGAGGGCTATTCAACATATCAAAGCACAACTGCTGCTTTTTACAGCAGTGATATGAAAGGAGTTAAATCACGTGCGAGGATGTCCGATGGATTGCGCAACGAACAACCGTCATTTCACCATATAGTGAGAGAATGGCGGCAGTGGAGGCGTACACTTATAAGGGCGTCCAAATAACCGTTGGATCGCGGGCCACGTTACGGAAAGATATTGAGTGTACTTTTACTCACCACTATCGCACTTTCTATGCGGAGGATGAGCTGGACAGAGCTCGACACGCAGGTGTGCTGCGAGTAATACCAGCGTCCGAGCATTCCAATGCTGTGGACTGCCTTAAGGCTAAAGTTAGCGTTGATGATCTGGACACTGTTCTATGGTGTATTGTGTTATACAAATCTCCTGGACCGGACGAATTCCCTCTTGCTCCCCCTTTGCTCCTTTGAAGGGAAAGATGTGGGTACAGATGTACAATGAATTGGTTCCAAAACCAAGTGCTGGTCGTAGAAGACTACCGGCCTTTGATGTTATCGAACGCTGGCTACAAAATTGTTGCAAATATTCTTTGTGCCCTTCTTCAAGCGGCAATAAAGAATAAAATACATGTAGATCAAACGTGTCTACTTGCAGAGAGCAAAATACACACGGCACTAGTGGCATACAATGATGTCATAACATTGATAACGCCATGTATGTTACGAGCAGCCCTGGTGGCAGTGGATTTCGATCACGCTTTCGACAGAGTGGACCATGAGTTTCTATGTGAGGTCATGGAACGGATGGGAATCCACCTCATATGTGTAGACACGATCGTGCGGTTGAATCTCGGTTCACGCTCGATAGTCTTGGTAAATGATGCTGGCTCAGAGCCTATCACGATTCAGCGCTCAGTGCGGCAAGGTCTCCCCCTTCGGTCACCTTACTAGCAGTCACGCCCTCCGCCGGCGTCTGGAAGTCGTCCAATTACGGACCGACTCTTTCCCATGCGGCGCATACGCTGACAAAGCGTTAATTTGGTCATGTCAGGAGACGACATCCAGGTGGCGCTGGGATGTCTTCAGCAGTATGAACAGGTGGCGAGTAGTAACACTAACCTACCAAAGACCCGATGTATGGAAGTGGGCAGAGGGCTGCCGTCAGAGACAGCACTGTCCAATACCTAGGTGTCCACTCTCAAGTGTCTGGGAGTGGTGTTCCACGGAAGTAGACCAGATAAAGCATCGGGCAATTACCGATTCTTACTGCGGCAGATTTGCTCGTTGGTACGACAACATGCACTGCTAGCAACAAATATGTTCCAGAATGCACAGTATGTCAACGCCTGTTTGGCACCAAAAATAGGTCATTTAGCGCACATACTGCCGTTGCCCACAACGATCGCATTAACTTAATAGCCACCGTTATCACTTTACAGTTAGCCTTCGTACATTTAATGTGTGCTTCCTTTTTTTAAAATCTGCCATGATACACTGATGCTGCTCTTTCACCGACAGAAGGAGGTATGAGACTCCTAAGAGCTAGGAGCAGGGCGCGTGCGATATTTCTTAGTACGATGCAACGCTTATGGAGAGCCGAGCTCGTCACCTTTATGAGCACTGTTGTCGACTAAGTGCCCCGACCTCCCCAATCACTATGCCCATCAGTCAATGTTGGCCACATCACGGCACCGCTCGCACACATCAGGTCTTCTTAGCCCATTACAGTTACGTTAAGTATGGTTTGCCGGAGATCAGGCTACCCACAACGAAAGATGTATATCGAAGTTTGCTTTAACAGCACCCTCGTAACGTGGTCGAACAAAAGTACACGGAAATACACTGGCAGACCATGTGGAGAAAGGCTCTCCTTTCCTCCCTCTCTACGGAGGTAAGTACTTTGTGGTACGTAGCGATGAACGGCAAATTTGCGGTCGATGACTGCGCTCTATTCACCTGGTCGACACGCCGATTTGCCCCCACTGCATAGTCGTCGAATCCGACGTTCTGTTTGTGGCAAGGCAATCGAGTGTTGGCTTCTCACGACGAAAATGTTGGCCCTTTCACCTAGTACAGCCCACACGGTGATCAAACTTGACGACGTACTCTTCCTGGACGAAGTAAACTTTCCCACCAGCAGGACAAACGCCGTAAACCGGATAAATGTGATGGCGAGGCATTATATGTATCGCTCCTTTGACTAGGACGTCATGGAATTCTGGTACATACAGCAAGAGCAAGATATGATCTTGCGGCGACACGGGAAATATAGAGCATATTTTGCTAATTATTCGTGTTATTTATTCACGGAACTTCCGGTTAACTGTGGTGTTCTGGGTGCGAGAAGTGAAATGACGTGGTAGATCAAGGTTCTGGATCTAAGTTAGCGAGAATCCGACCTGGATAAATTCGAACTGGGCCGTTGCAGAGGCCTGTTTTTCTTTTGCTAGTGAACTCGTTAAATCTAGCCGTTTTACGTTTGGTTTCATTAAATGGCACCTTCAGTTTTTTAATGTTGCATTATGCATCAATAAATCGCAAAAAATATGATAAAATAAAATACAAATACAAATGAAGAATTAGAAAACATCATGTCATCCCTTGGACCACAACCACAGGATCCCTGCTTCCACCAACCACGATCTGACTTGTTAAAACCCTTAGAAAACGGGGTAGCGTCTTTTATTACTAATGAAAAGGTCCTCAGCCCGGGTTCGAACCCTGCCACCGCTTAAAATATTCAATAGAAATCATCAGCAAGGGTGGCCGAAGACTTCCAGGTTAAGAAGTCACCCCACATTCTGCCAACGGCCTTGTGAAGGATGCCGGAGGAGCGCACAGATGGTCAGAACTCTCTTTTGCCTTTGGAATGGGAAACTACATCTAAAAGCGGAAGAATCAGCAGTGATCAAAGGCATGAGGATGTACAAGGCAATGGGGTTGTGTATCCGCAGAGCATGTGGCTTGTAATTGAAAAGGTATCATGATGATCTCTGCATAGGCAAAATATTTCGGACTAGTCCCCCATTCGAATCTCCAGGAATGGTCTGCCTATGGAGTGGGGACCATGAAAAAATGATTAATTAATCAACGAAAGGAAAACGGGAGGGAAACTAAGGCTCAATGTACACATAGGGGTCAGTGAATTAAACATGGAAGGAAGGTAAGTATTTGTGGTCAGATGAGTATAGAGTAATATCAACAGCAGCAGAAATGGTAGAACGGGAGTTGGTTTCGTCATGAGTGGGAAGATAGGGTAGAGAGTGGGTTACTGTGAACAGTTCAATGTTAGAGGTGTTCCCAACAGAATCCACAGCAAAGTAACAACGACGACAATAACTCTTGTATACATGCCAACGTCGCAAGAAGAGGCTGAAGAGAGAGATAAAGTATATGATGATATTGTACGGTTAATTCACTATCTAAAGGGATATGAAACTGTTCAAAAACCAGAAAAGTAGGAGGTATAGGTTGCGAAAGGGTGGAAAATACGCGAAGATTCCAGTAAGACTACATCATGGTTACGCATAGTTTCTGGAATCATATTCTGGATTATAAGGCGCACCCAAGAGTAGAAACAGACTGAGCCCACAATTTAGTAAGATGAAGAGTGGATCGAGTTTGACAGACTAATCAGGATGAACCAGTGTGCAAAGAATTGGTGTACAGCAGTATTAAGGAATAAAGAGATACGCTTGAAATTTCCTGAAGCTATGTATACTGCTATACTCAATAGCTCAGCAGAAAATTCTTTTGAAGAGGAATTGACATCTCCAAAAAGTGCAATCATAGAACTTGAAAGAAACACATAGGTACAATGAGGATAACTGCGAAGGAACCATATGTAACAGAAGAAATATTTCAGTTGATTGACGAAAAAAGGAAGTAGGAAATGTTCGGGGAAATCCAGGATTATGGAAATACAAGTCACTAAGAAGTGAAACAAATAGGAAGTGAAAGGAAGCTAAGGCGAAATGGCTGCATGAAAATTGTGAAGATATAGAAAAAGAAATGACTCAGCACACAGAAAATTCAAAATAACCTACAAATAAATCAAAAGTGAGGGCGTTAACATTAAGAGTGCCATGGGAATTCCACTCTTAAGTGCAGGGGTTGGGTTGGGTTGTTTCGGGAAGGAGACCAGAGAGCGAGGTCATCGGTCTCATTGGATTAAGGAAGGACGGAGATTGAAGTCGGCCGTGACCTTTCAAAGAAATCATCCCGGCATTTGCCTGGAGCGATTTAAGGAAATCACGGAAAAGATAAATCAGGATGACCAGACGCGGGATTGAACCGTAATCCTCCCGAAGGCCAGTTCAGTGTCTAACCACTGCGCCATCTCGCTCGGTAAGTGCAGAGGAGAAAGCGGATAGGTGGTGAGATTACACGGAAGGGCTATATTAGAGGGAGGAGTTGTCTGATGACCTGATAGTAGGGGAAACGGTATCCGACAGTGTAGTGATAGGGAATCCAGTATTACAGTCAGTAATAGTATTGATAGGGATGGGGAGTATAACATAGATGGTGACCTGGAAAAGATAGCCACTCAGACTGGCAACACGGATGTGCATTTCGTGGGGCTGTTTCAGCGTCACGATCGGCCTCATCTTAATACAGCCGTCAGGCGTAATAACATGGGACTTGGGGGTGCGCTGATGACAGAGAGCATGGGTCACATTTCAGTGGTGTCGGTGGAGTCTATCAGCAGGACGGGTTTCACTAGACATGACCTGCGCCTCAACAGGTATGGGAAGGGGAGGTTGGCAAAGCTTATAGAAAATTCCTGCAGTAGTGGGTGTTAGAGCTGCACCTTTTTTAGATTGAAGTTAGCTGATAGGTATTCCTGCTTAAGGGAAGTCTCTCTATCAAAGGAACCACTTTTGACAAAGCTTAGATATCCTAGTAATGAGGGAATTAGTATATTTCATCAAAATATACAAGGTATTAGAGATAAAGTTAGTGAACTGCTTATAGATGTTGACTCTGAAATTATTGGTATATCTGAACACTTCTTAAATAAGGAGATAATTCAGAGGCTTCCTTTACCAGGATACAGATTAGCTGGCAGCTTTTCGAGGAGCTCTTTGCGGTGTGGGGGAGTAGCCATGTATGTGAGAAACGGTATTCCATTTGAGTCAATTGATGTTTCAAAGTACTGCACTGAAAAGGTGTTTGAATGTTGTGCAGGTGTGGTTAAATTTAACGGAGCTAAACTTCTATCTGTTGTTATTTATAGATCCCCAGACTCCGATTTCACAACATTTTTGCTAAAGCTAGAGGAGGTTCTTGGTTCACTTTATAGGAAATACAAAAAGTTAGTTATATGTGGTGACTTCAATATTAATTGTATAAGTGATTGTGCAAGGAAGAGGATGCTGGTAGACTTCTTTAATTCATATAATCTTATGCAAACCGTATTCTTTCCAACGAGAGTGCAAGGGAACAGTAGAACAACCATAGACAACATTTTTGTTCATTCCTCATTACCAGAAGGGCATTCTGTTATCAAAAATGTGAATGGCCTTTCAGATCATGATGCACAAATTTTAACTCTAAAAGGTTTTTGTGCTGCAGCACGTGTCAAATATAGTCATCAGCTGTTTAGGAAAGCTGATCCAGTTGCTGCAGAGACCTTTGTAAACCTTATCAAGGAACAAGAGTGGCAAGATGTTTATAGCACTGATACAGTAGACGATAAATTTAATGCTTTTCTCAAGACTTTTCTCATGCTCTTTGAAAGTTGCTTTCCGTTAGAACGTTCAAAACAGGGTACTAGCACAAACAGGCAGCCTGGGTGGCTGACTAGAGGGATAAGAATATCTTGTAGAACAAAGTGGCAATTATATCAAAATGTTAGAAACAGTCAAAATCTAAATGCAGCAGCCCATTACAAACAATATCGTAAGGTGCTTAAAAATGTTGTTAGGAAGGCAAAAAGTATATGGTATTCAGATAGAATAGCTAAGTCTCAGGATAAAATTAAAACCATATGTTCAGTCGTAAAGGAAGTGGCTGGCCTGCAGAGACAGGTCGAGGATATAGAACCAGTGCATAGTGGGAATGTCCGTGTTACTGATAAGTCGCATATATGTACACTATTTAATAATCACTTTCTGAATATAGCAGGTGAACTAAATAGAAACCTAGTCCCAACAGGGAATCATATAGCGCTCTTAGAAAAAAGTGTTCCGAGACTGTTACCTGAAATGCTCCTCCATGATACTGACAAGAGGGAGATTGAGTTAATAATTAAATCACTAAAGACCAAGAACTCTCATGGTTATGACGGGGTATCTAGCAGAATACTGAAGTATTGTTCTATGTATGTTAGCCCAGTACTTAGCCATATCTGTAACTTTTCCTTTAGGAGTGGTCGGTTTCCTGACCAATTAAAGTACTCGGTAGTGAAGCCACTTTATAAAAAGGGAAACATTGATAACGTTGACAATTTTAGACCTATTTCTATGCCATCGGTGTTTGCTAAAGTTATCGAGAAGGTTGCATATACAAGGTTACTGGAGCATTTAAATTCTCATAATTTGCTGCCAAATGTTCAGTTTGGTTTTAGAAATGGTTTAAAAACTGAAAATGCTATATTCTCTTTTCTCTGTAAGGTTTTGGACGGATTAAATAAAAGGTTGCGAACGATAGGTGTTTTCATTGATTTAACAAAGGCTTTTGACTGTGTTGACCACAAAATATTACTGCAGAAGTTGGACCATTATGGAGTAAAGGGAGTAGCTTACAATTGGTTCGCCTCTTAAAGAACAGAAAGTAGAAGGTAATTCTCCGCAATATTGAGTGTGGTAGTCATGTTCAGTCTCAATGGGGCACTGTTAAGTGGGGCGTTCCCCAAGGGTCAGTGCTGGGGCCACTGCTGTTTCTTATTTATGTAAATGATATGCCTTCTAGTATTACAGGTGATTCAAAAATATTTCTGTTTGCTGATGACACCAGCTTGATAATGAAGGATGTTGTGTGTAATATTGAAACAGTAACAAATAATGTAGTTCATGAAATAAGTTCGTGGTTTGTGGAAATTAATTTGATGCTAAATCACAGTAAGACTAAGTTTTTACAGTTTCTAACTCCCAAATCAACTAGAACCGATATTTTGATCAGACAGAATGGGCATTATAAGCGAGACGGAACAGTTCAAGTTCCTAGGCTTTCGGATAGATAGTAAGCAGTTGTGGAAAGCCCATGTCCAGGATCTTGTTCAGAAAATAAATGCGGCTTTATTTACCATTAGAACAGTATCTGAAATAAGTGACACTTCAACACGAAAAGCTGTCTACTTCGCATATTTCCATACGCTTATGTCGTATGGTATTATTATTTGGGGTAATTCTTCTGGTTCAAAGAGGGTATTTTTGGCTCAAAAACGGGCTGTTCGAGCTATATGTGGTGTAAGTTCGAGAACCTCTTGTCGACCCGTATTCAATAGTCTGGGAATTCTGACATTGCCCTCACAGTATATATTTTCTTTAATGTCGTTTGTTGTTAGCTATATTACCCTATTCCCAAGAGTTAGCAGCTTCCACTCAGTTAATACTAGGCAGAAATCAAATCTGCATGTTGAATGCACTTCCTTGACTCTTGTGCAGAAAGGAGTGCAGTATTCTGCTGCATCCATTTTCAATAAGCTACCACAAGAACTCAAAAATCTTAGCAGTAGCCCAAACTCTTTTAAGTATAAACTGAAGAGTTTCCTCATGGCTCACTCCTTCTATTCTGTCGAGGAGCTCCTGGAAGAGCTAAAAAGTTAAGCAAATTCCAGTGTTGCATTGTTGATTTTCTTTATTTAACCTTACGACTTGTCACCTGAATGTTTTTTTATATTTCATTATATCTGTTTCTAATATCGTGTTATAATTTCATGTATTGACTCGTTCCATGACCATGGAGACTTCTCCTTAATTTGGTCCCAGGGAACAATAAATAAATAAATAAATAAAATAAATAAAAATTTAAAATACCTTTGGACGACTTAAGATCAAATAAGACAGTAGGGGTGCTAAAATTTCATCAGAATTTCTCAAATCAATAGTGGAAGTGGCAACACGACTACTGACGTTGGTGGTTATAATACACTACTGCCCATTAAAATTGCTACACTAAGAAGAAATGCAGATGATAAACGGTTATTCATTGGACAAATATATTATACTAGAACTACATGTGATTACATTTTCACGCAATTTGGGTGTATAGAACCTGAGAAATCAGTACCCGGAACAACCACCACTGGCCGTAATAATGGCCTTGATACGCCTGGGCATTGAGTCAAACAGAGCTTGGATGGTTTGTACAGATACAGCTCCCCATGCAGTTTCAACACGATACCACAGTTCATCAAGAGTAGTGACTGTCGTATTGTGACGAGCCAGTTGCTCGGCCACCATTGACCAGACGTTTTCAATTGGTGAGAGATCTGGAGAATGTGCTCGCCAGGACAGCAGTCGCACATTTTCTGTATCCATAAAGGCGCGTACAGGACCTGGAACATGCGGTCGTGCATTATCCTGCTGAAATGTAGGTTTCGCAGGGACCGAATGAAAGGTATAGCCCAACACGGATGCGACCATCACGATGCTGTAAACAGAGCCTGGATTCATCCGAAAAAATGACGTTTTGCCATTAGTGCATCAAGGTTCGTCGTTGAGTAAACCATCGCAGGTGCTCGTGTCTGTGATGCAGCGTCAAGGGTAACCGCAGCCATGGTCTCTGAGCTGATAGTCCATGCTGCTGCAAACGTTGTCGAACTGTTCGTGCTGATCGTTGTTGTCTAGCAAATGTCCCCATCTGTTGACTTAGGGGTCGAGACGTGGCTGCACGATCCGTTACAGCCAAGTGGATAAGATGCCTGTCATCTCGACTGCTAGTGATACGAGGCCGTTGGTATCCAGCACGGCGTTCCGTATGACCCTTCTGAACCCACCGCCCGCATCTCGTGGTCGTGCGGTAGCGTTCTCGCTTCCCACAGCCGGGGCCCCGGGTTCTATTCCCGGCGGGGTCAGGGATTTTCTCTGCCTCGTGATGGCTGGGTGTTGTGTGCTGTCCTTAGGTTAGTTAGGTTAAGTAGTTCTAAGTTCTAGGGGACTTATGACCACAGCAGTTGAGTCCCATAGTGCTCAGAGCCATTTGAACCTTCTGAACCCACCGATTCCATATTCTGCTAACAGTCATTGGATCTCGACCAATGCGAGCCGCAATGTCGCGATGCGATAAACCGCAGTCGCGATAGGCTACAATCCGACCTTTATCAAAGTCGGAAACGTGATGGTGCGCATTTCTCCTCGGTACACGAGGCATGACAACAACGTTTCACCATGCAACGCCGGTGAACTGCTGTTTGTGTGTGAGAAATCGGTTGGAAACTTTCCTCATGTCAGCATATCGTAGGTGTCGCCACCGGCGCCAACCTTGTGTGAATGCTCTGAAAACTAATCATTTGCATTTCACAGCATCTTCTTTCGGTCGGTTAAATTTCGCGTCTGTAGCACGTCATGGTGTAGCAATTTTAATGGCCAGCAGTGTATATGAGAATGGCAATATACCACAAAACATTCGAAAAAATATCAACCACGCAGTTTCAAAGTCAGGAAGACCCCGAGGAGCATAAGAATCATCTCACCGTCAGTTTAACGGGACATGAGGAATATACAGAAGAAAGAAATATAAAACTGAGGTCTGTTATAGGGCCATCAGTTTGGTATCAGGAAAGGTAAATGTTCTGGCGTAACCACATGCACGGAAACCGAAGATGAAGAACGCAAGAGAAGAGAAGGCGGTGATACAACGTCGGCCAATGGTGCGCTGATTAGGACCGCACCATGACAGGAGCGCCTCAACAAGAAGAGAATGTAAGCACCGCCCCCGCGAGCCTCGGCCGCTCAGTATTTGCACAGTATTCGGACAGTATTTACACAGTATTAGGACAGTATTAGGACAGTAGTACGCCGGCACTACAATAGCAGTGACGTGTGATCCATATCGGTTGCTTTCATGGACATTGTACACAGCAAAGGGCTCTAACTTGTTTGCGTGTCGTCCATCGCTTGCGACACCTTTGTAAATTCAGAGTTAAGTATTGCCAATCTGCTTTATTGAAGTAAAAGTACTAACGCTATTTCCCTGAATTGTTGTATAGCATTCCGAGAATGCAGCATCCCTTAGGCGCCATATCCGAGAAGAGTGGGCAGGAGCCCACAGTAAAGGCACGAGAAGCTCTTGCGATTGGTAATGGAAGTGGGATTGAAGAAGTATCAAGATACGTTCATAGGTTTTATTGAACAGTAAAAAGCGTCGAGAATGTGAAGAGGTGCAAGGTGTTAGAAATTCTGAAAAAAGTAGGAGTAAGGTATAAGGATAGTTGAGTAATGTACAGTATGTACAAGAAGCAAGAGGGAACGATAAAAGTGGAGGATCAAGAACGAAGTGCCCAGGATGTTTTTGTTTTGAACGGCCAATGTCGGTTGGTCACAGTCAGTGTGCTCCCTGCCGCCGTTGGATAAGCAGCTGAGCAGCAAGTCGTATACTCCTAGCTCACTCATTTGTTACATAGTTTAATTCTTAATTTCTTTGCGTGTTTTTGGTACTTGCATTGTTTAATTCATAAATTCGGGCGTATTATAGTATTTGAGAGTGTAGCATCGCGTTTTAGTACCTGAATAGTGTAATTTCGCTTAGTCTCCTTCCGCCGCCGAGCAGTGTCAGCAGTGCGCAAGTAGCAGCATTACTGCATTTACTAGGCAATCTTGTATTTTAATAACCGTTTAAATTTTGTCGATTTGTTTGCGCTCTCTGTAGATTAGTTCAGACGTTGTTTGCAAAACAGTTTTTAGCATGGATAGGGACTGCAACTGCTGTGTTCGGATGCAGGCTGAGTTGGCATCCCTTCGCTCCCAGCTTCAGGCAGTGTTGGCTTCGGTCACACAGTTTGAGGCTGTTGCCAATGGGCATTACTGTGGGGGTCCGGATGGGGGTTTGTCGGGGACGGCCAGCTCGTCCCACGCATCCCCTGATCGGACTACGACTGTGGTTGCCCGGGATACTGCCCGCATTGAGGCTGATCCCTCACCTGTGGTAGAGTGGGAGGTCGTTTCAAGGTGTGGCAGGGGGCGGAAGACATTCCGGAGGGCTGAACGGAAAGCCTCTCCAGTTTGTCTGACGAACCGGTTTCAGGCTCTGTCTCAGGCTGATACTGATCTTCAGCCTGACATGGCTGCTTGTCCTGTTCCAGAGGTTGCCCCTCAGTCTGCAAGATCCAGGTAGTTGCAGAGGGTGGGCTTACTGGTAGTTGGGAGCTCCAACGTCAGGCGCGTAATGGGGCCCCTTGGGGCAGCAAGAGAGGGGAAGAAAACCAATGTGCACTCCGTGTGCATACCGGGGGGAGTCATTCCAGATGTGGAAAGGGTCCTTCCGGATGCCATGAAGGGTACAGGGTGCACCCATCTGCAGGTGGTCGCTCATGTCGGCACCAATGATGTGTGTCGCTATGGATCAGAGGAAATCCTCTCTGGCTTCCGGCGGCTATCTGATTTGGTGAAGACTGCCAGTCTCGCTAGCGGGATGCAAGCAGAGCTCACCATCTGCAGCATCGTCGACAGGACTGACTGCGGACCTTTGGTACAGAGCCGAGTGGAGGGTCTGAATCAGAGGCTGAGACGGTTCTGCGACCGTGTGGGCTGCAGATTCCTCGACTTGCGCCATA
Organism: Schistocerca serialis cubense; assembly: GCF_023864345.2. Taxonomy (NCBI): domain Eukaryota; kingdom Metazoa; phylum Arthropoda; class Insecta; order Orthoptera; family Acrididae; genus Schistocerca; species Schistocerca serialis. The sequence goes on along the minus strand of NC_064641.1, from coordinate 606,917,059 downwards.
GGGTGGTGGGGTTTCGGGTTCCGCTGGATAGGTCAGGAGTCCACTACACGCAACAAGCGGCTACACGGGTAGCAGGGGTTGTGTGGCGTGGGCTGGGCGGTTTTTTAGATTAGATGGCCTTGGGCAAGTACAGAAAGGGCAACAGCCTCAACGGGTGCGGGGCAAAGTCAGGACATGCGGGGACCAAGAAGCAATCGGTATTGTAATTGTCAACTGTCGAAGCTGCGTTGGTAAAGTACCGGAACTTCAAGCGCTGATAGAAAGCACCGAAGCTGAAATCGTTATAGGTACAGAAAGCTGGCTTAAGCCAGAGATAAATTCTGCCGAAATTTTTACAAAGGTACAGACGGTGTTTAGAAAGGATAGATTGCATGCAACGGTGGTGGAGTGTTCGTCGCTGTTAGTAGTAGTTTATCCTGTAGTGAAGTAGAAGTGGATAGTTCCTGTGAATTATTATGGGTGGAGGTTACACTAAACAACCGAACTAGGTTAATAATTGGATCCTTTTACCGACCTCCCGACTCAGCAGCATTAGTGGCAGAACAACTGAGAGAAAATTTGGAATACATTTCACATAAATTTTCTCAGCATGTTATAGTCTTAGGTGGAGATTTCAATTTACCAGATATAGACTGGGACACTCAGATGTTTAGGACGGGTGGTAGGGACAGAGCATCGAGTGACATTATACTGAGTGCACTATCCGAAAATTACCTCGAGCAATTAAACAGAGAACCGACTCGTGGAGATAACATCTTGGACCTACTGATAACAAACAGACCCGAACTTTTATACTCTGTATGTACAGAACAGGGAATCAGTGATCATAAGGCCGTTGCAGCATCCCTGAATATGGAAGTTAATAGGAATATAAAAAAAGGGAGGAAGGTTTATCTGTTTAGCAAGAGTAATAGAAGGCAGATTTCAGACTACCTAACAGATCAAAACGAAAATTTCTGTTCCGACACTGACAATGTTGAGTGTTTATGGAAAAAGTTCAAGGCAATCGTAAAATGCGTTTTAGACAGGTACGTGCCGAGTAAAACTGTGAGGGACGGGAAAAACCCACCGTGGTACAACAACAAAGTTAGGAAACTACTGCGAAAGCAAAGAGAGCTCCACTCCAAGTTTAAACGCAGCCAAAACCTCTCAGACAAACAGAAGCTAAACGATGTCAAAGTTAGCGTAAGGAGGGCTATGCGTGAAGCGTTCATTGAATTCGAAAGTAAAATTCTATGTACCGACTTGACAGAAAATCCTAGGAAGTTCTGGTCTTACGTTAAATCAGTAAGTGGCTCGAAACAGCATATCCAGACACTACGGGATGATGATGGCATTGAAACAGAGGATGACACGCGTAAAGCTGAAATACTAAACACCTTTTTCCAAAGCTGTTTCACAGAGGAAGACCGCACTGCAGTTCCTTCTCTAAATCCTCGCACAAACGAAAAAATGGCTGACATCGAAATAAGTGTCCAAGGAATAGAAAAGCAACTGGAATCACTCAATAGAGGAAAGTCCACTGGACCTGACGGGATACCAATTCGATTCTACACAGAGTACGCGAAAGAACTTGCCCCCCTTCTAACAGCCGTGTACCGCAAGTCTCTAGAGGAACGGAGGGTTCCAAATGATTGGAAAAGAGCGCAGATAGTCCCAGTCTTCAAGAAGGGTCGTCGAGCAGATGCGCAAAACTATAGACCTATATCTCTTACGTCGATCTCTTGTAGAATTTTAGAACATGTTTTTTGCTCGCGTATCATGTCATTTCTGGAAACCCAGAATCTACTATGTAGGAATCAACATGGATTCCGGAAACAGCGATCGTGTGAGACCCAACTCGCCTTATTTGTTCATGAGACCCAGAAAATATTAGATACAGGCTCCCAGGTAGATGCTATTTTTCTTGACTTCCGGAAGGCGTTCGATACAGTTCCGCACTGTCGCCTGATAAACAAAGTAAGAGCCTACGGAATATCAGACCAGCTGTGTGGCTGGATTGAAGAGTTTTTAGCAAACAGAACACAGCATGTTGTTATCAATGGAGAGACGTCTACAGACGTTAAAGTAACCTCTGGCGTGCCACAGGGGAGTGTTATGGGACCATTGCTTTTCACAATATATATAAATGACTTAGTAGATGGTGTCGGAAGTTCCATGCGGCTTTTCGCGGATGATGCTGTAGTATACAGAGAAGTTGCAGCATTAGAAAATTGTAGCGAAATGCAGGAAGATCTGCAGCGGATAGGCACTTGGTGCAGGGAGTGGCAACTGACCCTTAACATAGACAAATGTAATGTATTGCGAATACATAGAAAGAAGGATCCTTTATTGTATGATTATATGATAGCGGAACAAACACTGGTAGCAGTTACGTCTGTAAAATATCTGGGAGTATGCGTGCGGAACGATTTGAAGTGGAATGATCATACAAAATTAATTGTTGGTAAGGCGGGTACCAGGTTGAGATTCATTGGGAGAGTGCTTAGAAAATGTAGTCCATCAACAAAGGAGGTGGCTTACAAAACACTCGTTCGACCTATACTTGAGTATTGCTCATCAGTGTGGGATCCGTACCAGGTCGGGTTGACGGAGGAGATAGAGAAGATCCAAAGAAGAGCGGCGCGTTTCGTCACCGGGTTATTTGGTAACCGTGATAGCGTTGCGGAGATGTTTAATAAGCTCAAGTGGCAGGCTCTGCAAGAGAGGCGCTCTGCATCGCGGTGTAGCTTGCTCGCCAGGTTTCGAGAGGGTGCGTTTCTGGATGAGGTATCGAATATATTGCTTCCCCCTACTTATACCTCCCGAGGAGATCACGAATGTAAAATTAGAGAGATTAGAGCGCGCACGGAGGCTTTCAGACAGTCGTTCTTCCCGCGAACCATACGCGACTGGAACAGGAAAGGGAGGTAATGACAGTGGCACGTAAAGTGCCCTCCGCCACACACCGTTGGGTGGCTTGCGGAGTATCAATGTAGATGTAGATGTAGATGTAGATGAAAAGGTTGTAAGATAGGAATGCAGTCTTTCATCCCCACTGCTCAATGAATACATCAAAGAAGAAGTGACAGGAAGGTCCAAAAGTGCGATTAATTGGGAATAAAACTCTGGGTGAAATTATATCAGTGATAAGATTCTGTGATGATATAGCTATACTCAGTGAAACTGATGAACTCATTACAGGATCTGTTGAATGGAATGGACAGTCTAACGAATGCAGAATATGGATTGAGTGTAAATTGAGGAAAGACAAAAGTAATGAGAAGTAGCAGAATCGAGAATAGCGAGAAACTTAACATTAGAACTGGGGAGCAGGAAGTAAACCAAGTTATGAAATACTGGTACCTTGAGAGCAAAAAGCCGATGATTGATGGAAGAAGAAGACATAAGATTGGCAATGACAAAAATGGCATTCTTGGCCAATAGAATGTAGTACTACCAATCATAGGCCTTAATTTGAGAAAGAAATTTCTGAGATTATTCGTCGGGAGCATAGCATATATGGTAGTGCAACATGGACTGTGGGAAAACCGGAACAGAAGACAATGATGCATTTGAAATGTGATTCTATAGAAGAATATTGAAAAGTAGGTGGTCAGATAAGGTGCGAGGAGTTTTTCCGCAGAATCGACAAGGTAAGGAACTTGTGGAAAACACTAACAAGAAGTAGGGACAGGATGGCAGGATACCTGTTTAGACACCAGATAATAGTTACCACCGTCCTAGAGGTAACTATAGAAGGTAAAAACTGTTCAAATGGTTCTGAGCACTATGTGACTCAACTGCTGAGGTCATTAGTCCCCTAGAACTTAGAACTAGTTAAACCTAACTAACCTAAGGACATCACAAACATCCATGCCCGAGGCAGGATTCGAACCTGCGACCGTAGCGGTCTTGCGGTTCCAGGCTGCAGCGCCTTTAACCGCACGGCGTAAAAACTGTAGTTGAACACATATATTGGAATACATCCAGCAAATAATTGAGGGCAAACGTTGCAGTTACTACTGTGAGATGAAAAACAAAAAGTCATCGGGAAGCTTTGCCGGTACCACTGCCTCCTGAGAATGTGACACTCAGTGAAGATGAGTGCAGTGGCAGGCACGTAGAAGACAGCGAAGGTGATCAGCAGGTCAACATTTCATGGTCTATGTGCATCAAATGAGCCACACTATTTGCATTTTGAAGCAGTATCGAGTCCTTTGCAGAGACACTGGTATGATCAGAGTAAGTGAGAGACGATTGCTTACAGTTTCCGGCACAGTTAGTGTGAAAGCAGTACGTCTCTACAATGAGAATAAATTTCCTTCTGTTCCGTGCTCGTGCAGGTAATCCAAGGGACATATATGGGAACTGCTAGTCGTACTTATTCAATGTGAGAAATACAAATGCCATATAGGTGAAGATTACGAGGTCAATTCCCTCATATCCGCATACAGCTCGAGTACACAGATCACTGCTATGCTCTATGCATATATCACAGCAGGGACAGGAAAATTACTATAATGGAGAAAATAGCCTTCTCTGAGTAAACTATGCCTGGGCCTGACGACAATGTGTTGTTGAATCCAACATTTGTACCTACCTGAGTTCACATTAAATTTGGTCTCGTCAAAACTGTGAAAGCCATAGATAAAAATCCATGGAAAAACTTAACGTAGATTCATGTATTTGCAATAAATCAAGGTTCAGTGAACCCAAAATAAAGGAAGGTTTACTTGTAGGACAGTATACCAGTTAATTAATGCCTGATGAAGATTTCCTTGATTTGTTGAGTGATGTTGGAAGATGACATGGATGTACTTCAAAAAATGGCTCGAAGCACTGTGGGACTTAACATCTGAGGTCAACAGTCCCATAGACTTAGAACTACTTACACCTAACTAACGTAAGGACATCACACACATCCATGCCCGAGGCAGGATTCAAACCTGCGACGGTAGCAGTAGCGGGGTTACGGACTGAAGAGTCTAGAACCGCTCGCCATGGGTGTACCTCCTATGCAATTGCAAGATACTTTTTGGTAACCATAGGACAAAGAACTATCGCGACACTGTACAGGAACTACTGAAATCACACCACCTTATGCGATATAACATGTAATTTAAACTACATGTATTCAATAATCATTTGCATTTATTTTCCGATAACGCCAGCACCGTTAGTGACGAACGCGGGAAGGGCAGGAAAATATATGTTGTTCTGATTCTGTATTTTCCTTTGACTCCTTTGAGTACTACCTCATTTGCCTGTTATTTGTGTTTCAAGGTGTTTTTTGCAAGAACGTGTCATTTTAGCAGACAGACAGTCTACCGTAAGCATATAGAAAAAGCATTATTCTATGAAAAATAAACCGATACAGACATTCTGAAATCATATCTGAATTATGAGGTGGATTATCTTCGAGAAACAGCGCATAAAGTACCTGGAACAAGGATTGTGCAGTGACAGTAACATGGAACCATCGCGCAAGTAACTAAATATCAATAGCAAACTTAGAGTATGAGTGAGTGAAAAAAAAGTCACAAACTCGTAATACATAGTTCTCTATTGCCGCATAACACGCTACCGACTGTTATGTGGTAGCTTCTCTGGTGCAATAATAGTTGTTATATGGCGGAAGAAGGCAAACAGACGCATTGTTTTATTATTTACACTCACTTACCTGCTACATACAAAAGAAAATCAATAGAACTGCCTGTTGTGAGTGCCATTTCACCAAAATGTTACGTGTCTTAATCAGATAGTTAACCAGCCCCTACTAAGCAAAATATCTGGGCATTAAACCTTCACAAGTATATTGCGTCCCATTTTCAGGAATGCCTTACAAAATTTGCAATAAAGATATTTTGAATATAAAATAAACTTCATGACTGTAGGAACAAAAATTGTAAATTTTGGCTTTTTTTTGCCTCTAAATAGTTTTTTTGCGATCTGAATTTCATCCAGTTGCCTTCTTCTGTTAAATGAAAATTTCAGCTGCGCCAGTTGAGCTAGTTGTATGGCTATGAGAAAATGTCGGGTACCTTTTAATTAACATGGGTTTCCTCAGACTTAATGGATCATAGGTTCATAACGTGTTTATACCTTATCCTTAACACCCAATTTAATAATTGTCTGGACTTTTTATTTTTGTCTAGTTTATACGGGTTTCTTTAGTAAAGATTTATACTTCGCAAAAGCATGGCAATACCAAAAGATAATGCGTGCAATATTTGGAGATGCGTAGAGAAATGGAAGTTGATATTGAAAACTTGGCCGAATGCACTGTGCCGCAAGCAAGCAGCAATTCTTTGCTGATGCTACTCTAGAGACCCGCGAGGATTCGCATTACACTAAACGTTAATGAAAATGTTTAGACTGAACAATTCTAAGTAATTCTGCTGTGGAAACACAGAGGGATAACACAAGTTATACATTCAACGCATCGAAATATAAATGACATAATGTAACACAGAAGTTACAGAAACTCTTGAAGTTTTCTATTTACGTCAGTTACAGAGTGAGGTGGCTCACTCACCAGGCCATTGGATTCCAAGTCGCAAAAAGCGAGCCACAAAGCTCTAATTGGGTATCGTGATTTATGTTTCCCGTGGTTTCGATAAATAATAAATAAGAATGGCGAGACTGCTCATGTGGAAAGAACAATGATAATATCTTGCTCCATATTCACTACATCCGAAATTGTGTTCTGTTCCTAATGATCTTGTTATCGACAGCGGTTTTGTAAAATAAACACGTTTTGTAGAACTAAAATTGCAGCCAGACATTTTTAAGAGTGGATATTACCAATTTCGAGCGATGGCCGTGAGACCTGAAGTTCTGATATTAAAAACGTTCAAAAACAAAGGGTTCCTCAGCGAAAAAATGGGTCAGGGAACACATTCGAGAGAAAAATGTGCTTATGACAGTGATGTAAATGAAATGGATACCTTCGAGGCATAAACTAGGCAAACTAACGTTAGATAGACTGAAGAAGTATGTGCTGCTTTGCAAGACATAAGAAAGAACAGGTAGCATGACTCATTGGTACGTTGATAGATGAGATTAGAAGACATTAGGAGCAACATGGGTACGTATGACTCACTGCAACAGATGTACAAAGCTGAAGAAGAGGCGTTTACCTAAAAGAGGATGTCAAATGATTTTTAGTGAAGGTGATGTAGCCATTTATACAGAACTCTAGAGGTTTTCGTGGTTGCCGGTTGACTTGGGTCTCGGGATCTACGGTCAACGTCGGTTTAACGATTTTTCTGATATTTCGCAACCACAAGTGGCTGACATTGTCAAAATTTAAACCTCCATTACTCATGGCAGTATAAAGTCAATCTTTGACAATGCCAGCCACAGGTTCTGACAGAAAGTCAGATCTTTGAACCACAGTCAGCTGAAGAAAAAAATGGTTCAGCACTATGGGACTTAACATCTGAGGTCATCAGTCCCCTAGAACTTAGAACTACTCAAACCTAAATAACCTAAGGACATCACATACATCCATGCCCGAGGCAGGATTCGAACCTGCGACCGTAGCGGTTGCGCGGTTCCAGACTGAAGCGCCTAGAACCGCTCGGCCACACCGGCAGGCTCAGCTGAAGATTCCGAGACGATAGCCACTAACTCAAGCATTCTTTTTGTTTACGATATTACAGTTTGCAGTTGTGCCGCCTTTTATGTTTTACACGTAAGAACAAGAAAGGTAATTCCAATATTCGTGTACTGAATAAGAAGTAATTAAATTTTCACTTGTGTGTGTCATGTCCCATCGCTTGACATTAATCCAGGTCAAGGTTTATTTGCCGTAGACCATTTCTAAAGCACTAATGATTCTGGATGAGACTGTGCGTGCAGACGTGAAGACAACTTGAGGTTCCGATAAAAATGACTGAACGACTCGAATAGGTAAACTACTTAACTCACCGGTGGTAAGCTGACCGTCTTGATGCACTGTTCGTTAACAGAAACAGTGCCAGTTGGACATCGGTTCGCCAAATCGATAGCAAGAGGTATCTGGATGTTGGGGACTTCTGTCGAAGACCCGATGTCCTCCGCGCTGGCGAACGCCGCTAGTACAGCCAGCACAATGCACAGTCGGTGCGACCACATGCTTACTCGCACTGCTCTCACAGGCGAATGACGCAGACAGTCGAGGTCTTACCGCACGCTCGTCCTCGCCCCAAAAAAAAAAAAAAAAAAAAAAAAAAATGGTTCAAATGGCTCTGAGCACTATGGGACTTAACATCTATGGTCATCAGTCCCCTAGAACTTAGAACTATTTAAACATAACTAACCTAAGGACATCACACAACACCCAGTCATCACGAGGCAGAGAAAATCCCTGACCCCGCCGGGAATCGATCCCGGGAACCCGAGCGTGGGAAGCGAGAACGCTACCGCACTACCACGAGCTGCGGACTGTTATTGCCTGTGTAGTATATACAGCATTGATAGTAGATGCTAGAATTATATGCGGAACTTGTTAATCTATATTCTGTGGTCTATGCAATTGCACTGTTCGAGAATGTTTTCAGTGAGCTTTTTGCACATATGCTCTCGGTATACCACCCATCTCGCCCTATGACGCATTATAGTCTCTGTCCCATAGATAGACGAATCCAAGTTAATTTGGTATTTCTGTATTTTTTAAAAGCTTTGATTTATTACCACACCGATACATAATAAAGAAAATACATTCCTCTTGTGACACCTAATTGGTGCAACCGTGCAGGCAAGGTGCAGCACGTTATCCTCGATGAAGAGTGAAGTACAGACCCTGAACTAAAAGAAACTGTCACAACGTTTAATGGATTGAGGATGTATTTCAGTTTCTTTTAGTGGTTATATATCCGAGTCACATTTATAATTAACTGGCGTTATGAATCCACTTCTCATTATGATGTTGCACTCCATCTGACCTGGATTCACGCTGTGATTCGGTTAAAATTTGTGTCATAAATTCGTTGTAGCCTCTCCTCAAACTAGCAGGCCTACAACTGTTGTAATTGCTCATTAATATTCTTTAGACTGTAATTGGATGGAGTTTGTGTGGAAGCTAGTCCCGCACATGTTCTGTCGGGGACCTTGCTGGCCACATCAGCATCAAGTAGACAGTTCAACGAGAAACATACCACGTGTGAAAGAACATTGTCCTGCTGAAAAGTGGCTCTACGATTTCGTCGCATGACAGGTAATACATGAGGACGCAGGATAACCCTGACATACTGTTGTATCGTTAGAATTCCCTCAATAACTAGAATATCTGACTTGTAGCCAAACCCAATGGCTCCACATGTCATGACGCCAGGAGTAACAGTGATGTGCGTCTCCAACACATTGGATGAATTGGGCCTCTCCCTGGGTGGCTGCCATATTCGCCAACGCTGGTAATCTTGGGTAGTGCGAAATTGCGATTTATGGATGAACAAAATGCGACATTCGTTAGCACTCCACGCTTCTTCTACACGGGACCACTCCAAAGTAGCCGTGATGTGGTGTTTACTGCAGCCTGCGCATTGGTTGGTAATACCCAAGTATGTCTGATGCTAATCTCCGAACAATAGTGCAAGGTAATACAGAACGTTGCACGTAGTCCATTACTTGTTCTCGGATGGCAAGTGCCAATGAGAAGGGTGCACAATCTGGCGATCAACATTTGTGGTAGTCAGACGTAATTAACTGTAACGCTTATGAGTATCCCGCCCTCACATTCTCATGTAGTCCATCATAGGGCCGCTTCGCATACGAACACCTCACATATGTGGCTACTGCGCGATCCGACCAGCCCGCCGAACACATACCCTCAAGGACTCCCTTTCCAAACTCATTGAGGAGCTGATAATGCTGTCACAGATGTGTACGTGTCGTTTCTCTCCATTCGTAGAGATCATTTAACATCTGACGCTGTTGTCGTTCTTTATACGCCGCACCAGGCCTTGTAACAACACTAAATACAAGCAACACTAATGCGTTCTGGTGACCGTTCTCCATATCACAGAGAATTGAAGCTCTAGTCATTTGTATACCTCCTGATGGTGTGAGTGATTGTACGAAGTTACAGTGGTATCCAATGTTTTTCGAGTGCTTTATTTGTCTTGTCAGGGAGTATACCTTAATTAGTTAGTTGATAGTATTGCTTGCACTCAGGAGCTTTCCGAACATGACGCAGTTTTATATGAGAAAATTTTGTTCAGTGATTACTTCGACATCAAGGTATATGTAGGTGAACTAAGAAATTTCTGTTAAATAATTATAATCTTCCTAGTGTTAAATGTGTTAAAACATCGACCTTACACAATAGAGCTTTGCAATAACTGCTCGAAAGTAAAGTGCTACTAACATATCGAAAACTTTTGAAAATTATTTTATGACCATTACATGCAGTCTTATGAACAAGGGCGTATATGACATAATATATTAGTAACGAGTCGTCCATAAAGTAAATTATAATGCGCTTAGACATGACTTTTTGCTATCTCAAAACCACAAGTGTCACTAATGTATCCAATGCATAATGCTTCCGTTTCAGATACTTGCAAATGGCCTAAGGCTGAAATTGTACAACCATACAAAAACTAAAGAGATAGACAGCTGAAGGCATCGCGAAATCATTAAAACAATGTCCAATTTTTATTTTTTTGAAAGTAACTGCAATTACCTCAGAACTGAGAGCAGTCTGAGATTAGCTTTTCGGTAAAGAGTTTCAGATATAAATGTGAAACGATAATGAACAACATCATATTGTGCTATAGAAAGCCTAGGACTACATATATAGAGTGATTCAGCTGCCCCTAACTATAGGTTTTATGCAACCCACGACGCTTTTAAACCCACGCACAATAGTTTCATGTCCTCTCGGTCGCCACGTGCACAAATTATCAGTTCAAAAACGGTTCAAATGGCTCTGAGCACTATGGGACTTAACATCTGAGGTCATCAGTCCCCTAGACTTAGAACTGCTTAAACCTAACTAACCTAAGGACGTCACACTCATTCATGCCCGAGGCAGGATTCGAACCTGCGACCGTAGCAGCAGCGTGGTTCCGGACTGAAGCGCCTAGAACCGCTCGGCCACGTCGGCCGGCACACTGTCAGTCCTACAGAAAAAATAATCTGAACTTTTCGTAGGAAATTTAATGTAGTTTTCCTTTTGTATTGGGATACGTTTTCACTGGGGGCCACAGTTTTTGAATTTTTCAAGGAAAACACATTTGAAAATCACTTTTGTACTTCTTGAATAGTTTGAAAACTCCGGCTTCTGGCGAAAACGTATCCCAGTACGAAATCTAACTACTTTAAATCTGCTACAAAGAGGTCTTGTTCATTTTTCCTACAAGACTAATAGTTTGCTCGTAGCGTGGGAGAGACTATGGAAATGTCACTCGTGGTATTTGAAGGCGTTGCAGGTTGCATAAAATTCACAGGTAGGGCCAGCTGAATCGTCCTGTATATTTATACAACGAAATTAGTTAAAAACTACCTTGTTTTAGACTCCAATCGTAAACAATTCTGTGATGGACACGTCACTGGCGCATTGGTTAGCACAATGGAAGAATATTCTGGAAGACGATGGTTCAAATTCGCATCTTGCCATCCAGATTTAAGTTTTCCGTCGTTTCACTAAATCGCTAAGTGCAAATGCCAGCATGGTTACTTTGAAAGGGGACAAGCTAATTCCTTCCTTATCCTTTCGTTAAGCGAGCTTGTGCTCCGTGGTTAAAGTCACCGATGTCGAAGGGATATTAAACCCCAATCCTCCTCCTTCCCCTGCGGTTCCGTAACATAAATCAACAGCCATACGAATCAGACACAACATAAACGGCGTAAGATGGACCCTGACCATAATCGAACTGCTCTCATAACATCCGTCGCAGAAGAAAAGGAGGGGATAAACAGTGCAATTGTTATTGATGCCACAATTTCCACTGAAACTGGGACGTCTAAAAACTGTTAATTTTGTGTGTCATATAGCACGTTCGAAAAGCCCAGTGCTGATTCTTCAATCGATACTAAGGCTTTTTACGTAATTTGTATTCAACTCCGGTGGTGATTTGTGTACGTGAACAATTCCAAGCGGTAATGTGACGCTGAGTCCACGTTAAACTATAAGTCTTCTTAAACTGGCTTGGCAACTATGTTACAAAGTCGGAGGACGGCAAGAAATCGTTAGCTCTGACTGTGACCATGCACTGAGAGGCTTAAATTAACCTTTGGGCTGAGGACGGCATTACTCAACATTACTGTCAATTCTTTTTCATTATGCGGCACATTTTTCTATCCACTGAATCTCTTATAAATTAATGATTCAGAAACTGATTCTGACACATTTTTCTCAAAATAATTTGGTCACATCGTATTTCGGCTTCCAGTCACTCAACAGTTTGCATGAACGAGTTTCACTAGGTCAACATTTACGATCACTGCCTTGCATTATCGATCATATTATTGTAGTGGGAGTCCCATAGAGCCAAGTGCAAACTGGACTTGAGGACTCGACAGTCCAGGTACACAGCAGACCTTTAAGAACGAATTACTCACTTCACTTTTCTAGAAATACACACTAATCCTTCATAGTTTTTACGGGAACAGTTTTCTGTGGTCGGTTTCCATCTGTTACAAGAGAATGCCTCATCTGGAAACCGCTTACGAAATATACCCAACTAAGGACGCCTCTGGGCTCCATTAACCCCACCTCGGAGTGGACACGAAGTAAATAAACTATATAATGAGGCAGATCTGAAACAGTAATCCATATGTTTCTGGGCAAAAAATGAAATTTATATAAGAATGAAAATAAACTGAAGAGCCAAAGAACCTGGTAAACCTGCCTAATATCTTGTAGGGACCCGGCGAGCACGCAGAAAGGCCGCACACGACGTGGCATGGACTCAACTAATGTCTGAAGTAAGTGCTGGAGGGAACTGACACCATGAAATCCTTCGGGCTGTCCATAAATCCGTAAGAGCACTTTTTTTTTGGTCATCAGTCTACTGACTGGTTTGATGCGGCCCGCCACAAATTCCTTTCCTGTGCTAACCTCTTCATCTCAGAGTAGCACTTGCAACCTACGTCCTCAATTATTTGCTTGACGTATTCCAATCTCTGTCTTCCTCTACAGTTTTTGCCCTCTACAGCTCCCTCTAGTACCATGGAAGTCATTCCCTCACGTCTTAGCAGATGTCCTATCATCCTGTCCCTTCTCCTTATCAGTGTTTTCCAGATATTCCTTCCTCTCCGATTCTGCGTAGAACCTCCTCATTCCTTACCTTATCAGTCCACCTAATTTTCAACATTCGTCTATAGCACCACACCTCAAATGCTTCGATTCTCTTCTGTTCCGGTTTTCCCACAGTCCATGTTTCACTACCATACAAAGCTGTACTCCAGACGTACATCCTCAGAAATTTTTTCCTCAAATTAAGGCCGGTATTTGATATTAGTAGACTTCTCTTGGCCAGAAATGCCTTTTTTGCCATAGCGAGTCTGCTTTTGATGTCCTCCTTGCTCCGTCCGTCATTGGTTATTTTACTGCCTAGGTAGCAGAATTACTTAACTCATTGACTTCGTGACCATCAATACTGATGTTAAGTTTCTCGCTGTTCTCATTTCTACTACTTCTCATTACCTTCGTCTTTTTCCGATTTACTCTCAAACCATACTGTGTACTCATTAGACTGTTCATTCCGTTCAGCAGATCATTTAATTCTTCTTCACTTTCACTCAAGATAGCAATGTCATCAGCGAATCGTATCATTGATATCCTTTCACCTTGTATTTTAATTCCACTCCTGAACCTTTCTTTTATTTCCATCATTGCTTCCTCGATGTACAGATTGAAGAGTAGGGGCGAAAGGCTACAGCCTTGTCTTACACCCTTCTTAATACGAGCACTTCGTTCTTGATCGTCTACTCTTATTATTCCTTCTTGGTTGTTGTACATATTGTATATGACCCGTCTCTCCCTATAGCTTACCCCTACTTTTTACAGAATCTCGAATAGCTTGCACCATTTTATATTGTCGAACGCTCTTTCCAGGTCGACAAATCCTATGAAAGTGTCTTGATTTTTCTTTAGCCTTGCTTCTATTATTAGCTGTAACGTCAGAATTGCCTCTCTCGTCCCTTTACTTTTCCTAAAGCCAAACTGATCGTCACCTAGCGCATTCTCAGTTTTCTTTTCCATTCTTCTGTATATTATTCTTTTAAGCAGCTTCGATGCATGAGCTGTTAAGCTGATTGTGCGATAATTCTCCCACTTGTCAGCCCTTGCCGTCTTCAGAATTGTGTGGATGATGCTTTCCGAAAGTCGGATGATATGTCGCCAGACTCATATATTCTACACACCAACGTGAATAGTCGTTTTGTTGCCACTTCCCCCAATGATTTTAGAAATTCTGATGGAATGTTATCTATCCTTTCTGCCTTATTTGACCGTAAGTCGTCCAAAGCTCTTTTAAATTCCGATTCCAATACTGGATCCCCTATCTCTTCTAAATCGACTCCTGTTTCTTCTTCTATCACATCAGACAAATCTTCGCCCTCATAGAGGCTTTCAATGTATTCTTTCCACCTATCTGCTCTCTCCTCTGCATTTAACAGTGGAATTCCCGTTGCTCTCTTAATGTTACTACCGTTGCTTTTAATGTCACCAAAGGTTGTTTTGACTTTCCTGTATGCTGAGTCTGTCCTTCCGACAATCATATCTTTTTCGATGTCTTCACATTTTTCCTGCAGCCGTTTCGTCTTAGCTTCCCTGCACTTCCTGTTTATTTCATTGCACAGCGATTTGTATTTCTGTATTCCTGATTTTCCCGGAACATATTTGTACTTCCTCCTTTCATCAATCAAGTGAAGTATTTCTTCTGTTACCCATGGTTTCTTCGCAGCTAACTTCTTTGTACCTATGTTTCCCTTCCCAACTTCTGTGATAGCCCTTTTTAGAGATGTCCATTCCTCTTCAACTGTACTGCCTACTGCGCTATTCCTTATTGCTGTGTCTATAGCGTTAGAGAACTTCAAACGTATCTCGTCATTCCTTAGTACTTCCGTATCCCACTTCTTTGCATATTGATTCTTCCTGACTAATGTCTTGAACTTCAGCCTACTCTTCATCACTACTATATTGTGATCTGAGTCTATATCTGCTCCTGGGTACGCCTTACAATCCAGTATCTGATTTCGGAATCTTTGTCTGACCATGATGTAATCTAATTGAAATCTTCCCGTATCTCCCGGCCTTTTCCAAGTATACCTTCTCCTCTTGTGATTATTGAACAGGGTATTCGCTATTACTAGCTGAAACTTGTTACAGAACTCAATTAGTCTTTCTCCTCTTTCATTCCTTGTCCTAAGCCCATATTCTCCTGTAACCTTTTCTTCTACTGCTTCCCCTACAACTGCATTCCAGTCGCCCATGACTATTAGATTTTCGTCCCCCTTTACATACTGCATTACCCTTTCAATATCCTCATACACTTTCTCTATCTGTTCATCTTCAGCTTGCGACGTCGGCATGTATACCTGAACTATCGTTGTCGGTGTTGGTCTGCTGTCGATTCTGATTAGAACAACCCGGTCACTGAACTGTTCACAGTAACACACTCTCTGCCCTACCTTCCTATTCATAACGAATCCTACACCTGTTATACCATTTTCTGCTGCTGTTGATATTACCCGATACTCATCTGACCAGAAATCCTTGTCTTCCTTCCACTTCACTTCACTGACCCCTACTATACCTAGATTGAGCCTTTGCATTTTCCTTTTCATATTTTCTAGTTTCCCTACCACGTTCAAGCTTCTGACATTCCACGCCCCGACTCGTAGAACGTTATCCTATCGTTGATTATTCAATCTTTTTCTCATGGTGACCTCCCCCTTGGCAGTCCCCTCCCGGAGATCCGAATGGGGGACTATTCCGGAATCTTTTGCCAATGGAGAGATCATCATGATACTTCTTCAATTGCAGGCCACATGTCCTGTGGATACACGTTACGTGTCTTTAATGCAGCTGTTTACATTGCCTCCTGCATCCTCATGTCGTTGATCATTGCTGATTCTTCCGCCTTTAGGGGCAATTTCCCACCCCTAGGACAAGAGAGTACCCTGAACCTCTATCCGCTCCTCCGCCCTCTTTGACAAGGCCGTTGGCAGAATCAGGCTGACTTCTTATGCCGGAAGTCTTCGGCCGCCAATGCTGATTATTTATCAAAATTTAGGCAGGGACGGGGATCGAACACGGGACCGAAGACGTTTTGATTACGAATGAGAGACGCTACCCCTAGACCACGGGTTACTTCGAGCACTACTGGGTGGAAATCCCTTATGAACGTCACGTTGAAACGCTTCCCAAATATCCTTAATAATGTTCATGTCTGGGAAGTATGGTGGCCAGAGGAAGTGTTTAAACTCAAAATAGTATTCCTGAAGCCACTCTTTATTAATTCTGGATGTGTGGGGTGTCGCATTGTCCTGCTAGAATTGCTCAAGTCCGTCGGAATGCACAATGGACATGAATGGATGCAGGTGGGCAGATAGGATGCTTACGTTCGTATACTGGTCAGAGTCATATCTAGTCGTATCACTGGTCCCACATCACTCCAACTGCATTTAAGAGCCTCCAGCGGCTTGAACAGTCCCCTGCTGACATGCAGGATCCGTGGATTCATGAGGTTATCTCCATGCCCGTACACGTCCAACCGCTCGTTACAACTTAAAACGAGACTAGTTCGACCAGGCAACATTTTTCCAGTTAGCAACAGTCCAGTGTCAATGTTGACGGACCGCGGCGAGGCGTAAAGCTATGTGGCATGACGTCATCATCAAGGGTACACGAGTGGGTCTTCGGCTCTGAAAGCCCATATCAATGATATTTCTTTGAATGGGTCGCACCCTGACTCCTGTTGATGGCCCACCACTGAAATCTGCAGGAATTTGCGGAAGGTTTGCACTTCTGTCACGCTGAACGATTCTCTTCAGTAGTCGTTGGTCCTTTCTTGCTGGATGTTTTTCCGGCCGCAGTGATGTCGGAGATTTCATGTTCTACTGGATTCCTAATATGCAAGGTACTCCAGTGAAATGGTCGTACGGGATAAATCCCCACTTCATCGCTACCTCCAAGATGCTGTCTCCCATCTCTCGTGCGCCGACTATACCACCACCTCCAAACTCAATTACATCTTGATGACGTGCCATTATAGCAGCAATAATCGATCTAACAACTGTGGCAGACACTTGTTGTCTTACATAGGCGTTGCCGGCCGCAGTGCCAAATTCTTCTATTCTTCTATTTGAAATATAGCAATTTATTTGGCGCCTCAGTGTAAGAGCGGAATGTATATACACACCTGATGTAGACACACCTATGTAATGCGGAAATGATCGCTAGATGACACAAGTGGCCGACCCATCATTACAGAAAGGGCGGGCAAGAATTCTGCTGTCAGTAGCGAAGCAGAAACAGCAGAACAGGTCAGGCGAAAGCCATTGGAAGTCCTCTGAATAAAAAATCGATCACGGATATTTGAACCCCCCTAAAGCTGTCCAAGTCGATTGTTGGTGACGTACTTGTGAACTGCAAACGCGAAGCAACAACAATAAAACCAAATTCTAGCAGAACTTACGGATTAACGGACAGAGACCGTCAGGCATTGTTGAGACAAGTTGTAATAAAACGCTTGAAAACAGCGGATGGAATGACTCCCAAGTTCGGAAGCCTACCAGCAATCGAGCCATCACAGTGACTGTGTACGCAGAGTGGGCTACATTAGACCATTTGTTATCAAAGTGCACCTTGTCATGAAGTGCCATCCATGTACCGATGTTTCGTGGGCAATAACATTCCTGAACCCAATGGGACACCTTTGGGATGTATTCGTAGCGCGAATTCGCTCCACATCTCATCCTCCAACACCACTGCCTTTTCCTCATTCGGCTCTTGAGGAAGAGCGGACTGCTATTCCTCCACAGTCTTCCTTACCCTGAGACGACAAACTTCAAGGGCGAGAGATATGAACGTATACATAGGGCAGTAGAATCGCGTGCGCAAGATATAAACTTGCAGAACGTTGGTTGAGCTGTTACATTGTAATCAGATGATTCCTGTGACACTGTTTCCGACGTGATTATGACTGCACGACAGGAATAAATAGACTTCGAACGCGGAATGGTAGCTGCAGCTAGACGCTTGACGCATTCAGTACTCTGCGATCTACAGAGTTAAGACTCTGCAGAGAATACCAAATTTTAAGCATTACCTCACACCACGGATAACACTGTGGCCAACGGCCTTCACTTAATGACCGAGAGCAGTTGCGTTTGCGTTGAATATACACTCCTGGAAATTGAAATAAGAACACCGTGAATTCATTGTCCCAGGAAGGGGAAACTTTATTGACACATTCCTGGGGTCAGATACATCACATGATCACACTGACAGAACCACAGGCACATAGACACAGGCAACAGAGCATGCACAATGTCGGCACTAGTACAGTGTATATCTACCTTTCGCAGCAATGCAGGCTGCTATTCTCCCAGGGAGACGATCGTAGAGATGCTGGATGTAGTCCTGTGAAACGGCTTGCCATGCCATTTCCACCTGGCGCCTCAGTTGGACCAGCGTTCGTGCTGGACGTGCAGACCGCGTGAGACGACGCTTCATCCAGTCCCAAACATGCTCAATGGGGGACAGATCCGGAGATCTTGCTGGCCAGGGTAGTTGACTTACACCTTCTAGAGCACGTTGGGTGGCACGGGATACATGCGGACGTGCATTGTCCTGTTGGAACAGCAAGTTCCCTTGCCGGTCTAGGAATGGTAGAACGATGGGTTCGATGACAGTTTGGATGTACCGTGCACTATTCAGTGTCCCCTCGATGATCACCAGTGGTGTACGGCCAGTGTAGGAGATCGCTCCCCACACCATGATGCTGGGTGTTGGCCCTGTGTGCCTCGGTCGTATGCAGTCCTGATTGTGGCGCTCACCTGCACGGTGCCAAACACGCATACGACCATGATTGGCACGAAGGCAGAAGCGACTCTCATCGCTGAGGATGACGCGTCTCCATTCGTCCCTCCATTCACGCCTGTCGCGACACCACTGGAGGCGGGCTGCACGATGTTGGGGCGTGAGCGGAAGATGGCCTAACGGTGTGCGGGACCGTAGCCCAGCTTCATGGAGACGGTTGCGAATGGTCCTCGCCGATACCCCAGGAGCAACAGTGTCCCTAATTTGCTGGGAAGTGGCGGTGCGGTTCCCTACGGCACTGCGTAGGATCCTACGGTCTTGGCGTGCATCCGTGCGTCGCTGCGGTCCGGTCCCAGGTCAACGGGCACGTGCACCTTCCGCCGACCACTGGCGACAACATCGATGTACTGTGGAGACCTCACGCCCCACGTGTTGAGCAATTCGGCGGTACGTCCACCCGGCCTCCCGCATGCCCACTATACGCCCTCGCTCAAAGTCCGTCAACTGCACATACGGTTCACGTCCACGCTGTCGCGGCATGCTACCAGTGTTAAAGACTGCGATGGAGCTCCGTATGCCACGGCAAACTGGCTGACACTGACGGCGGCGGTGCACAAATGCTGCGCAGCTAGCGCCATTTGACGGCCAACACCGCGGTTCCTGGTGTGTCCGCTGTGCCGTGCGTGTGATCATTGCTTGTACAGCCCTCTCGCAGTGTCCGGAGCAAGTATGATGGGTCTGACACACCGGTGTCAATGTGTTCTTTTTTCCATTTCCAGGAGTGTAAGTTATCGGAGCTAACAGACAAGCAACACTGGATGAAAAAACAGTCGAAATGAATGTAGGAAGAATGGCAAATGTATCCGTCCGGACAGTGACTGGCAATTTGGCGTTAATGGGAGTTGGCAGCAGACGAGCGACGCGAGTGCCTTTGCTAACAGCAACCTATCGCCTGCAGCGCCTCCCCTGGGCTCGTTACCATATCGGTTCGACAACAGACGACTGGAAAACCGTAGCCTGGTGAGATAAGCCCCAATTTTAGCTGTTAATTGCTGATAGTAATATTCGAGTGTGGCGCAGACCTCAAGTTCCAAGTTGACAATCCCTTGGCATTGTGCAAGCTGGTATTGGCTCCATAATAGTGTGTGCTGTGTTTATGTGGAACGGACTAGGTCATCTGGTCCCACTGAACCTGTCATTGCCTGGAAATATGGTTGTATTCGGCTACTTGAAAACCATCTGCGGCTTTTCATGGAATTCATGTTCCCACACAACGATGTTATGTCACCACGCTACAAATTTCCGCAGTTGGTTTGAAGAACATTCTGGACAGTTTGAGCGAATAATTTGTCACCCACATTGCCGACAAGAGACCCATCGAACATTTGTGGGTCATAATCGAGAGGTCGCATTCTGCACAAGATACTGCACCGGCAACAATTTCGCACTTATGAACGACTATAAAGGCAGTACTGCTCAATATTTCTTTAGGGGACTTCCATCGACTTGTTGAGCCAGTCCATGCAATGTCGAGTTGCTGCAGTACATCTGGTAACATGTGGTCTGACACCATTTTCGGAGGTATCCCATGACTTTCGTCACCTCAGTGTAAGAGGTGGTGTTAGTGTATGATGGTGTTTTTTGTGGTTAGGATGTGGTTCTGTTATATACGTCGAGAAACGCTAAATGTGGATGCATTTGCATATGTTTTACAACAGTTTGTACTGTGCACAGGAACAATTTGCTGACGCTGATTTTATCAGCACAACAATGCATTCTAAAACAAAGCAGTTTCTTTGAGTCAGTATTTTGTGGACAATAACTTTTCTGAAACGGATTGACCTGAATCCAAAGAAGCACCTTTGAAATGATTTAGAACGTCGACATCTTCACGTTCTCTGGTTTCTGTTCTTCAGTAAGCATTCAGACACCTCACTGAATGTGTCACAAACACAGTTCAGTCCATCATAATGCCAAAGTGTGAACACATCTCGCACTAGTTAATATGTATCTAGACACTTCTGGTCAAATAGTGCACAGAGTGTCTCTTTTAACTTGAAAGTCTAAATTTCTCGAAAACCGAGCATCATACGAAAAAAATGTTCTATGTGAAAAGTTAATATTAGTGAAGGGGGCACCTCCTTGTTAACCGTCCTGCGTGGTAGGAGTCAACATTGTATTTTCATTCCTTAATCGGATTTCAAAATGGTTCAAATGACTCTAAGCACTATGGGACTTAACGTCTGTGGTCATCAGTCCCCTAGAACGTAGAACTACTTAAACCTGACTAACCTAAGGACATCACACACATCCATGATCGAGGCAGGATTGGAACCTGCGACCGTAGCGCTCACGCGGTTCCAGACTGAAGCGCCTACAACTGCTCGGTTACAGTGGACGGCTAATCGGATTTACACGCCAATTGTTTCCCATTCGTGGTAAATGCCACTGGATTCCATAAACATCAAGCTGTTTTTGCGATTAACTTCGATGCATTTGATTCTACATTTCATTTACGATGTAAATGTCAAATTTGTGTTCTAACAAAGAAGCAAAGAAACAATGTTTATGACGCGTTTGTAAATTTAAGTGTCTTAAGATGAGGTGAAAGTAAAACGAGTTTACTCCAAGAAAACCGGTGGTTTTTAGGCGGCATTTATTGGCGTGGCTTTTTGATCAAGGGGTGTCATTCACATCGTTGCGTTACCCCCATACACATTAACGTCACACACTCTTTATTTTTCACTTTATGCACTAGGGGCAGCACTATTGCGTCACATGACGTGGTGTCACGCGATATGTGAAGTATACGAATCACATACACTAAATGTGTTCGCAGTTGCGAATATGACCATCATCAGCTATATAAGGAAATGACGACAATGAAATTTTGGGCAGGAGCGGGACGCGAACCCAGTTTTTCTGATTTACACGAGTTGTCAACTTAACCGCTTTGATTATTCGTGCACGATTAACGGCCATACTCAAATTTCCACATTGCCTCGTCACAGCCTCTACTCGAACACTCACTATGTAGTTCCCTCACAAGTGAGCACATTTTAACTGAAAGTCACTGTCGGGCATCGCCGGATAAGTGCGATAGGGCAGTGCCTGTAGTGCTGAAAAGAACGGTGGAATGTTCCTTTGGAACATGAAAAGTTCTTCTACTAGCTTTTGAGACATTGGGTTCGATTCGACGTTTGGGCATCCACTTGTAGTTCCTGCATTGTTTCACTGGACCAACGCCCACACATCGTCGCCTGCCCGGCGTTACAAATGCTGGTCCGGGGCCTTGCACTGCATGACACCTGGGAAAAGAAGCAGAGGCTACAGCCACGGAAATGCGTACCTTACAAGCCATTCAGCTAGACGACAAGTGTGGCGCGTGGGCTTCGCAGCGCTAGGATTGACGCTAAGTGTGGCCTATGGCCTGTATAGACTATCAGGTTTACACCTGCACCAGCGCTCTGCCACGACAAAGTACATGGCGTAGCAAGGGTGTATGGAACTCTTTCCAGGAGGTTGAAGAAACGTGGCGTCAGTGTATTAAATGGGGGTCTGCTGTGTGAAACGCTCTACGCAGAACGTTCACACTATTTTTCGAAGATAACTCACACTGGCAACGGACGACTTCCGAATTTTATTTCAGAGCCCTACGTGAGTTGGTGACGCAGACTCCGTCCAACAACCGCCAGCGGGCTGTTCAACATATCAACGCACAACTGCTGCTTTTTACAGCAGTGAATATGAAAGGAGGTAAAGCACGAGCGAGGATGTTCGAAGGATTAGGCGACGAACGACCGTCATTACACTATGTAGTGAGAGAAAGGCGGCTGTGGGGGCGTACACTTATATGGGCGTCGAAATAACCGTTGGATTGCGGGCCACGTTACGGAAGATTATTCCGTCTATTTTCACTCAGCACTATCGCTGTTTCTATGCTGAGGATCAGCTGGACAGAGCTGGACACGCAGGGGTACTGCGAGTAATGCCAGCGTCCAAGCATTCCAATGAAGTGGACTGCCTTAAGGCTGAAATTAACGTTGATGATCTGGACACTGGTCTAAGGTGTGGTGCGTTTACCAAATCTCAGGACCGGACGGATTCCCTCTTTAGTTCTACCACACCTTTGCTCTTCATATGGGAACGACATGGTTACAGATGTACAATGAAGTCTTCACACCTACGTTACTGTTCCCAACCGAGTTCACAGAGGGTATTGTGATAACCGTTGTAGTCGTAGAAGATTACCGGCCTTTGATGTTATCGAACGTAGACCACAAAATCTTTGCACGTATTCTTTGTGTCCGTCTTCAAGCGGCAGTAAAGAACAAAATACGATCAAACGTGTCTAGGTGCGGAGTGCAAAATACACACGGCACTAGTGGCATACATTGATCTCACAGCATTGATAACGGCATGTAGCTTACGAGGAGCCCTGGTGGCAGTGGATTTCGATCAAGCTTTCGACCGCGTGGCCCATGTGTCTCTTCGTGCGGTCATGGAACGGATGGGATTAAACCTCATATCTGTAGAGACGATCGTGCGGTTGATTCTCGGTGCACGCTCGATAGTGTTGGTAAACGATGCTGGCTCAGAGCCTATCACAATACAGCGCTCAGCGTGGCAAGGTTTCCCCCTTCGGTCATCTTACCAGCAGTCACTGTTGCACGAACGCTACACATACACTGACGGCGTCTTGAAGGCGTCCAATTAGGGACCGCCTCTCTCCTATGCCGCGCACACGCTGGCGTCGTCGTTCATTTGGTCAGGTCAGGAGACGACATCCAGGTGGCGCTGGGATGGCTTCAGCAGTATGAGGCGGTGGCGAGTAGTAACACTAACCTACTAAAGATATGATGTATGGAAGTGGGCAGAGGGCTGCCGTCAGGGGCAGCAGTGTCCATTACCTACGTGTCCACTCTCAAGTGTCTGGGAAATAGACGACGTACAGCAGCGGACAATTATCGACTCCTACTGCGGCAGATTTGCTCATTGATACGACAACACACACTGCCGGCAACAGATATGTTCCAGAATGCACAGCATGTCAACGTCCATTTGGCACCAAAAATAGGTCATTAGGCACAAATACTGCCGTTGCCCACAACGATCGCGTCAACCTAATAGCCGCCGTTATCGCATTACAGTTAGAATTCGAACATTTAATGAGCTCTGACTTCCTTTTTTAAAATCCGCTATGATACATTGACGCTGCTCTGCCACTGAGAGAGGGGGGTATGGGACTCCTAAGAGTTAGGAGCAGGCCGCGTGCGATATTTCTTAGTGCGCTGCAACGCTTTTGGAGAGCCGAGCTCGTCACCTTTATGGGCGCTGTTATCGACTAAGTGCCCCGACCTCCCCAATCACTCTGCGCATCAGACAATGTTGGCCACATCACGGCACCGCTCGCACTCTTCAGGTCTTCTTAGTCCATTACAGTTACATTAAGTGTGTTTTGCCGGAGATCAGGCTGCCCACAACGAAAGATGTAGATCGAAGTTTGCTTCAACAGCATCTTCGCAACGTGGTCGAACAAAAGTACCGGGAAATGCACTGGCAGGCCATATGGAGAAAAGCTCTTCTTCCCTCTCTTTCTACGGAGGTAAGTACTTTGTGGTACGTAGCGATGAACGGCAAATTTGCGGTCGATGACTGCCCTCTATTCACCTGGTCGACACGCCGACTTCATCCCACTGTACAGTCGTCGAATCCGACGTTCTGTTTGTGGCACGGCAATCGAGTGTTGGCTTCTCACGACGAAAATGTTCGCCCTTTTACCTCGTACAGCCCACACGGTGATCAAAATTGACGAAGTACTCTTCCTGCACGAAACATACTTTCCCACCACCAGGACAAAAATGGTTCAAATGGCTCTGAGCACTACGGGACTTAACATCTGAGGTCATCAGTCCCCTTGAACTTAGGAGTATGTAAACCTAACTAACCTAAGGACATCTCACACATTCATGTCCGTGGCAGGAGTCGAACCTGCGATCGTAGCGCTCGCGCGGTTCCAGACTGAAGCGCCTTGAACCGCTCAGCCATCCCGGCCGGCCCCCCAGGACAAACGACGTAAACCGGATAAAGGTGGTGGCGAGGTATTATATGTGTCGCTACTTTGACTAGGACGTCATGGACTTCTGGTACATACAGCAAGTGCAAGAAATGATCTTGCGGCGACACGGGTTATATAGAGCACGTTTTGCTAATTACTTGGGTTATTTATTCACGGAACTTCCGGTTAGCTGTGGTGTTCTGGGTGCGAGAAGTGAAATGAGGTGGCAGATCAAGATTCTGGAACTAATGTTCACGCCTGATGTACTTAAGGGACTACATAACGATTCTAAGTTAGCGAGAAGCTGACCTGGATACATTCGAACTGAGCCGTTGCAGAGTCCTGTTTTTCTTTTGCTAGCGAATCCATTAAATCTATCCGTATACGTTTGGATGTGTTAAACGGTACCTTTAGTTTATTAATGTTGTGTTTTGCATCTATAACTCGCAAAAAATATATTAAAATAAAATACAAATAAAAATGAAGAATTAGTAAACATCATTTCATCCCTTGGACCACATCCCGAGGATCTTTGCCTCCACTAACCACGACCTTACATCTTAAAGCCCTTAAAAAAAGAGGGTAGCGTCTTTGATTACTAATCGAAACGTCCTCGGTCCCGGGTTCGAACCCCGCCACCGCTTACATATTGAACAAAAATCATTAGCAACGGTGACCGAAGACTTCCAAGATAAGAAGTCACGCCACATTCTGCCAACGCCCTTGTGAAGGAGGGCGGAGGAGCTCACACAGGGTCAGGACAATCTTTTGCCCTTGGGGTGGGAAACTACCCCTAAAAGCGGGCCGGCCGCTGTGGCCGAGTGGTTCTAGGCGCTTCAATACGGAACCGCGCTGCTGCTACGGTCGCATGTTCGAATCCTGCCTCGGGCATGGATGTGTGTGATGTCCTTAGGTTATTTAGGTTTCTTAGTCTAGGGGACTGATGACCTCAGGTGTTAAGTCGCATAGTGCTTAGAGCCATTTGAACCATTTTTGAACCTAAAAGCGGAAGACTCAGCAGTGATCAAAGGCATCAGGATGCAGAAGGCAATGGGGTTGTGTATCCACAGAACATGTGGCCTGTAATTGAAAAAGTATCATGATGATCTCTCCATTTCCAAGAGATTTCGGACTAGTCCCCCATTCGCATTTCCAGGAATGCTCTGCCAATGGTGAGGGGACCATGAAAAAATGATTGATTAATAAACGAAAGTACAACGTTATTTGTGAGTCGGGGCGTGAAATATCAGAAGTTAGAAAGTGGTAGGGAAAATAAGACTCAATATAGACATAGTGGTGGTCAGTGAAGTAAAATGGGAGGAAGGCTAGGATTTGTGGTCAGATGAGTATAGGGTAATATCAACAGCAGTAGAAATGGTGTAACGATAGGGGGTTCGTTGTGAGTGGGAAGGTAGGGTAGGGTAGGGTAGGGCAGAGATTGAGTTACTGTGAACAGTTCAGTGTTAGAGGTGTTCTCATCAGAATCTACAACAAGCCAACACCGACGACAGAATCTCTTGTACAGATGCCAACGTCCCAAGATGAGGCTCAAGAGATAGAGAAAGGATATGGTGATGCAGAACGGCTAATTCAGTATCTAAAGGGCGATGAACATCTAACAGGCATCGGGAACTGGAATGCTATTGTAGGGGAAGGAGCAGAAGAAATGAATACGGGAGGTTACGGACTTTGTACAATAAATGAGAGAGGAGTAAGACTAATTGAGTTCTGCAATAAATTTCAGCTGGTAATTACGAATATACCGTTAAAAAATCACAAAAGGAGGAGGAATAGGTTGCGAAAGGGCGGGAAATACGGGAATATTCCAGTAAGACTACATCATAGTTAGTTTCTGGAATCATATTTTGGATTATAAGGCGCACCCAGAATTAGATACAGACTCAGACCACAATTCAGTAAGATGAAGAATGGATTGAATTTAAGAGACTAGTCAGGAAGTACCAGCGTGCAAAGAATTGGAGTACAGCAGTATTAAGGAAGAAAGAGATACGCTTGAAATTTCTTGACGCTATACAAGGTGGTCCATTAATCGTGACCGAGCCAAATATCTCACGAAATAAGCGTCAAACGAAAGAACTACAAAGAACGAAACTTGTCTAGCTTGAAGGAGGAAACCAGATGGCGCTATGGTTGGCCCGCTAGATGGTGCTGCCATAGGTCAAACGGATATCAGATGCGTTTTTTTTTTAAATAGGAACCCCAACTTTTTCTACATATTCGTGTGGCACGTAAAGAAATATGAATGTTTTAGTTGGACCACTTTTTTCGCTTTGTGATAGATGGCGCTGTAATAGTCACAAACATATGGCTCACAATTTTAGACGGACAGTTGGTAACAGGTAGGTTTTTAAATTAAAATACAGAATGTAGGTACTTTTGAACATTTTATTTCGGTTGTTCCAATGTGATGCACGTACCTTTGTGAACTTATCATTTCTGAGAACGCATGTTGTTACAGCGTGATTTCCTGTAAATACCACATTAATGCAATAAATGCTCAAAATGATGTCCGTCAACCTCAATGCATTTGGCAATACGAGCAACGACATTCCGCTCAATAGCGAGTAGTTCGCCTTCCGTAATGTTTTCACATGCATTGACAATGCGCTGACGCATGTTGTCTGGCGGTGTCGGTAGATCACGATAGCAAATATCTTTCAACTTTCCCCACTGAAAGAAATCCGTGGACGTCAGATAAGTTGATCGAGCGGGCCATCGTATGGTGCTTCGACGACCAATCGACCTGTCATGAAATATGCTATTCAATACCGCTTCAACCGCACGCGAGCTATGTGCCGGACATCCATCATGTTGGAAGTACATCGCCACTCTCTCATGCAGTGAAAAATCTTGTAGTAACATCGGTAGAACATTACGTAGGAAATCAGCATACGTTGCACCATTTAGATTGCCATCGATAAAATGGGGGCCAATTATCCTTCCTCCCACAGCGCAGAGTAGAAGGCGGATAGGTGGACAGACTACACTGAAGGCATTAGGGGGAAGTGTTCTCTGATGACCTGGTAGAAAGAGAAACAGTAGCTGACAGAAAAGTTATAGGGAATACAGTATTACAATCAGAATTTAAAATAGCTTTGGAGGACTTCAGATCAAATCAGGCAGAATTTCTCAAATCAATATTGGAAGTGGCAACACGACTACTGACCTTGGTGCGTATAATGTATGAGAATGGCGGTATAACACAAAACATTCGAAAAAACATCAATCACGCAGTTCTAAAGATAGGAAGACCCGTGGAGCATAAGAATCATCTCGCCGTCTGTTTAACGGGACAAGAGTAAGAAATAGAAAATTGAGGTCTGTTATATGGCCATCAGTTTGGCTTTACGAAAAGTAAATGTTCTGGCGTAACCGCAAGCGCCCGAACGAAGATGAAGAATGCAAGAGAAGAGAAGGCGGTGAGATAACGTTCGCCAGCGGTGCGCTGATTAGGACCGCACCACGACAGTAGCGGCCTCTACGAGAAGGGAATGTAAGCACCGCACCTGCCAGCCTCGGCCGCTCACTATTAGGACAGTATTAGGACATTAATAGGACATTATTAGGACATTATTAGGACATTATTAGAACAGTAGTACGCCGGCACTACAATAGCAGTGACGTGTGATCCATATCAGCTGTTTTCATGAACCTTGTAAACAGCAAAGGACTCTAAATTGTTTGCATGTCGCCCATCGCTTGCGACACCTTTGTAAATTCAAAGTTACGTATTGCCAATCTGCTTTATTGAAGTAAAAGTACTAATGCTATTTGCTTGAACTGTTGTATAGCATTCCCAGAATGCAGCATCCTTTAGGCTCCCTATTCGAGAAGAGTGGGCAGGAGCCCACAGTAAAGGCACCAGAAGCTCTTGCGATTAGTAATGGAAGTGAGACTGAAGAAGAATCAAGATACGTTCATAGGATTTATTGACCTGTAAAAAGCGTCGACAGTGTGAAGTGGTGCAAGATGTTCGAAATTCTGAGAAAAGTAGGAGTAAGGTATAAGGAAAGTTGAGTAATGTACAGTGTGTACAAGAAGCATGAGGGAACAATAAAAGTGGAGGATCAAGAACGAAGTTCTCGGGATGAAAAGGTTGTAAGACAGGAATGCAATCTTCCATCACCACTGCTCAATGAATACATCAAAGAAGCAGTGACAGGAAGGTTCAAAAGTGGGATTAATTGGGAATAAAATTCAGGGTGAAATGATTTCAGTGATAAGATTCTCTGATGACATAGCTATACTCAGTGAAACTGATATAGGTCTTACAGGATCTCTTGAATGGAATGGACAGTCTAACGAATGCAGAATATGGATTAGGTGTAAATCGAAGAAAGTAATGAGAAGTAGCAGAATCGAGAATAGCCAAAAATTTAACATTAGAACTGGGAGCAGGAAGTAAATTAAGTTATGAAATACTGGTACCTCGAGGGCAAACGACATAAGAAGCAGAAGACATAAGATTGGCAATGACAAAAATGTCATTTTGGCCAATAGAATGTACAAGTACCAATCATAGACCGGCCGAGCGGTTCTAGGCGCTTCAGTCTGGAACCGCGCGACCGCTACGGTCGCAGGTTCGAATCCTGACTCGGGCATAGATGTGTGTGATGTTCTCACGTTAGTTACGTTTAAGTTGTTCAAAGTTCTAGGAAACTGATGACCTCAGATGTTACGTCCCATTGTGCTGAGAGCCATTTGAACCAATCATAGACCTTAATTTGAGAAAGCAATTTCTGAGATTATTCGTCGGGAGCATAGCATTATATGGTAGTGCAACATGGACTGTGAGAAAATCGGAACAGAAGACAATGATGCATTGGAAATTTGGTTCTACAGAAGAGTATTGAAAAGTAGGTGGTCAGATAAGGTAAGGAACGAGGAATTATTTCCGCAGAATCGGCAAGGTAAGGAACTTGTGGAAAACACTAACAAGAAGAAGGGACAGGAGGTGTCCTAGAAGTTACCTAGAGGTAACCATAAAGGGTAAAAACTGTAGTTGAACACAGATATTGGAATACATCCATCAAATAATTGAGGGCATACGTTGCAGTTACTACTGTGAGATGAAAAAAAAAGTCACAGGGAAGCTTTGCCGGTACCACTGCTTCCTGAGAATGTGACACTCGGTGAAGTTGAGTACAGTGGCGGGCAAGTAGAAGTCAGCGAAGGTGATCAGCAGGCCAACTTAACATTTCAGGGTCTATGTGTATCAAATGAGCCACACTATTTGCATTTTGAAGTAATATCGAGTCCTTTACGGAGACACTGGTATGATCAGATTAAATGAGAGACGATTGTTTACAGTTTGTAGCGCAGTTAGTGTGAAAGCAGTACGTCTCTACAATGAGAGCAAATTTTCTTATGTTCCGTACTCGTTCAGGTAATTCAAGGAACAGATATGGGAACTGCTAGTCGCACTTATTCAATGTGAGAAATACAAATGCCATATAGGTGAAGATTACAAGGTCAATTCCCTCATATCCGCATGCAGCTCGAGTACACAGATCACTGCTACGTTCTACGCAAATATCACAGCAGATACAGGAAAATTACTATAATGGAGAAAATAGCCTTCTCTGAGTAAACTATGCCTGAGACTGACAATGTGTAGTTCACATTAAATTAGGTCTCGTCTAAACTGAAAGCCATTGATAAAAATCCATGGAAAAACTTCACGTAGATTCATGTATTTGCAAGAAATCAAAGTTCAGTGAACCCAAAATAAAGGAAGGTTTACTTGTAGGACGGTATACCAGTTAATTAATGCCTGATGAAGATTTCCTTGATTTGTTGAGTGATGTTGGAAGATGACTTGGATGTACTTCTAAAAATGGCTCTAAGCACTATGGAACTTAACATCTGAGGTCATCAGTCCCCTAAACTTAGAACAACTTATACCTAACTAACCTAAGGACATCACACACATCCATGCGCGATGCAGGATTCGAACCTGCGACGGTAGCAGCAGCGGGGTTACGGACCGAAGAGCCTTGAACCGCTCGGCATGGGTGTACCTCCTAAGCAACTGCAAGATACTTTTGGGTAAACATAGGACAAAGAACTATCGCGATACTGTACAGGAACTACTGAAATCACACCACCTTATGCGATGTACCATGTCACTTATACTACACATATTCAATGATCATTTGCATTTATTTTCCGATAACGCCAGCACCGTTAGTGACGGACGCGGGGAAAGGCAGGGAAATATTTTTTGTTATAATTCTGTATTTTCCTTTGTCTCCTTTGAGTACTACCTCATTTGCCTGTTATTTGTATTTCAAGATCTATTTTTCACGAACGTGTCATTTTAGCAGACAGACAGGCTACCGTAAGCAGACACAAAAAGCAGTACTCAATGAAAAATAAACTAGTACAGATATTCTGAAATCATATCTGGATTATAAGATGGATTATCTTTGAGAAACAGCGCATATAGTACCTGGAACAAGGATAACGTCTGTTACTGTGCTGCAGTCATGGACTGTGCGGCTGGTCCCGGTGGAGGTTCGAGTCCTCCCTCGGGCATGGGTGTGTGTGTTTGTCCTTATGATAATTTAGGTTATGTAGTGTGTAAGCTTAGAGATTGATGACCTTAGCAGTTAAGTCCCCTAAGATTTCACTCACTTTTTTTTGTTACTGTGCAGTGACAGTAACATGGAACCGTCGTGTAGACTACGTAAGAAACTATCTATCAAAAAAAAAAAAAAAGGTCACAAACTCGTACTACATAGTTCTCCATTGCCGGATTGCACGCTGCCGAATGCTGTGTTGTAGCTTCTCTGGTGCAGTAACAATTGTTATATGGCGGAAGAAGGCAAACAGACGTATTGTTTTATTATTTACACTCACTTAGCTGCTACATAGAAAAGAAAATCAATAGAATGGCCTGTTGTGAGTGCCATTTCACCAATATGTTACGTGTCTTAACCAGATAGTTAAACAGTCCCTACTAAGCAAAATATCTGGGCATTAAACCTTCACAACTATATTGTGCCCCATTTTCAGGAATGCCTTACAAAATTTACAATAAAAGATATTTTGATATAAAATAAACTTCATGACTGTAGGAACAAATATTTTAAATTTTGGCTTTTCTTGCCTCTAAATCTTTTTTTTCATTTTTTGTTTGCGATCTGAGATTCATCCAGCTGCCTTCTTCTGTTAAATGAAAACTTCAGCTGCGCCAGTTGAGCTAGTTGTATGGCTATGAGAAAATATCGGTTATCTTTTAATTATCATGGGTTGCCTCAGACTTAATGGATGATAGTTTCATAACATGTTTATACCTTATCCTAATACCCAATTTGATAGTTGTCTAGACTATATTACTATGTTTTCTATTTTAGTATAGTTTATACGGTTTTCTTTAGTAAATATTTATACTTCGTAAAACCATGGCAATACCATGGAGATATTTGGAGATGCGTAGAGAAATGGAAATTGATATTGAAAACTTGGCCGAATACACTTGGCTAACAGAGGGGTGATTTGGTTCTAAGGAATTCTCTGCTGATGCTACGCTAGTAATCCGCGAGGATTTACATTACACTAAACATTAATGAAAATGTTTATACTGAACAATTCTAAGTAATTCTGCAGTTGGAACGCAGAGGGCTAACACAAGTTATACATTCAACGCATCGAAATATAAATGACATAATGTAATACAGAAGTTACAGAAACTCTTCAAGTTTTCTATTTACGTCAGTTACACAGTGAGGTGGCTCACTCATCAGGCCACTGGATTCCTAGTCGCAAAAAGAGAGCTCCAAAACTCCAATTGGGCATCGTGATTTAAGGTTTCCCGTAGTTTCGATAAATAATAAATATGAATGGCGAGACTGCTCATGTGAAAAGAACACTGATAATATCTTACGCCATATTCACTCATTGTGCTCTGTTCCTAATGATTCTGTTATAGACAGCGGTTTGATGAAGTAAATACGATTTTTATAACTAAAATTGCAGTCAGACTTTTTTAAGAGTTGGTTCAAATGGCTCTGACCACTATAGGACGTAACATCTGAGGTCATCAGTCCCCTATAACTTAGAACTACTTAAACCTAGCTAACCTAAGGACATCACACACGTCCATGCCCGAGGCAGGATTGGAACCTGCGACCGTAGCGGTCGCGCGGTTCGAGACTGAAGCGCCTAGAACCGCTCGGCCACACCGGCCGGCTTTTAAGAGTGGATATTACCAATTTCGAGCGATGGCCGTGAGACCTGAAGTTCTGATATTAAAAACGTTCAAAAACAAAGGGTTCCTCAGCGAAAAAATGGGTCAAGGAACACATTCGAGAGAAAGATGTAGTTATGACAGTGATGTAACTGAAATGGAGACCATCGAGGAATACAACTAGGCAAATTAACGGTAGATGGACTGTAGAAGTATGTAGCTGCTTTGCAAGACATAAGAAAGAACAGGTAGCATGACTCATTGGTATGTTGATAGATGAGATTAGAAGACATTAGGAGCAACTTGAGTACGTATGATTTACTGCAACAGATGTACAAAGCTGAAGAAGGGGCATTTACCTAAAAGTGGATGTCAAATGATTTACAGTGAATGTGACGTAGCCATTTATACAAAACTGTAGAGGCTTTCGTGGTCACTTGTTAACATATTGCCGGATGACTATCGTCTCGGGATCTCCGGTCAACGTCAGTTTGACGATTTTTTTTATATTTCGCAACCACAAGTGGCTGACATTGTCAAAATTCGAACCTCCATTACTCGTGGCCACTAGCAATATAAAGTGAATCTTTGACAATGCCGGCCACTTGTTCTGGTTGAAAGTCATCTAAAGATTTCGAGACAATAGCCTCCAATTAAAGCATTCTTTTTGTTTACGTGGTTACAGTTTGCAGTTGTGTCGCCTTGTGTCTGTTTTACGCGTAAGAACAAGAAAGGTAATAACAATGCTCGTGAATTGAGTAAGAGGTAATTAAGCCCGACCGGTTAGCCGAGCGGTCTGATGCACGGCTTTCCGCAGTGGGAAGGAGCGCCTGGTCCCCGGCACGAATCCACCCGGCGGACTTCTGTCGAGGTTCGGTGAGCCGGCCAGTCTGTGGATGGCGTTTAGGCGGTTTTCCATCTGCCTCGGCGAATGTGGGCCGGTTCCTCTTATTCCGCCTCAGCTACACTATGTCGGCGATTGCTGCGCAAACAAGTTCTCCACGCACGCGTTCACCACCATTACTCTACCACGCTAACGTAGGGGTTACACTCGTCTGGTGTGTGACGTTCCCTAGTGGAGGGGGGGGGGTGTCTACCGGAGCCGAACCGCACAATAACCCTGGGTTCGGTGTGGGGCGGCGGAGGGTTGAAGTGGACTACGGTTGTCGTCGTGGGGTTGTGGACCACTGCGGCTGCGACGGGGACGGAGCCTCTCCATCGTTTGTAGTTCCCCGGTTGACATACAATACTATACAACCAAGAAGTAATTAAATTTTCACTTATGTGTGTCGTCATGTCCCATCACTTGAGTTTAATCCAGGTCATGGTCTACTGCAAGTTTATGTTCTAATGCACTAATAACTCTGGATGAGACAGCGCTTGCAGACGCGAAGTCAACTTGAAGTTCCGATAAAAATTGCTGAACGACTCGAACAGGTAAACTACTTACTCACCGGTGGTAAGCTGACGGTCTTGATGCACTGATCGTTAACAGAAACAGTGCCAGTTGGACATCGGTCCGGCAAATCGACAGCAAGAGGTCTCTTTGTGACGGATTCTTCTGTCGAAGACCCGTCGTCTTCCGCGCTGGCGAACGCCGCTAGTACAGCCAGCACAATGCAGAGCCGGCGCGACCACATGCTTACTCGCACTGCTCACACAGACGAATGACGCAGACTGTCGAGGTCTTCCCGCACGCTCGTCCTCGCCTGAAAGCTACGCACTTCAAACAGGTTCGGAGAAGGAACACGTTTTCGGCATAGAATGGTTAAGGAGTAGATGATCCTTGCTACTGTGCTTTTTGCAGTAGCACGCGTATGGATAACACATCGCACCCACAGTTCCATAAAATCGATAAACAAATCGTGTTCCAGAATCAGGTGCTGTGATGTGTGTGCTGTTTCTAAAGCTGCTTTTGTAATCTTTTGTATAGGAACGTTGATGTAAGGTTTCTGAAAAAGAGCTTATGAATAGGTGAAGGAAATTGCAATCTGTTATTGCCTGTATGGTATATACTGCATTGATAGTAGATGCTAAAATTATATGCTGAACTTGTTCATCTGTATTCTGTGGTCTATGCAATACCAATTACACTATTCGAGGATGTTTTCAGTGAGTTTTTTCCACAGATGCTCTCTCGATATACCACCCATCTCGCCCTATGACTCATTATAGTCTCTGTCCCATAGATAGACGAATCCAAGTTAATTTGGTATTTCTGTATTTTTTAAAAGCTTTGATTTATTACCACACCGATACATAATAAAGAAAATACATTCCTCTTGTGACACCTAATTGGTGCAACCGTACAGGCAAGATGCGCCACGTTATCCTCGATGAAGAGTGAAGTACAGAAACTGAACTAAAATACACTGCCACAATGCAATGATGCGAGGCCTACGAGAAAGACAGACCGTGGCGCGTACGTCATGAAGGTAGGCCTGAGCTCGTTTGCTCGCTCAACAGACAAACTACGTTTCTGCACCTGTTGGGAGTGAATGTACAAACGACAATTGCATCTTCTACTGGAATCTGCTGTTATGGAGTTTTACTGTTATTAGTCCTACAATGATCGGAAGTCCATAGGCCTACTTATAATTTGTTGTGGCTGTGCTGGAGTACAATAAAATTAAAATCATGTCAGAATGATTATTAGTAGCATAAAGCACCACTTCTTTTATGAAACGAGAACTGTTAAGCAAGAGAGACTAAATGCCATAAACAAGACGTATTATCATTTATATCGATTATTGATCATAAATTTTATTGTAGCACTCTTAATCATTAAGAGTTCATAATAGCATATTCCAGTACAATATGCAATTAACAGGTTTAGAAATGCATTTTGTCTGCTGAGACTGTAAGACCTCGTGGTCTCCCGACCTTCATTGCTTACATATTCCGCCCTCACAAACATATTCTGCACATCAAGACCCTTCATTCGAACCCAAAATCGATAAGATAAAGTCAATTTTGCATGAATTCATGTAAGCGATTTGCAAATAACAAGTAAATCGCAAGTGCGCACCGAGATTGCAATACTCGAGGCTGGCATACACACACATATTCAAGACACGACGGTCACAGGAGCTTTTAGTTCGGGAGAGGCAAACCGCACGCCAGGAGGCCAGTCCCTTCAGAGGACGAGTCAACCTATCTATGTCGGCCGGTGACCGCCCTTAGAGCAGACAGCGTTTGCCCAAGTGAAAGGGAGAACGACCCCGTGTTCGGCTCAAAAGCAAATTCCGCTACATTGTGTGGGAGGTTTTCACAAGGAGACAGCAAACGCCAAACGCCAATGCTACAGATTTCTGGATTGGTCGCCTTAAACGAAACGTCATTCTCCCGTTTTAGAAGAGCAATGCTGATTGGCAGACGATATGCCTGTCGCCTTGAGCTGAAGGAGTAATGGAAGAGACAAAAAGATATACCCCTTCACGTCTGGCGTGGAGAGGGGACATTCCATTGTCGCTCTTGGAGCGAGAACACGTAACGAGAGCGTGTGCTCTCGTATATGTACTCAAACTCAAAGAGCGAAGAACAAGTCTCTCCTCAGTACCTCAATGGGAGAGCACCTCTGTCGAGAGCGAATCACAGTGCGACTCTATATTGAGTCATTGCGATTAAGCTTTGTTCACTGTGTTGGCCGCCACACTTATTGTGCGGTGTGAACGGAGTGGCATCGCAGTGGACTCGTTATCTGACTGGTATGCCACGCCAATAGTTAGACTAGGGGCGAATAGGAGTCCTTCACTTCATCAAGGTGTAGGGAGAGTTTGACTGAAGAAGGTCAATCCAGATAGAACGAGAGTTATCTTATTTGTCAGCAGTGAGCGGCGCAGACAGTAGTCATCGCAGCTTACGCTAATGTGCGCTACAGCTGTTGCGAGCCCCGTATTTCCTCCACAACAGTACACTTCACTGCATTTCACACACGACAGCCTCAACTGTACCTAGCAACATTCTAACGGATAATTATTCAAGTTGAGTAGGCGCGGCTCTCAGCCATTCTGCCAAGTCAACAACAATCTTAAACTTTGTATAGAAATTTCATTAATGAATCCTATCCTTAAGAGGTAACTTTACATTCCAAAAATAACCCGGAAATAATTTGTTCAGTTCATAACTAAAAGTGCCATTGTGATTTGTCAGAATTTTTGAAAAAAAAATAATAATTTTCGTTAGTTTCATATTTTTCTTACACTAACTACCACTACTCCAGTACCCAAGCATCCCACTAGTTACGTAAGAAATTCCGTGAATTTTTGTGTCATTTCCTTACAGCGGACGACTCCAGAAGATATTTATTGCTGAACGTTTTTCAGGCATTTCTCCTTAGAACGTTAGGAGCGTCTGTCTGACTTCTGTAGTAGTGTGGGGGTGGAAATTACATCTTGCAGGAGCCACAGGGTAAAGGGTACATCTCTGATTAATCCGTTGCGCAGAATGACAGAAGAGCACCCACATGTCCCTCACAAGATGAGCGAGCGAGTGATTTTAGGCCTACCTTACCGAAGTACGCGCCGTGGCCTGTCTTTCTCGTGGGCCTCAGCAGTGATGGAATCGGTGCCATTCATATTATGCACTGCCGACAAAAGCGTGAAGCACCCAGAAGGGGAAGAGGAAACGATTTGAAGCAATGTGGACTGAGGGTGTATTTCATATTCTTTTAGTGATTACATATATACATTTATAATTAACTGGCAGTATGAATCCACTTCTCATTATGATGTTGCACTCCATCTGGCCTGGATTTATGCAGGATTCGGTTTGATTTTGTGTCATAAATTCAATTTACCCTCTCCTCAGGCTAGCAGGTCTACAACTGTTGTAATTGCTCATTAATATTCTTTACAGAAGCCAAGGAAAAACTGAATTAAGCGCAGGAATTGAGCCTTATCAGAGTAGGTATGATGATTTTAACATGCATGAGGAAATTATCACAAATCAAACAGTGGGCAGCTAGTAGATGACAGTGGCAACCTCATAATCAATAAGGAAGAAAAAGAGAGAGAGAGTGGGAGATATATCTAGAACAGTTATTCAGAGATGACCAGAGGAGGCAACAACCTGAGATATTAGACACGCAGGGACCAGATATTCTAGTAAGTCATCTGGAAGTGGCCATACATCAAATGAAGGAAGGGAAAGCAGCTGGGCCAGATGGCGTAAAAGCAGAATTCCTCAAACTACTCAATAAAGAAAAAGTAAAAATGATCACAGAAGTATTCAACCACATTTGCTCGTGGGGCAAAATCCCTCCAAAATGGTTTACATCAGAGTTCATTGCTCTACCTAAGAAACCGAATGCCGAAGTATGTGCGGAGTACCGTAACAACAGTTTAATGAGCCAACTGCTAAAACTGTTTCTTAAAGTGATCCACATGCGGATATACAAGATTTGTGAAGTCCAAATAGCGCCCAACCAGTTCGGGTTTCTACATGCAGTTGGCACAGGAGAAGCAGTATTTAGTATAAAAGTATTGATCCAAAGATGTTGGGAGATCAATTGTGATGTATTTGCTTGCTTCGTTGATTATCAGACGGCATGTAATCGTGTGAAGCGTGAACAAATGATAGAAGTACTAAAGAAAACAGGAATTGATGGAAAGATCTAAGAATAATAGCCATTTTATACTGGAACCAATCTGCAGTCTTGAGAAAAGATCAGAACAAGTGGGAATAACACGTGGCGTCACGTAGGACTTTATAATATCACCGATACTCTTTAACCTGTATTCAGAACACATATTCAAAGAAGCTATACCTGACGTGGAAGAAGGAATCTCAGTGAATGGGGTCACACTCAGTAATTTTCGTTATGCAGATGTCACCGTGGTGTTTGCGGATACAATGGAAGGGCTGCAGAAGCTGAACAACAAAATTTTTGAAACAAACAATAAATTCGACCTGGACATCAACAGACACAAAACAAAATCAATGATCATCAGCAGGAAGAATATTAGAGGTGTGAATCTGTACATCAATGGCACAAGCATAGAGTGGGTTTCACAGGACCCGTATATGGGCACCATCATTAACGAATCTTGGGACAACTCGAAGTTTGAGGCAACTCGCAGGAGATGGTGTCGCATCAGAAAAGCGAGGAGTGATTTCAACTCGATGAGCTCAGCCTTCAAGAGTCACGATCTTACCATGGACACAATGTAAGTAGGCTGTTTAAGTTTATATGTTGGTAACGCCATGTAGCGCTCTATATGAAAATCACTGACTGTGCTGTGTGCAGTCTGTGGCTGGTCTGCATTGTTGCAATACTGCTATTGTAGTGTTGGGCAGTTGGTTGTTAACAGCACGTAGCGGTGCGCAGTTGGAGGTGAACCGCCAGCAGTGGTGGATGTGGGGAGTGAGATGGCGGAGTTTTGAGAGCAGATGATCTGGACAGAACCAGTAAATTTGTAAGACTGGATGTATATATATATATATATATATATATATATATATATATATATAATGACTTTTGAACACTATTAAGGTAAATACATCGTTTGTTCTCTATCAAAATCTTTCATTTGCTAACTATACCTATCAGTAGTTAGTGCCTTCAGTAGTTAGAATCTTTTATTTAGCTGGTAGTATTGGCGCTCGCTGTATTGCAGTAGTTCGAATAACAAAGATTTTTGTGAGGTAAGAATTCATGAAAGGTATAGGTTATTGTTAGTCAGGGCCATTCTTTTGTAGGGATTTCTGAAAGTCAGATTCCGTTGCGCTAAAAATATTGTGTGTCACTTCAGTGAATGTCTGAGTACGTTCAGTTTTGCTCAGCTGTTTGAAAATCAAATAACATAAGATGTTTATCAGCATAGTAATTCATTAATTTTTCTCAGGGGACGTTTCAACAAAAATACGGCTCCTCAGCTGCTGTGTGTTCTCAGTTCTTTTGTGTGGTGTGAAGCCGGCCGCGGTGGTCTCGCGGTTCTAGGCGCGCAGTCAGGAACCGTGCGACTGCTACGGTCGCAGATTCGAATCCTGCCTCGGGCATGGATGTGTGTGATGTCCTTAGGTTAGTTAGGTTTAAGTAGTTCTAAGTTCTAGGGGACTAATGACCACAGCAGTTGAGTCCCATAGTGCTCAGAGCCATTTGAACCATTTGTGGTGTGAAAACATGGACACATGCAGAGGCAACCACTGCTAGACTCCAAGCCTTTGAACTCTGGCTGTACAGAAGAAGGGTGAGAATATCATGGACTCAAAAAGTGACAAACGTCGAGGTTCTACCTCGAATTAACAAAAGCCCAGAGCTGATCAACATCATCAAGTGTTGCAAACTACAATACCTTGGCCACTTCATGAGGAATCAAAAAAGGAGGATATGAGCTGCTTCAATGTATCATACACTAAAAAATCGACGGAGAGAGACCTCCGGGACGAAGAAGATTTTCCTGGCTCGACAACCTTAGACCTTGGTTTAATGTTAGCTCTGAAGATCTATTTCGCATGGCAACTGATAAAGGCAGAATAGCAATGATGATCGCTTCGGACGAAGCGGACAGCTACGCTAAGAAGAAAAATAAGGAGAAGACTGTAATTGGATGGAGTTTGTGTCGAAGCTTGTCCCACACATGTTCTGTTGCGGACCTTGCTGGTCACATCAGCATCAAGCAGACAGTTAAAAAAGAAACATACCATGCGTGAAAGAACATTGGCCTGTTGAAAAATGGCTGTACGATATCGTCGCATGACAGGCAATACATGAGAACCCAGAGTAGCCCTGACGTACTGTTGTATAGTCAGAATTCCCTCAATGACTACCAGATCTGACTTGTAGCCATACCCAATGGCTCCACACGTCATGACGCCAGGACTAACAGTGATGTGCGTCTTCAACACATTGGATGAATTGGGCCCCTCCCTGGGTCGCTACATATTCGCAAACGCTGGTAATCTGGGGTAGTGCGAAACTGCGGTTAATGGATGAACAAAATGTTACATTCAGTAGCACTCCACGCTTCTTCCACACGGTACCACTCCAAAGCAGCCGTGTTGTGGTGTATACTGCAGCGTGCGCATTGGCTGGTAATACCCAAGTATGGCTTTTGCTAATCTCCGAACAATGGTGCAAGGTAATAAAGAATCTTGAATGTAATCCACTACTTGTTCTCGGATGGCAAGTACCGAAGTGAAGGGTGCACAATTTGGCGATCATAGTCAGACGTAATCAACCGCAACCCTTATGAGTATCTGGCCCTCACATTCTCATGAAGTCCATCATCGGGCCGCATTCCATCCGAACACCTCACATATGTGGCTACTACGCAATCCGACCAGCCTGCCGAACAGATACCATCAACCAAACTCTTTTCAAACTCTGTCAGGGGCTGATAACGCTGTCTCATATGAGTACATGTCATTTCTCTCCCTTCATAGGGATCATTTAACACCTGACGCTGCTGTCATCCTTTATGTACCCCTCTAGGCTTGGTAACAACACTAAATACAAGCAGCACTAATGCGCTCAGGTGGCTGTTCAGCATGTCACAGAGAGTTGAAGCTCTAGTCATTTGTATTCCCACTGATGGTGTGTGCGTGTACAAATTTACGGTGACATCTAACGTCCTCCGATGCTTCACTTCTCTTGTTAGGGAGTGTGCGTTAACTAGTTAGCTGATAGTATTACTTGTATTCACAAGCTTTCCGAACATGACGCAGTTTTAAATGAGGAAATTTTATTCAGTGATTACATGGACACCCAGTAAGGTCTCGACGGAACAACAGCCTGTTGCAGTGATTGCTAAAAAGCGGTTAATGTAGTGAAGTGCAAAACTGTGCACTTCACGAAACGGAAATGCGTGGTATATTTTGACTAAAACCAACTGAGGTGGTCGAGTGGGAAAACTAGCGAAGTCAGTAATTCAAAACCCGTTCGATAATCCAGATGTATTCTTAGCAGGGATTCCCTTAATCTCGTAAAGTAAAATCCAGGATGGTTCCTTTGAATACGTCAAGGCCGACACTTTGTTCGCAATCCTGTCGTGTGGTTCACCTGCGATAATCTTATCGTCAACCGTCGTTTGTGTCTTGTTAAGTTCTGATCTTCTGTTCCTTTGATTATAGGATTAGTGTGTCACATCTAGAATCAGTCATTTCATATTATACTGACAGAAAAAAATTGCAACAACAAAAAATAATTAATGTTGATTAACGACATTTTGGGAATACATTTTTCTAGATAACATATTTGTGATTAACACAGCAAGATCACAGTTAATGTAAGTGGGGTACAAACCATTGCAAATGTGAAATACTGGCACACTAAAAATCGGTGTAACCACCAGACTGTTGAATGCAAACGTGCATACATCGTTTTGTACGGGTGCCAGATATCAGTGTGTGGGACGGAGTTAAAAGCTTGTTGCACTTGGTCGGTCAATACAGGGACAGTTACCGAGCAAGGTGGTGCAATGGTTAGCACACTGGTCTCGCATTCGGGAGAACGATGGTTCAAATCCGCGTCCGGCCATCGTGATTTAGGTTTTCAGTGATTTCCCTAAATCGTTCAGGCAAATGCCAGGATGGTTCCTTTGAAAGGACGCGTCCGATTTCCTTCTCCATCCTTCCCTAATCAGATGGGACCGACGACCTCACATTTTGGTCTCCTCCACAAAATCCACTAACCAACCAACCAACAGGGACACTTAACGGTGTTTGTAGATGACAATGAAGCTGTCGGTCAATGATGGCCCAAATGTGCTCGACTGGAGACATATTTGGTGATCGACCAGGTCAAGGTAACCCCTGTAGAGCATGGTGGGCTAAAACAGCGGTATGTAGGCGAGCGTTAACCGTCTGGAAAACACCCCCTTTAATGCTATTCAGGGAAAAATGTCGAATCACCAGACTGAAGTAAAATTTCGCATTCAAGGTCCGTGGGATACCGACGAGAGTGCGCCTGCTGTCATACGAAATCACACCGCAGACCACAACTCCAGGTGTAGGGTCAGTGTGTCCAGCACTGGGATAGCTGGTTGCAGGCCCTCAACTGACCTCCTTCTTACCAACACGCTCACATCACTGGCACCAAGGCAGAGCCAGCTTTCATCAAAAAATATGACAGATCTCTACCCTACCGTTCTATGCGCTCTCACATGACGCCACTGGAGTCGCAGGTGGCGGTGATTTGGTAGCAATGGAATGCACGCTTCTGGGAGTCTGGCTCGGAGCTGTCCTTGAAGCAACCGATTTGGTTCAAATGGCTCTGAGCACTATAGGACTTAACGGATGAGGTCATCAGTCCCCTAGAACTTAGAACTATTTAAACCTAACTAACCTAAGGACATCACACACATCCATGCACGAGGCAGGATTCGAACCTGCCACCGTAGCGGTCGCGCGGTTCCAGACTGAAGCGCCTAGAACCGCTCGACCACTCCGGCCGGCGAAGCAACTGATTTATAATAGTTGCTGTTGCAGATGCAGTGCGATGCACCAGAGCCAAACGCCGCACGCGATGGTCTTTCCTCTTGGTAGTGTCATGTGACTGTAAGAGCCTGGTCTCCTTGCAACAGTTAAGTTTCGTGATCACCACTGCCAGCAATCATATACAGCAGCTACATTCCTGCCTAGTCTTCCTGCACAGGGAACAGAGAACTTCACATAGCTTCATTACACGACTTCGTTCAATTTCAATATGGTGCTTTTAGTGGAGTCTTGTCGCCTTAAAGGCATTCTTGACTAATATCAACTCCACAAGTTTAGTCTCAACTAGCGGATACGACGGGGATTTTCTCTACGCAGAGACTGGGTGTTTGTGTGGTCCTCATCATTTCATTATCATTCGTGAACGTGCCGAGATTGAACTGTGTAAAGATTGTGACTTTGTCCAGGGGCTGATAACCGCGCAGTTGAGCACCCCACAAACCGAACATTTCTTTTCTCATCAGTCTACTGACTGGTTTGATGCGGCCGACCACGAATTCCTTTCCTGTCCTAACCTCTTCA
The DNA here is from genome assembly GCF_023864345.2 of Schistocerca serialis cubense. Classification (NCBI taxonomy): domain Eukaryota; kingdom Metazoa; phylum Arthropoda; class Insecta; order Orthoptera; family Acrididae; genus Schistocerca; species Schistocerca serialis. Next base: position 606,872,875 of record NC_064641.1, on the reverse strand, counting down.
TCTCAGAGTAGCACTTGCAACCTACGTCCTCAATTATTTGCTTGACGTATTCCAATCTCTGTCTTCCTCTACAGTTTTTGCCATCTGCAGGCCCCTCTAGTACCACGGAAGTCATTCCCTCATGTCTTAGCAGATGTCCTATCATCCTGTCCCTTCTCCTTATCAGTGTTTTCCACATATTCCTTTCCTCTCCGATTCTGCGTAGAACCTCCTCATTCCTTACCTTATCAGTCCACATAATTTTCAACATTCGTCTACAGCACCACATCTCAAATGCTTCGATTCTCTTCTGTTCCCCATGTTTCACTACCATACAATGCTGTACTCCAGACGTACATCCTCAGAAATTTCTTCCTCAAATTAAGGCCGGTATTTGATATTAGTAGACTTCTCTTGGCCAGAAATGCCTTTTTTGCCATAGCGAGTCTGCTTTTGATGTCCTCCTTGCTCCGTCCGTCATTGGTTATTTTACTGCCTAGGTAGCAGAATTCCTTAACTTCATTGACTTCATGACCATCAATCCTGATGTTAAATTTCTCGTTGTTCTCATTTCTACTACTTCTCACTACCTTCGTCTTTCTCCGATTTACTCACAAACCATACTGTGTACTCATTAGACTGTTCATTCCGTTCAGCAGATCATTTAATTCTTCTTCAATTTCACTCAGGAAGCAATGTCATCACCGAACATAGTCATCATTAAAGCGTGTACTTAAAGCAAACCTGATTTACGTCCACACAGTGACGCTACTGGAGCCACTCTGATGCGACTGGTGCAGAATATGAAAAGATATCATCTTCCAGATGTAGAAACACGCATACCACCTTTATGTCTCACAACTCCTTCCTGGCGCTGCGATGTTTCTTTTCCGTCAGTGTATCTGTGAGTAACAATCCATTAAGTGGAGATTCATTGGCAACTGACGGAGGTTTACGATTAAGAGTGAATGTCCATTCAGCACATCTGCAAATGACACAGGGCTTTTGCTGTGGGTCGCACGGAAGTTCATGATGAAGAACAGAGTGGAAGACTTCCGGTTTTGGATGCGATTGTCCAGGAGATCAACAGTGAGCTGCTCAAAGATGGGAAGGCCACTGGCCATGAACTTGTTGAACGCATTCCTGAAACTTCCCATGGCACAACTGAAAGAACTTTGATAGAGAGGTTGGGTTATCGCAAGATGTGTACTCGCTGGGTCCCCCGGATACTGACTGATGGACACAAGGAGCAACGCCTTGACTGTGCTCGCAAGTTTCTTCAACAGTGTGAGGGGGGAGGCAACAAGGAGAAGTTGTTAGACTCTATCATCATGGGAGATGAAAAGTGAGTGTGTCATTACACCCCCGAGAAAAAGCAACAATCTCGTCAGTGGCGTCACTCCGGATCACCGCCACCAAAGAAATTCAAACAAATACAGTCAGCAGGAAAGTTTATGTTGACTGTGGTTTGGGATCGGAAGGGGGTACTCCTCATCAGTTTCATGAAACCTGGGACGACAATAAACTCAAACATATATTGTGAAACATTGACCAAACTCCGGCGAGGAATCCAAATCGCTGGAGATGACGACTGAAGGAGAGAGTAGTGCTCGTATGTATAATTTGCAAAACATGTTAGTATTTAAATACAGTCTACAATTAACTTTTATAGAAAAGGGACAGTATAAAAGAGGCGTCACTTCAACAGATGCCATGGTGAAATAGCGCACTTATGTTCCAAAATATTATTTTAAAAGTATTATTTGTCTCTTTTCATTGAGCAGCAATTATTTCATATAAATTTAGCGTTTTATGCCATTATTCATAGAGAATTGATGAAATTGTTAAGTTTTAATGCAGAAACAGAGGCTCAGACTTGTGTGACTCTGAGGACAGCTCCCTTACTTGACGGAAAGTAAGCCATGTAGACCTATTTCCTTTTCTGCTTGCAGGTAGCAGTAGGAATCCTGAGGGTACAACTTGTAGTAGATTGACGATTCTTCCATTTTGTAGTTGGTAAGTAGCTTAAGTAGCTAGTATTTATTTCATTTTTTGGTGCACAGTCGATGTCGATTGGCAACACAAATACATTGTTTTATTGTGAATATAATTAAGAGGAATATAATTGAAACAGAATACTTTAAAGGGTATTGTTGGTGTTTCATGTAATATTACTAGCTGTTTAGGGTGGATTTTTTCAATTACAGAGTACATTAAAACCTACAGTAAAGACGAGGTATCAAGACAAGATATCAGTCTAAAATAGCCCAACAAGAGAGACTTAACAGACAGAAGGCAGTGGGAGAGATAGAGAGAGAGAAAGAGCGAGAGAGAGAGCAGGCCGCGACAAGCAACTGATTGATCTGCCGACATTAATGTTACAAAGGATAGAAACCTTTTAATACAGATGAAACAAATGCCAAAAAAAGTCTTGTCAATCGTCAAATTGCATTACTATTTGAAATGTCTCCAGTGCAAACAGCACAAATTACCAATGTATACAAATTACCAGTGTCGATACAGCGTTAAATATAAATATACAGGAAATATCCAGAGCTCAAAGGAATTTAGCAGCTGAGCTGTTAAACGTTTCTCAGGCACTTAAACATTTACCTCAAGAAGTTGGAAGTCTTAAGAGCTGTGTATGTGACATCAAAGTCGAGGCACCTTAAGCGAAAGTGATGAGCAGTGATCGACCAAGAGGAAACTCTATCTGAGGAACTGAAAGCTCCTCGCAGTCATTGTGCTAGTGATCTCCAGTAATGGCTCACGGAAAAAATAAAAAGTTGACAAATACAGTACATAAATCAGTACAATAGGCAGTTAAGGAAATTAAATCTACTGAAGAACGAGTGAGTAAAGAATATTCTCATGGTCTCTAAGAAGTTAGAACCAAGCTGGGTGACGACTTTGCCTAGTGGAAAGCAACAATCATCCATCAGGTAGAGTCAGTAAACTGTTAACATACAAGAATCAAAGAAGTGATACAACAAGATAACCACTGCATAACTAGTGATGCAAGCAATGAACCGGGACAAGCATGTATGTCTAATTATCCACAGTTTCAGAAAGAGACTTACAACTGAATGTGACACCTCAGGTACCATTAGTGAGGGAGGATTTAAATGAAAATCCAACATTGCGTCTGGGGGAGGAACTAATCACATTTTACCATTTCCAACTCTTCAGCGTGCATAAAAAGAAAATTCACCCAACTGTATTGATACAATCGTTCAAAGCTGCGTTACTGTGTACATGGACTCAGTCCCAAAAGACTGAGATATGTTAGTAGATATATACAAGGAGACGGCACTTCATGGGCGAAAGATACAACGGAATCTTGTACTACATGTGAAGAATTCGAGACAGCATTTACTACTAAATATTGGTCACCTGACATGTATGAAAGGCTGTACAAATAAATATTCAACTCAGAACACTTTAATGTGTAGCAAGAAAATTTAAAGGCAGATGTAGAGCAAAATTGCGAAAAAATTCTAATTTTTTTGTTGCTTAATTTATTAGACTGATTCTTTAATAATAACATCACGAAGTTTCATAATAGAATTCTGGCTAGAAATACATTGTAAAAAAAGTTTCTTTTGGCGTCTGCACCTACCCCAAGTCCCCCTTCTTCTATGCTGTGATCCACATCTTCACTCCAGAAACTTTTTGTGCGTTAATTTTTCGGTCACACAATATAAGCGAACTGTAGATGATAAGAGTATACTGTTAATTTTTACCTGTTGACCATCCAACTACGATGTCAATACACCTATGTCAAGCATTGCCTGTCAACAAGTAAAACTCCAGGCCACTGAAAATGCTTTGCAGAGAATAAAAGCGAAACGCGTATGGCATAAAAATTGTGTTGCACTCAGTTGTAGTTAGACGGTCAACAAGCAAAAATTAACACATTACCGTAACGTTACACGCAACAGAGGAAGGCAGGATTATAAAAATTGAAGATGTGAACTGCAGATGAGTTTAGATGGCCCTGAGAAAGATTATCTTTTCTGGTCCCTTTGTTTACAACGCGGTTTTTTTAATAGTACGTGCTACAAACTTATTTCAGTTTTTAGTTTTGTATATAACAACCTGTTTTGGTCGACTTGGATCGTAACAGTGGACACATATTCAAAAAAGTGAGTAAATTTCGAATTTCACATGTAAAAGGAACAGGAAATTTAAATAACAGTGCTACAGTTGCTGCTCCCAAGTCTGAAGAACAATCTTCGACAAAGTCACTGAGTTAATCGAATATCAAAATTAGTGAGGGAACTGTATACAGAGCCAAATACGAGTTTTCCAGTGGATTTAGGTGAACTGACTTAGAAATACTTTCCCATATGATTAATGTTTCATGTGCATGTGGTAATTGTGTGCCAAAGGGCCTTACACTGTATGATAAAACTGATAGAATTGTGATTGTAATTAATATGTATATTTGGTGCAAAGTTTGTTAATATGATATTCATTTCAAGACATCTGCTCTCCATGGGAAAATGTATGAGACGAATACAAGACTCTGTTATGCCATGAGATGCCTATGTATAGGCAGAGAAGGCACAAATTCGTATTGTGGCTTGTTCAAGATGTATGCACCAGTGAATAGATTCAGTGATTATGACAGAACACTCCTCAGAACTCTTGAAGTTGAGTGCAAGGAAGACATGAAAGCTGCATTTGAGGAAGCAGCAAATATTAATAATGAAGATGAAGGATACTGTCTACTGAAGACAGATCTATGTGTCTCTTCTGATGGAACCTGGGTGAAGATGGGACATACATCACTTCATGGTTTATTATCTGTCATTAGTGTGGATACAGGGAAAATCTTAGATTCAAAGTAATGAGCGAATTTTTCTGTCAGTATGACACAAGAAATGACACTGATGGCAGGAAGAAGAAAGGTGGCAACAGAACCACAAGAAAGTGTGCAACAATAATTGCCATGGATCAAGTGGTGGGATGGTAGCAGCTGGGGTGGAACTAATATTCCAGCGGTCAGTTGAACAATATAGTGTTAAGTATGTGAGAGTATATAGGTGATGGAGATTCCAGTACTTTTAAGACTGTTTTAGAGAGCAATCCTCATGGCTCACAAACTAAAATTTAAAAACAGGAATGTTTGGAGCATGTTGATAAGTATATGGGAGGTAGACTTCTTGGACTGAGAAAGAAATGAAAGGCAAGGCATTAGAAGATGGGAAGCCACTGGGAGGTGTTAACAGACTCACAGACAAGGAAATTCACACCTTACAAATATATTATGGAAAAGCTATCAAGGATAACATAGTGTGAGAACGATGCAGAAAGCCATATGGAAAATACTCTTTTGCAAACTTCCCTCAGATGATAATCTTCAATACTCCCTTTGTGACATATCTTACTGCAAGTAGCTTCAGGCAAAAGCCATTGGAAAGCCATACACACACAAACAGGGTTTGCTGCTTGTTGTTTTAGATATTATAAAACGAACTTTCAGGTACCCAGCCAACACTGAACTGCAGAAAAAATGTCTACATTGGAAAACACAGAATGAAAATGAAAGCTACAGTCACATCACATGGATGCATTGTCCAAAAGCACTATTTGTGTCCTCAGTTGTTATGAAGGAAGTTGTCTGCGATGCCTGTCTAGTGTTCAGTAGTGGAAATGATCTAGGATTAAGTGTATGCAGAGACAAGGCTTCCATCCAGGTGCATTCCAAATGTAGGTACTTAGAAGCATCGATGAAGTGCGACTGGACAAAATTCAGGGAGAAGAAGAAACAATGCAAAAGTTAGCTAAGCAAAAGAGGCAGGGGAAGAGATTACTCCAGGAAGACTAGGAAGAGAATAAAGTGTATACAGGATATGGATATGGACAGCATTAGTTACTCAAAAGAACTCCGCCCGAACTGGCCATGAAGGCTCAATGCTACCGATTGGCCGCAGTATCATCCTCTGTCCACAGGCGTTCCTGGATGTGGATATGGAGGGGCATGTGCTCAGCACACTACTACCTCAGCCGTATGTCAGTTTACGAGACCAGAACCGCTACTTCTCAGTCAAGTAGCACCTCAGTTTGCCTCACGAGGGATGAGTGCACCCAGCTTTCCAGACTGAATGGTCAGCTATCCGAGTGTTAGCCTAGCTCGACAGCACTTAACTTCAGTGATCCGACGGGAAGCCACTAGAAGTGTAGCAAAACTGTCAAAAATTGAAATAAAACTTTAAATGTGAATTCCCATAAACTGATATTTTTTTTCTATACTGTACCTTTTGTGAGAAACTATAAAAGTTAACAATTCGAAATTTTGCTTAGTTCATACGAATTACTTACTGAATAATCCTGTGCAGCACTTTTCCGTGATCTTTACTCTGAGGACAGTTCTCCTTTAAAATCTGACAAATAGAGCGGTCCCAGGTAACAAAAAGCTGAAAAATTAATTTCAAAGTAACTATGACTAATAAAAATCTTTTCCACACGCTTTATAGCCTCTTACGCAGATGTAAACTATGAAATTCCAGTGTTATTGCTTGATTATTTTACGAGAAATTATACAATATAGAAATAATGGTACTTAAAAATTCAAATCTTTATGAAATGTATGTCGATGTGGATTTTCAAACAAAAACTACACTGAATATTAAGCAGTATGTTGTACGTAATAGTCTCAAGTTTTACTACTTCCCCTGTAATTTTTTTATATATTTTTAAATATAAGAATGCGTTTTGCCCTACGTCTGTCCTTATAATAATACTCTGAAAAATATATGAACAAAACATATTACTGGACAGAAAGTATCTCGCCAAAGGATACAGTGCGTACTTCGAAAGACGAGCTACCCATAAATAATAGAGAGAAACTCGTAGACACCAGAGACACAGACTTGAAAGAATTATTGTCTATGATTGATACCATTGATATGTTGTATGAAGAGGCTAAAGGCAACATACTGAATTTAAGTCCACAGACAGTCAACTTTTAATCAACGGCCTTCAACTGTTACAGTGTCAAAACCATATTATGTGGTACAGGAATAGAACAGGACACACTGCTGCAAACCATTCATTTCGGAAACAGTACAATAACCTCACCAATAATTCAGGAAATTCTAACTGAATAATAGCCGATTCAGAGATAAGTGACATGAAATAAGGTACAATCCAGTTTATCAGCAAAATGTGTGACAATCTCAGTAGCAAAAAATAACCCTCCCGTTAAATATAAAGATGGTCACTGGCGAAACCAGCTGCGGATTTTCATAGAAGTCACAGAGGACAGTCATCTGACTGCTCTTCATTGAGCGTTAAAGTACCAACAGCTTGTAGCCCAGAGATGTTAGTCTAAGTTGTGAGAGAGTCTGAGAGAAGAACATCCGTATGCTTAGGTATAATGATGGTGAGGATATTAGAAAAAAAACTAACACAAGATCCTAACCCCTGGTAGCTTACAGTGTATCTCAGTCTCCTATAAAAGTGGAAGTGGAAGGCTCAGAAGTAGTCATTGTTCTCGATACAGCTTTGTGGATAAATGCAGTGTTGATGTCATTGTTCAAATTAATGCAAGAAAGAGCAATAGTATCCACCTTACCAGTAGCCAGTTTTCTCATCTTAGGTGATGCAGGATGGTGTTCTAGTATTATGAAGATACATAAATAACTACTTTTAATCCTAGGTACTGGAGCCATTAGTTGGACCTGCCTGCTAGTTCAAAGCATGGTTGGCATTGTGTACTTGGACGTGACGGAAATTATCGACTTTGCCTCCGGAAAACTATCACAGACAGTGGAATTCCCATCACATTAGACCTGATTGATTTACGTTGCTCAATAATTATATATAACTTGTCCCTCAAGTTACCAGTGTTCCGGGACCTCAGTCTGCTGTACATTCTAAGTACCTTTTACTGTATAACTAATTGGCATTTTTATGTTAATTAAGTCTCTTGGGGGTCGTTATTATTCACTGTTACATGTAACTATCATATCTATATTTCTGCAGGCATTCAACAATGCCCACTATAATTATCTTGTAGCATTTCATACTTCCATAACTTCTAGGTACTTTATTCCATGGAATATTATTGTCTGGCGGTGCATTTAAAACCTACATGCCGTTCTATATCACATGTAGCTCTCCAATTTACCTTATGTAGACAATCAGACAATGAGCAACACGTGGCACAAAATTGAGACATTCTACATACATTCAAGGCAATTCCAGTATTAATCACTTTTGATTCAGGACTGCTTATTCTCTATCTTGGTTATACAGAAGTTAACTTTCCTACAAAACAACCATATGACCATAGTGTATCCACATATAATGATGAATATATTGTAACTGTATTTATTTATGGTATTATAATTAATTGGACAATGGACATGCGTTACATTTCGTATCGTACTTTCACTCTTCGTCTTCATGTACTTACTACCTAGATCTCGCTTTATACACTACATTGACGTTTTGTACATGTTATACATTATTTATAGACACCACACTGAAAGATAGACATACATCTACAATTACTGCATATTTATTTGTCGTTGTTGCTTACGAAGGCCTGAGACAAAGTAGTTGTTGAGTTTCGCTATTTGGGGATCAAAATAACTGATGATGGTCGAAGTATTGGGGATATAAAATGTAGACTGGCTATGGCAAGGAAAGCGTTTCTGAAAAAGGGAAGCTTTTTGACATCTAGTATAGATTTAATGGTCAGGAAGTCTTTTCTGAAAGTATTTGTATGGAGTGTAGCCATGTATGGAAGTGAAACATGGACGATAACTAGTTTAAACAAGAAGAGAATAGAAACTTTCGAAATGTGATGCTACAGAAGAGGGCAGCGTGGAGGGTAAAAAGCGTAGAGGGAGAGATGAATACACGAAGCAGATTCAGAAGGATGTAGGTTGCAGTAGGTACTTGGAGATGAAGAAGCTCGCACAGGACAGAGTACCATGGAGAGCTGCATCAGACCAGTCTCTGGACTGAAGTTCACAACAACAACAACAACAACAACAACGACTTTCATTGTTATGTAGCATCCAGATCTCAGACTACATTGCAGAATGAGTTCATGAATGCATTATATAAAGGGTGAATCACCTAACGTTACCGCTGGATATATTTCGTAAACCACATCAAATACTGACGAACCGATTCCACAGACCGAACGTGAGGAGAGGGGCTAGTGTAATTGTTTAATACAAACCATACAAAAATGCACGGAAGTATGTTTTTTAACACAAACCTACGTTTTTTTTAATGGAACCACGTTAATTTTATTAGCACATCTGAACATATAAACAAATACGTAATCAGTGCCGTTTGTTGCATTGTAAAATGTTAATTACATCCGGAGATATTGTAACCTAAAGTTGACGCTTGAAACCTCCGACGCTCAGTTGCGTGTTGTAACAAACACGGGCCACGGTCGGCGAGCAGCATCTGCAGGAACATGTTTACGATGACGACCGTGTTTACGAGTGTGGCTGTAGTGCACTGTTGTGGTTTGGTCTAGCTGTCGCAGTGTCCGCATGTAGCGCTTGCTGCTATTGTTATTCTGCATTCGTCTCCGCACGCAGACCAACTGTAGTACACCGTGTTACCAGGCGTCTGTGATAGTGTAGTGTTGTAGGAACTGTGACCATGGTGTATTCGAACTCTGAAAAGGCGGAGATGATACTCATCTATGGCGAGTGTCGACGAAATGCAGCTGAAGCCTGCAGGGTGTATGCAGAACGGTACCCGGACAGAGAGCATCCAACGTGCCGCACATTGCAAAACATCTACCGCCAACTGTATGTAACAGGTATGGTCGTAGTACGCAAACGGGTCCGTAACAGGCCCGTCACAGGAGAAGCGGGTGCAGTTGGTGTGTTAGCTGCTGTTGCCATGAACCCACACATGAGTACACGGGACATTGCGAGAGCCGGTGGACTGAGTCAAAGTGGTGTCAAGCGCATACTGCATCGTCACCGCTTTCACCCGTTTCATGTGTCGCTACATCAGCAATTACATGGTGATGACTTTAATCATCGAGTGCAATTCTGTCAATGGGCATTAACAGTGAATGCGTTGCAGTTCTACCTGTTTACCGATGAAGCGGGTTTCACAAACCACAGGCAGTGAATCTACGGAACATGCATTACTGGTCCGTGGACAATCCTCGCTGGCTCAGACAGGTAGAGCGACAGCGACCGTGGACTGTAAATGTATGGTGCGGAATCATTGGCGACCATCTCATTAGTCCTCACTTCATTGCAGGGGCCCAAACAGCTGCAACATACATCGCGTTTCTACAGAATGATCTGCCAACGTTGCTCGAAAATGTCCCACTGGAAACGCGTCGAAGTATGTGGTATCAGCATGATGGTGCACCTGCACATTCCGCAATTAACACTAGGCTGACCATTGACAGTATGTTCGACGGGCGTTTCATAGGACGTGGAGGACGCATAAATTGGCCAACCCGTTCTCCTGATCTTACACCTCTTGACTTCTTTCTGTGGGGTACGTTAAAGGAGAATGTGTACCGTGATGTGCCTACAACCCCAGAGGATATGAGACAACGTATTGTGGCAGCCTGCGGAAACATTGCACCAGATGTACTGCGGCGTGTACGACGTTCATTACGCCAGAGATTGCAACTGTGTGCAGCAAATGATGGCCACCACATTGAATATCTATTGGCCTGACATGTCGGGACATACTCTATTCCACTCCGTAATTGAAAACGGAAACTACGTGTGTACGTGTACCTCACCCCTCATGGTAATGTACATGTGCGTCAGTGAAAAAGACCAATAAAAAGTTGTTAGCTTGTGGACGTAATGTGCTGTTCCAGTCTCTTCTGTACCTAAGGTCCATCACCGTTCCCTTTGGATCCCTACGTAATTCGGTGCTCTCCGATACAGACGATGGAACAGCGGAGGAGTGGTACTCAAGCGTCAACTTTAGGTTACAATATCTCCGCATGTGATTAACATTTTACAGTGCAACAAACGGTAATGATTACGTATTTGTTACATGTTCAGATGTGCTAACAAAACTAACGGGGTTCCATTTAAAAAACCGTAGGTTTGTGTTAAAAAACATACTTCCGTGCATTTTTTTATGGTTTGTATTAACCAATTACACTAGCCCCTCTCCTCACGTTCGGTCTGTGGAATCGATTCGTCAGTATTTGATGTGGTTCACGAAATATATCCAGTGGTAATGTTAGGTGACTCACCCTGTATAATGAACGGAAGTTTTTCTTACTGCTTGCATTTATATTTGATATTAAATGAAAGTATGGTACTGTATCGCAGTCGTAATAGTGTGTGATGTTCCTTTTCTACTTCCTGTTCGATAGAAGCACCTAGAGCTCCGTCTACATTTCTAACTGACGTGATCAATATATTCCACATGATCAATGGAGTTCTTTTACTAGGTTTTGTGGTATATTTGTGAATTTTAATTCTTTTTTGTATTTCAGTAATTGGGTTGAGATGTGTTTTTCCAGTTTCGTCTTTCCTCTAACAGCCTATACTGCTTCTTATATGTAGCCCTCAGGCTACAAGCTACATGATTGTTGACTTCTTCACGTAAGGTACTGTCTTACTTTGTTGACCTTATGCTATGTGCAGAAACTTTCATATGATGGTACCGATATAATGCATATGCTTTTATCACGCCATATCTTAAAATTAAAGTGTACAAAACCCACATTAGGCTCGTTATAAAAAGTAAATTATTGGCTTGCAGATATTTATCCTTTATTTCTCTTCACAGCTATAAGCGTTGAACACCTGTCCTTAGAATAATTGAAAGTTGAACTTTATTATTTCTTTGGAAAGTTAATCACTAATTCTACTGTCGTGTGCATACATAAACCGCGAGTCTCAATTGTTGTTGACAAGAACTGGAAGTCGTCGGACACGGCTTTCGGAGGATAGAATTCCCGTGACATGAGAGGTCGCAGTCTGGTAGCGCCTGAGGAGACTTTGGTATTAATTAAGGTTTTTGGTAATTTGACTTTTTGTTGTATGTAGTTGTTGCTTGCTTGCACACTGAATGGATTTTGTTAGATTTGTGTGTCACTAGACTAAGAGCAATATTCATATCTTTGTTGTGGCTAGAGACATGAGTGTTGTTTTTAGACATTCTGGAATAATTAAATTTGTTGCTGACCATACAGTCAAACAAAAAGAAAGATCTGTGTAATTTTTTTCAGGGTTTAAACCATCAATTTTGTGAATATAGCAGATTAAAGTACTTAACGATTTCTTTGATTTTTACATCACTTCAGGCAATCATTCAATTTCTATATAAAAACAGTTTGGCAGCAGTTGTACCAGTAGTTGTGACCATGAAGATACGATTCTAAGGGCATAACATGCTGATGACATTCTGTTTGAGAATGCCTTTGATTTGTTCACACCACTTCAACTGAGAATCAATACTGTATAGAGATGCCATCTACATTTAATTAAACAGTCATTTTTCCTCTTCACACTGAAATTCATGGCATTAGTTTTCTTTATGTTCAATGTCACTTTATTGCTAATTGACCAATCATAAACTTCCTTGAAAGTTTCATTCGCTGTCTTGGCAACTAATTCTCTTGCTTTCTCAGTGACTATAATATTCCTGTCATCAACGAAGGAAATTTTGTCACCATGAGTAACGCTAATGGGAAAATCATTGATGTATATCAGGAATAGCACTGGTCCTAATATGCTACCTTGCAGAGCTGTCGGAAGGCGTTAAAAAATCTCTTAAAATTCGCAGTCAGATACTAGAGAAATTATTTCGTATGGTTTGTAGGAAGAGTCGGCAGATGAAGGTGAAATTGATCCCTGTATCAAACAAAGATTTACAGATACTAGTCTTTGAATGCTATCCCCTATTTGGATGGAACCGAGGTAGGAATTTCCCTACACGTCGGTCAAGGGGCCTGAAGATAGCGTAGTAAATCGAGGAAAGTGGTAGCCCAATAAAATAACAGTTTGGATATCAGCCTGCAGAAAGTTGTTTCATTTGACATTGTGTACTAAACAGCCGAGTCCTTACCATCTCGGAAAAGATGGTCATACAGAGATTAATGAATTTTCTTTTTTCAATCAGAATACTACTGTTGTCAGAGATGGACCTTTACATATTTCCATACGTCTGTCACCAGGAACCAAATAATAATAATTCCAAATATACTAAGGTTAATAAAAACTAAACAACTTTCAGCTGTCGAATTGTGTGTCAGAATCTCGTTTTGTTGGATGATTTCGTTGTTAGACATGCTTCGGCTTGCTACTGCATTTACAAAATTTTATGCAATAGTAGCCGGTCAGCAATCGTATCATAGCACTGTTGTTGCTTGCGCGCTGCTTTGCCTTAATACAAAATTTTTATTTCAGTACCTTTCTGGTTCAGAATTTGTTTGTTTATTTTGTAACAGTGAAGTTAAAAGTTGTGTGTTAAGATATTTATTTTGCATTTGGTATCATTTGCTTTATTGCTACAATGACAGTTTCTGCACAGGCAAAAATTGACAAGACTGCAGAAGTAGCTCCAAACGAAGTCTCGGAAAATTTGAGACGCAGTGCAGAAAATTCTACTCAGGATAATGAAGTCAGAGAACTTTTGAATAACATAGTGAATATTCAGGGTGTAGGCTATTATTAGCCAATAATGTTTGATGAATTGCAGGGAACTACAAATACTTAAGGAGGGCAAAGTACTCTGAGATTCTATTTTGTTATGAGAGATTCATATATGGCTTCTATTTCTACAGAGCAAAGTAAGTATGTCTTCCCGTGTTTCAGTAACGATGTTACATAGTTAATACTACTTCATATCGGTGAGATTAAAAAACCTAATGACGAACTTCGTGGCGAGATCAAAGACTCTAGTAGCAAACAGGAACAGAATTGGAAGCTATAGTAAGAGAACTTCAAATTGTTTCGTGACGAGACAAATGACCATTTAAATCGTAAATTACTGGAAATCTCAGATTGTCGAAAACTCAGGTACGCGAGGAACTCAAGTCTGATGTTAATAACTTTGAGTCCAGACATGACAATGTACAATCAGTTGATATTGTTGAGACAACAGACGTAATAACAAAAATTGCAAGTAGAAGAATTAGCAAAAGAGTTCATTACAGTTAGAGACTAACAATGAATCTTCGAAGTCGCAAAATCAGTTGACTATTGTTGCAAAACGTGTCGAAGAATTATTCGAGATAGTGATGTAAACGAAAAATGGCCAGACGATATTCAGCCGGTATCGTTCGCTGATACAGAAGCATTTCAGTTTGTGCAACTTTTTAAAGAAGGACAAATGACAATTAATCAGCAAAATAAACGTGATACAGGAACAGCCTGCGAATATCGAAAAAAAGATAGGTCACAATAACGATACGACTCTAGGTTCAATAATTATCAAGTTTGAAATCACAATAAAAGCACCGATTTTCGAAATACTGATCACTTATCATGTGAACGTGATAAGTTCGCAGGACACAATATCTGGAATGCGAGTTACGGTATGAGAGAAAACTCGTATGTTCAGAAAAACGGTGGCTTCGATTACAAACATTTTCTCTCAGTAAGGAAATTTTAAGATTTTTCGCAATGCTAGCAATGAAATTCACCCATGGGACTGTTTGCAACAATTTGAATTTTTGCTACCGACATGGCCAATTGGCCACAAACTTGAATTAATTTGCAGTTATCTCGAAGGAGAACCTGCGAGAACAATGAGATCGATAGAACGTTAATGTCACATGTATGGTGAATTTTAGCAAACATTGTCGTCCACGCACTGATCTGAAACAACTCAAGATCGAGTGATACATAACATTATATTATGCAAAATTATGAACAATCGAATTTATCAATTCCTGTGAAGTACTTTGAAAACATGGTGCGAATGAAGAGACATTTAACTAATCTGTACAGTCCGTCGGAATTATTCCGCGTTTGTTTGACTAAATTATCTCTCAGATTACGACACAGGCAGGTCGTCGTAGGGTTGACTTGGAAACTTTTCAAGCACTTTTGCAAGAACTTGAATTTGACAATAATGACCACACACAAAGTTACAATAATGGTCAGTATTGAGAAAATTACCGTCAGCAGCGTAACCGAAAACGTAGATGAAATTCAAGTGAACGGTATGATGATAGATGCGACGAAAACAGGTATGATAGAAACATAAGCCGTACAGTACAAATTACAGACCCTTGGAGAAATGATTCCCGTGTCTGTCGGAATTATCAGTGCAGGAATAGAGATCGCGGATCGGGTTAACATACACATTATGTCAATGTAGACAATTTCAGACGAAGTAGTAATGACGAAGTAAATTTAAACTGGTGTGACCACACAAATTTTAATTTTGAACATGCTCTGAGGTTGCAGAAATCAGGGCATCGAGCGCACGGGACTGTTACCGTTACACAGGACGAAATAATTGTGATGACAGAGCAAACCAAAATTTGCGTCATCATAGAAATTCAAATTCTGAGCATGGTACACCTGTAGAAATCAGACCGCCCAACTCATGCAACAGCTCCAGGCAAAATGAACTTACGCCAGTGATTACCATCCACGTACGCAAACGAACCGTTTTCAGTTGCCGACAATGTACGTACGAACCATATTAACTTTGTATGTTTTGATGACATTAGAGACACAATATTGCAAGAAAATGACGACTGTGAAAATACGCTTATACATCCTATTGCAAAACTTTTCCACACGAAACATTTCTCTTTCTGCTGCACTTGGTTCTGGTGTTCCAGTTAATGCAATTCGTGAGGCAGTGTTTAGTAAATGTGCTCAATCATCTGTTTGTCCAACTTTGCTGCTATTAAGAACTAAATTAAAAGGAGTGATTCAAGTTTTCTGCGAATTTTCTGATAGTTCCCCTTTTGTCAACATGAGCAAATTTTGGGCCCAGGGTTTTTACGTGAATATAGAGTGATGTTAAATTTTTGCTATGATGAAATAGTGTTGTAAGTAAATCGTGTGCCAGTAACGCTTAAATTTCAATGTTCGTTGACAAAGGAAGATGTGAACTGTTTGCGTTTTCTGTTTCCTGTTGAGGCTGACGATTGCATGAACGACGTTACGTTTCATAGGGAAGCTGGACAATCTAATAGCACAGGACAGTTAATTAAAAAGGAAATACTTAGACATGAAGTAGATTCTGATGCATACATACATGAATATTCGAAATTTTAAAATCACGTTCTGAAGTTTTTACTCACAAGACAGGAACTATGCAAAAATTTTCTTATGAATTCAGTGTTAAGGAACATAATAAATTTTTTGTATCACCTTATGTTGTTCCGTCGGCATTCAGGGATAAAGTTACACAAGAGATACAATCGAAGCTAGATCATGAAATAATTGAACGTACTGAGAGTTCATACAACAGCCCGTTTCACATTGTTAAAAAGAAGGATGCTGATTCTATTAGATTTGTTCTCGATTCCAGACAGATCAAAACCATTATGCGATCACAAACAGAACGACCACACACATTAGATGAATTATTACAGAAATTTCATGGACTAAAGATAATGTGTTCTCTTGACTTACAATCTACCATTTGGAAAATTGAATTACATCCTGAAGGTAGGACATATACAGCCTTTCTCTGGTTTGGAAACTGCTACCAATTTCGATAATTACCATTTGGTCTCAATGTTTCGTCAGCTGCATTTATCCGAAGTCTTAATATTATCCTAACAAAGTATTTGAAAGACAGGATTACCACCCACGCAGACGGCATTTTGGTCGCTGAAAATTCATGGACAGAACGCAACCAAGTGCTGAGCGAACTATTACAGACATTTCTTGAGCATGGCATTACAGTCAATTTAGAAAAATCAGAATTTGGTAAAACACAAATTAAATTTCTTGGCCACTTCGTCTCTACGAAAGGTATCTCATCCGATCCGGAAAAACGGAAAGCAATTGAAGAAATGCCTATACCTACAAACAAACGCCAATTTAGAGGATTCCTAGGTCTGTGAATAATTTATCGACGTTTCATCAGCTTAGCGAGCTTGTGTCCGCTACGGCTATATCAACCCACGGGTAAGAATACAGTTTGGGACTGGGGTGATATCACCCAGATCGAATAAGATGATCTAATAACAGCGTAGCTTAATGCACCCATATTATCGCATCCTGATCTATCTCTTGATTATTGCATTCCAATAGATAGTTCAAAATCTGGTGTCGGTGTATACTTGTTACAAGAAGTTGTAGAAAATAGAATTCTTATACGGAAATGTGTAGCTTTTGCCAGCCGAGTCTTAATCAAAGCCGAACAAAATTACCCACTGAACTCGAAACATTAGCCATACTTTCGGCATTTGTTGAATTTCGTTATTTTCTACCAAGTAAACACACTAAGGTATCGGACACTTCAGTTTCTTATGACAGATAAACTAAATCATGATCGATTAAGACATTTGGCTTTGTTCCTTTAGGAATTCAGTTTCACTGTGATTTACGTTCCAGGTTCAGAAAACTTTGTTGGTGATGCACTTTCATATTAACCTGTTGGTTTAGTCCAGAGTAATGAGGAAGACTGCAAAGAAAATTATTTTAGTTTATGATATATGCAAAAAGTAGCCTTTTAAAACTGTATTTCACCATAACTGTGCAATGTTGCTCACGAACAGGAGAAAGATCCACTCTGTAAGACATAAAGGAGAAATCTGAAAAAAAAACAAATACTAGTATAAGACAGTTTTACCTTGTACGTAACAACATTTTATTCAGACGTCCATGTCCTGACAGTCCTGTCTGGGTACTGTGCATCCCAGACAAACTCTTCAAAAAAAAACTCATTTGGTACACTAATCTCAGTTACGCACACTTTGGTGCTAAGAAATGTTACGGGATACATGTTACTTCAACAATATGGAGAAGCGAATTCGTACTGTCTTCGTAAAATGCCAACTTTGGCAAAAGGCAAAACCAACTACCGTTACGCACAAAACACCATTGTTTCCTATCATTCCTGTGACACTAAGAGAATTACCTACCGTAGACATTTTCAATCCAGTTACGAAGTTTTGTTTTTGTAGCTTACCTCTGAGCTTTTGTCTCTCACGCCTTTACGGAAATCTATTACAAAATCTATTTCTATAGCACTCGTAAAAATTTTTCCCAAAGGAGCATGGAAAATTAACAAAGTAATTTCTGATAATGGGCTACGGTTTCGTTCTAATACGTGACTAAAAACTTTGACACGTAGAAAAATTAAATCAATATTTATATCACGTTTTATGCCATCTTTTAAGCCATTCACAGAGAATTAGGTAAACTTTGCCGATTGTACTGTCATCGTCAACACAGAACCTGGGATTTACACTTATCGGAATTTCAGAATATCATTAACGAACCACGAACTGACTCTTCAACTTCTCCTGCACTCCTTGTATTAAAAGAATAAACCACGACCAGAACGTATAAAACAGTTAGTAGCCTTCCCTTCATAACGACGTTTAAGACACAGTGAAATAATTTATTTAGCATTGGAAAATATTAGGAAAGCCGCAGAGAAAAGGAAGAAGCTGCAGAACCCGGGAGTCTACATCTCCATCTACATTTATACTCCGCAAGCCTCCCAACGGTGTGTGGCGGAGGGCACTTTACGTGCCAGTCATTACCTCCCTTTCCTGTTCCAGTCGCGTATGGTTCGCGGGAAGAACGACTGCGAAAAAGCCTCCATGCGCCCTCCAATCTCTTTAATTTTACATTCATGATCTCCTCGGGAGCTATAAGTAGGGGGAAGCAATATATTGGATACCTCATCCAGAAACGCACCGTCTCGAAACCTGGACAGCAAGCTACACCGCGATGCAGAGCGCCTCTCTTGCAGAGTCTGCCACTTGAGTTTGCTAAACATCTCCGTAACAGTATCACGCTTACCAAATCACCCTGTGACCAAAGGCGCCGCTTTTCTTTGGATCTTCTTTATCTCCTCTGTCAACCTGACCTGGTACGGATCCCACACTGATGATCAGTACTCAAGTATGGTCGAACGAGTGTTTTGTAAGCCACCTCCTTTGTTGATGGACTACATTTCCTAAGGACTCTCCCAATGAATCTCAACCTGGCACCCGCCTTACCAACAATTAATTTGATATGGTCATTCCACTTCAAACCGTTTCGTACGCATAATCCCAGATATTTTACAGAAGTAATTGCTACCAGTGTTTGTTTCGCTATCACATAATCATACAATAAAGGATCCTTCTTTCTATGTATTCGCAATACATTATATTTGTCTATGTTAAGAGTCAGTTGCCACTCCCTGCACCAAGTGCCTATCCGCTGCAGATCTTGAAAGCTGGAACTACCTGTGCTATTTTCCAATCATTTGGAACCTTCCCTTCATCTAGAGACTTGCGGTACACGGCTGTTAGAAGGGGGCCAAGTTCTTTCGCGTACTCTGTGTAGAATCGAACTGGTATCCCGTCAGGTCCAGTGGACTTTCCTCTGTTGAGTGATTCCAGTTGCTTTTCCATTCATTGGACACTTATTTCGATGTCAGCCATTTTTTCGTTCGTGCGAGGATTTAGAGAAGGAACTGCAGTGCAGTCTTCCTCTGTGAAACAGCTTTGGAAAAGGGTGTTTAGTATTTCAGCTTTGCGCGTGCCATCCTCTGTTTCAGTGCCATTATTATCCCAGAGTGTCTGGATATGATGTTTCGATCCACTTACTGATTTAACGTAAGACTACAATTTTACTTTCGAATTCACTGAACGCTTCACGCATAGCCCTCCTTACACTAACTTTGACATCGTTTAGCTTCTGTTTGTCTGAGAGGTTTTGGCTGCGTTTAAACTTGCAGTGAAGCTCTCTTTGCTTTCGCAGTAGTTTCCTAACTTTGTTGTTGAACCACGGTGGGTTTTTCCCGTCCCTCACAGTTTTACTCGGCACGTACCTGTCTAAAACGCATTTTACGATTGCCTTGAACTTTTTCTATAAATACTCAACATTGCGTGTCGGAAAAGAAATTTTCGTTTTGATCTGTTAGGTAGTCCGAATTCTGCCTCCTATTACTCTTGCTAAACAGATAAACATTCCTCCCTTTTTTATATTCCTATTTACTTCCACATTAAGGGATGCTGCAACGACCTTATGATCACAGGTAGGTCAGAAAGTGTTGCTCAAATAGCATCGTTTATCTCATGAAAGAAAGTCTTTATGCACCACGTTTTTGTTTGTGTATGAAGGGGGTTTACAGTTCTTTGGTAAATATATGTAGTGGCGATCAAAGGTGCCCAAGCTGTAGCAGTGCATTTTCTTACTTCAGCTTTCAGCACTGTTTCATACTCTTCATCTAATCTGTAAATGTATCTCTTACTGTCATTCTACATAATAGGGAATTTTAATGAATAGTAATGATCTATGATTTGTGTTATGTGAAGAAAAGTACTTTGAATTTGCTAACCATAGTCTGACAAGGTGAAAATAGAGGGAAAACAGACAATTATTTTGCATCTGTATTTGCACTATGACAGTATTAAATAGTAAGGCATCTGTGACAATTTGTATTCACCTGGTATTATTGCAAGTTTACTGGTGAGATATCTTATTGAAATGTAACACTTATCTCACGAGTTTGGAACCATTCTTTTGAGATCTTGGTATAGCAGAGTAGATTTGCTTTTCATATTATAAGAAAATCATTTGTTTTTCCTTTAGGAAGATAATTCTAACATATTACGAAGTTCCTTGTGTCTTATGATAACTTGTGATGTGCATTTAGCCTTACCTTTTGAGTCAAATACTGTGTTATTTTTGAGAAAGTGCATGACATGACTTTTTCTGTAGGAACATATTGTACACCTACAGAAAGCAGGTTATTAATTCTAGAGAGAAACACAACTGCTGACTTTATTTTGAATAAGAGACTGTGTATGAATGGTTCCATATTGAGAAAGACATTTCTAATGGGCACTAGTTTAGCTAGGAACGTTTCTAACTCATGCTTGTTTGGCTATTTGGAACGTTTCCTGAAGAGTGATAGTTTCAGAGTTGTATGGATACACATGATGAATATAAGCGATACTGTGCTGTACAGAAATGGAATATGATGATGAATTTTGCTTTAAGCTAGCCATGTGAGGCTCATGATTGTATTAGGGAATAGCTATGGTACATAATGGTGCAGTTACAGTATATTATGTGAAGTGGGTCATGATTCATAGGATATAATGCTGAAGGTTAATGAAATATATTGTTCTGAGGAGGACACCTGAGACATTTTATACAACTTAAGGAGGAGGGATAAATTTTTTGCAGCTAGTTATGGAACAAGGCAAGCTAAGGAATGTACACTCTTTAAGTAAGGCAACCCACCGCAGTTAAAGATATATGAAGGTTCTGTTTGTCCACACATTGATCGAAGATAGAGCCACAGCAATATTTCAAGAAGAGGTTTATTTTGTGATGAAATAATTTCTCAGAGGGTAATATGGTTGAAGTTTTGTAACTACTGATGAGATGTATTATGACATATAAGAACTATACGAATTACAGTTTGAGATACCAATCCTTCAAGCTATGTACACTGAAAACTCCAGAAAATACGAAACTTTTACCTGTATGAAGTACCAGCGCTTGCTGATGACACATTTTCTTTTCACCTATTTGGAGGCGAAAGTGTATATGTTAATATATCTGTCCAGTAATGAGCATGAATGGTTTTACAAAGAGTTTGTCTCTACTACTGAGTTATGTGATATATGTGTCAAATGAATTTTCTAGCTTTGTGGAGTTGTGAAATGAAACTCTTCCAGCGTACAATTTTGTTTCTCTACTTATTACTGTTTATACATACTGTATTTTATTTTTTGCATGTGACATGATCATAACTGAATTTGTCTCTATTGCAGAAGTAATACAAGGCACAGAGAGCTGTGTGTATTTTTATGAACTAAACAGTACTTCCAGACTGGAGTGAAACGTAGGTAGCAAGTGAGTTACTTTGTAACAATGTGAATGTTGCAGTGGTCTGTGTTCCAGAAGTACCCAGTCATGTTAAAGACATTGATCCATGGCTTGTAGATAAATAGGTTATGCATTTTGGTAACTTTTTCCTTTCAGCTTGTAGTACTTTGGCACCTTGATGCAAGTTGATGTGTTACGTTTATATACATGTTGTAAATAATTGCCTAAAATAAGTTACTTCAGTTCTTTACTGCCTTTCTATTTAAACAATTTTATTTCAAAATGTCTCTTATGGATCTGCTACAGCAATGTTCCAGTGCCTATTCTACACTCCTGGAAATGGAAAAAAGAACACATTGACACCGATGTGTCAGACCCACCATACTTGCTCCGGACACTGCGAGAGGGCTGTACAAGCAATGATCACACGCACGGCACAGCGGACACACCAGGAACCGCGGTGTTGGCCGTCGAATGGCGCTAGCTGCGCAGCATTTGTGCAACGCCGCCGTCAGTGTCAGCCAGTTTGCCGTGGCATACGGAGCTCCATCGCAGTCTTTAACACTGGTAGTATGCCGCGACAGTGTGGACGTGAACCGTATGTGCAGTTGACGGACTTTGAGCGAGGGCGTATAGTGGGCATGCGGGAGGCCGGGTGGACGTACCGCCGAATTGCTCAACACGTGGGGCGTGAGGTCTCCACAGTACATCGATGTTGTCGCCAGTGGTCGGCGGAAGGTGCACGTGCCCGTCGACCTGGGACCGGACCGCAGCGACGCACGGATGCACGCCAAGACCGTAGGATCCTACGCAGTGCCGTAGGGGACCGCACCGCCACTTCCCAGCAAATTAGGGACACTGTTGCTCCTGGGGTATCGGCGAGGACCATTCGCAACCGTCTCCATGAAGCTGGGCTACGGTCCCGCACACCATTAGGCCGTCTTCCGCTCACGCCCCAACATCGTGCAGCCCGCCTCCAGTGGTGTCGCGACAGGCGTGAATGGAGGGACGAATGGAGACGTGTCGTCTTCAGCGATGAGAGTCGCTTCTGCCTTGGTGCCAATGATGGTCGTATGCGTGTTTGGCGCCGTGCAGGTGAGCGCCACAATCAGGACTGCATACGACCGAGGCACACAGGGCCAACACCCGGCATCATGGTGTGGGGAGCGATCTCCTACACTGACCGTACACCACTGGTGATCGTCGAGGGGACACTGAATAGTGCACGGTACATCCAAACCGTCATCGAACCCATCGTTCTACCATTCCTAGACCGGCAAGGGAACTTGCTGTTCCAACAGGACAATGCACGTCCGCATGTATCCCGTGCCACCCAACGTGCTCTAGAAGGTGTAAGTCAACTACCCTGGCCAGCAAGATCTCCGGATCTGTCCCACATTGAGCATGTTTGGGACTGGATGAAGCGTCGTCTCACGCGGTCTGCACGTCCAGCACGAACGCTGGTCCAACTGAGGCGCCAGGTGGAAATGGCATGGCAAGCTGTTCCACAGGACTACATCCAGCATCTCTACGATCGTCTCCATGGGAGAATAGCAGCCTGCATTGCTGCGAAAGGTGGATATACACTGTACTAGTGCCGACATTGTGCATGCTCTGTTGCCTGTGTCTATGTGCCTGTGGTTCTGTCAGTGTGATCGTGTGATGTATCTGACCCCAGGAATGTGTCAATAAAGTTTCCCCTTCCTAGGACAATGAATTCACGGTGTTCTTATTTCAATTTCCAGGAGTGTATCATGTTAAGTTAATGACTGTAAAATGATCATTCTTTTTTCTTGTCCTTAAGCAGTACTGAAGCTCGAGTGAAGTTATGTGCTTTATTTTCGGTTACTAAACCATTTCTTTCAGCTACTATTGAACAGTTTGAGGATATATCTCTTTTGTGTCTCATCTCAGAGTAGGTGATGTCATTATTAGTTGCTTTGTGGGATAAGTCTTTTGAATGTTGTATTTGCTTTGCTCTTGTGATTAACTGGGCATGGTCATACAATTCTGACTCCAAAAACATACAAGTTGACATTTGAGATAGGACAATTTTGACCATGTGATTCTACTTCCATTTTCCATTCGATGATCATCATTTAGACATTACTATGACTCCAAAAATATGAAATAATTATCTTGTAATAATAAGGAAGTACTTGACATAGTCACTGACCCAATACTTAATGACTGAATATGTTACAAATTATCAGAACCAAACTGACAAAGCAGTAGTGAGAAATGACATTCTTTACAAATTTATGTTGACTGGAGCTCAATTCAGTTATACTATATAAGAAAGAATTGCATGTATACTCACATATATTTTTCTTAAATATCCAGCACAGTAATTGGATTATATGAACTTCATGTTATGATTGTTTACCTGTAATTTTACTGTGTAGGTGAAAGCATCTGCGAGCAATGCTAATATTTGATTGTATGATAATTGATAACACATGTAACTGCAATGTATACATCAGTCCTGGGATCTGCAAATAATTGTTACATTTTTTTAAATATGCCACCATTAATGTCTTTGGACAAATCTGTATGTCATTCAGTGATGTTACATGTCACACATTTTGCATATTCTGGATGAAAACATGTACTTTCTGGTACACTGTATACTACACCATCAGAAAATGAATTTGTCAAGAACATGTTTGGTAGGACTGGATTTAATACATACACTGCACTTCAAGAAACTTGCCACACTTATGTAATTGTCTGTGGCGATGCATTCTCTCAGTCAATTACTGAGCACTGAGCTTATGTGCCCATTCACATAAAGTACATCTTATTTTCAAGTGTGTATAACCTACTATTATTCATTTATTCACTATAATTCCTTTCTGTTGTGGCGTCATGTATGAGACTTTTGATCTATATCAATTACAAGTACCTATTTTCTCAAAGGCATGAAACTCCAACACTCTTACGATCTTCATGAATTCTGTGGTACTCAGCAAGGTATGCTTGTGCCTTATACAAGATGTGACAATAAAGTAATGAGACTGATTTTCTTTGTAAGATGTGGCAACCCTGCAGGCTTGTGTGAGCGCAGTAGCTTTGACCTTGGTCTATAAGCTGCTTTCAGTCCAAGCAGCACATCAATGCAACTGCACAGTCATGAGTTGTGTTATAATAAGTTAATATGTGTTTGTCTCTCTTGTCACGAAAATGGAACCGCATAATATTGCGCAATGGTATGCCATTTCTTTTTGTGTTGAATTGGTTGAAAACGTGACGACAGTTGCTTTTTTCAGTATGATCCAGAGACAAAACGCCAAACTTCGCAATGGTGCTGAAAGGGATCACCCAGACCAAAACAAGCTCTCATGTCAAAGTGAAAAGTATAATGGATCCTTGTGTGCTTCTTTGATTCCAAGGGAATTGTTCATAAAGAGTGGATGCCTCCTGGACAAACAGTTAACCAATATTACTAAAAAGAACTTTGAGAAAGACTTTGTAAAAGAGTTCTTTATGTCCATGCCAATACTGCTGATGATTGGATTCTGCAACACAATAATGCGCCACCCCAGACTGTTCTGTCAGTACAGCAATTTTTAACTGCAAATCAAATTTCAGTACTACCACAGCCACCTTATTCACCAGATATTGCTCCGTGCAACTTTGTTCTATTTGCAAGAGTCAAAACAGCGGTCAAGGGACACCATTTTGTAATAACACAAGATGTCCAAAAAGCTGTGAATAGGGTTTTGGAGGATATTACAGAAGATGAGTTCCAGAAATGTTACCATCAATGGCAGAAGCGCTGGTTAAAGTGCGTGCAATCAGAAGGGAACTACTTTGAAGGAGACAACACTAAACTTGACTAAACCGGTAAGCAACATTTGTTTTCGCATAAGTCTCATGACTTTATTGTCGCAACTCTTACTATCAGTACTGATTCTCTACTATATCCTTATCTGAGTATGAAAAGGAGTGACACACTTAAGCATTTTGTGTGATCATCAGCGGACATAATGAATGTAGCTAGGCACAGAGTCTGCTTAAATCTCAAACATGTACGAGTACATCGTCAAATGAATATATAAACATTTTGGTGTGGTTATCAGTGGACATAATGTATGTAATGAGTCCCTGAATCTGCTTTCATCTCAAACTTGCGTGTCTTCAAATGAATATATTATCATTTTGGTCTCATTGTCAGTGGACATGGTGTGAGTTGTCCCTGGTTCTGCTGAACCTAAAATATGTATTTTTTTACCTGGTTGTCGATTTCCAGATGCTTTTTACTCTCTTGAAGAATTGTAAATCATATTTTGATATCTTTTTGATTGAATTACTGTGAGTGTAAACTGAATATGATTGCTTACCTGAACAATGATACTTGTATTTTCATTTCCTCACACTTTGCACTATTTTAAATTCTATGTAGCATTTGCATCTACACAACTGAAGGATCTTTCTTTACACTCTTTGAGTTCTATAAATAACAATTTGTTATTGTCTCAAGTAAAGTACCAACTATATTATGTGAATATGAATGATTACATGAAAAAACTGATGCCTGTATATTAACTTTCTTTATACATTGTACAGCTTATTCACTTCCTGTTATGTACATAACTTAAGTAATATTATGTTTATGTTTATCTATTTTATTACTTTTGTAAGATATCTCATGTTATTCTTCTGAATTTTGTGACATAAGAATTTTGTGTTTTCTCCTTAGCAATATGTTAGGCAAGTATCACCCCTCAAAATTCTTAAAAGTGAGGGTCGGAGTTATGAAAGTTGAATGTTATTATTTCTTTGGAAAGTTGCTTACTGATTCTGCTATGGTGTGCATTCACAAACTCTGAGTATGATATATTATTATTGCAAGTAGTAGTGAGTAAACAGTTGTTGACAGGAGTTGAAAGTCATCAGATACAGCCAGCTGTGGAGAGACACCAGATAACATGAGAGGTTACAGCCAGTCGTGATCATGCTAGTGAAGCTGGAGGAGACTTTGGTATTAATTGATGATTTTTGGTAATTTGCCTTTTTGCTGAACATAGTTATTGCTTGCTTGTGGACTGGAGGGATTTGTCAGATTTGTGTATGCATATGTTGAGAGTAATATTCCTGTCTTTGTTGAGGTCAGAGACGTGATTATCGTTTATAGACATTGTGGAATAATTAAAGTTGTTGTTTCTCATACAGTCAAACAGAAAAAGGTCTGTGTCAAGTTTATCAGTGTTTAAATCATCAGTTTTGTTAATGTAGCAAATTAAAGTCTTTAACGGTTTCATTTACTTTTACACCAGTTAAAGCTTGTTACAAACTCCTTCTGATCAATTGATATATAAAAATATGGCGATAGGTGTATGAATAGTAGATTGCAGTATTTCTTTTGAATTATTTTTGCATGTTGCTGGTCCTGCAGTTGCAGTGGCAAAATGATATAATTTGTCTGTCACATACAGGAGCATTGCAGCATAGCTGTCAGGAGACATTAGAAAATATCTTGAAATCATCAGATAGTAGAGAATTGATTTCTTATAATTTGTAGGAAGAGTAATTAATTTTTTG
Source organism: Schistocerca serialis cubense (assembly GCF_023864345.2). Taxonomy (NCBI): domain Eukaryota; kingdom Metazoa; phylum Arthropoda; class Insecta; order Orthoptera; family Acrididae; genus Schistocerca; species Schistocerca serialis. Next base: position 606,845,393 of record NC_064641.1, on the reverse strand, counting down.
TTCTTTTTGTTCTAAATTAGAAAACTGTAATTGTCAGAGATGAAATTTCATACATTTCCAACCTCTTTTTTTAATTTACAAATTTCATAGTGATTACACAATCACGGTGCATTATCAAACATCTTGCTGTTAACGATTATATATGGTGTTATAAGAAAAAGTACTACGGATTTCTGCTTGTATTCTCCTATACTTTCTTATTTGTTTATAGTTCGACTGAGGAGTGATTATACTTACTTCAGCTTAACATATAGTATATGTCTTTATAGGTGCGTTAACACTTTTATGCTACTTTGGTATGGACTCACTTAGCAAATACGAAATACATTTAACTCTTTCATTTTATATAAATAATTATTTCTGTTGTTGTTTCTGCTAAGGGAAAATTAGTTTTTTGCTCCATATGGCAGATCTTGTCTTCCTATAGGCCTTCATGCATGGCATCAGTTAGTCTTCTACTGAGTCCATAATTCTCACTGCACCTGGAGTTCCTTTAGAATAACATCATGGGACAAGCTTCATCTCAATGTCCACATATTTTAATTGTCTCAGTCTTACAGTGTGCATGGCATTTTTATGTCGTTAAGGGCTGTAGTTTCAGCTTACATTTCCTAATTATGTATTAATGGTCTATTACTGTAAAAATTAAATGATGATGGCGTCCTCTTGGGTAAAATATTCCGGAGGTAAAATAGTCCCCAATTCGGATCTCTGGACGGGGACTACCCAAGAGGACGTCATTATCAAGAGAAAGAAAACTGGCGATCTACGGATCGGATCGGAGCGTGGAATGTCAGATCCCTTAATCGGGCAGGTAGGTTAGAAAATTTAAAAAGGAAAATGGATAGGTTAAAGTTACATATAGTGGGAATTAGTGAAGTTCGGTGGCAGGAGGAGCAAGACTTTTGGTCAGGTGAATACAGGGTTATAAATACAAAATCAAACAGGGGTAATGCAGGAGTAGGTTTAATAATGAATAAAAAAATAGGAGTGTGGGTAAGCTACTACAAACAGCATAGTGAAAGCATTATTGTGGCCAAGATACACACGAAGCAAACGCCTACTACAGTAGTACAAGTTTATATGCCAACTAGCTCTGCAGATGATGAAGAAATTGATGAAATGTATGATGAGCTAAAAGAAATTATTCAGGTAGTGAAGGGAGACGAAAATTTAATGGTCATGAGTGACTGGAATTCGACATTAGGAAAAGGAAGAGAAGGAAACGTAGTAGGTGAATATGGATTGGGGTTACGAAATGAAAGAGCAAGCCGCCTGGTAGAATTTTACACAGAGCATGATTTAATCATAGCTAACACTTGGTTCAAGAGTCATGAAAGAAGGTTGTATACATGGAAGAACCCTGGAGAAACTAAAAAGTTTCAGATAGATTATATAATGGTAAGACAGAGACTTAGGAACCAGATTTTGAATTGTAAGTCTTTTCCAGGGGCAGATGGGGACTCTGACCACAATCTATTGGTTAATAACTGTAGATTAAAACTGAAGAAACTGCAAAAAGGTGGGAATTTAAGGAGACGGGACCTGGATAAACTGAAATAACCTGATGTTGTACGCAGTTTCAGGGAGAGCATAAGGGAACAATTGACAGGAATTGGGGAAAGAAATACAGTAGAAGAAGAATGGGTAGCTTTGAGGAATGAAAGAGTGATGGCAGTAGAGGATCAAGTAGGTAAAAAGACGAGGGCTAGTAGAAATCCTTGGGCAACAAAAGAAATATTGAATTTAATTGATGAAAGGAGAAAATACAAAAATGCAGTAAGTGAAGCAGGCAAAAAGGAATACATACATCTAAAATGAGATCGACAGGAAGTGCAAAAGGGCTACGCAGGGATGGCTAGAGGACAAATGTAAGGATATAGAGGCTTATCTCACGAGGGGTGAGATGGATACTGCCTACAGAAAAATTAAAGAGACCTTTGGAGAAAAGAGAACCACTTTCATGAATATCAAGAGCTCAGATGGAAACCCAGTTCTAAGCAAAAAGGGGAGAGCAGAAATGTGGAAGGAGTATATAGAGGATCTATACAGGGACTATGTTCTTGAGGACAGTGTTATGGAAATGGAAGAGGAGGTAGACGAAGATAAAGTGGGAGATATGATACTGCGTGAAGAGTTTGAGAGAGCACTGAAAGACCTAAGTCGAAACAAGGCCCCAGGAATAGACAACATTCTATTAGAACTACTGACAGCCTTGGGAGAGCCAGGCCTAACAGAACTCTACCATCTGGTGAGCAAGATGTATGAGACAGGCGAAATTCCTTCAGACTTCAAGAAGAATATAGTAATTCCAATCCCAAAGAAAGCAGGTGTTGACAGATGTGAAAATTACCGAACTATCAGTTTAATAAGTCACAGCTGCAAAATACTAACTTCAATTCTTTACAGATGAATGGAAAAACTGGTAGAAGCTGACCACGGGGAAGATCAGTTTGGATTCCGCAGAAATGTTGGAACACGTGAGGCAATACTGACCCTACAACTTATCTTAGAAGAAAGATTAAGGAAAGGCAAACCTACGTTTCTAGCATTTGTAGACTTAGTGAATGTTGACTGGAATACCCTCTTTCAAATTCTGAAGGTGGTAGGGGTAAAATACAGGGAGCGAAAAGCTATTTACAATTTGCACAGAAAGCAGATGGCAGTTATAAGAGTCGAGGGGCATGAAAGGGAAGCAGTGGTTGGGAAGGGAGTGAGACAAGGTTGTAGTCTCTCCCCAATGTTATTCAATCTGTATATTGAGCAAGCAGAGAAGGAAACAAAAGAAAAATTCTGAGTAGGTATTAAAATCAATGGAGAAGAAATAAAAACTTTAAGGTTCGCCGATGACATTGTAATTCTGTCAGAGACAACAAAGGACTTGGAAGAGCAGTTGAACGGAATGGACAATGTCTTGAATGGAGGGTATAAGATGAACATCAAAAAAAGCAAAACGAGGATAATGGAATGTAGTCGAATTAAGTTGGATGATGCTGAGGGAATTAGATTAGGAAATGAGACACTTAAAGCAGTAAAGAAGTTTAGCTATTTGGGGAGCAAAATAACCGATGATGGCCGAAGTAGAGAGGATATAGAATGTAGACTGGCAATGGCAAGGACAGCGTTTCTGAAGAAGAGAAATTTGTTAACATCGAGTATAGATTTAAGTGTCAGAAAGTCGTTTCTGAAAGTATTTGTATGGAGTGTAGCCATGTATGGAAGTGAAACATGGACGATAAATAGTTCGGACAAGAAGAGAATAGAAGCTTTCGAAATGTGGTACTACAGAAGAATGCTAAAAATTAGATGGGTAGATGACATAACTAATGAGGAGGTATTGAATAGAATTGGGGAGAAGAGGAGTTTGTGGCACAATTTGGCAAGAAGGAGGGACCGGTTGGTAGGACATGTTATGAGGTATCAAGGGATCACCAATTTAGCATTGGAAGGCAGCGTGGAGGGTAAAAATCGTAGAGGGAGACCAAGAGATGAATACAGTAAGCAGATTAAGAAGGATGTTGGTTGCAGTAAGTACTGGGAGATGAAGAAGCTTGCACAGGATAGAGTAGCATGGAGAGCTGCATCAAACCAGTCTCAGGACTGAAGACCACAACAACAACAATACTATTTTGCCAATTAATACAGTAATTTAAATAAAATAATTGCATTTTGTTGTGATGTGTACCGTTTTATAGAACTTTAGTATTAGTTTTCTACACTTCTGTGACTCTTAGATACAAATTTATGTGTTAGAGGTCTGAAGACAGCTTGAAGATAAGCTAAAACTAGTAATCAATAAAATTATATTTTTGGCATCTTGACCACTGAGGGTTTTCCTGAATTCAAAATCATATAAAAAAATAGAGAAAATTCTTCTTGTAGTTTATGCAAGGAAGTTATTTCCCAGTTGCTGACCCTTTTTATATACTTGCAATTATTTATTTGTATCCAAAACTCTCATATCATACTTCAGTACTGCTGTGTATAATAAATAACTGTTTGAAATTTAATCTTTTAGAATATTAGTGTGAGCAACGACACTTTATTCAACCTATTTATCAGAAGACTTCAAAGTGTTTATAATTTAAGAAAAGAATACAGATCGTTTAACTATCCAGTTTGACTTAATATTCTGTTGTCAAAACATTCTGTTACAAAACTTACATATTATATTTTTTTAGATGAAATTGTTCTTTTGTTGCACAATTCTTTGTTGTTCTCATGGTACTCATCAGTTTATCTCCTTCCATCCTAGAAACAGAAAAAAACATATTGAACTAATTATACTTTAAGGTGAAGTTACCACTTTCTTAACACACTTTTCAGACTGCATGATTACATTGGACAGAAACAACAGCAACTCAGTAGTGTAACATAAAGTGAGACAGCATTAGATTGTCGACAAACATTAAAGCTTTATGTATTAGTCACAGTCTTAAGTTTTCTACTGGGGAGTTTTTATTGAACACCTTCCACAATGTTACACTACAGCGACATAATAAATTTAGCTACTGCAGAGAGAGAAAGAGAGATAATTTTCTTTTCATATTGTCTGTTTGCATTCAGTGACTGTTCTTGGTATATTCAGACAACTTCTATATCCAAAGGGTTCAGTATCCATATATCATGGCATTTGTTAGATTACAGCTGAACTAACTTTAAACATGCTCTTTTAATATGCTTAATTTTCTTTTTCATTTGTGCTTTGATTAGAAGATAAGTATTTCATAACATCTGTGTTTCTCCTAGGTTCTCTGTGCAGTAAGGATAAGCACTTGGTTTTACATCAGGTATATAAACATAAAATTCACTTTGTAATGGATTGCATGAAGATAAGAAGACATACTTGACAGTTGCCCATAGTGGAACCTGTCAGCTGTCCCAGACATTTGCTCATACTGGATAACACTTCAAACAAAGCTTTCACACTTTAATGACACTAAGGACAATGTAATTTTTCCCTATGATGTATGGGAAGAGGATTGCTGGAGACTAAGCAGGAGTGATGTACTTTGAAGTTTATTCAGTTAATATACGTCAGTTGGTGAAGGCAAACTACATTTTGTCTTTCATTTGATGGATTATGAAAGTATTCTTAATCATATAAGAACAGCTGTTTATTTACAAACATTTCAGGAAATAGCTTCATGCCATAATCTTTTATATATGAGTAGCTTCAACAGGATGTTCATTTGTAAACGTCGTTCCTGTCTGTCACCACTGTTAACGCTAGTGCATGTGTTTCCTTCTGGTATAGACATGTTCCTCATGTGTAGAAAAAACTGAGAATATGTCTAAATATCTCACTTATCACTCCCACATAAGCAACAGTACAAAGCCATAGCATTGGAACTTATGAGAAAAAATATTCCATGCTTTCATATTTGAAGAGTGGTCAGTATGTTGCAGGACATCAGAAATGATGTCTTGCTGCTAGGGACTGTTTTCTATTTATCGGTAGGTCCTCACTCCAGTTGCAAATCTTACATAAATGTATTTTAATTAATAGCTGTCAGTGGTATGTGTAGTGCTGAAAGGTATTTTAAAAGAACATTATCACAGAATGTAAATAGGTTATCATTTGTGAAGGTTTTGCATTATTAGTATTTATGGAGCGTGGTCTAATCGCTATGAACAATGCTTATTTAAGTTATAGGAATTTGGAACAGCAAATTTAAAATTGTAGACCGATCACTCAGTTTGCTGCACTCTTATAGGATAGGTTATCTCATGTCCAATGATCGAAAACGTCTTCGATAGGTGATCAAAACACTCTCTGGACAAAATTTGACCTTTGAAAATAGGGTTTACTATAAGCACGTATAGAAACAAACACATTACATCAACCTGCCTCACCCCTCTCTTAAACATACCTCCATCCTAAACTACACCCCTTCCCTTTCCCTGCCCCTCCCCCTTATTAAGCTACTCACCTTCCCATCACATCCCCTTTACTCAGCAACACCTCTTTTCGATAAACAGGCCAGTCAGAGTTCTTCTAGCTAGCACACACATTTAGCCTTCCCAGTATTAGCTCAGTATTTTACTGCCCAATAATTTTTCTCGAATCATTCTTTGGGCCCCACATATTTTCTTGGAAACAGGCAAATTTGAAAGCTTCTAAGCCAGCAGTGTTACACATATTGAGCTCTTCCAATAAAGCTTAGTATTTCTCTGCCATGAAACCAAAACCACCAATCACATGTGTCAACTTCTCCTGCCTCCCCCCTCTCCTCGTCCTCTTACCAAACACAAACCTTGCCCTCCACTCGCCTTTCCAAGCCATGCTCCTTCCATGGAAATGGAGCTATAAGTGAGCAGTCGATTCATCAACATCAGTTAAAACACAGTCTCAACAGTCATCACCCGCCTTTGCTGAACACTGTTTTACATCTTTCACACTATGCACTGCACCTTGTGATTCTGTTTACTGACTGTGGATTTACGATCTCAATCCTATGAATTCTGTAATAGCGTCCTCCATATCTCACTCTTGATTAAATCCAGTTTGTCTTAACATACACATGGAATAATATGAATGCCATTATCAAGCTAACATGAATTGCCAAATCACGTACAAATCACGTTTAGTGTCATAAGTATTTGAGGTTAATGCATGATATATTAAGTCACTTGTTTCTGTGTGACACATATCAATATTTTTCATCTCAAATTTCTTCAACGTGTACTCATAATGAAATGTACATGAAGCATCTTACAAATATCTGAAATAGAAATTGTTACAGCTATGGACTTTTCAAAAACAGTGTTGTTTAGTATTAGTCAATAACCACTAAATTTTGCTTAATTGCAGCACTAACCAGGAATTCGCTATTGCAATTAGAGCAGCAGCTCCATATTTAGCTTCCCAATATCTTCCCATTACTCATTCATCGTATATTACGTATTCTGATGCAAAACCATCTCTTATTCAGTCGTCGAAAATATCTTTTCTGAATTGTTTTTGCATCAATTCATTTGTCAGCATTTAATCGATATACAGTTTCTTCCAGGGTCTGCGATCGAATGATAATCACATGAGTTTTGCTAACAATGCGGTAATGGTTCGGACACTGGTTTAAATTTCTGTAGCAAATGAAATAACTTTTTTAACATTTAGTGCAGAAATCAGCTTCTTTAGAACCCCTGGCTTGGTGACACCTGGTAGTTTTACTGTTTCCTCTCGGTATAATGGAAGTTAGAGTGATGTTCATGTATATTTTCTGTATGATCAGGTCTACTTTTAGTATGTAACCTATGTCTGAATCAAAACTGTTCATAGGCAGCCATGCAGAACCAGAGAGGGATAGATATTGCATCACTACCCAGATGTAGGGACGAGAAATATAGTATAATGTATATTTTTGTTTCCACAACAAGTAGCCATGAACCTGTCGGTTGCAGTATCCTCACTCTACGAATTGTGATTGCTCTCTGTCTATAGTAAGTCAAGTTTTATATCAGTGACTTTCAGAAACGCATCCCACACTAAACTAATCGGCTAGATCAGTTCTATATGTTTTGAGACAAATGTGCAGAAATACATTGGCCTACAGTAAAGCAGATATGTTGTTAGAGAAATCACTTGATTTCTTTCACTGAAATACGCACCACACCTTGTAAACTCTTCCGTATTCTGATAGTTTGATAGTTGTTTCACGAGTTCTCGAACTTTTGAACGCTTCAATTATTGGCAACTGTTCATCTATCAAAAATGAATCGTCAGTTACCTAATCAAAAGGAAACACACTTCTGATATTAAACTGTTAACTGTTGGCAAAATACTTTCTTGTTATTTTCAGTTCAATATCAGGTTTTAAATGCAATACCCATTTTTATAGAGCACATGCCAGAAATCTGAAGGATGCAATGAATCGAATTTATTCATCATTATATTATACTCAATATCTCCCACTAGTTCTTCATAGACTCATTATTATGAAATGAGCATCGTAATTTGTTAGACTATGAAACACAGCACCATAAAATTAGGCCTATTACTTTAATTAGTGATGGCATATATAGATTCTCGAAATCTGTTTGGGAAATGATCTCTATGTTTTTCATAAGTTTGCTTTAATCTCTCATTATAGATATGGCAATTTCTACTATTATAACCACATCTTCCTCTTTGTCCTTGTTCTGTAACAAGTGATTTCTTATGTGCTCATGAACGGAATACAGCTGTTTGCGAATCTAATCCATACAGTCAGCACCTCAGAACGGCTGAAACTGTAAATATTCATCACAGTAAGTACTGTGTATTGATTTCGTAACTGTCACACAGTTATAAAAATCTTTCGATAACTGTATATGTGACAAATATTAGATTTTGTTGCTTTCTGTTCTTCTTGAATTTTACGTGCTATATCTTTGTACTAGGTATGAGACTGATACCTGCTTTGAATTACGAACAAACAACTAATTGTGCAGCCAGTTTCACTTTAAATTGAAAATGCCACAAACAGTGCTCACATACCTCAATATCGTGATGACAAGGGTAATGTCACTATTTGATAGATTCAAAAGGTTTGTTGTTGACCAAGAATGCTAAATTTACACGTTTTCTACTCGTATCATGTCCCTAATAATGTGTTATCACGATTATGATGTTTTGAAGCACACAGTGGAACTATGTTAAACTGTTTTGTATTGTATTCTTTCTTCCATTCTATACTCATCCTCTTGTGCTCAGAGTACTAAATACCACAACATTAACAGAAACACTCTTGGTACTTTAAACATAGCTGCGCTACAGCAACGGTTCCACGTAAATCAGACTAAGAACAGCCGACCAGTTGCAAAGGATAAAGTAATCTTTACCTAGGTTTCAATAGATATAAATCTATCTTCTTCAGAAGACGGCAGTATTATAACAACATGAAGTGATATGTCCTTATCGTTTAGGCAGACATCTGCAGATGTAACTATGCAGATGTCTGCCTAAACGATAAGGACATATCACTTCATGTTGTTATAATACTGCCGTCTTCTGAAGAAGATAGATTTATATCTATTGAAACCTAGGTAAAGATTACTTTATCCTTTGCAACTGGTCGGCTGTTCTTAGTCTGAGAAACACTCTTGTTGCTTTTCTCAAATATTTCGTCATTCTTCAGATTTCTGGGAAATTAAAATATTTTAAAAGTTTAAATCAACTGAATAACATCGCTAATTAGATATTTAGCTCACATTGTCATATTCTGGACACATGTCAGCTATATCTGAACAGTTTATGCTACAAATACTGCTCTTTGATGTAGTATTTATCACAGCATCCTTTTTGGAACATCTTTTCGGTATTTTGTGTGCTTTCCGGCACAAAAACCTCTGTTTACATTCATATTAACACAAAGTTTCAAAATTCCTTTTTATGGCCAGTGGAACTGCCGAATTGAGAAGTTTCCTATGTGGTTGGTATGTACCGAATTCTCTAATGTCATTCGATAGCGAAAGAGAGGAATTCTTGCTGCTCATATGCATTTTCATAACCTCACCTGACTTGGGAGACAAGAATTTACAGACAAGCGAGACAATTTAACTGGCTGATGCAACTCCTACACTCTGTGGGCGAAATCTCGGAGACTTGCATCAAGAAAGTGATTTGGATCCTTAATTATAGGGCGACTGGCTATTATGCTAGTGCATATCCTACTTTTAAAAGAAAAATATGTGATAATTCATTCAGTAGCATCATCAGAGTCTTAAATGCACTTTGAAGATGTTCCACCTATTATTTATAATTGTATACCCCAAAACTGTCTGTAGTAGCTCTTCTAATTCTCTGATAACTTGAAGACGGAGATTTCACAGAATTCTAGAATTTTTGCCTGTGTTTGAAGCTCAAATACGAAGAAGATTCGTATAAGCTATGTGCACTACTCTAGCACAAAGATGGCACATATACGTATGACAAATAACTGTTTCACCAACAGTATCAATGGCTTAGTACTACAGTGACTCACTTTATATTACAACCAACAGCATCAGTGGCTTACTACTATAGTGACTGATTTTATTTTAGAACCTATCTCCCTGCTTATTCAGCAATCTGTTAGACAGGTCGAAACTTGTTGACATCTGCACATACACATTCAAGGAATAGTTGATGCCATTTCCAAGCATGTCATGTTTCACACTGTCGACTCAAATGCACATTCAGGAAGTGTTCTCTCGTTATCTGTGAGCCAAAGGTTCGGACATTTGAATCTAAAGTCCAATGAATTAGGTGTTTCAGTAGCTTTTGGATATTTTTTCTATACTTTCCGATATTTTTCAGTACCATTTGATAATTTTCAATGTTCTCCAAAATGTTCTATAGTAATAACAAGTGTCTTTATACAAATATCAACTGTATTTATTGCAAAAACTACTGATATTAGAAAATATCAGTAAGGGCTGTCTCAGAAAAGCATTGTGGAGTTTGAATATGAATGTATGGAAGTTTTCCTAGATTCTTATGACAGACCATAAATATTAGCATCATTCCCTGAGGCTACCTTGGCTTGGGGCGCTATATTAGACTGAGCCACTACAGCCTTCACAGATGTGAGTGCTGTCAGAAGCCGAGCTACCAAGGCCATCAACAGATGCACCCTCATTTAAGACGATTCAACTTAGGCGCGAAGACCTGCTCAAGAACGCTTCATCGAATCGTCTTAGACATCATCTAGACATAGCAAGTTACACATTTCACTGTGTAGAGAGATGAAGGGAGTGCATACACTTTGGCGTGACAAGCAATTTATAAAACCCTAGCACCTACTCTCAAATCTTCAACTACAAAAGGTGTGAATACATTTCACAGAAAGCATAGGCGTCATACCTCACATGTTTACATGCATTAAAATTCAAGATGTGTCTCGGTGAATATTTGTATTGGTTACATCCCATGAACTGTCTCCAATACAAGATACCTTAGTCAACTAAGCTCCTTGGGATATAATTACATCAACATTTGGGAGCGTTTTCAGTGTCTTTGTCATCAGTTTTTATTCTGTTTACTGAAGATACTTACGTTGCAGTTTCTGAAACTTCAATTCATTTTTCTTAGTGAGTAGGGCCAATGGAAGCTGACAAATAAATAGCACTATCTAAGCATACATCTGCTACGTCTCCTTCTGAACGTCCATCTGTCTGCTTGGGTAAAACTCCTGAGTTCCTCCACTCTAAGCAACATGGGGAAACGGAACGATTATGCACATTCACAACCTGCGAGCATTCACAGTTTCGTTGCCATTAGCATTAGGTCACACTGTTAAATGAAACATCTCGTAGTAGGGTTGTTTTGTTTAACAGGAATATATCTCACTAAAGATGGGGGATGTAATGATATAATATCACCACCAGTAACTTGTGAGTCAAGTGTTGACTCTAGTACATCTCTTATGTCGAAGGTCAAATACCTTATTTCGCAATTTTTAAAAAATTTTCCTTTGCTCTAACAGTTCTAAAGAAAGATATTCAGACATTTGATTTTGCAACAGAGCATTGAGCACTACTATGAGAATTTGTAAATAATGTATGTAATATTACACATGATAAATCACATGAAGTAGTATCTGTTGTTGAAATTAATAAACTATGTTCACTGTGTTATGTTACATTAAAAGGATTGATTATTAATATACTTATAAGTTTCAATGAAAGTGTTACTGATATTATTTATGTACTTGTTATGGACCCATCAGATTTTAGTACAGTATAATACACATTATGTGTTTGTGAAGTAAGAACAGAAACCCACATTAATCAGAAGTTTGTGCTATCTTCAAATGCTGGTTGGTGAAGTAAAGCATTATTGAAGAATTTCTAAATATCTTCAGGTGAATAACATTCCATTTTTGTATCTACTCTTCCTCGATTATTATTTACAGTAAGAGATGCTCTCCTGCCCCCCAACCCAACAGCAGACAACATAATCATAAAGGTTCAGAACATTTTACATCGAATACAGAAAAACAGTAGTATATAGTAAGTTAACAAAATGCTCCCGAAAATGAACCATGGACCTTGCCATCGACAGGGTGGCTGTACCATAGGTGCAACCACAACAGGAGGATTCTGACAAAAGGCCCAACAAACCTCTGGATACTGAAGATGGGCAGCAGCTTTTTAAGTAATTGCAGCGCAACAGACTGGATGTTTGACTGATCAGGCCTTGAAACATCAACTAAAACGGTCTTACTGGGCTGGTACTGTCAACGATTGAAAGCACAGGGAAACTACACCCGTAACTTTCTCGAGGGCATGTAGCTCTACTGTATGGTTAAATGATGATGGCAGATTCTTGAGTGAAATATCCTGGAGGTAAAATAGTCCTCCTTTTGGCTCTCTGGGCAGGGACTACTCAGGAGGATGTCGTCATCAGGAGAAACAAAACTGGCATTCTACAGATCAGAGGATGGAATGTTAGATCCCTTAATTGGTCGCGTAGGTTAGAAAATTTAAAAAGTGAAATCGATTGGTTGAAGTTAGATATGGTGGGAATTAGTGCAGTCCAGTGGCTGGACGAACAGGGCTTCTGGTAAGGTGAACACAAGGTCATAAATGCAAAGTCAAATAGGGGTAATACTGGAGTAGGTTTAGTAATTAATAAAAAGATAGGGATGCGAGAGATCTGCTATGAGCACTTAGTAAACACATTATCGTAGCCAAGATAGACAAAAAGCCCACACCCACCACAGTAGTAGAAGTTCATATCCAACTAGCTCCGCAGATGATGAAGAGATTGAAGAAATCTATGATGAGATAAAGGAAATTGTTCAAATAGTTCAGGGAGATGACAATTTAATAGTGACAGGGGTCTGGAATTCGATAGTAGGAAAATGAAGAGAAGGAAAAACAGTAGGTGAATGTGGACTTCGGGTAAAGAATGAAAGTGGAAACCACCTGGCAGAATTTTGCACTGAGCATAATTTAATCGTTGCTAACATATCGTTTAAGAATCATAGAAGAAAGTTGTATACGCGGAAGAGACCTGGAGACACTGGAAGGTTTCGGATTGATTTTATAATGGTAAGACAGAGATTCCGAAACCAGACTTTTACAGGGAGAGACGTGGGCTCTGACAACAATTAATACGTTATGAACTACAAATTAAAACTGAAGAAATTGGAAAACGGTTGGAATTTAAGGGGATGAGGCCTGGATAAGTTGAAAGAACCAGACGTTGCTGAAAGTCTTAGATGGCGCATTAGGCAGCGTTGACTAGAATAATGGACTACAGTAGAGGATGAATGGATAGCTTTAAGAGATGAAATAGTGAAGGTAGCAGAGAATCAAAAAGAAAAAAAGACAAGACCTAAGAGAAATCCTGGAATTACACAAGAGGTACTGAATTTAATTGACGAAGGTAGAAGGTATAAAAATGCAACAAGTGAAATAGGTGAAGAGGAATGCAAACGTTTAAGAAATCAAACTGACAGGACGTGCAAGATGGCTAAGCAGGATTGCTTACAGGACAAATGTAAGGATTTATAAGGGTAATCGTATTTCACTAGGGGAAATAAAGATACCGCGAACAGAAAAATTTAGGAGTTCTTTGAAAAAAACTGAAGCAACTCTGTGAAAATCAAGAGCTCAGATGGGAAACCAGTTATAAGCAAAGAAGGTAAAGCTGTAAGGTGGTAAGAGTATAAAGACTGTTTATACAAGGGACATACACTCGAAAGCAAGATTATGCAACGAGAAATGGACCCAGATGAAGATGGGGTCAGAGATATGATACTGTTGAAGAATTTGACGTTACACAAGGCACCGGAATGCCGATATACCGTCAGAATAACTGATAGCCTTGGGATAGACAGCCATTACAAAACCGTCGCATCTGGTGTGCAAGATACATGAGACACGAGAAATGCCCTCAGTCGTCAATAAGAATGCAGTAATACCAATTCCAAAGATAGCAGCTGCTGACATGTATGAAAATTACCGAGCTATCAATTTAATAAGTCATGGTTGCAAAATACTTTACGAAATAATGTAAAAACTGGTAGAAGCCTACCTCCGGGAATATCAGTTTGAATTCCGGAGAAATGTGGGATCACGAGAGGCAGTACTGACTCAACGACTTATCTTAGACCTAGGAGGTAGGTTAAGGAAATGCAAACCTACGTTTACAATATTTGTAGACTTAGAGAAAGCTTTTGACAATTTTGAGTGGAATCTCTCTCTAAAATTCTGAAGGTACCAGGAGTAAAATACAGGGAGCGACAGCTTATTTACAACTTGTACAGAAACCAGACAGCAGTTATAGGAGTTGAAGGGCGTGAAATGGAAGTTATGGTTGAGAAGGGACTGAGACAGGGTTGTAGCCTTTCCCCATATTATTCAATCTGTACATTGAACAAGCAATAAAGGAAACGAAAGAAAAATTGGAGTAGAAATTATTCAGGGAAACGAAACAAAAACTTTGAGGTTTACCGATGGCATTGTAATTCTTTCAGAGACAGCAAAGGACTTGGAAGAACAATTGAACGGAGTGAATTTCTTGAAAGGAGGATATAGGATGAACATCAACCAAAGAAGAACAGGGATAATACAAAGTAGTGGAATTAAATCAGGCGATGCTAAGGGAATCAGATTAGAAAACGCGGCACTTAAAGAACTAGAAGAGTTTTGCTGTTTGGGCAGCAAAATAACTGACGATGATCGAAGTAGAGAGGATTTAAAGTGAAGACAAGGACTGCTAACAAAAGCATTTCTGAAGTAGAGAAATTTATTACCATCGGATACAGATTTCTTCTTCCCAAAGTATTTGTCTGGAGTGTAAAGATGTATGGGAGTGAAACAAGGACGATGAACAGTTTAGACAAGAAGAAAATAGAAGTTTTAGAAATGTGATGCTGCAGAAGAATGTTGAAAACTAGTATCTAATGAAAAGATGACGAACAGAACTGAGAGGAAAGAAATTATTGCCACAAATTGACGGAAAGGTGAGATCAGTTGATAGGACACATTCTGTGACAACAGGGGATCATTAGTTTAGTATTGGAGGAAATGTAGGTGGTAAAAATCGTAGAGGGAGACCAAGAGATGAATACAGTAAGCAGAGTCAGAAGGATGTTGGTCGCAGTAGTTATCTGGAGCTGAAGAGGCTCACACAGGATAGAGTAGCATGGAGAGCTGCAACAAACCAGTCTTCGGAGTGAAGATCACAACAACAACAACAACGAAACATTTAAAATTTTGCTCATAAATACTTTCAAATACAGCGAAATTAAAACATGTTATAGAGTTACCAGTGGAAATGGTTTAACTTCAAATTTTTTCTCGTAATACTTTAAAATACGATGTGAATCCAACTAGAGCATTATACTGGCATCGGTGCAACACACATATCTTTAGGCACATATTGGCTTCTGAAATATCCACAAGTAACTACTGTTATTGCAAAAAAAGATGGCAGGAACTAAATCTCTACTAGAAAAAGCATTTAAACCTGTTTCTTCACTAATGAAAACATTGGTTCATAACAAAAGTGTAGATGATTGGTTATATGTTGGTAGCTGTCGATGGAGGTGCTTAAATGAGTCATATCATAAGATACACAGGAACTAGAAGATTGTACAATACATTGTTTAAAATTAAACCCAATATAAAAACTTCACAGCACGAGAACTTCAAAATTATTTTAAAATCTTCAGGGATACCAATAATAATAGAGAAATGGTGGTAAGTTCCTATGGGACCAAACTGCTGAAGTCATCGGTCCCTAGGATTACACACTAATTAATCTAGCTTACACTAATTTACTGTAGGGACAACACACACACACATGCCCGAGGGAGGACTCGAACCTCCGACGGGGTGAGCCGCGCGGACCCTGGCAAAGCGCATGAGACCACGTGGCTACCCCGCGCGGCCGAATAGAGAGAACTATCTTTCCTGCAGACCAGCAAATTCCAATGGAGGCTTCAAGAACACCAATATCATTAAGCCTGCAATAGGGAAAGTGCTGCATCATCATTGGGAGACGATGAAATACATATCTGTATGAAAACGAACAAGGAAAGAGAGAATACCACTAAAGACAGCCTCCATCGAATCATCAGCAAATATCGGCTATGCCCACTGTAATAACCCAAATAAATTTGTACGTGGATTATAGTGCCTGTTAGGATCGAAAATGAAGGACATCAGTCTACCTGACAATGAAGTAAAAACTATTGAAGGTTATCTTTGAAACCTGAGATTAATGCTTGAAGTTGAGGTTGCTGAGAACAATAATTTTCTTCGTCTTTTCTTTTGCCCGACAGTTCGCGTCGACACGTCTGGGATAATAAGCTCTCTTATCTGAGCTGTGGTAGCTGTACTATCTGCCACTGATGCTCTCCCAACACGACGATCCTGGCGGGATTCTGTGCTACTTGGATGGCCAAAACCTCGTCTACAGGTGTGATAATGTTTACGTGACAACCGAAACAGCAGCATTGCACAACTTACACAACATGTCCAACTTATGTGGCAATTCTCCGAAAGGATCTCTCACCACTCGGAAGGCCATCGTTTGACGCCTTTACAGACTCTCTCAGTTGGCTGTAGGAATGACAGCGAGTGCCGTGACATGGTTCCCTGCTTTCTCCACACGCTTGCACCACACTGAACCTTCTAACTGAGCATTCCTATTAACGTTTAGACACAAATGGCGCTCTTGAAGCTGTACTATAACGCTCTTTGTTGGCGGACGACGTTGAAATCATTATCATTACATCTACTATCCCCAAGGCTGCATATGCCGTCATCGCATGAAAATCGACAGCGGCTTTCCAAGAGTACTACTTTTTTTTCCCCCCAGTAATGTATATTACGAGCGAAATATCTCAGTGTTTGCTTTGGATCCATGACTACAAGGAAAAAAAAAATGTTCAAATATGTGTGAAATCCTACGGGACTTAACTGCTAAGGTCATCAGTCCCTAAGCTTAACACTACTTAACCTAAATTATCCTAAGGGTAAACACACACACACCCACGCCCGAGTGAGGATACGAACCTCCGCCGGGACCAGCCACACAGTCCATGACTGCAGCACCTCAGACCGCTCGGCTAATCCCGCGCGGCCATTACTATCAATCCGGTTTAAATCTGCATGGAAGACAGACAAACAAAGTGCCTGACAGGTACAACCAGCAAGGAGGACAATTAAGCAAATATCGTCACCACCCGACGAGAATGATGTCATGCCCCCTCGGCAGTTCTTGCCACAGGAAAATCTCTGATTGTTCTATTTCCAAAAAGGATTGTGGGTTAGGAAGGAGTTGAATAATATAAATGTGCAGGAAAACAGTGAGCTGTGATCTGTAGGTCTAAATATATGTAAGACAATTGACTTAGAAGCTGTCTAATTTGCCTAGGTCCAAGAAAAGAAGGCAGCTTATGATGGAGCTGAGAAATGTGATTGGACAGTAAAGTACTGGGCCATTATTGAAAGAGCTAAAAGTGTGTGCTTGGAATCTCCCTGGTCGGCCCAGTTCCAAAGGGTGCTTGGTTTGAGATGCAGTTGAGAAATGTCACTGGACAGCAAAGTACTGAGCTGTTATTGAAACAGCACAATTCCTTGGCATAGAAGTTCTTTGTTTGGGCTTCTTCCAAGAAAGTGGCGTTGTTTAATGAAAAGTTGACAAATTAGGTCGGACCGTAAAATACTTTTTTGTCATAGGCAGACCTAAATATGTGATTGGGCTTAAATACTCTCTGACTAGCCTATTTTTGAGAAAGGGATGTGGCTTAGGTAGGTGGAGGTAGTAGAGTGGGCGAAATGGGACGTAAATTAGGAGTTATGGGGAAGGTGAGAAAGGGTAGGGTATGGGAATGCGGACTGGAAGGGAAATGTTTGAGGGCATGAAAGTTCTACATTACATTTTACTCAGGGAGTACTTTGATCTCTTGCTGTCTTCCCTTGAAAGATTTGCGAGAGATTGTCACTGACGTAGCTGCTCAGTGCAAAAATATTCTCTTCCGATAAATTTCCGGTAGAAATTCGAGTCCTATAATATGTATCACCATTTATGTGTCTTCTGTCTTCCTGTGCCGTGGAATTTAAAATTGATGCCGTCTAATGGTACAAATCCCGACTCTAGGATTAAGTGATGCGCAGTCTGAATTGTGACCAGTCAGGTTTCGCTTTAGTTACTTTCGAAGTATTTTTGTGAGAGATTCTGTGTAGTTCTTTTCGCTTATCTGGTAAAATTAAACAGTGTTAGGTTGAACTATACACTTCAGGGTGTCATTTTCTTAATATTGCGCATTACACAATTATGCCACGAGATTTCCTCTAATTTGTTTTTCAACATGTGCATTGCTTTCATATTTACTCACTTGTTTTTTTCGTGTGTGCAACAAAAGACCGTATGTCAAAACAGTGGGCTCTCTCTCATTTTCTCATCCTTTCCTTCTCTCTTTATTTTTCTGTTTATCTTTTCCGATCTCTACATCTCTCTAACAATTTATTTATCGATATCTTAAACTTGGAAATTATAATTTAGAAAGGAAGCAGCAGGTAGATAAATACGATATCTGTGGTATGATACTGAGGGAAGATTCTCACAGAGCAATGAGACAATTAAGTCGAAACGAGGCCCCAAGAATACACGACATTTCCTCAGAATTATTCAGTTTCTGGGAGAACAACCACGGCAAAATTAATCCACATTGTGTGTGTGATACGTGAGACTGGTGAATTGCCCTCAGACTTCGAAAGGAATGTGTTAATTCCTATTCCAAAGAAGGCAGTACTGACTCCACTTATTGTAGAAGATAGGTTGACGACAGGGAAACCTCCGTTAATAGAATTTCTAGATACAGAGAAAGTTTTTGATAATGTTGACCAAATTACGCTCTTCGAAATTCTGACGGTCACAGTGATAAAATACAGGCAGTAAAATGTTATCTAAGGCATATACAGAAACTAAACAGCCGTTAAAAGAATCGAATGCATCAAATGGAAGCACTAATTGAGAATGGAGCGAACAGGATTGTAACCTACATCCAACGTTATTCAAACTAAATACTGAGCCAGCAGTAGATGGAATCAAGCAAGAAACAGAGAAAGAAGTGAGAACGAATTATAGCCCATCGTCGATGTCATTAAATTCATAATTTGAGCAGTCTGTAAAGACACCTATGGAGATTTTTGAAACGGGAATTAACGATCAAGGAGCAGTGTTTACAACTCTGAATTTGATTGACGACACTGTAATCCAGTTAATGGAAGAAAAGGACATTGAAGACTTGGTACATAACATGGACATTTCCTTGATAATATGGTATAAGATGAACATCAAAAAAATAAATTAGCGGCAATCGAATACAGTCGAATTAAAACAGGCGGTTCTGAGAGAACTGCATTAGCAAATGGCAGCAGAATATCCAATAATCGAAAAAGTAGAGGACGTATAAAGAGCAAACTGAAAATAACTAGAAAATCACATCTGAGAAACGAAAATTTGTCAACATCGGGTATAAATGTGGTATGAAGTCTTTCGCTGAAGGTATTTTTCTGGATTGTAAGTGGGAGTAAAACATAAAAGACAAATATTTAGGATAAAATCTGAGCACAAGCTTTTGAAATGTGGAGCTACAAAAGAATACTTAAGATATCATGGGTAGATCAAGTACCTAATATGGAGGTACTGAATCAAACTGGAGTGAAAAAAATTTATGGCACAGTATGACTGAGAGAGTGGATCGGTTGGTTGTATGAGGTGGTTGTAATTAAAGTGCAGCTACTCTAAAGTTCCAGTGTGGGCTGTAATTATCGTATGGCAGCGAAACCTTTTAGAAATTCTAATGCATAAATTGGTTCCGCATTATCACATTAGCGTACCTACCAAGTTTGACTCCCATGAATGAATTACAGCACACATTGGACCTCCGTGACTAGCTGCACTTTAACTATAACCAACCGGTATCTATGCTGAAGCCTGAAGGACACTTCAGTTTTGCAATGCTGAAAAATGAAGCGCTTAAACAGTGTTGAGGCAGACCAACATCTGAATACAATAAGCAGCTTGGTTGCCATATTAATGCTGCGATGAAGATATGTGCGCAGGATGGACTACAGTGGAGACCCGCATCAAATCAGTCTTCGGCCAGAAGACCACAGTACAGCTGCTTAACAGTTTAAAAAAGAAGAAATTCGGAAAAAGTAAGTATCGAAGGTAGTATGACCTTACCTTCGTTAACTCGATTTTCTTGACGCATTTTCCGTTGACGTCGGTATGCCCGTCTGGACATCTAATGGGTGTGTCGACACTATGTTCAGGATAATCATGCTGGCTTATGGAATATTCCATGCTCTCCACACCGGAAGATGGATCGATAAAAATAGTAGTAGCACAGAGCAGAGCTAGCCACATCCTCATGCCGCGGTCTGCTGAACAGTAATGACGCAGCAGCTTGTTGCCGTGACAGCGCGTGAGCTCAAGGACAACAGCTTTCCGAGAAGCGTGAGCTACAATCGGCCCTCCGTTTTTATAAGTACTTGTTTCATAAACATCTCCACTATATGAGCTCATAGCTGTGGCTACATTCCACTATCACACGCTTACCCTGCCACCTTGTGGTTACGTAACACAGTAAATTATCATCTTAACGGCTAGTACGTTCTCCTGAACAGAATGACACAACACAATCTCATAGACTGGACAGAGATTCGATGAGATCGCAAATTTTTGGCGTGGCTGCTCCTTAGGATGTGTTTGGAATATTCCTACAGACACACACAATTATCTTACTATGATTTCATATTTAATTTACTTTTCCCTAACCAGACGAAATGTAATTATGAAGGTTGTTATTTAATTACTTTTGTCACTCTTGAACATGCAATTTGTGTATGTGAGAAAAGTATCCCACATTTATCTTGACTGATTGAACAAGAGAAGTCCATAAAAAAACACGAGTTACCCATACTAATTTTCCATTTGAGTTAATACAAAAAGGTACTCGCAGTTTCCAAGGTTAATCTTCACTGTGCTACGAACGAAGAAGTTGTCTTACAAAGAAAAGTAATTCATTATGTGACCAGATATATATAAAAAGTAGAAGTTAAAAAATAAATAATTTATATGTAGCTGTAACTGTTACTCTCAACTGGCCTCTGGACTTTTCTTCGGTATAATGAATTTCGGTTTAATCTGATGGTCTCTTTACAAAGTAACAGGGAATTGTTATAGAGAAATGAAGTAAGTTCTTCATGGATGCCGTTACTCCAAAGAAAACATATAGAAACGATGGAGATTGGTGTTTTTTCTGTTGCTGATTACGCATCCAGACAAACAAACAAAGCCAAATTTTCTGCATTTTGTTGTGAAATTGTCCCATATCACGGGATTTGTTAGAAAGTGAAAATAGATTGCCTGTTTTCTCGAGGGAGACTGCAGGAACAAAAAAAAATGGTTAAAATGGCTCTGAGCACTATGCGACTTAACTTCTTAGATCATCAGTCGCGTAGAACTTAGAACTACTTAAACCTAACTAACCTAAGGACATCACACACATCAATGCCCGTGGCAGGATTCGAACCTGCGACCGTAGCGGTCGCTCGGCTCCAGACTGTAGCGCCTAGAACCGCTCGGCCACTCCGACCGGCACTACAGGAACACAGCGATGCCATACTTGCCCCCCACATGCGCGGTACGTTTTAACGTTAAGTATCAATTGTAAGCGTCGGTTCTTGTGGTTGCCATTAGGGTGTCTCAAAAGTACACCAAACTCGACACTGCCTCGTTCGCTTTCCAATGTGCGTGACGTCGACATTGGTAATAAGACACCAACAACAGAGTTTTATTTTCGGCAGTGTATGTTAGACCATTTCTTAATAATGAGCTGGTCAACGGTGGATTGCCCACAGGAGAAATCTCATTGCATCGTTGGCCGCCAATGACGATTGATATTTTTTTATTTTATGAATGACTACGTCTACGTGCATGACCTCCCTCCAACTTTGGGTGAACTGAGACGCCACGTAGCCATATCAGCGTATAGAATAACTTTAAATGAAGAACACATTTTTTAAGCCGCGATCACAGTGTAGATACTTCTATTCTTCCAAGAGACCGGTTTCAACAGTCTTACACTGCCTTCCCGTAATCTTATGGAACTTATTTTAATGTTGCACATTTTACATTACAGGAAGTCAAAGTATAAAAGGCACTCCACACGTATACATGGGTTCAATTGGCACTATGGGACTTAACTTCTGAGGTCATCAGACCCCTAGAACTTAGAACTACTTAAACCTAACTAACCTAAGGACGTCACACACATCCATGCCCGAGGCAGGATTCGAATCTGCGACCGTAGCGGTCGCGCGCTTACAGACTGTAGCGCCTAGAACCGCACGGCCACTCTGGCCGGCCACATATACACATCTAGTTAAAAGCCCAGTTGGTAAAATGCACACAGCTGATAAAAGCCTCATACCATCCATGCATACTGGGGCGAACATGACTCTCCCACACTTGCCGCACAGCACTACGCTGCCAGCAGCTGCATCAAAGAGGGTGAATGATACGTTGTTAAAGCAAATTATTGAGTCCAGAAGGGTAATACATGGAGAAGGGCGACTGATTACATAGGTTCGTAGTGATAGTAGGATTAGTGTTGTAGGATGCCCCATGAATCCCCACACTCTAATTTTTAGGCGATGGTTACGCACTGCTATCAAAGTGGAAAAGCCTAAGATAGGGGCTGAACGAGAGATGTCCTCATCGAGGCAGCTTCATGTTTCTTGAGTACATCACGAAAAGATTACAAATGATCTCCTATAGAGGTAGTGAGTCTAAGGCTGTAAGGAGTTCTTCCAGGTTCCACATCAGTGGGAATTCTGTGGGTTGAATTCTTCAAAAAGTAGACGAGTGTAAAAGACACAGGCCTAGTTAGATGGGCTTCATGCTACAAAGCAGGCTACTGCCGGCAATTCAACAAATTTTAGCTGAACTTTTAGCCAGCTTTCAGTGCCAGTAACGATTTGAGCATCAGTGCTTTCTGTTAACACTTGGAACTGAGACACTTTCCTAACACAGCTACGACAATTTACAACTGTTGTACCAATGGTTCCTAGACGTACATTCTTCCTGTGTTCGATTGCACACTTTGAGCCTGAAGCCCTTTTTGTGTTTGCTCGAGACCTGTCCAGTGTACGCCACAGAGCCCACGTGGCAGTATCCTAAATGTAATGGACTCCTGACCTATTTGGCAGAACCCGAAACCCCACTGCATTATGGTGCAAATCGAGGAATCTGCAGCCTACACGGTCGCAGAACCGTCTGAGCTTCCAGAGGTATGCAGTCGGTCCTGTCGACAATGCTGCAAATAGTGAGCTCTGCTTTCATGTCGCAAGCAAGACTGGCAGCCTTTACAACTTATGATAGCCGCTCAAAGGTAGAGAGTATCTCTTCCGATCCAAAGTAATACATATCACTGGCACCAACCTGGGCCACCACCTGCAGTTGGCATATCTAAGGCATCTGACTGTGTGAATCACAGTATTCTACTATATAAACTAGAGTTACAAGGGACTGTTCCTGCAGTCCGGCAATGGATAATTTCACATATAGCCAAAA
This sequence comes from Schistocerca serialis cubense, assembly GCF_023864345.2. NCBI lineage: Eukaryota > Metazoa > Arthropoda > Insecta > Orthoptera > Acrididae > Schistocerca > Schistocerca serialis. The sequence goes on along the minus strand of NC_064641.1, from coordinate 606,821,824 downwards.
CAGTCCAGGAAGTTGTACTTACTAATTACATTGATGTGTATTTATTAAGCCTATTGCTGTAGACTTACTAATTCTTTTATTCCCCATATATATAAACGATCTTCCATGTAATACACAACAAGCAGAATTAATTTACTTTGCAGATGACACTAGTATTGTAATGAGTCCAAGCATACATTCGCAAACAGAACAAATGATAAACGATGTTTTTAAAAGTATCACTGATTGGCTTTCTGCGATTACCCCACCCTCAAATTTAAAGAACCACAACATATTCAGTTATGCATATCTATGCGTATTACACGAATGACGAGTGTAACTTTGGAACTACTAAAACAACTCAATCTAGCCAGTTAGAATTTCTGGAAATGTTTGGGAGAGGCAAGTCAGTAAGGTGACATATTGTACATATTTTCACTGAATAATTTCATATCGTGTAATGTTCTGGGGTAGCTCATCTTTAAGAAATAAAGTTTCTATTGCTCGAAAATGCGTTGTAAGAATAATATGTCATGCTCACACAAGACCTTCTTATAGAAATCTATTTAAGAAGTTGGGCATTCCGACTACTGTTTCATAGCATATTTCTCCCTCGTGAAGTTTGCTGCAGGTAATTCGCCGCAGTTCAAAAGGAACAAAACCAGAAGGAAAAACGACACTCATTACCCTACACCGAGGATGTCTTTAACACAAAAGAGAGAGCACAATGCTGCAAATAATTTTTTTTACCACTAACCCAGACAGCATCCGCCGGCTGACAAATAGCAACAACAGGGAAGCAACCGATTTTGTGACATTTTATATGTTCCTAACTAGTATCGATTTAAATAATTTCATCAGTGTACTCTGGCAGAATAGTTTTAGAATTTATGTGTATCAATTCCATATTTAAAAGACAAAGTTCTCGCGTTTTCGTTTGTGTCGGAAAGTAGCCCGACTTTATCACATATTGCAAGTTCCTAACCAGGAGCGAATTATTTAGTCTCACCTGTTCTTTTGGTAGTTCAGTTTTTGAATCTCTGCATGTTAATCTCCTTTAATAGACACACTGCTTGCGGTTTCGTCAGTGTCTACATTAAAGTTTCGTAGCGTGTGTCGACAGTCGTTTGTTCGTTTGTTTCATAAGTTGGAGATCACTCGATGGCATTAGTCAGGCAGTCAGTCAGTGAGGCAGCAGCCATCGGCCAAGACAGAGCACCAACAGGGAAGTAATCGAGTTGTGACATTTTACGAGTTCCTATCCACGACGGAATTATATAGTTTCATCTGTGTTAGTTGAATATTTTATAGACACAGTTCTTTCTTGTCGTTTGTGTAAGTAGATTTTGTGACATATTAAGATTTCCTAATCAGGAGCGAGTTATTTAGTCTCACCCGTTGTTTTGGCACTTAAGTTCTTGAATCTCTGCGTGTTAATCTAATTTATTACACATAATGCTTGCGTTTTGGTCAGTGTCTAGAGTAGAGTTTCGTAGTGCGTGTCGATATCGGTTGTCTATGTAGCGTACTTTCCACGGACATTAGTATGGATAGAGACTGTGACTGCTGTGTGTTGATTTGAGCCTGGTTGGTGACACCACGCTCTCAGCTCCAGACTGTGTTGGCTTCATTTAAACAGCTTGAGGCTGCAGCGGATTGACATTACTGCTGTGGGCCGGCTGTGAAGATCCAATGGACGTCCAGCACGACCCACGAGTCTGCCGATAGGTCCACACTGGCGGCCAGCCCAGTTGTTGATCGCTTTGATGTTCACCCGTCACAGGTTGTCGAGTGTTAAGTCACCTTAGGAAGTGGCAGGCTGCCTAAAACGTCCTGGGGGCCGAGCGTAAAGCGGCCCCAGTTAGTCTGAAAAACAGGTTTCAGGCATGTTTGTGGCTGACACTGTCCCTCAGTTACATGCAGTCGCTTTTCCTGATTCAGTGGAAACCTCTCAGCCTCCAAGACCCAGGTATTCACAGTGGGTCGGATTACTGGTATTTGGGAGCTCCAATGTTAGGCACGTTATAAGGCCTCTTAGATACATTGCTGCCAAGGAAGGTAGAAACCCATTGTGCATTCCATTTTCACACCGGGTGGAGTAATTGCAGAGTTGAATTAGGGTCCTCCAGATGCCATGACAGAATTATAATTTTCTTAATTTCATAAAGAGAAGTTGGTGATGCATTGGCTAGGAGCTCTTACACCTTTCTAAAAAGCTTGTACATGGTTGGAGCAAGAACTGTAGATTGAAACCTTCTTTTAGAAATACTAAACAGTCAATGAGTTTTACAACGGAAAGTTTATTGAAACCACAGGAAGTTCTTCAATTTGCAGCTGGTTGGTCGTTTACTTTTTCTACAAGAAGAACCTTTCTAAAACACGGTTAGAAAAGAACGGGGCTAGCACCAGGACACAGCGATGAGAGTTTCCTACTGATCAATTAAAAGAAAAGCACTTCTAGAGAGCAAGTCGATTATTTCACAGAATCTAAAACACGGGAAAACGTAAAATATCTTCTGCCCTGTTATGTCATACTTCATAAGACTGAACCCAGTTCATAGCACGTCACCTCGTCTGTGTGGATGGATCTTACAGTTCGTCATGTTAAATAAGTCATCATCTCATTCAAGTATCGCTGCGTACATGACAATGGACGTTGCCAATACGGTCCAAAAAATAATGTAAATGTCGTGTGACGAGGGCCTCCCGTCGGGTAGACCCTTCGCCGGGTGCAAGTCTTTCGATTTGACGCCACGGCGGCGACTTGCGCGTCGATGGGAATGAAATGATGATGTTTGTCCTAATCAGTCCTTGAGCGGAGAAAATCTCCGACCCAGCCGGGAATCGAACACGGGCCCTTAGGACTGACATTCTGTCGCGTTGACCACTCAGCTACCGGGGGCGTATCGTTCCAAAAAGCCGTGCGTGAAAAGGTAGTTTTTTTAGGAGGCTGTTTGTCGCGTTCTACAGAGTACAGCGAGAAAGAGTCGTGTGTTTGGGATTGCCCGTTTGTACACTTATCGGAAGAACGAGCATACTGTACTAAAGTAGAAGGTAAAAGTCGGCAAGCCTGCTTACGTGCATTTTATTTTTCCATTTATATTTTTGATTAGAATATTAGAGGAAATCTGAAGCGAACTGTCTCACGATGTCAAGGTTCACAGTTACAAAGACTGGACGACCTACACTCCTGGAAATTGAAATAAGAACACCGTGAATTCATTGTCCCAGGAAGGGGAAACTTTATTGACACATTCCTGGGGTCAGATACATCACATGATCACACTGACAGAACCACAGGCATATAGACACAGGCAACAGAGCATGCACAATGTCGGCACTAGTACAGTGTATATCCACCTTTCGCAGCAATGCAGGCTGCTATTCTCCCATGGAGACGATCGTAGAGATGCTGGATGTAGTCCTGTGGAACGGCTTGCCATGCCATTTCCACCTGGCGCCTCAGTTGGACCAGCGTTCGTGCTGGACGTGCAGACCGCGTGAGACGACGCTTCATCCAGTCCCAAACATGCTCAATGGGGGACAGATCCGGAGATCTTGCTGGCCAGGGTAGTTGACTTACACCTTCTAGAGCACGTTGGGTGGCACGGGATACATGCGGACGTGCATTGTCCTGTTGGAACAGCAAGTTCCCTTGCCGGTCTAGGAATGGTAGAACGATGGGTTCGATGACGGTTTGGATGTACCGTGCACTATTCAGTGTCCCCTCGACGATCACCAGTGGTGTACGGCCAGTGTAGGAGATCGCTCCCCACACCATGATGCCGGGTGTTGGCCCTGTGTGCCTCGGTCGTATGCAGTCCTGATTGTGGCGCTCACCTGCACGGCGCCAAACACGCATACGACCATCATTGGCACCAAGGCAGAAGCGACTCTCATCGCTGAAGACGACACGTCTCCATTCGTCCCTCCATTCACGCCTGTCGCGACACCACTGGAGGCGGGCTGCACGATGTTGGGGCGTGAGCGGAAGACGGCCTAACGGTGTGCGGGACCGTAGCCCAGCTTCATGGAGACGGTTGCGAATGGTCCTCGCCGATACCCCAGGAGCAACAGTGTCCCTAATTTGCTGGGAAGTGGCGGTGCGGTCCCCTACGGCACTGCGTAGGATCCTACGGTCTTGGCGTGCATCCGTGCGTCGCTGAGGTCCGGTCCCAGGTCGACGGGCACGTGCACCTTCCACCGACCACTGGCGACAACATCGATGTACTGTGGAGACCTCACGCCCCACGTGTTGAGCAATTCGGCGGTACGTCCACCCGGCCTCCCGCATGCCCACTATACGCCCTCGCTCAAAGTCCGTCAACTGCACATACGGTTCACGTCCACGCTGTCGCGGCATGCTACCAGTGTTAAAGACTGCGATGGAGCTCCGTATGCCACGGCAAACTGGCTGACACTGACGGTGGCGGTGCACAAATGCCGCGCAGCTAGCGCCATTCGACGGCCAACACCGCGGTTCCTGGTGTGTCCGCTGTGCCGTGCGTGTGATCATTGCTTGTACAGCCCTCTCGCAGTGTCCGGAGCAAGTATGGTGGGTCTGACACACCGGTGTCAATGTGTTCTTTTTTCCATTTCCAGGAGTGTATTTTAAAAAGCATAATTAGTTTTTCTCTCTGAACTGATGACGGCTAGCTTGTTTTCGTAAGTCTCTGGTGTGTGTTGGAAGAATCAGAGCATGGTGGGATTGTGAAGGGGAGTGGTCAACCAGTGGACTGTAGCTACATAAGTGACAGCTCCGAGAGCTCTGTCCGACCAGCGAATGGCTCTAGGTGACGTAAGTCTGGCACCGAAGTGATGAGGAGTCACGCAGGGTGCTCAAACTATGCCCTGCTCATATTTATAACGGCTGCGGAGAGCTGCATGCAGATAATTTTTTGTAGCTTCTTTGCAGATATCCGCAACTGCACGGAGCGGAATGGCCCCGTGGTTTGAGGCATCCTGTCACGGACTGTGTGAACCCTCCCACCGGAAGTTCGAGTCCTCCCTCGGGCATGTGTGTGTGTGTGTGTGTGTGTTTGTTCTTAGCATAGGTTAGTTTAAGTTAGTTTAAGTAGTGTGTAAGTCTAGAGACCGATGACCTAAGCAGCTTGGTTCCTTAGTAATTTACACACATTTGAACATTTGAGCAGATATCCGTCGGCCGCTTCCGCAGAGAACAAGGAGGGCTAAAATAGTGAACCTGGCCTCATATCTCAATTGGATTTAATTCTCATCACTTCTGCATCGAGGCTAGAGGAAAAAGCAAGAAGACCGGTTTGTTAGAGGAATCAGTGACGTCAAGGCGACGGTACTGAAAAATCGTGTTTTTTAAAAGTGGGGGTGGATTCCGTATGTCCATCGGAGAATTCGTCGTCCTGGGGGGGTCTTCGGTGACAGGGAGCTCAAAAAGAATTTGAGCGGTGGTCTCCGCACTTTTTAAGATTTGGGGACTAACGTGTATTGGAGGGATTCTGTAAGAGCCCGCGAATGTGGGCGGTGAAGTGAGGATTCGGCGTCGGGCTTCGTGCAGTGAGGTCGAGCCTGGCTCTATGGGGTTAAGTTAGATTTTTCGGACGGTGCTTACCGCTGTGTCTTGTCAGAAACACTCCGCGTTTTGAAGGTCAGTTTGAGAGGAGGTCCAGAGTCGGCTCCTTCACGAAAGTCCAGTGTTCGAGTTGCAACGGTGGCATCGTCTACTGTCGCAGAGCCAGCAGAATGTTAGCAGCGCCGTTCCAGCAGATAGTGACTGTCATTCGCAGCACCAGCGCGTGGAGTCATCCATTAGGTGTTATGTCAAAGAAGAGTTTGTACCTCAAACCCACAGTAGCTTTGTTAAAGCATGTGGTTTTTCGATAACACAGGCCAACGAAAATTTTTTTTAAAAAAACCTTTTTACTTTGATAGCTGATAGATTTTTATGAGCTGAGTCCAAATTATATCAGCCATAGTTTTTGAGCAGTATATTATATAGTATAAAAATCCTATGCTATACGGTAAACGGGGAAATTAATGAAACGCTTTGTTACAACATAAGCATAGTTTGTATTTAAGCTACTTAAAACAATGACATGTGTTAATAGAGGTTTCACTTGTTAGCTGGAATTGGTTTGTATTTTCTTCCTCATTTTTCTTTGAAGCTTCCTGTGTAGCTTTTTCTACGATCAGTCGCTTGTTAAACCCTCGCAGAAGTGACCAACAGTAGTCTCCCACTAAGTTGGTTTTCCAGCCTTGGAAGTGTTGGTTGGCCCTGGTAGTGTTTTTCCATCACTTTAATGTCCTGGTGAAAACGCTCTCCTTGCTCCGGGAGGTAATCAAGGTGACTGTTAAAAATATGGACTTTTGGGCTCATTAAACATCCTAAAGTTTTAAACTTCTATAACAATGTAGCTATAATAGAAACATATTCTGGGTCTTTTTCATGCCCTAAGAACTTTGTAACGACTACTTGAATGATACCCCTGCTTCTTTCTCGTTTAAGGTCATTATGAATTAAAAGTTAACATCAATTTTCTAATGTCAGGTCCAACAAGGACGCCTTCTTTTAGTTTATGTTCTGAAAGGTGTGGAAACTTTTGACAGAGATACTTAAAACATGGTCCATCTTTAGGCAAAGCCTTTACAAACTGTTCCATTATGCCTAGCTTTATATGTAGAGATCGTAGGACTACGTTTTTTTGGATCTGAAAAGTTTTTGCGTAGAATGTACTTCTCACCATGTTTTAAAGGCCAGTTGTTCCTGCAACTTTTTTGCCAGCAAATGTTTTTCATCAGTGCTACCAATGTCATCTACATTCATTACACGTCCTTTTTAAATTATTTTAACTGTATAAAAGCTGTCAAATTCTTTAAAAAATCATTTAAATTAATTAATTTAATTGTAAAATGCGAAGAAATGATGGGTGATACTGTTTTTTAAGCATCATATTTGGATTTCTTACCCCAAAAAACATGGGAATAAAGTATTTTCAGCGAAAAAGTTTTTCCGTCGTTGGTCTGCGTAATTCGTCAGACGTGCAGTCACTGTATTTTGTTGTTATACTTCTTGCAGCTGAAGTTAAGTGAAGAGGGTTCGGAGTTATTGTGTTGCAAGGGCCTTGTTATTCGGCAGCGGTATAACTCGGTAAGCCAGTGGACACGCAGTCACTTTTCATTTGAACGTTATTTGCTCATCATAGATTTGATTTTTTGTTTTGTATGAATATCGACTTTGCGTATGAATAAATTAATGTGTAACAACTCTATGTTTGTATTTAGCACCTATCGCTGACATTACACTAGATTTTATGACATATTGTTTGTGAGACTGATAGCTTTGAGGGTCTTCAGGTAGCGTTAGTAATTTGAATTGGGTACATGAATTAGTGGAATCTGATTCAAAAATTGTGGGAGGCTACAAGGTAAATTTCTAAATCAGATAGTCACCCTCACACATACACAGTAATTGCCAACGGTAAAAATTTAAACACTAGACACTTCATGCAACCCAGGCAAATTGAATAAATTGGTTGATTCTTTCTCATTAAGTTTTGTGTAGGGTTGACGTTAGGCGGCTTATAGGAATACCACTCGTTCGTGGGCAGCTACTGAGAAAACCCAAAAAGTTGTGGTGATTGGGCACCAAAAGTGCCAGTTGCGAGTGCCCGCATCTCGTGGTCGTGCGGTAGCGTTCTCGCTTCCCACGCCCGGGTTCCCGGGTTCGGTTTCCGGCGGGGTCAGGGATTTTCTCTGCCTCGTGATGGCTGGGCATTGTGTGCTGTCCTTAGGTTAGTTAGGTTTAAGTAGTTCTAAGTTCTAGGGGACTGATGACCATAGCTGTTAAGTCCCATAGTGCTCAGAGCCATTTGAACCATTTGAACCAGTTGCGAGTATGGCCAATTCTATAACTTACAGGTGCAGTTACGGATAATCGTCCAAATCTTTACCATATATTCTTACGATAATGCTCTGTGGGAACCCGGAAACTGTGTTTCACATCTGTTAACAGTATCCAGATGTTGAAATTGCAGCAATTATCCACTTAAAATATGCCGGTAATATCCGGTATGAGGCGTAGATGCAGTTTTAACTGACACAGTGAACACATACCGAGGGATCTACGGTCATCACAAGGGTGCTGAGGTCATCAAACTATGTTTAAGTCTACATCGGCATGAACATCATACTCCAAAAGCAACCTAACGGTGTTTAGCTGAGGGTACCTTTTGTACTACTAACTGAGCCCTCCAATGCTGTTCCATTCGCTAATAGCGCGTGGGGTGAACGATTCTCGGTAAGCCTATGTTCCGGCTCTAATTTCTCGAATTTCCTCCTCATGATCATTGCCCGAGACGTTTGTGGGCGAAAGTGATGTGTTGTCTGACTCTTCCACCAATAAAATGTTTGACGCGCCGTCTCTGTATAACAGAAACTTCACGGCTACGCAAGTGGTACTGCCCAAAGTGATACTGCAGGGACAAGAACAAGGGGGCTAAAAATGCCCTTAACAGGCCTGAAAAGAACTTAACATGACTGTTCAAAATTTAAGTAAAACTGGAAAGACTGAAAATTCAATTAAATATTTCTCATAACATTTTTCCTCTTTTAAGACGCACATCATAAGTCTCACGTTTTCGATAAATTCCAATCGATGAGCAAACCATCCAGAAAAAATGCTGAGCAAACGATTTTGTGTTAACCTTATATTGTGCACTCTTATGTGTCGTTCATAGGTGTCAATGTATATAAATGTGTCGAACGATGTAAATAAAGTGTCAAAAGTTTGCTGACCTACAAAAATCGTGTGACGTAAGCAGAACACCCTTCTGCAGACGGGAAAACAAGGGAACCAGCTGAAAGAGGCTCCTATCGGTGCACAAAAGTGTGAATGTATTCCCCTTTAAAAGACTGGCATAATACTGGGGTACCAGCTGCCTCATATGCGATTATGTGTTCCTCATGAAAAAATTGTCGTGGGAACATAATGGCCCTTTTTTGGTTGCTTAAAAAGAGTAACAGAAAGACAGTGATGGTGGAAGAGAGAGTAAACAGTGCCAGCCTGAAAGAAAGAGAGAGCAGATAGAGATGGTGAAGGAGAGACAGTGTCAGGGAAAGAGAAGGGGAGAGGGATGATTGCAGTACCAATGGGAGACAAACAGAGAAGAGAGACTGATGGTCAATAAGAGACAGTAGCAGTAAAAGAGTAAGAGAACTAGATGGAGGGAGATGTCTAGGAAACAAAAGAGAAGAAACAGTGGAAACGAGAAATGCAGATGAGTGGAGGCCATACGTAAGCTAAAGGGGTGTCGGAACGGTATAAGTTGACGAACTTTAACACGTAGGTATAGCGGAGAGCGCATTTTGGACCGAAATTTTAACACATCAACAGAGGGGGAAAACGTAAGTTGCATCCCCCAGAATTTTTGTGCCATCGAGGTATGGTGGGAGACACACATATATACAGGGCGTTTCAAAATGACTGTACGGATTCTAAGGGTTTGTAGCATCTATTACATTCAGCTTACGGTTATAAATAATACATCAAGTGAAAGAGCAGCTCAAACAGGTATTCTTACAAGTGTTCACTTAGGTGAAATGTCAAGTTATCACCGAAGACGACACGATCCAGAATATCTTCATCGTCATGCAGCAACGTTTCGTTTGAAAAGTTCACACATAAACCGTAAGCTGTAAGCTTTTTACAGCTTGTAACAACTGCAGACGATAAGGATGTAGTTGTAAGCGTCTCCTTAAAGGTGTCCACAGAGACATAACTGGAAATGCTAAATCACAACTAGCCATCCGAACTGATTTCTGAATGAAAGGCTCTCACTCGTTCATCAGGTTCTTCAGTTACTCTTGGCCGTTCCATTCTCTTCCCTTTGGGTATAGATAAAGAAACAAAACTGTTTGAGTTGCTACATGATTTGATGTATTATTTGTATCTGTAACGTGAACGTAATAAATGCTACAAAGCCTTAAAACTCGTATATTCATTTTGAAACACCCTGTAGATAGCAATAATGCCAGGAAGATTCTGAGTATGAGCCTTAAGTATAAATAGATATTGGAGAAAACGATTTAGAATGTTTTGTATTAAAAAAAGCCCGAATATGTTCGCATACCAACAGTTTTTGTCTGGAAAGTGGAAACAGGATTGCTTCTCCATTTTTCTATCACAGTCATATGTAGAGCCACATGATCCACTTCTTTGTGCTTCGATGGGGCACTTTTTTCGCTAGTTGCTCTATAAGAAGTTGATAGCATGTAGGGGGACGACACACTGAACCAAGGGAATGTCAGAACGAGCCGCCCTAGACGCAGCTTCCGATAATTCGTACCTTCAATTTCCTTGTGTCTTAGGACCCAGCAGAATGATCTTTGGCTCCTCAAACTTCGTAGGGAAAGTAGTTTGTCCTGGATATTGCATATTAGTTCAGTTATTTCGTAGAATTGCTAATTATATTGAAAGGCACTTATATGGTCGACACAGATTGATTTCTCAGCAGAAACAACTCTCATTTGCCGCAGTTCTTTGAGGATGTTGAATAATTCTGTATCAAACATCATAAGATGGCAATGCACTTGTCTCCATAGAACATTAGTGTACTTATCCATAATGAAGAACATACTTATTCATTTCCTTACACGCAAAACAGCCAGTAAAAGAGGTATGGTACCAAAGTATGCAACCTCTGACCTCATACGATATTGGTTAAAGCGAACAGCACAATTTTTAACATTTTACCAACCTATCAATAATCAGAGAACTTACGAAAGTCGAACGATCAACATCGAATCTTTACTTATTCCCAACCATTACATGACTTCGACAATCATTTTCACACTCTTCCCAAGCACAATTATCTATGTTAGTGTGTGCTAGGCCACTCATGTGTTCTCAGCAAGTTTTATGCCATAATGCTGTCGGTCTATGGGGCTGAAGATAGGCAAGTAGATATAGAGCCGCTTAAATCTTACTGTACTGCCATGTGAAATATAACTCCTTAAATTTGACTAAAACTGTGTCAACATTTTTAGCCCAGACTGTAACCATAAAAATCGATATTGAGTTTACGAGCAATGTTAAATGACTTTGACTGCGTAATAAAAATGTGTGAATGAATAATTATTAGTTAAAGAAGCTAATAGCATAATAATGAATGATTATAGTAGTTATAACGACTGTAATATTTAGAAGTCATTTGGAAATTTGGTAAGCAGGGTGGTTATGCACTACGGGTTTTCAATCCGTTTTGCGTGGATGACCTTGTTGGTGAATGTAGTCGAAAGAAAGAGAAAATGGTGTTGGCAGGCAGGGTAGCCATGTCTGCACACATTGCTATGTCGTCTCTGACGATGTACATATTTTACATTTTTGTCAGTGCTAATTCAAGAGAAGGTTTGTTTGGTAGTGGGATTAGTCTTGCAAAGGCGTCTCCACAAATTGTGGGTTTTAGCAAGCAATATTCTCTAACTTCAATCTCTAAGGGAATTCCGAGCGTAATATTCCCGCCGGCCGAAGTGGCCGTGCGGTTAAAGTCGCTCCAGTCTGGAACCGCAAGACCGCTGCGGTCGCAGGTTCGAATCCTGCCTCGGGCATGGATGTTTGTGATGTCTTTAGGTTAGTTAGGTTTAACTAGTTCTAAGTTCTAGGGGACTAATGACCTCAGCAGTTGAGTCCCATAGTGCTCAGAGCCATTTGAACCATAATATTCCGAGGATCTGCATCAAGAGCAATGGCCGTCGCAATAGCTTCATGCTCCTTAGATTACAAACATTATCGGTCAGCGCAGAACAGTAAACGGCGCCATTTATAATGCCTTCCTGCGCACACTGTGTGACGTTAACTGGCGACGCGCCTATTTGAAAGTGCAGCAAACAAGATAGTGGCCCATACCGCACCAAAATGTGACAAAAAAGCCGCAAACCAAAATTAAATTTTTGATGGAGTCATGTGACGGGATCTGCTAATAACACAGATAAGGTGTAAATTTTTTTGTACAGCCCTTTGCCTTACGACCATTTGTATACCTAGTAGGAGAATGGGCATGCTGTATCTGCCCTGCAGCACAGGGTCAAAATTTAAACATTACACACTTCCTCCACCATAGGAAAATTGAGGAAATCGGTTGGTTCTTTGGCATTAGGTATGTTATAGGGTGCGCGTTAGGTGGCTTATAAAAGCACCATTTATTAATGAGTAGTTCCCCAGAAAACCCAGAAAAACCGTGATATTTGGCTAGCAAAAATGTCAGTTGTGGGAAGACCACTTCTGAAACTCTATTCGTGATAAAGCATCGAAATTTTGACATATGTTCTTAAGATTGTGTTCTCATGGAACCCTGAAACTTCTCTTAACGTCATTATCCCTTACCAAGATTAGGAGTTTCTAAGTTATCGTACTTATGCAATAAAATTTGCAGGTAATTTCCAGTCAGATGCGTAAATGTAATTTTAACTGATATAGTGACCAGATGACGAGGATTCCGGTATCATTGAAATGATTCTGAGGCCATCAAAATATGTTTTACTTTCCATTTTTTCGCCAATAAGCTTCGTGACTCGCTTCCTCTTGTATAACAGACACTTCACGCCAATACAGACTCACTTGACCTGTAAATCGTTCGATGATGCCACATATTGGTGTAAGAACCATACAAAATATTATTTAGTCGTACGAAATTCTTTGCACTTGCAAATCAAACAGCGCCTTTTTGGTATACTGTACGTTTAGCTTAAAAGTGTCGTGCACTTTTATGTAAAGTATTTTAGTTTAAAATGAACTCAAGTTAGTTGGATACGGTTTTGCATTAATCTCATATTATGTGTAACTACACGTTGTTTACACTGTCAAAGTATGCAAAGATGCTCAAGCATATCAAGAAAGTGTTCTTTACTAACCTGCTGCGGCAGGGAAAACAGGGAACTAGCTGGAAGGTCCTCCGGCCAGAGCAAAAAAAATGGGATACTGCCGTTTAAAAGACTCTGGCAAAATGATGGAGAACCATATGCCTCAATCCTCATACGCCTTCCTCACCTAAAACATTAGTAGGTGAACATAATTGCACTTCTTTTGTTCAAAGAGAATACCAGAGAGACTGTGACTGCGAAAGACAGAGGCGACATTATCAGTGAGAGAGAAAGAGAGAGAAGACAGCGATGGTGGGAGTGACATAGTGGCAATGAAAGAGAAAGAAACATGGATAAAGACGAGAGTAGTTGGAGCGAAAAAGAATGTACATAATGATGCTGAGAGTGACTGCCAACAAAAGAAATTGACTGATAGATGGAGGAAGTGGAAGTATGTGCAAAAGAGCGAGAAGGCAGTGGAAATGAAAAATGCAGATGAGCAGAGATCATACATCGGCCCAGGGGAGTGTGGAATCCACCAAATCGGCTACCTATAATTTAACCACTGTCCCCCGTCCCGTATACCCAAATTTTCCTCCTCTAAGTGTCCATATTCCAAGCAAACCATCCCCAGACACGTGTGGGGAGAGGAGACAATGATGGTTGAAGAGAGCCATGGGAACCTACAAACGAGATAGAAAAACCCGGTAGGAATGAGAGAAAAAGAATGAGGCAAAGACAACGGCAGCGTGACAGAGAGGAAGTGATAATACAGAGGAGGAGACAGTGATAAGGAAGAGCGAGAGAAGGGGATGAAGACAGTGACAGTGTGAGAATTAGACAGGAGAAACTGACAGTGTGAAGAAAGAAGGCAGAGGAGAAAGACATTTACAGACAGTGACAGTGAGCGAGAGATGCTGAATATGAAGGCTTCACTACAACATGAGACCAGTGGAAAAGACTCAGAATCTTGTATGTGAAAAGAGCGGGAATATGCGAAAATATTTGGTGAGGAAGGCAGAATGAAGATTGAGACAGCTTTTTTCCCGCTTTTCTGTCCGAGTCTTTTAAGCCTTTTTGTGCTCTGGCAGTGCCATTTTCTGCTAGACATATTTTCTTTACACTGTCTTGCAACAATTTTGCGTACAGATAAACTGTCAGAAGATCATATTAGTTTTCAAATATGATGACAATGGAAGACTGTTGTAATTTCAACTAATGGTAATTTTACTGGGGAAGATAGCTTAAAATTTATTTACATTTCTGTGAAATGTACTAGTCGCATGGCCAATTAAGTTGCCGGTGTTGGTTCTGAGATTAATTTCCAATTTTTCCAGTTCTTTATATTTTCATTAACTCATTGTCATTGAGTTATGCAGTAACCCCACACCTTGAGTCCATATTGATACCATGTAGAACATCCAAGATAATTACAACAAATAAACTGCAATTTAGTAACAGTAAAACTGATACTGAAGTATTAAATACAAATTGCCTCTCCACTGCTGGCGACCGAAAATCTATATATAATACTACCTTTTACAGAGGGAATGTGATAGAGTAATATTATACCAGTCTATAATCTATTCACTACTGTGGTGAGGATAAAACTGCCAGGGAGGCAGTTAAGTGATCACTCAGTGAAATATCCTCTGTTGTGTGCAAAATTATTGCAAGTCGAGCCCTGATATCCCCATCGCGCTTTGGAGAGAGATCCATGAAAAAATTAACTGCCTAATAATAACAATATACTCCGACAGGTCACATGTTGACAACTAGTTAATTAAACGTCTTTAGAGTGACCAAAGTAGTAATAAATTTAAATTGCAGCTTAAATGTCAATCTCTATTAACCGACAAATTGTGTCAGTTTCTCGGAAAGGAGGTCGAATGTCATGATAGGCTACGCAAGGCAGCTGCGGGGTCGCGCGCCAATTTGCTGTGTAAGCGGACGGTACAGCGGGCTGTTTTTACGTAGGACGCAGCCGTCCAAACTTCGACTCTCCAGTAAATAAAAATCGTACTCTGTAGCAAATTTAGTATCTTTGAAAGAAATCACTGGTAGTACATGAGCTAATAATTGCTATTTTTGTAGTTAAAACAAGTTCTTTCCCTATTAGGAAAACGTTAAAAAATCGAATAAACTCAATTCGTGTACTTCAAAATTTCAAAGAAGCGGTTACGCGTTCTTTACATATGCTCAAAGGTATTCGAACGATCCGATTGCGTTCTGCATGATTTATGTGCAGCTCTCTTAACCAAAGAGTTCCTTGTAGTTCCTCTAATCTCTCTTCCGTGTAATCGTTCGACATCACAAAGCGGTAAACGTAAGGGATCAGTAGTGCACACAGCTCTGTATAGCATTCAGTCCTCATGGAAATTAATACCACGATACCGCGAATATCACGAAACATGTTATTAAAGATGACGCTGTCTTTAATGTTTGTGACCTCAACTTTATTACAATAAGTGACATTTCAAAAGCCGAGTCTCAACTTCAATTTTCACTACAACAATTTTCTTACTTGAGTTTTACCCGGGAGTACTATCCTGCAATTATTGTCCCTGTTAAGAAACCACGAAATGTATTACGTCTGGTGCCATTCAAGATAAGGAATTGTAGACTTGTGAGACCTGTGTTTCACCCGGGGTATACCATTCTCAGTTTACAGGAATGCAGCCGACTGACGTACCGCCAACCGCCGATATTTCGGCAGGTGCACATCCTATCATTTTCAGGGCAAAAGTGCAGCAAGTGAACGTTGTGCGAGGGAATTTTATACCTCTGTTTGCAAAGCAATTCCGGAAATATAACACACACACACGCACACACACACACACACACACACACACACACACACACACACACACACACACACACATCACACTGTAAACTGTGAACAAGTTAAACTAGCTTAAACTTGAAATAACATGGCACAAAGTTTAATGTCAAATGGAAATTCGAACCCAGTAACTAATCCATTGGTTAACAAAACACAATCAAATCTTAGATATCGATTTTTTCACCTACAGCCAAGATGAATTTTACTGCAATAACGAGGTGAAAAAATTTGTCGTATCACGTTTCAAACACGGAACCCATCGTAGTTGTTTTCTAGCCACGAAACTACGCCAAAAATGAGTTAATTTCACCATTAGTGACATGTGCGTGTGTTTGAATAGGAAATAACGCGACGGATAGTTCAAACGTTTCAAATGGCTGTAAACACTACGGGACTTAACATCTGAGGTCATCAGTCCCCTAGACTTAGAACTAATTAAACCTAACTAACCTAAGGACATCACACACATCCATGCCCAAGGCAGGATTTGAACCTGCGACCGTAGCAGTTAGGCGGTTCAAGACTGAAGCGCCTAGAACCACTCGGCTACCACGGCCGGCGATCCTCCTGCGTGAATAATTTCTTAAATGCGAAATTTTAAACTTCACCTTTCCTTTTGCTATCTTCTATTGCCTGGCCAGATTGACCGACTGGGTAAAAGTCTGCTACCCTCTCAGCGATTTTACGTAGGAAGAGAATTTTCTCGGGTTCTTGCTGTGTCTTTAGCTACGATTTGAGGGTGGAACTTGTTGTTTGCGTTGCTCACCGACCTTCTTACAGACGCACGAATTTCTACCGCTTTATGCCTATCGCAAATGTTTTCGTTCTATTTTGAACCGACAGTGCAACGATCTCTACTTCGTCAGCATTTTCCGAATTTTATTATTAAACCGTGGTGCGTCTTTTGCGCTCTTAATCCACTTCCTCGTCACATATTTCTCCAGAGCTTGATTTAAACTTTGCCAAAAATTCCTCTACGTCCATCATACTGCAACTAAATGGTGTCCATTCATTGCCTAAGTGGGATGCTACCAACTGCATGTCTGATCTTTCTATTATAAATACTCTTCTGCGCTTTTTGATGAACATATCAACTTTAGTAACCATCTTCGTTATGATGACACCTTGATCATTGATCCCTGTCTCTATAGTGAATCTATATACATTGTAAGGTGGTACTTCACAATGATTCAATTTCCATCCCTTGCTGCATGATTAATCTGGAAGTAGGAAACATTTGACAGGTTCTCTACCGTTATGAGACCATATGAATGTGACTAACGTCGTAAGGTGCAGTTCTCAGTTAATTGTTAATATTCACTGAATGAGGGATTGGTTTCATTAGCAAAGTCTGTGAGCTCAGTGGAAAAAGAGATAGAAATGGGACATAGGTCTCACGGTGTGTGTGAGGGCGGCCTTCGCCAACCCTGAAGTGACGAGTACTGTGGGGATGTGGCGACAGTTTTCAAAGGCGGTTTCTCAGTCCGGCTTACTGGAAGAGGTCGCACAGGGACGAGCAGGCTGGCTGGGGGTTCTTTCATGTTAGAGCGTTCGGTTACCTCACAGGCTGGATCAGGAGAGCGCAAACGCGATTTACACCCGAGCTCAGTCGCTTCTGGAAATCTTGTTGAATAATACAGAGGAAGTCTGGAATGTCCTCAGGCACACAGCGGAGCCTGCAGCCATTAGCGTGGCTGTCACATTCGCCGGGCTGCTTCTCCTGAATTTTCCACCATTTGGTCTTCGGTTGGTGAAATTTTGTTCAGATGGCACATTAGGGGTAAATTCTGGAACTTTAGGTGCCAAAAGCCAAACTAAAGTCGGCTGCTGCGCGACTGTCAGGAAACTGAGCAGAGAGGGTGATGTATAGGGAATTCAGTGATTATGATTCGCTGCCCGCACTTAGGGCAGAGGACATCAGAGGTTTGCTGGAGAACCAGCAGTGTTCAGGTTAGGACAGTTAATAATTTCAAAAATATCAGGAATCCGATATATCGATATTTAAAAACAGCTTTAGGCCCTTACCGTTAAAAGTATCTATATATCGACGGAAAAAATATCGCCGTACCGGCCTAAAAAAATATCGGCTGCACATTGTACATGTACTGCCGGTTTTTGGAGCTACACATTTAAGTATCCATTTATTATTAGATATTCCGTACATTAACAAGCAAGCAGCCTGATTACCCCCCCTTAGAGCAAGAATTAAAAGGAAAACCATGAATGTTCACGCTTGGCAATGACCACTTTGCTAACAGTGGTTACTGCGTGTAAGTGGCAGCATAAAATGTGGCCGATGGGTCAATCGTTTGGTTTCGTCACGTATCGAATTTGGCCGGACAATTCATGTCGACTCTCCTCTTTTTTCATTTCTGCAAAAGCGTCAGCGAACTAGCAGTTGTAGCGTCAAAATTGCATGATGAAATTAAAAATTGCAGCTTCTTTTGGTAGAAAAGAGTACTGAATACGTCACTATTTCCTCTGACAAACCTCCGTCAGCGGCTAAGGTCAATCTTGTCATTTGGATTTCTACTCATCATTTTCAGTACCTGTATTTCAAAAACTCAGATTTGAAGAAATAGAACACGACTTGCGTTAAAAATTGTTTCTTAACATAACTGTTGTGCTGTTTCTTTACATCGGAAATCTTGTTATTCCATTCACACCACAACCCACCTGTGCAATCGGACTTCTTTCCGCCATCTATACTTGCTTCACACCTCAATGAGAAAGACAAGACGTGATGAAAGCTCAAAAAAGAGTAACAGACCTTCACACAGTGAAAGTAAAATTATGTTCCCTCTCAATTTCAAAGGAACAATTCCAAGTATTAAGCGAAAAAAAATTCAAAATTTGTGGTAAGATCTTATGGGACCAAACTGCTGAGGTCATCAGTCCCTAAGCTCACACACTACTTAAGCTAACTTAATCTAACTTACGCTGAGATCAACACACACACCCAAGCCCGAGGACACGAACCTTCGGCTGGGAAGTCGTGCGGACCGTAACAAGGCGCCCTAGACTGCGCGGCTACCCCACGCGGCTATTTACCGAAAATTGCGAAAAAACTATAAAATAAAAATATCGGCACTTGATATTGTCATTTCTATATCGATATATCGGTGGAAAAGGTATGGCCCATATATGACCGGGCAAGGTGGCGCAGTGGTCAGCACAGTGGAGTCGCATTTGGAAGGAAGACGATTGAATCCCGCGTCCGGCCATTCTGATTCAGGTTTTCCGTGATTTCCCTAAATCGCTCGCGGCAAATTCCGTGATGGATCCTTTAAGAGGGCACGGCCGACTTCTTTCCCCGTCCTTCCCTAATCCGATAAGACCGATGACCTCGCTGTTTGGTCTCTTCCCCCTAACAACCCAACCCAAGCCTCATCAACTAAGGTGCGACCAAGGCCCATATATGTCGACATTTCCTGGTAAAAATATGATATATCGATGTATCGATATGCTGTTAACAGCACTAGTTCAGAGAGGGTCTTCCATCCAGACGCCCATGAGGAACCGATGTTTTGCACTTTTCAGCCCTCCTTGATAACGGATGGACTTGCTCTCTTTTGCTCTTAAGCGGCCTTGTAGTTTAGCGAGTAATTAGTCCATTGTACTTGTAAACTACGACGATTTCGAAGAGATCTACTTTATTAGGCAACATATGTCGATATATAGAGCACTTCTCTTGTTATACTCTCAACTTGAGACTTCCCTGAATTTCAACGTTCTGACTAGGAGTTCACGTCTCTCACCGGTTGCGTCGAGAGAAGCTGCAAAACAGTATTCAGATTCAGTAGCTTGTGGACCGCAGTCTGCTGCCCGTGCTCTTCTTTTCTTCGAGAATCGTCACTTCGTTTCACCGCCAGGTTGTCTTCTTGATGATATCGCGACTCACTCTGCCATTGTGGTGCTGTAAAAGCAAATTGTGTTCATCTCCACAATCAAATCAATTGTTTAGGAGTAGCTTCTTCTACAGTTCGGTACTGAGGTGATGTCGGTCATTTCACATTTATCTCACAGATAGCACATCGAAAACTAGAGCAGAACTAGGCAGATGATTACTAGTATTAGTTTAGTGTGACTTACGCTTTACACGTCCGTTGGACGATTGCGCCACTGTTTCATCTTGATTTAAATGGGTAATGACTCAAAATAAATTTATATAGTGCAGAATTACATTTATTCTTTTGGAAGTGATAATTTTTCTTTGACTTTTATTGTTTTGTGTTGTTTTTTATTAATAATGTTCAGAGTAGTTAGTTTGGAAGAGCTTAGGGACAAAAATATATTCTCTGCCTCGTGATGACTGGGTGTTGAGTGATGTCCTTAGATTAGTTAGGTTTAAGTAGCTCTAAGTTCTAGGGGACTGATGACCATAGATGTTAAGTCCCATAGTGCTCAGAGCCATTTGAACCATTTGAACAAAAATATAGTGTGAATATCCTAGAAAATCACTGAACAAACCTTGGTATATGCTTTGTTTGTGTGATATTCACTGTGATGTAACTGTTTTTTGTTGTTGGTTAGGTATTGTTTCTAAACACTACATCCGGATGGTATTTATAAGTGACAGAGTCACTCTTCATATCTTGTTAATTAAATCCGTTTTGCAACTTTACACGCTTGTAGATACGCTTGGTTTGTCTGATTCCGTACTCCGAGAGTTAAGAAGGTCCAAAATATTTTTATTGGGTATGGGTTATCTAAAAAGCTGTTCCGCACAGTTTTGGGAAAGCACGTTCAAAAATATTCCACAGAACCGTTTCTGTGACACTTGCAGTGAATACATAGATGTCCAAATCTGTATTAATGTCGCCACCAGCTAACACTGGATGGTCTGGGTACTTCTGTGCTACTGACCGTACACTTCCTTTGAATGATTCTACAATCGTTACAACGGGATTGCGTGGCCACGAAAGACATCCGATGGTTAATTTTAATTCTCGTAGGCGTGCTATTCGCGTCCTGGTAACTTCACAGTGAGACTGAATTTCGACCTCGACTGACACAATCTTTATGCTGACAGCAATGAACACACCCATCCTGTGGCGTCCAGTCTGTCCTTTCAATAAACGTTCCATACCTCACTAAATATTTCAGATTCTTCTACTTCGTTTTTCAGCCAGCTCTCGATTCCGACATATCTTCGCTGGAGGGTAGTAAACTCAGGAATGTTGTTACAAATATTTCGACTATTTACTGTTACAGTTTTGACAGACGAAGTGTCTTTACTTTGTATCTGGTCCTATTTCGCTCTGCGCATCGACTGGCGAGCGTTCATCAGAGACGTCAAAATACCGCCTACCCTAAAAAACCTACTTAGACACTCCACAAGTACTCTACTACCAGCTACCTGAACTACTATCTTTTATTTTGATTATGTAATTGCTGAAATAAAATCACGCAACGTCCACCTTTAAAATCAGGCAACACTGTAGGATATGGAGATTTCTACAGGAAGACTTGCTTTAAAGTTGAGCTGAAACAGTACTGCTTGCATTGGTGATCCAGTGGTAAACGTGTTAACGTGAAGTTCATACATCGAGCGCGTTCCCTCTCTGTTTTTTTTAAAACCACATGTTGTCTCCTATAATTGTGTAGGCTACAGCATGATGGCCATAACTTATGCGGATTATGAGGAGGAGAACATTAAAATATTTTATGTGCTAATGAATGCAAAATTTACCTTGCAAAGAGGTCTGTGTGTGCAGAAGTTCATGGAGGTTATTGTAACGTATTGCCATATATGTTGCTACAGCCAAATTTTCTAAATGTCAGTCTGTATTTATCCTAAAATTACACTTGCAGGGAATTACTGAATGTTTCATATTTTTAAAGGAGAGCATTGAGTGTGGAATGCAAAAAAGGATTCTAAAATTTTTGATATTTTGTTCTCTATGGATTTAATAGATGAAGGCTGGAAGTGGAGACAGCTGGAAACACTGTCACGAATTTGGGGTAAATGCATGCGAAGAAGTCACGTCAGTAACTAGTTTTCATGTTTCAACCTGAGTGTTGGGCACATTCAAGAAGGTAAGTGCGCTTTTATGACGGACGTTTTCACAGTTTACCACTATAGTCTTTGCCACTGTATCCGACTTCAACCTTTGTATGACCCTCACATTCAATGGGCAACTTTGAGGAAAAAAAGGATGTGCAGGTTTAAATGTCCTGTTGGTTATGAGTATTTTATCTGGGCCATTCCAGTTTGTCATCAGCGAGAGCTCTAACGTCCGAAGAGCTTACCTAATCGAAATCAAACACAAGTCAAAAGGTCAATGGAACAAGTACTGTATAGAGAGAAATCTGAAAAACAGAATACCTCTAAACACGCAAACGTTTACTTGGAATATGGAAAACCATCTGCTGTATTTCGGAATGACGACATTCAAAATTTTGTGCCCAACTGGGACACCAACCCGCATTTCCGACTTATCGTGAGCGGTCACCTGACCGTTGGGCTACCCATGCATGACTCACGCACAGAACCAAACTTCCCAATGTCATCAACAATCTGTTTACAACCTGCAGTCGTACATCCATTATGTATATTCCTATACAGAGGAGACATTTTAATGTCTGTTGCCTGGTGTTGGTGGATAAGTATGACGTTGCAATGCCTGTCATGTTCAGAAGTACGATGAAATGTTCCTTCAGACACGCATGCACATCAGAATGAACAGGCACTGCGGCGACATTATGAAATACTTGAAATTTATTCTCAACTGCTGATGTGAACACTCATCAGCTGTATAATGAAATGACCACAATGAAAATTTGTACTGTACTTCATGTCCTGTTTTCCTCCTTATCACGAGCAGTTGCCTTACCATAGGTAATCTGAGGACACTTCACGTCAGACCCAGTCTTCAATATGTTGTAAAACATATGTCTTCAACGTGCACTCTTACATCTATTAATTACTCTTATATTCCTGTACGGAGGAGACATTTTAGTTGGAAGTCGCTTGCACATATCGATGAATAATTATGATAATGCTGTGCTCATGTTGTTCAGAAGTAGGAATCAATGTTCCTTCAGACATGTACGCATGTCCATGCTCGCAACTGTATATACAGTTCATGTATTTCATGAAGGCTGTCAGTACCACACTGCCTGTTTCTTCAAACATGGATACATGCCTGAAGGAATATTGTCTTGTACTTCATAACAACACAGGATCTGCCACATCGTATTTATCCATCGACGCCAGCCAATGACTTTCAACTGAAATGGATGCCTTCCACAGGAATATATACAATAGATGTATGAGTGCTGGTTGTTCATACATGGTTGACGACATACGGAAGTTTGTGTCTGTCCATGAACGATGTTCAGATAGCCTAATGGTAAGGCGATAAGCGGAAAATTCGGGTTCGAATCCCAGTCTGGCACAAACTTTCATCCTCATCATTCCATTACACAGCTGATGGTCGCTCATATTCGTAACTGAGAATACATTCGATGGATTTCATAATTGATGTTGTCTCCACAAGCCTGTTCCTTTGGACATACATGCTTGTCTGAAGGAACTTTGCATCACACTTCTGCACAACACTGACACGGTAATATCGTCCATACAACTGACAGGAGTGGCAGCCGCCTTACCTTGTTGCTTCAGAAACAATGGACTCTCTCCAGTACATAAGGTGTGGACCACCCTGTCGGTGCCCACCATGACCAGTCCGATGGCTCCCAGCATTGTTGTTTCTGCGTTCTTCATTTTTACGGCGTTACTGACAGGTGTGGGTACCAAATCCCTCACCCACCCCTTTAATAGGCACACAAGGTGAAAGTGCCTAGTGGTACATCTAAAAGAGAGAGGTACCAGAAACCCGTCCAGCACATCCATCTTGACGTCAGTATCTTCAGGAGTGTCTGCCAGTCACTGGCAGCTAAAGTACGACACCCTCACTGGCGGCTAAAAGTACGACACTCTTCTTCGCCGTCCTCAATGGACTGCTAAGGTGCCACAGAGGGAACGGCTCCACCTCCATTCATTGCTATCCCCACCTTGTGGAAGGTGAACGCTACCGTGGCCTTAAGTGCAGGGGTGGTGAGCGCTGGTGCCTAATATGCAGTGGGTTAAGGGGAATACTGACGTCATTTGCACTAGTTGATGACCCTGGATTGGCTCCTGAGGTGGGGGTTGTCTGTGTTTATGCTGAGTACATAACTGGTTCTTGTGCAAGTGTTGTCTCTGACCACGACCTCAAACAGTTACCGAAACCTGTGCTGGAGTTTCAGCCTTCCAGAAACATGGTGAAAAACGTGACAGCCAGGCGTGGGGGTAGGACGCAAGAGATCCTAGATATCAGCATTATTTTTAGGCATAATTTACTTATCAAGATGTCTTAACTTCCTATCAATTTTCACGTTTCCTATGTCTATTACAGAGACTTCTACAATGACCCAACTACTAAACGTTTCGTGTTTGGTGTGTATCTGCTGAGACCAACCTCCATACGTTTCCTGACCATATATCCAGCGTTTTCACACTCTTAAGCTAGAAAGACCGGTCCAAGTTGGAAAACCGTTTGACTGTACATTCCAGAACAGTTTTCAAAGTTTCACAAGTGTGTATTTTGAGCAATGCTGGCAAAGGACGAAAAACTTGTCTGAAGCTCCACTATGCAGGAATATGACTTTAAAACCATATATGTGGCTTAATTTTGTTAATATTTTATTTATGTGAGCTTATCATGGCATTAATCCATTACAAGAATTTAATACTCTCTGTATGCCTTAATTTCACTCATATTGTATTTATATGTGGTCATCACAGCATTAGCACATTATGGATATATGTACCACGAGTCTCCATTACTCTCTACAATTTAGATGATGCCATATAATCTTGTTCTTATTGTAGGGGAATGAATTACAAACGTAACTTGTTTATATCCAGTGATTAGTTGCTTAAGAATAAAGAACATGTCTACGCATGGTATTCTAGCCCTAAGACAATTTTGTCCTTTCATTATTTTCAGTTGAGAATCAATATTTGCCCTCAATACATTTCCTTAAAATTTATGTGACGGAGCAGTTACACTCAGTACCCAACAATTACAAAGTTTTTGTGTCCGTTATTTAGAGCAAAATGTAGGTCTGCATCACTATTGAAAGAGTTGGAGGTATTTGAATCAGCTTCGTAGTATATTCTTTCTCTTGTCGAAATTTAATTTTTGCCAACTCCTTTTGTAATCACATTCGTGAACACAATACCAGAATGAAACTCTGGGAGTTATACCTTCGACTCTAAAGCCAGTAGACCAAGCAGCTAAATTTGCGATCTGCTCCTGCTCAAAAGGTACAGGTATACAGGCATGAAGCATTCAGATACCTACACAGACGTGTTACATTTTAGGCAGAGTTGCACACAGGTATACAGTTACTCACTAAATTTGTTTTTTCTTCGAAATACTTCTCTACTATAGATGATACACTGAAAAGGAGTAATAATTTAAGAGCGAGAACGTGATTGTTTTAAGAAAAATACCTTAGCTGCACCACATATTAAGTTTTAACCATGGCCGGCCGCGGTGGTCTAGCGGTTCTAGGCGCTCAGTCCTGAACCGCGCGACTGCAACGGTTGCAGGTTCGAATCCTGCCTCGGGCATGAATGTGTGCGACGTCCTTAGGTTAGTTCGGTTTAAGTAGTTCTAAGTTCTAGGGGACTGATGACCACAGATGTTAAGTCCCATAGTGCTCAGAGCAATTTGTTTTAACCATGTAATCGACTCCGGGATCTCATCTACAAGTGACCATATTTAATGCGATAGCATGTATTAGTAGCTAAACATAAGGGTAAACAAGTGCAGCAGAGATTTCATTGGCGACGCTTTTTCTCAAAGCAAATGACTCGAGCACATAATAAAGAACATTGCAATACCTGCGCATGTCGTATGATGTCAGTTTCAAAGACACTGTGTAACTCACAAAAAAATGAAATAGAAGGACAGAGCATAGAAAAAGTTCCTTACCTACGAGAATTATTAGCACATTAGTTACATAAACAATCTACACGACGGGTTAGTTTTAAATATGACACAGGTAAATGCGTGAAATCGCTTCAATCATACCGTTGGTAGCTTGACAGTCTTCACGCAATTCCCGTTGACGTTGACGTAACCGGAATGGCATTTCGTTGGTACGTCGATACCATGTCCAACAGGCCTCAAGGTTGTAGTTTCTGTTGATTGTGGATCAGCGAAAACCGCCTGTACTGTTAAAGTGATACACAATACATATATCCACATCATTCTTCCGCGGCGTCTGCAGCTAAAGTGACGCGTCTATGTAATTCTGCTGATTTTCACGTCCTCCACGCTTTACTCCAAGGTGAATCAACAGTTACGCAATCGCTGCTAAACAGTTTCTTGAAAACCGGCTCCCAAATAACGACGTCACGAGTTTTACGCAAGCTCCTTTCCTTCTGTACATCTAACATTTTTTGCCATGTTCACTGTATCTGCATGTTCCAATGTCTTTCGCTAGCTCTTAACCTGCAATGCGGTATACTGTCTACTGGAGACGAATAATTACTATTTCATAATCAATGACGAAATTTATGAAGTTCATAACAGGAAACATTTTATCATGCGTGTAAAGGAATTTGCGCGGTCATTTGGGATGTCCATGCGCAATTCACGCTGTCACTCTAAAATTCTGTAAGTCAGTCTAGATGTTCTCAGATGATTTAAAATGTGGTTAGTAAAAGAAGTGGACTAACTTGAGGACACGGGGATGTGTGACTAGCTGATCATTTTAGAAGAAAACAGTTTCAGGGAGCAAGTCAGGTATTGCACGGACTATAAAACAGGGGACACATTTACATGTTAATTAGACTCTTTGAAGTCAACAGTGCCCTGTAGGATATCCATGAAGGACTTGGTGCACTTAACACTTATAAACTCGTTGGAGTTTTCGATGCCACTGAATTTACGAACCAAGATTGTAGCCCTGTAACGTGATCGCGTGCCCTGTCTATTGAGGGTCAGCTCTACACTCTGTTTTGCTTTAGTACGGCCACAAGATGTACAGTACTCGAATGTTAATGTAGATATTACCAAACAATGACTGCGATAAGCACTCGACCTAAGCCACAGCACCAGTACATACAGAGACAAATCAACAGCTCTAAGACGTGACTGGCTAAGGATTATAAAATGTCTTCCCTTTTAATGTGAGTTTTGCTTTTAGTATTATTCAGGCTATGTAATTTGTACGAGAGAGGACACTCTCGAATTATACGTATTTCTCAATGCCCACTAGTTCTAAATAATCGAACGCGAAAGAAGCTTACTAGCAATTTCAAATAAGCAAAATTCGCGGAAATATCTGTTATTATTGCCTCTATATGTGACGTACAACAGATTATCACACTTCAGATACTACGAGTGGAACCTTCGTGATAATCCTCTTAGTCATATAAGATTAGCGTATCTGTGCTCTTCCGGATAGCCATGCAATTAATTATCGATAATTGTCGGTAATACTCAAACTCACAGGTCTTGTTCTTTTCTTTCAGTTCTTTACCATGAGGAAACCTATCACTGATAATTTAATTATTAACACTATCGCTTAAACAGAATTTTAAAGCCCTGTCGAAATAAGTTACCTGATTACAAAGACCCGGAAGCTATTTCCTTGTAATTCGAGAAAATTCCGATCCAGCGTGCTCATGTACAGCGTGCTAAACGCAGTCTCCACGCGTGGTTTGACTTTTTTTCATCGAGACGAGTAGTTCCTCACTAAGATCCTCCAAATAAGACGATCTGACTTGTATCGTGGCCAAGAGTGAACTGATTAACTCTCTTTGATTTTGTAATTTCACACTAATAAACTCACTGTAAGGAATGGCTGTCGCAGCTTCATTTAGCTGCCAGATTGGGATGATGGTGGACGATCTTTGGAATCAGTAGCAGCCGCCGCACTCTCTCTGCTATGCTGCATCGTTATCATCGCGCAGCCATCCTCGTATTGGATTTCTACAACAAAGTAACATACGAATGCTGAGATAACCAATTAAACAATATCTTACACGAATCACTATGGTAATTTATGTTCGTTTATGTGACGTTGAAAGGGTGGATGCGACAACTGAACCACTTTCGTATGGCAAAACCTTTTAACATAGTACAGAGCCTGATTCTCGCCTTCGCATATTTGCAAAGCCAGGACGTACTTTTTCCTTCAGTAAATCTGTCAGTTCATTGGATACAATGTCCTCCTTACCCTTACTTTTACCATAAACCATATTTCCAAGACATTAGAGTGGAGCCTGGATGCTTACAATATAAAAATAATTTCATGCACTCAACTTCTTTCTCTAGCTGCTGATTGGTAACCTAAGCCTCCACCATCTTTTAAACGGGATTTTCCACCTCCTGGCCAACTGTTAACTCCCATAGCCAAGACAAGAGCTGTCATTCTCCAGCGGGCCATAACTACGTACTTTTCACTCTTTTCACAGATCTTACTAAATTCAAGACCGTATGTGCAACCTGAAGCGACAAACGAAAATTTATGCCAAAGCCAAGATACGAAGTCGATTCAAGGCGTTGATACAAATTTGCATGCGTAGTTTCAGTCAGCATCTGTGCAGCATAGATGTTCGAGACTTGAAAGTCTTTGGAACCGTATAGTTTCATTCGACAAACTCCCAGAGATTGTCAGCTCTACTGCTTTAGCCTCGTTTTCACACTCTTGGGTGGTTTCTCTTAATACTTAATAGCAAATCCGCACCCACTTCCGGCTCTTCTTTCTTTCTAAGACAGGCAAATTTGTTACAACGATTGGCCTAATAACTCAGTAATCAAACTTCCTGGCAGATTAGAACTGTGTGCCAGACCGAGGCTCGAACTCGGGACCTTTGACTTTCGCGGGTAAGTGCTCTACCAACTGAGCTACCCAAGCACGACTCATATCCCGTCCTCACAGTTTTACTTCTGCCAGTACCTCGTCTCCTACCTTCCAACCTTTACAGAAGCTCTCCTGCGCAATGGTCCCGAGTTCGAGCCTCGGTCCAGCACACAGTTATAATCTGCCAGGAAGTATCATACCGCACACTCCATTGCAGAGTGATAATCTCATTCTGGAAACATCCCTCAGGCTGTGGCTAAGCCATGTCTCCGCAGTATCCTTTCCTTCAGGAGTACTAGTTCTGCAAGGTTCGCAGGAGAGCTTCTGTATAGTTTGGAAGGTAGGACCCGAGGTAATGGCACAAGTAAAGCTGTGAGGACGGGGCGTGAGTCGTGCTTAGGTAGCTCAGTTGGTAGAGCACTTGCCCGCGAAAGGCAAAGGTCCCAAGTTCGAGTCTCGGTCCGGCACACAGTTTTAATCTGCCAGGAAGTTTCATACTGGCGCACACTCCGCTACAGAGTGAAAATTTCACGTCTGCAGCACGTCATCTTCGTAGTGTAGCAATTGTAAAGGCCAGTAGTGTAGTTCTTTCAGGCCCACACCTACGTTGTCACCCCTTTGGTAGAGTCTTGGCCGTCTAGATTCAATGTCAAACTTTTCCGTTTGGATCCCTTTTGTTCGGTATTTAAAAATTTACTTCATCTTGGCAGGCACTCCGTATCTTTCTGATTCCATATCTCCCAACTAGCACTGTCGTACTATTCGATTCCTTTTTATGGCGATTGCTTATCTCTTGTGTCCTACTACATTCTACATCTCCTTCTGTGATAGACCATACACTATTACATGTCACACTTGTCTGTTCCTCATTGTTTGGCATCAAAGCCTCCTGCTGGTATAAATTATCTCGTTAAATCTCTCACACATTACTCAGTCTTAAATCACCTACCTCTTTCTCATAGTTTAGGTTATTTCCTAGTCCTGGTCATTAACGAAAGCACAGATTCCACATACATTCGAATATCACCCTTGTGAATATTACATATTCCTCTGTAAGATCCTACTTCCTTAAAAAGTATAGTTGTGGGGTTAGTCACTGATTTGATCTCATACAGATCATCATACAAATATAGAAGCTTCTTCATTTTCTTGTGCCTTTTCTTGCTCTTCCAGTGGCTCCAAAAGAGAACTCGATCTATTTGTACCCACAAGTTAGTTGCTCTTCGATTCATTCTATCACACCCCCATTTGGAACTTCTCTCTAACCCTGTGGTATGAATTCTTCTAGTCTTTTTTATACCGATTAGCTTCTTTGGAAGGATAGTCTATTTTATCCATCAGCCGATCCACCTTGATTTTACCCACACTATTTCCTTCAGAGTGACCCCGTACTATCATGTGGAATGTCATTGAGTATCCATTCAAATCTGCTAGAAAGGGGTCCACTTAGTACTCCTTTTGGCACAGAAGGCCCTACCTAAACTCCCTAATTCTCTCATCATCCTTGTTGAGGAATTTGCTTGTTGGTGGTACAGCGTTATTAACAGATGTTGTACTTATTTCCTCAGAAAGTCCTTAAATTCTTGTTCTACAAATTGTGGTCCATTAGTCGATATCAGCTTCTTCAGTTTTCCTACTTCGGAAAAATATTTCTTGGCCTTGTTCATTGCCACCTTAATGGGGTACAATATTACGAATTTGGACCTTACCTCCAGTATGACTGCTGGTAGCTTACACCTCTAGTCCACGAGGTAACAGGCCAGAAATGTCGCTGGCACTTACATCCAAAAAACACAAAGGGACACTGGGATAACCTTGGGCCTTAATCTTTTCCATACAAATTTTTGTTGACAGACTCTACATTTGGGTAACTGTTTTCTAATACCTCAGATTATGACTTTGCAGTAATCATAAATTCATATATGGGCTAAAAATTTCTTGACGCAAAACCGCCACGCACCTGATGAATATAGCTTACTAAATTGAGCGCTTACTACTTTATACAGCAAATTCCATATCCCTTCAAGCCTCCATAAAGCGTCTGGTACCTTGTTCATGTCGCCCCTCTTATATCCAAGCTCTATATCATACTCTTTCAAGAACAAGGCTCATCATACCAATGGACTGTACAACTGTTAACTAGTCATCAAAAACTTAAATGGTCATTAATCCAAATACACCTCCAGTCTGTGTCCATAGAACAAATACTGAAATTTCTTCACTACCCATACTACAGCCAAAGTTGCTTTCTCTGCAGTAGAATAATTTCTTCCACAAGGGGTTAGCATTCTACTGGTGTCCATACCTGGACACATCTACCACTACACAAAATTCCTCACTTAAGCCAGCGTGTCCTATAGTAGGTGCCTTGTATAAATCTCTTTTAATACTCTCCCACTCGAATTGGCATTTTCATTCCATACATGAGTGAACTTCATTTCCTGCAGTGCTTCAAAATGATTACAATTCATAACCTGGCTTGAGATATAATAACGATAAAATCTCACGAGACAAGAAAACAAAAAACAAAACAAAAAAAAAACTTCAACGGCTCCGTATTTCGAGGCATGGAGGATTAAGAACCGTCTATATTTTATTCAAGTGTGGTGTAATATTCTTCCAACTTACCACATGCGCAGGATATTTTATTTCGCTACAGCGAAAATTAGATTTCTAAAATTTTTCCGTAACTCCATTCCGCCCCATTTAGTATAACACCTGTTCGATTAATTCAGTGGGTTCTTCCAACTTTTTAGACACCAATAGCACATTGTCTAGATACACAAACATATACTCTAGAAAATCATTCCCTGACGTCAAATCAACAATTCAAATAAATTCCACTACAACTGCATTTAAGCCAATAGGGAGCACCTTGAATTGTATTACCGTCCATGAAATTGAGAAACCTGTATACTTCCTTGTCTCTTCAGCAAGATAAAGTAGCCCGTAGCCAGCCATCAAACCGATCGAGCTTAAATAATTGGCATTAGTATACCAGAGTAACCTCTCTTCTACAGGAAGAGGCCTGTCACATTCCATTTCAATAATCTTATTAACTGTTCCTGCATCTAGTACCGGCCTAGCGTCACACCAAGTTTTCCAATCGCTTCAATGGAATTGTTATGTGGGGTAATATATCTTTCAATAATATCCCAACTTAATACTCTATTATTAATTTACTTCTTTACTTCCTCATGAATACTCAGTGCAATAGGTTATGGCGACTTCAAAAGCAGCACATGTTCTTTAATTTTCAGTCTACGTCCATATTCCCAACCTCTCATCAAAAGCCATCCTCCTTCCCAATAATACCGCTTTCAATTGCTCTCTCCACAACATACGAGGGCTATTCGGAAAGTAAGGAAGGATAGGTCGCGAAATGGAAACGACTGAAAATCGAAACTGTTTTATTTGCAACGGTTAGCTACGCCTTCCAGCTACTTCTCTACACAGTCGCCGCTCAGAGTCAGACATTTGTCGTAGCGTTGTACAAACTTTTCCATTCCCTCGTTATAGAAGACAGCCGCCAGCGCTTTTCGACAATATTCTACTCTGGACTGCAGCTCGTTGTCTGTATCAAGATATTGTCTTCATAGCCAGCGGTTCATTTGAGCAGAGATGAACCTCAGTGGCAGCCAATTATGGGCTGTATTGTGGGTGATCAAACACTTCCCATCGAAAACGCTGCAGGAGCATCTTCATTGCCCCTGCAGAGTGCGACCGAGAACTGGCAAGTAGAACGAACTGCATGACAGTTATGTTTATTGCATTGTTTCAAGTGAAATCTTTCGCCAGGCCCTCATACTTCGCGGTAGACTCTACTTTCTAGCCATCTTTACGTTCTCACTGTGAGCTCAGAACTGAAAAGAGCGACACGATGACTGGATTCCAAGCATTTCTCTGTAACCATCTCTTCCCTAAGGAGCTGGAGGGTGTTGTTCTGTCCCTCAGGGAACCCTTCTTCAATTTTTTAACCTTCTTTCTTCCTACTTAGTTGATCATTCCAGCTCTTAACACTATCGTCAGATCCCGGAATCTTCCTACTTTTATTTAGCTTAATCCTCCATAGACGATTCTCAGCCTTTATCTGCATCCTTTCATTTGGGACACGTAAGAGCACATCATACGCCGCTAACTAACCCATAGCAAATAAAATAGGCAAGTTAATACCTGCAACTATTAACGTGGAATGCTGTGACCTAACATCTGAAATTGTAAATGTCCGTAACTCTATATCTTCGACATTTTTTTTTTACTTTTCGTTCATTATACGCCTATCACTTACAAATTTGTAAGGAAACGAAGGAGACTTCCGCTTGGTGTTGTTCCTTTTCTATATCACCTTCAACAATGAACTAACCACACAGCCATTGGCTATGGAAAGATCCAATTCTTGGTTAATTACTGCCCATGAGACTACTAGTGTTGACATATCCTTCGATAGTTGTTCTTTTTCTAACAATAACTCATCACTCAAATTTTCTTGATCTCTAAACCTCAATAAATTACTGTTGTATTCATGAACATTGTGAAGGGAACAATTTGGCATAGGACTAGGTTGACTTGGTTCTGTATCACTTGAATAACTACTTCGTTATGATCCTGGCTATTCCCATTAGCCGGGCAGTGTGGCCGAGAGGTTCTAGGCGCTTCAGTCTGGAGCCGCGCGACCGCTACGGTCGCAGGTTCGAATCCTGCCTCGGGCATGGATGTGTGTGTTGTCCTTAGGTTAGCTAGGTTTAAGTAGT
Organism: Schistocerca serialis cubense; assembly: GCF_023864345.2. Classification (NCBI taxonomy): domain Eukaryota; kingdom Metazoa; phylum Arthropoda; class Insecta; order Orthoptera; family Acrididae; genus Schistocerca; species Schistocerca serialis. Next base: position 606,788,551 of record NC_064641.1, on the reverse strand, counting down.
TCTAAGTTCTAGGGGACTGATGACCACAGATGTTCAGTCCCATACTGCTCAGAGCCATTTCTTATTCGCATTATTATTATTACTATTATTATTATATTTTTACCAAAATTCCTTCTTTTATTGCTGCCAACATTACCCTGACCATTAGGTAGTACATTTCTCTTCTCTTCCTCACATCTGCACCGATTTCTCCCATCAGGTATTCTACTCCATGAATCCAGCTTTGGATAATAATAATTATAACTATCACTGTGATTATTACTATAATTATTCTGTCAATTAATCCATTACCATTATTATGACAAAGTCATGTTTTGCTGATTCTTTCCATTAGGTTTGCCCTTTATATCTACTTGGTTCACTACTCTTGCCTCAGATTTCTCTTTGTACTCTTGCAAATAATCCAGTTGATCTAAGAGCTCTAATACAGGCTGGACCTGACTCCACTTTTGACAAAGCAAACACTCCCTCACTTTGCCTGGTAGCCTCGAAGTTAAAATCTTTACTAAATGTTGTAACCCACTGGGTATGACTCACAACAAATATGTTGTTTTTCTGCCTGTCACATGAGAATGGCAGAGATCCCTGGAAGACTTAAGAAAAATAACTGGACGTAACGAACCTCTAAGTTTAAGTTCTGGAAATTGCTACGTCAATGGAAACCTTAAAGATTTAAATTTACCTATCACTCAAGTCTGAGTTTTCTGTCGCCTGAAATAGACTCAATCACTCAAAGTTGCTAATATCATTTTAACTTTTCCTCTATTTGGTTGTGATCTTCTGGCAATTGTTCGGATACATACTTTAAAAATGACCCCCTCATTTATACTCTTTGTCTTTCATCTTCTCCAGTTCATCAGGAAGAGCTGTAGGTCGTTGTACTTTTGTTTTCAGAACACTCATTCTTTAACAATTCATGATTGTCAACCTCATTAATTTCCTCCATCAGTTCACTAACGTTTCACTATCTCCTTTCGCTTCCTCCTAATTTTCCTTCATCAAGTCTTTGACTGCCTCTCTATCTTTTTTCGCTTCTACCTGCCGTTACTTTCTCAAGGCTTTGGCTTCCTCCTACCATTACTTTATCAAGTCTTTTTATTCCTTTATTAATTTCATAAAATAAACGTTCCCTGACTTTTCCACATTGCCAACATCTTACCAGTTGCTATAAACTAATTTCCCTAACATCCATTTAAGGTACGTCCTTACCGGGCCAAAGAGTTACTGCATCTAGAGAATACTACCATAGACATACAGCACGCTGCACTTTTATAACACAACAAAAGAACTTCATACTTAATTTTTTTCTACTTAGCAGCTCCTCCAGCAGCAATGACATGATTGAAGTGTTGTCTCGGCACTCGCCAGATAGCGCTCACAGCGATGTGTCGACCGAAGCGTTGGCTTATCCGAAGTTGAGGTCTGCCTCAGAGTGATGCCTCAGTAGTGGTGTTGGCTCGACTGCAATTAAAGTCCTGGCTGACGGTCGTTAATGTCTCAAAAACTCCTTCCGTCGGTAAAAAACTCCCACAACAGTAACCCAACAAGTGTACACCGTGGACGAAACTTAGAAGAATATATTAGAACAGTTTCCTCTCAGTTATATTGTGATAGTTATCTAACTTGGATCCATTGACGCTAATTAACTATAGCCACAACCACTCAGCTGATCCACTTAGAAGTTTCATTGTTCACTTCAATTTCGATATTGAGAATTGTCTAGTAACTGAACAATCCTGGCAGACACGCCACCAAATGTAACGTTGCCTTCCTGCCCTGTCTCTTCACTTTGGTTTCTACTCCGATGTTAATGTCGATGTTATCGAACAGTGACTGTGATAAGCATGCAAGCTTGCTACTTTCCTTTGTAATGAGGGCTTTCGTAAAAATGGCAAAGGTAAAGTTAATCAAAACACAGGGAGAAGTTGTGATCTAAATGACATCGGATTTATATCTTCTTAACATCACAAGAAAGAAAAGAGACTAAAGAAACGTCACACAAACATTTTCATTTGACAAACGCTTTCACTAATATGGGGCCTATGGTGGACAAAGTGATCAGCTGGGGATCGACACACGACACTAACCAGAACACTAATCACTCTAGCTGACTTCATACACGGGAATCCGTGATATGGCACAAAAAGTACTCCACAATCTGTACTCTACTATTCCAAAAAGGTTCGAAACAACAGGGTGCTGAGAAACGTATATTGGAGCCCTACGAAATAGCAGCAAATACTTTACCCTTCTGTTGGTAAGGGCGGCACACGACGATGCGTTTAGCGACTGAAGTCATGGACGGCACCAACCTGTTATTAATAGCGCCCGCCCGAGAAATGCAATTACGCGATCTGGCGATCGGAACGCAGGTACTTCCCTATGAGCCTCTGAAACCCTGGTAGATTCCAGTGTGCAGGAGGACCTGTTTGCTGGTCTGACAAACCAATCTGACTCCGTCTCACGACCGTACATGACGCAATATGTCAAATGTTTAAGTGGCTGTCTCAAGAAAAATAAGTACACCCACACATCACTCGTTGTGTGCGTGATGCTAGAAGCAGTACCTCTGACGGTTCAGAAGGTGACTGGCACAGGCTCTATATGGCACACTAGCAAAGGACACAAGTCTCACCGTTTAGGTAGAGAGCTGCAGTTCTTTACTAGAGAAGCGCCAGTACATGAGTGACCTCTTCTCTTTCGATCTGTTTTCCTCGCCAGCTCAGTAGCGAAGCCCACTTACATGTTAGACTACTCCCACTTTAGCACAAGCCAATCACGAGATGGAGAGCCACATTTTTAAGATGGGAGGCTGCTCGTTGCTCTGCATACACCGATTTCAGCAATCAGCTATTTTAAAGTTAATTGGGAGAAAAGAAAAAAAAAGATTCAGCTTCGCAGCCTCATTCCCATGTGTTTATGTTGTGTCTTTTGCTAAGAACATGACCAGGATGGAAGCACAGTCCCCTATAAAAAGACTGTTATCTCCCCTGTTGCGTCCATTTCGAAGTTTCCAAAGAATGGCTGTAAACTTGCTAAAAGCCTCGTGCCTTCACGAATATGTTTTCGTAACAGTCTAGAAGTCTGGGCGCCAGAGACCTCTCTCACGGAAATTCGCAGAACACTCACAGTCGTCTCATCGATTTCCTGCCTAACAAGGCCCATCCTCTGCTTTATTGCCAGTCTACAAAGCTTTGGCAATTGCAACGGCGTCTCCCCGGCGCTAGTCAGCCTACCTGGACGCATCTAGCAACCGACTGGCGCCATCCAAACGTGTCTGGACAATGAGACCGCGGAACTCAGCTGTCCGGAAATGTTTTCACCCACGTTCTGCAGAAAAAACACGCTCCCTTCGTCCCTCAGTCGCTGTGCGCTTTTGTTGCAGTCGTTTAAATCAGCGTCCTATTCCTTTGAATGTTGGTAAAGCTTACCGCTATTCGTTTACTAGAGCACACAGTCATGAGCGTTAACTACTACCCACCATTTCATCATGATGTATGAAGTCAGATCATAATAAAGATCATCTTCTCTGAGAACATTAAGCAGCATGACACTCCAACAGAAGTGAGAGTGCCCTGCAATCTCTCAAGCACTCAGTGTAATCTGACATGACACATATACAAAAAAAATTTAATACACAGCTTGTGCAAAAACATGTGACCTAGGTCTCAGCACAAGCACATAGTGAATCGTTTCAATAACTCTGATATCGGACTAGATGAGTAATATAAAATATTTTCCCTTTTTAAATGCGTTTGTACTTTCGGTATTCGAATTAATTCGTACTAGAAGTGACAGTCTTGAATCACACGTATTACTCAATGTCAAAGTATTACAAACAAGCAAAAACGAGAGAAACTTACAAGTAATTTCTAACAAGCAAATATGACGGCAATATCTAACGTTATTACTGCCTCATTATCTCACATACAACAGATTATCACATTTCAAATACTACATGTGACACCTTAATAATAATCTACTGCACTGAAACAGAATTAGCGTACCTGTAAAGTTTGCTATTGTCATGCCGTTAATTATCGCCAATCCCCCGTAATACGCAAACTAATAATTATTTTTCCGTTCTTTCAGTTTTATGCCATGAGAAAACTTATCTCTCACTGATAAGATGAAGAACATATTCAATTTCAAAATATGCTACTTGCGTAAGCAGTAAATATGTCAATTATTTCTTTGACTGTGTTTATACCAGCGATGTTACTAGCGAAGCTCACTGCTTCTGATATTATATCAGTAATATTTGTAACTGCTGAATGCGATTCTAAAATAAATCACACACAGCCAAGTTTTTTCACTATTTTGAGTTTATTCCGGTTATAGGACTTTATTTAACATTTCCTACAAACTTTACTTTTATTTACAGTAGGTCTGTTAGTCGTAAAGGAGGAAGACTTGCCACTATTATATGTAGCACTTTATGTGGAACGTAGTCGTAACTTTTTTTTCTTTCTTCGAGTTTCGCTCTTTTTTTTTTTTAAAATATTGATTGTAACTTCCAATGCAAGTTGGTCGTATCGTCAGGGACAATTTAATTATCGTGAATATCGTTCATTAAGAGCTGTGTGATTCGACAAAATTCCATCTGTTCCAATTCCTGTCAGCTTCCAACATTCACGAAGAGCACAGGCAATCTGATTACCAAATCAGAAAACCTCTTATTTAGGTTTTTTCTTGTTTCAATCAAGGACCGTTCTTTATTTGTGCGATATTGACTATTCGTGTGTGATTCATACACTTCTTATCGCGAGAATGAGTAATCGCCACTGTTGGACTCGAATTACACAAAAAAAAAAACGAAATATCACCGCCACTTCTGAGTTGCAGTTGTATAACGTGACCTTAAAGTCAGCAACTGTCAGATAATGAATCCACTAGCAAAATCTCATTTAATTGTGGTCACACGTCACACAATGTATTCCCATATTACAAAAAAGGCGCACGTCGCTTCTCGTCATGGTATCAAAATTATGGGGCAATAGCTTTATATACTCTAGGCTATATCTCAACTTATTTATACTAAGCACTTTATGAAGCACTAACTAAAAACATTCACGATTACTTCTCTTCTAGGTCTATCAGAAGAGTTCAGTCACTTCTAAACATCATCGCACTCGGATATATAAAATATCCATCCATCTCCAAACAAAAGTCCAACTCACATGTATCTTAGAGTGGGCCTACACGTCTACAACCCTTACTTACAGGAAACAATAGGATCCTGTGTCCGACAAAGTTGGATGTACGTTCCTGTATTCCAGCAAATGAAATTGAATAGGTACCACATAGGTGAACCCATTCCTTCAGTTTAATTGGTAGTATCGTGGCTTAAATAGATCTCCCTAGTGAATGCTAAAGCACTCACGAACTATTGATTGGCGACTCCATGTAGTGTTGTGTGCACAACGACCATATACGCGAAATTGGAAGGGAGGTCAGCGTTGGCCGTAATATTGACAGTTTATTGATAGCAAAATCTATTTTCAATCACATAATGATCATCTTCAGTGCTGTGGTGTACAAATTAAACTCATAGGCACTGGTATCAAGTTATAATCAGCAACCAAAGCTAAGAAACGATCACAATAATGAGCTATTGTGATCGTTTCTCAGTTTTGGTTAGTGATAATAACTTGATACCAGTGCCTATGAGTTTAATTTGTACACCACAGCACTGAAGATGATCACTATGTGATTGAAAATAGATTTTGCTATCAATAAACCATCAATATTACGGCCAACGCTGACCCCCTTCTAACTCACGAACTAGTTACAAATATCTGGAACTTGTTTTCTTGGAAAGCACTCACGAACTGATTACAAATACCCGGAACCTAGTTTCCTGGAATCCGACAAAATTCCGAGCCAGCATGCTGAAGCACATCGTGCTAGTCCCAGCCCGATCGCGATGCTTATGGGCGACCTTTGGAATGAGCTGTAGCACCAGCACTCTCTATAGTTTGCTGCACAGATGTTAACGCACAGTCATCCTCGTACAAGTTTTCTACAACAAATTTATACGAATGCTCAGACAACCACTCAAACAATATTTTATGCGATTCCATTTGGTTACTTACGTTGTTTCACCTGACTTTGCAAAAGTTGGAGGCGTCGAGTAAACCACTTTTGTACGGCAAAAACCTTCTTACAAAGTACACCACTTCACCTAGAATCAAACGTTAATGTGAATTGCCTATACGTCAGGGGAAATGACGACATCCATTATTCCTTAATGCATGATATCAAGAAGACTGTGTATGGCAGGAAATTTAAAAATTAAGGATGGTGGATAACAGAAAGCTGGAACTATAAATAAGAGATGGTGGTAAATTTAAAAATTAAATTTGGCGGGAATTCGTAATACAGCTGTACTTTGTCACACTTCCCCCTCCATCCTCCTTTCCGCCAATCGGAGCCTAGAACATTACAAACTCTCAAAATGAAACAGCCAGCCATAGTCGAGTGTGTCCAAAAGTATTCGAAGGTACTGAATTTATTGCGCCAATTTCAAATGCATTAATGCAATAGTTGTATGAAAGAGATCTTGCGTATGTGCAAAGTTCTATTTCTGTACCATACTCATAGATGGTGTAAGGCACAAAGAAGTCCCACATAAATTATATGCCACTTTTCAATTGATGTATGACGCGTTTCAGGTGTCACAAAGCAGACAGGCAAACATCCATAACACTGAACTCACTGACTGCTCATTTTCTTTGCTCCGACAAGCCTCGTATTGATGACATCCAATGAACTTCGCAATCGGCTTGGTATAATGTGACACGCAAGCCACACTGCGATACGCACATCAACCCTGCTGGTGATTTAATGTACAGCTTAAAGTGTACTTCTCTAAGAGAATTATCACAGTAAACAGTGTTATTCTCACATCTAAAACTCGTGTGATATCCAAGTCAGTAAACCTTATACAGGGTGAGTCACTAACTGTTGCCACCTTCAATAACTCCGAATGTATGATAGTAGCTGAAACTTTTGTGGGACAAATGTTGCATGGGACAAAGGGGGCCACAGTATGACGTTGGATTTTTGTTGCTAGGCGTGGTCGCGTCAGAGAAAGATCAACTTTGCTTTTTAAATGGGATGTTAGAGTTTGATACTTATTTTCTGATAGCAGCTATCGAGACGAATCCAATCATGTGTAACAGTAAGGTCAACGAAGGTCAAAAAGCTGTCAGGAACATCCATTTACACAAGGTGTTCAAAGTTATGACCATTGGTATTAATGCAGTGTTGTCATCTTCTTATCATGGATTGAGTGGTATTCCTAATCACCAAATAAGCGTCAAACGAAAAAACTACAAAGACCGAAACTTGTCTAGCTTGAAGGGGGAAACCAGATGGCGCTATGGTTTGCCCGCTAGATGGCGCTGCCATAGGTCAAACGGATATCAACTGAATTTTTTTAAATAGCAACCCCCATTTTTTATTACATATTCGTGTAATACGTAAAGAAATATGAATGTTTTAGTTGGACCACTTTTTTCGCTTTCTGATAGATGGCGCTGTAATAGTCACAAACATATGGCTCAAAATTGTAGACCAACAGTTGGTAACAGGTAGGTTTTTTAAATTAAAATACAGAACTTAGGTACGTTGGAACATTTTATTTCGGTTGTTCCAATGTCACACATGTACCTTTGTGAACTTATTATTTCTGAGAACGCATGTTGTTATAGCGTGATTACCTGTAAATACCACATTAATGCAATAAATGCTTAAAAATGATGTCCGTCAACCACAATGCATTTGGCAAAACGTGTAACGACATTCCTCTCAACAGCGAGTAATTTTCGCACGTGCATTGACAGTGTGCTGACGCATGTTGTCAGGCGTTGTCGGTGGATCACGATAGCAAATATCCTTCAACTTTCTCCACAGAAAGAAATCCGTGGACGTCAGATAAGTTGAACGTGCGGGTCATCGTATGGTGCGTCGACGACCAATCCACCTGTCATGAAGTATGCATTTCAATACCGCTTCAACTGCACGCGAGCTATGTGCCGGACATCCATCATGTTGGAAGTGCATCGCCATTCTGTCATGCAGTGAAATAACTTGTAGTAACATCAGTAGAACATTACCTAGGAAATCAGCATACATTGCACCATTTACAGTGCCATCGATAAAATGGAGGCAAATTAACCTTCCTCCCATAATGCCGCACCATATATTAACCCTCCAAGGTCGCTGATGTTCCACTTGTCGCAGCCATCGTGGATTTTCCGTTGCCCTATAGTGCATATTATGCCGGTTTACGTTATCGCTGTTGGTGAATGACGCTTCTCCGCTAAATGGATCGCGTGCCAAAAATCTGTCATCGTCCAGTAATTTCTCTTGTGCCCAGTGGCAAAACTGTACACGACGTTCAAAGTCGTTGCCATGCAATTCCTGAAGCATAGAAATATGGTACGGGTGCAATCGGTGTTGATGGAGCATTCTCAATACCGACGTTTTTGAGATTCCCGATTCTCGCGCAATTTTTCTGCTACTGATGTGCGGATTAGCCGCGACAGCAGCTAAAACACCTACTTGGGCGTCATCATTTGTAGCAGGTCGTGATTGACGCGTCACATGTGGCTGAACACTTCCAGTTTCCTTAAATAACGTAACTATCCGGCGAACTGTCCGGACACTTGGATGATCTCGTCCAGGATACCGAGCAGCATACATAGCACACGCCCGTTGGGCATTTTGATCACAATACCCATACATCAACATGATACCGACCTTTTCCGCTATTGGTAAACGGTCCATTTTAACACGGGCAATGTATCACGAAGCAAATACCGTCCGCACTGACGGAATGTTACGTGATACCACGTACTTATACGTTTGTGACTATTACAGCGCCATCTATCACAACGAAAAAAGTGGTCCAACTAAAACATTCATATTTCTTTACGTACTACACGAATATGTAATAAAAAATGGGTGTTCCTATTTTAAAAAAACGCAGTTGATATCCGTTGGACCTATGGCAGCGCCATCTAGCAGGCCAACCATAGCGCCATCTGGTTTCCCCCTCCAAGCTAGACGAGTTTCGTTCTTTGTAGTTTTTTCAAGAACCAAAATGGTTCAAATGGCTCTGAGCACTATGGGACTTAACATCTGAGGTCAACAGTCCCCTAGACCTTAGAACTACTTAAACCTAACTAACCTAAGTACATCACACACATCCATGCCCGAGGCAGGATTCGAATCCGCGACCGTAGGAGTCGCGCGGATCCTGACTGAAGCGCCTAGAACCGCTCCGCCACCCCGGCCCTCGTAGTTTTATCGTTTGACACTTATTTCGTGAGATATTTGGCCCGGTCACTATCAATGGACCACCCTGTAGAAGCATGTGCTCTGACAATTCTCTCTCGTATATAGTGCAAACAGCAAACATTCGCCGAATACGGCGTATCCATCTAACATGCCACTGACATGTAAACACCATTCGACGGTTTCGCAATACAACACTAATAGGGTTAGTAAGGCTAGTATCGTTGAAACAAGCGAATATGAAAGATGTATTCGTTCGAGGAACAACTAGATAAGCTCCTAATTTACGGAGAAGGCGAACGAAATTTAGTGAGAACTATAGACTTATTCGCTGAAGGATATCCTCATCGTACTCACCCTACACGTGGTATATTTCAATATGTGTATGATAAATTGGGAGCAACTGGATCTTGAAGGCATCGGAAACATTGTAAGTAGGCCGTTTATGTTTTCTTATTGGCAACGTTACGTAGCGCTCTGTATGAAAATCACTGGCTGTGTTGTGTGCAGTCTGTGGCTAGTTTGCATTGTTGTTTGCCATTGTAGTGTTGGGCAGCGGCAGCTGGATGTGAACAGCACGTAGCGTTGCGCAGTTGGAGGTGAGCCGCCAGCAGTGGTGGATGTGGGGAGAGAGATAGCGGAGTTTTGAAATTTGTAAGACTGGTTGTCATGAACTACTATATATATTATGACTTTTGAACACTAGTAAGGTAAATACATTGTGTGTTCTCTATCAAAATCTTTCATTTGCTAACAATTCATATCAGTAGTTAGTGCCTTCGGTAATTTGAATCTTTTATTTAGATGGCAGTAGTGACGCTCGCTTTATTTCAGTAGTTCGAGTAACGAAGATTTTTGGTGAGGTAAGTGATTTGTGAAAGGTATAGGTTAATGTTAGTCAGGGCCATTCTTTTGTAGGGATTTTTGAAAGTCAAATTGCGTTGCACTAAACATATTGTGTGTCAGTTTAAACAGAGTCATGTATAATTTTTCAAAGGGGACGTTTCATATGGCGACCCTGCCACGATACCTCACTGGAATCTTCTGATTTTTTTTCTTGTAGCTTGTGTAATTAGTGTAGCTATTGTTTATTGCTAGCGCATAATTGTACAGAGAATCTCCTTTGTAGTTGCTTTTGTTGTGGCATGCATGTAGATTTGCACCAAGTATTTCGCAGCTGCTCTTGCAATTAACTAGATATTATTTTCAGTGCTATGTTAAAATGTTCTCTTATTTTTGCTCTTCAAATTGTGTTTTTCTGAGTTATCGTGTGAAATATTGTGACAATAACGGCGTGTGAAAAACGTAATACTAGGCTCCAAAGTAAACTGAGAAATGGCAGTGAAGACGAAAGCAGTGTGTTAGCGCCACCATGTAATGAATTAACTAATATCCAAAGTAGTAATTTGGTAACTGTGCATAGGGAAATGGAGCGGGCGTCAAATAATAGTGTAGACAGTGAAACAGGTAGTGAACAGGGAAGCATTATCGATCGATCGGTCGGCAACAGCTCGCCTCAGGAATCGGGAATGACAGAACACAATATTGCAAATACTGTAGACTCAGATTTTGGGTTCTCACCGTTTTCTCAAATGAGTCAAGACACATTTTCCGCTTGTCAAAATGTGATTGTTGCCGGTGCAAATTCACTGCCAAAAAGCACTGAAGAACATGTTTCAGACACCAGTGCATTGTTATTACAATTAATGCAACAAATGGGACAAAAGCTTCAAAAGTTAGACACAATGGAACATAATCAGAGACAAACACAGGAAAAGCTTCAAAAGCTAGCCACAATGGAACAAAATCTTTAAAAGTTAGACACAATGGAACAAAATCTTTAAAAGTTAGACACAATGGAGCAACACTAGAGACAAACACAGCAACAGTTAGACGCAATGGAACAAAATCTTCACACCACGCTTGAACAAACACGTGAAGATTTAACTACTGAGTTACATAAAATAGAATCGAAATGTCAAAAAGTCTGTAATGACGTAAAAACACAAATTTGTGAGCATTTCCAACCTATTTTTTCGCGTCATGAAAATGCATTACAGAATCACGAAGCAGCCATAAAAGAACTGCAAACTATTGTTCATGAAAATCATGAGACCTTGCAAGCTATAATGAACTCAGTTGCATCTACCGATTCGGTTCTGCAACTTGCAAAAACTCAGGAAAACTTAATGGACACAGTAGAAAGACACATGGAGGAAATTACTTCATTATCAGAGAAAGTAGTTGAACTTTTGGATCAGCTAAATAATTTATCTACGAAGGTAGATGATAATCTGAATGACACAAAACCAGTAGTCTTTAATGATACAGAAGAGTGCGAACAAATTAGGAAATTCAAACAAAATCAGAATCAAATTAATACGCAACACCAAAGAGAAATCCAGGATGTACAAGATCAGCTGACACAGGTAATACAAGAATTACGTATTTCAGAGGCCACTCGCGCTCCAATACGGGAAGAGGGACATAGAAATACGGAACAGCCACAAGATAATAACTCAGGGCACTTCGGAAATTATGAAAAAAATTGGCAAGGTACACCGAATTTTGAGATGGAACCGCCGAAACGACGTAACAATGACCGACATGCGACTCGCCGACATGATGATTTTGACTATAAGCTGTTCATTACTACACGTAAATTCAAAACATTTAAGAATTCTGGCAACGACATTCATCCACAAGCATGGCTCAATCAATTCTATCATTGTTTTCCTCCCAACTGGTCATTAGAGCACTGATTAGAATTAATGTGTGGCTATTTAGAGAATGAACCAGCTGTAAGAATGCGATCGGTCATTCACGATTGCCACAGTGAAGGAGAATTTTACCATGCCTTCCTCTCAGCATATAGGTCTCAAGCTACACAAGACCGAGTAAAACATAGCATCATAATGATGAAACATTTCGAACAATCTGAATTTTCCAGTGTTATGAAATATTTTGAAGACATGTTGCAGAAGAATCAGTACCTGTCAAACCCATAAAGCCCCTCAGAACTTATCCGCATTTGCTTAATCAAATTACCTGAACATTTATGACATATTATTTTGGCAGGACGTTGCAAAGACGACATTGAAGCTTTTCAGGGACTCTTACAAGAATTAGAAATTGACACTGACAATCGCAGAACGCGAAAACAGGAACACAAGAATCACAGGTCACATCCGTCGCAATTCCGCGATGAAAGAAATAATAACTGGACACGACAAGGCTATTCTCACAACAAATATCGTGACCAAAACAGACACCACCTGTATGACAACCGTTGGCAGAGTAGTAATAATTACAGGGAAAGATCACCTCTCCGCAGTAGTGACTATCACAGAGACAATCAGAGAAACAGACAATTTGGGAACCAAAATAATTATTATCAAGGGAGACAGAATAACTTTGGACGCAACAGTCCAGCGCGCAGTTACGATTCAGGGAGAAATTCTCCACCACGTGACCGACAAGAAGGAAACTATGGAATCTACCGACATGACGACAGACGATATGATCGTAACAACAGACCTGAATTGCATCAGAACTGGCGGGATTCAAACAGAGCAGGGCCCTCTCGACAAGGTGAATTTGTAGAAATTAGGTCTCCAAATCCCAATAACGACACGCGCCAACAAAGACACAATATGCAATGACTCATACCGTTGGTAGCCACAAAACGTTCTTATGAAACTGACGACACAGCTGCCGTAGCTAGTAATTACGTAAAAATGGAAGACATTAGGGACATCTTACTCCAGGAGCACGATGTAAAACATAACAACATTGCATACCCTGTGATTTACATTACAGTAAATGACGTAAAATTTACGGCAGTACTTGACTCCGGCAGTTCCATTTCAGTAATTAGTGAAACAGCCTTTAGCAAATGCAACAAATCGAACGATTGTCCCACACTTCCTTTACGTAAGATTAAATTACAAGGTGCAATCTTTGGAAAAAGTGTAGATGTACGCCAACAACCCAACTTAGAACTCTTTTGTCAAAGCCACAGCTTCTCTATGAACTTTCTTATTGTTCCATTATTGTCGACGGAAATTATATTGGAAGTAGACTTTTTGAATGAATACAAAGCAATCTTAAACTTTCACGATGCTGAAATAAGTTTAGAGAAAGAAGGAAAATCAATTACTTTGAAATGTGAAGACTGGCTCTCAAACCATGACGAGGAAATTAACCGGCTTTACCTTCTGCTAGACAACACTTCGGGATTTTCGACGAAACTTGACACTAATAATCACTCTGCAAGTACTGACAGGGATGATATCGACGGCGTATTTGATACTGATGAATTAATTCAGAATAAAACTCTAACAATTGAGAACTGTAATGACATTGATAGGCAGGACCTTTTTGAGATTTTACAAGCACATTCCACAGTTTTTATTCACAAAACTGGAACAATCAAGGGATTTCAATACCAAATTCGTGTTCGTGAGCATACTAAATTTTGTGTTAGACCATACATAATTCCAGCACATTATAGGGACCGTGTTAGAACAGAAACACAATCTATGATTGACGAGGGCATTATTGAGCCTGCAGTAAGCTCATACAACAATCCATTACATGTTGTTGAGAAGAAAAATGGATCGATCAGACTTGTCTTAGATTCGAGACAAATCAATGCTATCATCATTCCTGAAACAGACAGGCCGCAAACGATGGAAGAACTTCTTCAAAATTTTAATGGCGTAAAAGTGTTGTCTTCTATTGATCTCAGATCCAGCTTTTATCAGATCGAACTTCATCCAGAATGTAGAAAATACACAGCTTTCCTTTGTTTCGGCGTTTGTTATCAGTTTCGGAAACTTCCTTTTGGTTTGAACATTTCTTCGGCAGCATTCATTCGCAGGCTAAATTGCATATTACCTGAGTTCTTAAAACGTCACATCACCTTATATGTGGACGATATTCTGATAGCAGAAGCCTCATGGGAACAACACAATCGCATCCTCAACAGCGTGTTACATATTTTTGCAGAATCTGGCATTACAGTAAACTTGGAAAAGTCTGCATTCGGTAGGACAAAGGTGAAGTTTTTTGGACATAGTATTTCTTCTGAAGGCATTCAGCCGGATCCTGAAAAGTTAGAAGCAATAAGAGCCATTCCACTTCCATCCACAAAAAAACAAGTCCGCAGTTTTCTAGGTTTTGTAAATGTTTACCGTCGTTTTCTGAATATGCAAATTCTAGTTACACCAAAACTTTGTTCTCTCACTGGAAAAAATACTATTTGGAACTGGGATGAACAAGCACAGTTGGAATTCAATTCTTTGAAAGAATCGCTACTTAACGCGCCAATACTAGCTCATCCAGATCTGTCACAAGATTTCTGCCTTAGCACGGATTCTTCTAAAGTCTGTCTTGGTGCCCATTTATTTCAAGAAGCCACAGGAAATGACACTACTGTTCAGAAAACCATTGCTTTTGCTAGCCGAGTGCTAACAAAATCAGAAAAAAATTATTCCGTTACTGAATTAGAAGCTTCAGCTATCGTTTGGGCATTTAACAAATTCCGTTTCTTTCTTTCTGGTAAACACGTAAAAGTATATAGTGATCATCGTGCATTAGAAATTTCTTATGTCTTCAAAATTAAATCATGACAGGTTAAAACGTTGGGCATTGTTTCTGCAAGAATTCCACTTCACAATAGTCTACATTCCCGGCAAGGAGAACATTGTTGCAGACGCACTGTCACGCGCACCGGCTGGGCTTGAGAAAAGTAACACAAAAGGCAACCTCGAGAAAAATGTCAGTATTCTTTACATTCAGAAAGTCGCCTTTGAAAACTTCATCACCACATCTTTAAAGGACATTGCTCATGAACAAGATAAAGATCCGATTTGGAAAGACATCAAAAGTAAATGGCATGAAAAGACACTCACTCAGATTCGGCATTATTACCTGGTTAGAAACAATATACTCTTCAAACGTTGCACTGTTGATGACAACCTATGGGTGCTTTGCATTCCAGACGATTTTGTTAATAAGCTCATTTGGTACATTCATTTCAGCTACGCACATTTTGGTCCACGAAAATGTTATCATATTCTTCGAACGACTTGTTATTTTAACAATATGGAAAAGAGAATTCGAAGAGTCTTGTCTATTTGTAAACTGTGTCAAAAGGCGAAACCATCTACTATCTCACATCGTGCTCCGTTGTTTCTTATCATTCCTTCTAAATTAAAAGAATTTGCTGCTGTTGATCTCTTGGGACCGCTTGTCAGAATATCTAATGGATTTTCGTATGTTCTAGTCGCTGTTGAACTTACTTCAAAATTTGTTTCTTTCACACCGTTACGTAAAACCACTGGATGGTCCGTATCCAACGCCTGTGCTAAAAAATTTTTACGTGAAGTTGGACACGTTAGTAAAGTCATTTCCGATAACGGACCTCAATTCAGATCTGGTGTTTGTTCACGCATGCTTCGGAACCATAAAATCAAACCTGTTTTTATTTCATTGTACTCACCACATTGTAACCTCTCCGAATGTATTATGAAAGAAATCAATAAGCTTTACAGACTTTATTGTCACAGAAAGCATCAGCATTGGGACAGATATTTACACTCATTTCAAAACGTGCTGAATGAAATGCCTCATGACTCCACTGTTTTACCACCTACTCTTGTACTGAAGAATGAAGAACCACCGAACAGAATCAGAGAGCTTGTACTTTTCCCGAATACACGTAAACTTCGACACAAAGACATAATTGACTTGGCTATTAAAAATATAAAATCTGCAGCAGACAAAAGGAGAAAACTACACGGTTAAGCAAATGCAAAGAAATTATATACTGGTCAGAAAGTTCTCATTGAAGTTCATTCATTGTCACATAAGAAGAAACACTTGAGTCACAAATTCTTTCTAGTTTGTAATGGACCTTACAGAATCCGACGTATACCACATGATAATTTGGTTGAAGTTGAAACTCTGTGTACTAGGAAGAGTAAAGGTTTACACCACTTTTCACATGTAAAACCGTTTATTGAAAGATAATCTGCTTTTTAACTTTGTCTTTGCCATATAACTTTTCACTTTACATTACCAGTATGCTTTGTCAGACTTAGAATCTGTTAACATGCAACAGTGTTTGAAGTTAAACATCCAGTCAAGAACCAAGAGAACTTATTTAAACAGAAATTACGAATGCATTGTTATAGTGAACAGACGACACAGTGTTGTTATTTGTACATTCTTGCTTGTTAGTTGCACGATCACGTATCAACTATAAGGCTCACATACTTAGAACATATACCAGCACTGCTAATGAGATTTTCATGCAACATTTTACTTTACTTGAAAATAAATTCTGGATTTAAAGTACTTTCAGTGAGATAGCAGATGACACAGTGGTTAGTTTATGTGACAGCTACACGATTTTATCACGACGCTACTAATGAGTGACAATTTACAATGTTGCTTTTTCAGTGTTTCTGTTTTATATCTGCACAGTTTTTCTGTATTATTCTGGATAGTAAAACATGTTTTAGTAGTAACTTTTGTGGTATAGCTACAATGAGACTGCCTTTTCCGTAGCACAACAATATATTACAGCACAGTACCTTCTTCATCATGGCAATAAGCGTAATAACTAAGATATCTATACGCAAAGCATTTCACTTTTGTTTATCATGAGGTAAGTACATTGACTTCTGCACAACTTAGCTTTCGGAGGACAACAACTACGACACTTCCACAGAGATTATCTTACAACAAGATGCACAGTTTAGCGCTACAGTACATGTATTTGAGTGATTAATTTTATACTTACAACATTTATTTTTAAAGGTTTTTGAATTACAAAGAAAGTTTTCCGTGATATATTTTATTCCATTACAATAATCTGTAACACCTGAGGGTATAATTACATTAATCCTCAGGGGGGTACATGCCTACTTTGTGTACCATGTATTTGGCAAGCACAAGGAGCCCTAGCTAATATGCTATTTGCTTACACAACTTTAGACATCGGTACCATATTCCTCTAACACAGAATTACACAGCTATCTGATTATTTAACAGAGAAACAAACATTTTTTTTACTACATCAGTGATACATGTTTACACAATTACACAGTTGGATAACTTCACACTTATGAAACTGTATTTTGTCTGTACTTTGTGAACTGTTCATATTTTTTCAGAACCATTGTGATACTATGAGAGCTTTGAATGATGTATTTGGTATGGGATCATGATTTTTAAAGTACGTTTGAGGTAGATGACACTTTTGACATGAGCAGAGAATTTCTTTAGGTTTTGGAATTATTGAAGGAAGCTACGATGATTTTGAGATTTGGCTGAGGTTTTAAGAGGTTATGATGACGATGTGTATTACGCTGTTGCGGTATGTTTATGATCAATAAGCTGATGCTATATGAGGAATTTGCTTATGCTACGTATTTATTATGATGAAATATTGAAGAAGTGTCGACGAATATGTATAAGTGTAATAAGGTAAGGAATAATGAGTAGTGGTTAGGGACTCTGACTTGTGAAAAAGAATGTTGAAAACCAAGAATCGTACTTTAAGAGTTATGAAATGTGTGTAAATGCGTGAATGTACCACAATGCCTACAAAAATTTTTTGGACACTGTTATATTTACAGCATTTTGTTTCTGCAGATTTGTAATGCAAATTCTAGACCTGTGCAATTTTTTAGACACCTGGAGAAAAAGCCATTAGTGTGTGCCTTTTGAGAGCCACAGGTAAAAAAAAAAAAAAAAACAAAGGGAGGCCATAACTCTCGCTATTGACGTTTCTTTGTAGAAAGCATCGCAAATACGACACACTCAAACTTGAAAACATATGATTACACTGTGGAGCTCTTAATTTATGATATTTACTGAAATGCCTAATGAAATAATGAGAAACATTTTACATTTATTGTCTTTCTAGTTGAGAGATTCTTTTGCCTTTGGAGACGCCATTTGCCTAGTGAATGACATTTCATGCATTGCTCTATATAGGCTATATATATTTGCTCATTTCGTTCAATATCTAGGTTCTAGCTGCACTGCAGCATTGGTTACTATAAAATTTAATAGATGTACTAATATCACTATTTTCTGTCTACAGACCCAGGAAAGAATACATTTATGATGTACTTTCTTAGAAAAGAGAGCACAAATAGACATTTCCCTTCACAGGAACTGCATAAATAATTTTTTAAACGATTTGGTAACTTGTCTGCTACAGTAACTTATCGTGATGCATCACTCTAGTGTTAAGATGTGACATAGGTATTAGACATGGCCATCTTTAGTGTAATATTTTTTTCTGATTGAGCTTTGTCGTGTTTAGATATAAGTTATTGCATTTGCTGCTGCTGCTTGCCAGGCATAGTGCTAATAAATTTCACTTTGTATTACTCTGTTAAGCTAGTTTTACTACTGATTTCTTTTTCTTGTTGCTGCACATTGGCTCATATTAGTTGTAATGTTGCATTGCTTGGTAATTTAGATTTATTGCAGCTTGCTTTGACAATTTCCATTTTTTTCATTGCTGTTTGTATTAATTGTTTTATGCTGCTGCATTGCCTCGTCCCTTAGTTTAGCATCTGAGCTCAGTAGATTTAAGTTAGCTTAAGAGGGGGTAGACTATATAAGAGAATGAGTTGCGAAGAATTGGAAGAAATGCATTGACAAGTTTTACGAAAAAATTATAGAAAGCGGGTATAGATAGCACTTTTTGAAATAATGAAGAACGAAGGGAGTTCTCCAAGAAGTAAAGAAAGTTTTGTTTGCAAGATACTGCAGTAAAACAAACCCTGTCCTTTCCCTTTCTGTTATTCCGCTATGTGTTTGTGTACTCTTGTATATTTGTGTTCTTCCTGTCTTTATGTGTTTATCTGATGAGCGTTACATTGTAGAATTTTTCTGATAATATATGATATTTACTTTGAAAAGATGTTCAGACATTATTTATTCTGTTTTGTTGCTCATATGTGAAGGTGATGTTTCAAAAGTTATTCTGATCTTTTATGTATGTACTTATGTCATAATTCCTGTAACACTGATATATATGTTATTTCGATTCTTTTGTAAAGCCTGTATTACTACAAATGTTATCTGTATTGTTATGTTCTTTAATGATGTATTTTGTACCTTTGTAATTGTATTCTTATGTTATAAAATTGTAATTGACACCACTTCATCAAATTAAGTAACTTGTAAGTTACATTTCACTGCAGACATTTCTGTTGGTCATAGTATATGGACAATATGTGAGAAGTAGGGACTGTTTGTGTTTGCACGTGTGTTAATAATTCAGCAAGGGACTGGATAACAGCATTACTGGTTCTAAGGACAATTTCAAAAACTTTGTGAGTGCACAAGTGGTGGTTTATGGACTTGCTATATTGTCCGCAAGACTCTTCGATGGTGATCGTGCACCTGCACAGTTGCAACAGATGGCTGCTGGCCGTCTCTACAAGGACTACAGTGGGTCTGCATCTTTGATGGCCCACCAATACCGTAATCTCTACCAGGACTACAGTGGATCTACTTGTGATGACCTACGTACCAATATTCTTCAAAACTTCGATTGACTCTGCGGTGGGTTTGCTCTGTTGTGGCCCATTACCTGTCTGCATGTCAAGAGTCAGCACTGTCTTTTCGTTGAAAGGACAACACTACTTCTTCAAGACTGCATGGAAATCCACTACTTCCGTGTGCATTTTCTTCTACTGCTCAGACTTTGAGAAAAACACTGCTATTTTACTGTGATGAACGATCAGGACTGTCTTTATGGACTGTGAGAAAATTTTAGCTTTTGACCAACATTGTATCAATAAGTGTGTGCATTTGATTTCTTTGTTATTGTAATTGTGAAAAAAATTTTAACAAATATGTATTGGCCAGTGCCCAAAAAAATTGTAAAATTTTTTGTGGGGAGCATGGGGGCTATGTAAGTAGGCTGTTTATGTTTTCTTATTGGCAACGTTACGTAGCGCTCTGTATGAAAATCACTGGCTGTGCTGTGTGCAGTCTGTGGCTGGTTTGCATTGTTGTTGGCTATTGTAGTGTTGGGCAGTTGGCTGTTAACAGCGCGTAGCGTTGCGCAGTTGGAGGTGAGCCGCCAGCAGTGGTGGATGTGGGGAGAGATATGGCGGAGTTTAGAAATTTGTAAGACTGGTTGTCATGAACTGCTATATATATTATGACTTTTGAACACTAGTAAGGTAAATACATTGTTTGTTCTCTATCAAAATCTTTCATTTGCTAACTATGCATACCAGTAGTTAGTGCCTTCGGTAGTTTGAATCTTTTATTTAGCTGGCAGTAGTGGCGCTCACTGTATTGCTGTAGCTTGAGTAACGAAGATTTTTGTGAGGTAAGTGATTTGTGAAAGGTATAGGTTAATGTTAGTCAGGGCCATTCTTTTGTAGGGATTTTTGAAAGCCAGATTGCGTTGCGCTAAAAATATTGTGTGTCAGTTTAAACACAGTCATGTATAATTTTTCAAAGGGGACGTTTCATAACATATCTGGCAAAGGAACGTTACTACCGGGGAAACGGAAATTGGTACTCTTGTCACTGTGGTTCGAGATTCTTGTGTTACCAGAACCATTTGCTTGGGTAGATCAGGTGGTACAGCTCTTGCCCGCGAAAGGCAAAGGTCTCGAGTTCGAGTCTCGGTCCGGCACACAGTTTTAATCTGCCAGGAAGTTTCATATCGGCGCACACTCCGCTGCAGAGTGAAAATCTCATTCTGGAAACATCCCCTAGGCTGTGGCTAAGCCACGTCTCCGCAATATCCTTTCTTTCAGGAGTGCTAGATCTGCAAGGTTCGCAGGAAAGCTTCTGTTAAGTTTAGAAAGTAGGAGACGAGGTACTGGCAGGAGTAAAGCTGTGAGGACGGGGCGTGAGTCGTGCTTGGGTAGCTCAGTTGGTAGAGCTCTTGCCTGCGAAAGGCAAAGGTCCCGATTTCGAGTCTCGGTCCGGCACACAGTTCTAATCTGCCAGGAAGTTTCTTCCTTGTGTTAGTTCGCGTCAAATCTCGAGGGAATCTGGCATGAGCCAGAGCAGTGTTGATCGTGTTCTGCATCGCCATAAATATTATCCTTACCATGCCAGTCTCCACCAAGAATCAACTGGTACGGATTGTATGCGTCGCACTGAATTCTGCCGATGGGCTCAACTTCAGATTCAGAGGGATGACACATTTCTTAATTTGGTTTTATTTACTGATGAGGCTACATTCATGAACCGTGCATTATTGGGCAACTGAAAATCCATGTTGCCTGCGGCAAGTTGCACGCCGAAAACCGTGGTCAGTGAATGTATGGTGTGGGATTCTCTGTAGGCCCCGATTTCATAGAAGGGAATCTTAATGGTACGGAGAACACCACATTCCTGCAAGAAATATTCGATCTGTTATTGAAGAAATACCTTTAGGAACAAGGAACGGAATGTGGCACGAACACGACGGGTGTCAGGCACATTTTTTGCTGATGGCTAGAAATGAGTTGCAGAGACAGTTCCCAAATTATTGGATTGGACGCGGAGGAGATGTGTCGTGGCCGGCTCGTTCGCCAGACTTGAGCTTCTGGATTTTTTCTTGTCCGGATTCGTAAAAGATATTGTTTCTAAATACGTTCCAACTACACCTGAAGATGTGCGAGAGAGCACTGCAGAGTATGTGCCTCGATAAGTTCCGATGTGATGAGGAATACCAATCAATCCATGAGAGAAGGATTGCAGCACTGCATTGATACCAATAGTCATCACTCCTGAACATCTTCTGTAAATGGACGTTCATGCCACCTTTTTGGCCTTCGTTGAACTTCGAAGACGTTACTGTTACACATCATTGGAGTCGTCTCTATAGCCGCTATACCAAACTACCGCATCCCATAAAAAAAAGCAAAGTTGACCTTGATATCTCTGAAGTGACCCCACCTAGCAACAAAAAACCAACATCACACTATGGCCCCCGTTGTCCATGCAACTTTAGTCCCACAAACGTTTCAGCTGTTATCATACTTTCGGAGTTATTCTTGGTGGCAATAATTAGTGACTCACTCTGTAGAGCCCCTATGCTCAGAAATTAGCTTCATCTTGCAGTTCAAAACGCTTTTTATCTTTTGATAACACATAGTGAATGCTGCACGTACTTCACGAGAATAAAATACTGTAAGATCGTCATTATTTTTGGGCGTTAGTGGGTGAGAGGCAGCTCCACTGCAACCGTGTGTGAGGCAAGCAGGCACCACAAAGCGGCCGGATCAAGCCGTGCAGTCCTGGTGACGTTGCAGAATAGACACGCTGCTACCAACCGGCCTGTGGAGCACATTCACACTGTTGGAGGTACTGACGGCCCATACCTGGAAGAAATGTATCTGCACAGCAAGCGTGCTGTTAACCAGTATAAATACTTTTGATTAGAGCACAGGCGTGTGCTGCATGGCAGCACTCTCAGCGACATTGGGTCCAAGTAAGTTTCCATCACGTTGTGGGCCAGTCAGCAGTCGACGCCGGTTTAGGCAGACATTTCCACTAGAATAGTTCTAAGTCTGCACATGTGCCCTTAAAAAGACAAGACAGATGACCCGTCTCCAAGTTCCACGGTAGCAACTGGATTCCCGTCTCGGAAGACAGTCGTTCGCAACCAGAGCAGCACCGCCAACATCTTTCCGCACCAGTTTGAGCTTCTAATCCAATAGCTGTGGATGGAAAGAGAATTCAGCTGACGTTCACGTCACTAACACAAGCACGTGCTGCCGAATGGTTAAACAGCAAAACGGCAAGCAGGAGTCAAATGACCATCCAACCGCTGCAACCTCCCGAAGTCGTCCAGCAGACACACGGCAACAGAGGGCTTATCTGGGGGTGTAGTAGGACCTCAATATTGTAGTCCAAGACTAAATAAAAGATGTCACATCTTGCATCCGAGTTCATAGCCACCCCTGGCCAGCACTATCACCTCCACAACCAGCCGCTCCAACTTCTCTATACAATAGTGGTCCCACTCACCTGGAAGGCTATGATAGAGAAGAAAGACACAGACGAATAGCTACGAAACGAGAGTTGCTATGCTTTCAAAGTCAGTCAGATATTATAGTGACCCCAGTATTAGCCTTATCTTGCAGTACAAAACGTTGTCATCTTCTGCTGTCCAACATGGAAACTATATAACACTTTGATTGAATAGCATACTGAACAGTAGTAATACACATTTGTACAGGCAAGAAATGAGGTTTCCTATGCTTTCAAAGTCAGCTGTACCTTAGAGACACTCGTGCTAGGTTATTAACTTTATCTCACAGCATAAAACGTTTGCCATGTTCTGCATATAAAGCTAAATCTTGCAGCCATAGACTGGTAACTACTGTCTTTGAACTGGATAATTTCCATAAATTGTGTCAGAGCTGTATGGGAGCTCTGTACAGTTAACCAGCTCTTCCCATGGGCTGTCAGTTACTGGTCAGGTGTTGGCTACTAGAGAGTGAAGGATGTCAACTACTCGGTATCATTTTCCATTGTAAATAAGCAAACGGGTAATAGGTTGTACATTTTAGCAACACACTAGGAGAACGTCTGCTTCTTTTACACACAATACGACTGAAGATTATGGCAGAGACGATGATGCAGCTAGATGGAGTCGATATCTCAAAGTATAATTTTAGATAAAATTACTTTTCAATAGACATGCAGTTTCGTGCAATTAGGAATCTATAAAATGAGACACACTTTGCAAGAAAAATGAAATTTCATATTAATATTTGAGCGTGTAAATTGCCTGTTTAACTTTTCAAAATATATACAACTTGATTATTTACAATGCCGCTATAAATTATAGGTTGGTAGACGAGCTTAATTCCATCTTGTACCACACGTCAAGTTCGTCTGCGTACATAAAAATTGGTTGCATAGCAGACATGGGTATTACCTCTCATCTAGGTTACTGCCAAAAGAGCATTTGTCGATGAGAATTAGCAAATTAAACAATATTATTCCCGAGTCAGACACTCGTCTGATGACAGAGTCAGTCAAATATTATAGTTACCCCACGCTAGAGGATTAACTTCTTTTTGCAGTTCACGTTCTGTTATTACACAGTTAAAACGTGACGCGAAAATTCCACTTCCTTTATTGTCCTATGTAATGTGTTGTAATGTGGTTGTATGGAAATTTACTGCCGTGTATCAACAGAGAGATGATGTCAGCTGCAACAGTGATGTCAGCCACTGGGGATTCAGCAACTAGGGAGGAAGTCAGATATTAGGAGTTCGGGGATGTCAGCTGCTACGTTGGAGGGGCTGTCATCTACTCAGGGATGTCACCCATTGTTGTATGTCAGCTACTGTGGGTGTCATCTACTGTGAGTGTGAACTCCAGGGCTGGGTGTCACCTACTGATGTTTTATTTGTTGCCACGCGAAACGTATCATATTTTGTACATTAACGTACAAATCGAGCTGCCCTCCTTTGAACATTATTGATATTGTCCGTCAGTCCTTTCTGGTAGGGATCCCAAACTGTGCAGCAATAGTCCGAAACGGGGTCGTTGTGCAACTGGTCTCTTTATTAGATCTGTTGCATATTCTAACAGTCATGGTCTGTCAATATGATGTGGCCTTTGTTCCGTCTTGCCTCCACAAAAATTTCTACATAATCATTGAACTTCAAGTTCTTTATAGCTGTAATCCTTAAAATACAGTTCTAAGATCCAGCAGTTGACATCCCTAGAAGCTGATATCTACACTACTGCCCATTAAAATTGCTACGCGACGAAGATGACGTACTACAGACGCGAAATTTAACAGACAGGAATAAAATGCTGTGAAATGCAAAAGATTAGCTTTTCAGAGCATTCACACAAGATTGGCGCTGGTGGCGACACTTACAACGTGCTGACATGAGGAAAGTTTCCAACCGATTTCTCATACACAAAGAGCAGTTGACCGGCGTTGCCTGGTGAAACGTTGTTGTGATGCCTCGTATAGGGAGGAGAAATGCGTACCGTCACGTTTCCGACTTTGACAAAGGTCAGATTGTAGCCTATCGCGATTGCGGTTTATCGTAACGCGACATTGCTGCTCGAGTTGATCGAGATCCGATGACTGTTAGCAGAATACGGAATCGGTGGGTTCAGGAGGGTAATACGGAACGCCGTGCTGGATCCCAACGGCCTCGTAGCACTAGCAGTCGAGATGAGAGGCATCTTATCCGCATGGCTGTAACGGATCGTGCAGCCACGTCTCGACCCCTGAGTCAACAGATGGGGACGTTTGCAAGACAACAACGATCTGCACGAACAGTTCGACGACGTTTGTAGCAGCATGGACTATCAGCACGGAGACCATGGCTGTGGTTACCCTTGACGCTGCATCACGGACAGGAGAGCCTGCGATGGTGTACCCAACGACGAACCTGGGTGCACAAATGGTAAAACGTCAGTTTTTCGGATGAATCCAGGTTCTGTTTACAGCATCATGATGGTCGCATCCGTGTTTGGCGACATCGCCGTGAACGCACATTGGAAGCGTATATTCGTCATCGCCATACTGGCGTACCACCGGGCGTGGTGGTATGGGGTGCCATTGGTTACTCGTCTCGGTCACTTCTTGTTCGCATTGACGGCACTTTGAACAGTGAACGTTACATTTCAGATGTGTTACGACTCGTGGCTCTACCCGTCATTCGATCTCTGCGAAACCCAACATTTCAGCAGGATAATGCGCGGCCGCATATTGCAAGTCCCGTACGGGCCTTTCTGGATACAGAAAATGTTCGACTGCTGCCCTGGCCAGCACATTCTCCAGATCTCTCACCAATTGAAAACGTCTGGCCAATGGTGGCTGAGCAACTGGATCGTTACAATACGCCAGTCACTAGTCTTGATGAACTGTGGTATCGTGTTGAAGCTTCATGGGCAGCTGTACCTGTACACACCATGCTAGCTCAGTTTGACTCAATACCCAGGCGTATCAACGCCGTTATTACGGCCAGAGGTGGTTGTTCTGGGCACTGAATTCTCATTATCTATGCACAAAAATTACGTGAAAATGTAATCACATGTCAGTTCTAGAATAATATTTTTGTCCAATGAATACCCGTTTATTATCTGCATTCCTTCTTGGTGTGGCAATTTTAATGGCCTGTGTGTAGTAAGGCTGTCATACCACGCAGCAGTAGGGCAAAGGGAGAGGGAAGTCTAGGCAGTCTCTTTAGTAGATCGGTTAGAATTTGTTACAGTAAGTGTTCTGTCATTACAACGCAACCTTTTCTAAATTATCCAATTTAGTAGCAGTTGTTACGTTTTACTAGTGAAGATTGGTAACTTACATTCATTTTCTGTCTTTCATGCAGCTGAACAATGAGTTTCGAGCGACAGTGCTCTCATCATCAGATTGCAAAACTTCGCTGATGAGATTAAATCGCTAACAAGTCTACCACACAATTCAGGCGTTTGTGAAATTAAACCAAATAAAAAAGCACTGCACTGCGGCTCCTCGACTTTCAGTAAAACCGTCGACCTCTGTCCGTATTTGTGCCATCTAACCTCGCACACCCCATCAGGCCATGACTGAGATTGCCCAGTTGATGAGTCGATAGAGGTCCGAATCTTGTCAAATGACATGTCCAATGTATCTCCATGTAAGTGCAGCTGTTTGCTCAGTATTAATACTGTTGTACTGGTCATCCACTACTCTTCATTTCCAAAGCTTGTTGTCTACGTTCGTCAGTCTCTGGCTGTTTAGTTAAAGTGATGTGCAAATTTATAATCGTGCATCTGCTTTGGTGATTGATCATCTTACCGAAATAATGCTTCACACTATACATCATTACTTTTGGTTTTTTTTTTTAAATTCTTTTTGACACTGCGAACTTTAAAAATATGTGCAACATTTTGCGAGATTATTCTGTAGTACGGCATTGCGCTGACCGCTATCTTCTCAAAGATGTTCTGCCTATTCATCCTACCTGCTCATCGGCACATTGGGTGCCCTGTGCATTTAGCTGACGATAAGCAGCTCCTACATAAAGCTGCGGATGGTATGAAACATCGCAAATTCCGGCATCAGTTGTCTGTTTCCTATAAACAGCACATCGTTACTTACTACCCTACCATTTAAAGTTGAAATCAAGGAATTGTAAATTTTGGTCAGTTTAGCTCCATGTCGAAATCAGTTACTTTCTGAGCATCATTCAACATTTTTACTAATACTCCCATATCCTACACAGAACTGTCAACAAGCAGCAGTGTAACGTCTGCGTAAAGTTCATAATAAATAAATTTAGCCACAAAAATTTGGTCAGACTTTAATACTTCCTCCTCTAGATCGCAGATAAAGATATTTCTATAGTCCCTGACTTTGATATAGGTTTTATGGATGATTTTTTGGCGTGAGGATAACATTCTCTAATTTGATAATTCTCCAAAACAAATGCACTTTAAGGGGAAGTTCTGGTTCACAGGCACGAATAAGCTCAGAACTTTCCTTTTACTACAGGGACTGTTTTCTTTAAAATGGTGTTTCTACCATTCTATTGAATATACACTCGTGTATGGAATAAAATTTATCTCATATCAAATTAAAAATGGCTGCTGTAACCCTTGTCAAAGTATGCACCTTACAGTACGTTTTGGTTTCCGCGAAGGGTTGTACAGACTCGTGGCTACCACTGAAACCCATAAAATTAGAAAAACTTAACTTAAAATGAATTTTCGGTGGACCATCGCGATCAGGTTGTGAAAAATACTTCTAAACAAAAAAAGACAGCTATCTGAAATCCCTGTCAATTCCTTAACATGTTTTTCTAAGTTCAAATGTTTAAAAAAGGCGAGCTGCTTCTCACAAAGTGTTTCGTTTAAAGAAAAGCTCCATCTTCACGTCAATTTGACGTGTTATTCATGCCCGTCAAAATCGGTAAAAACAACCGCATAGTGGAGAAATGTCTTTCCGCCAACCTTAGTCACCTTTGGAGCACACATAAAAAATATGCCAATTTAAGTGTTTAAAAATTGCAACATTACAATTCGAGCAGGCCTCATTACGTCCCATGACGCATCTACGAGGGTTAGTGCGACGTCTCATTACGTGAATAGCAGCCCCAATCAATTAAATGAATTGTCCTCCTCTTTACAATATGTATTCTGTTGTATTATATCTCTTGACATTACTTTTCTTTGGATATATACGTAACCTTACATGTACAGTAGCCCTTCAAAAATATGGGAGCGTAAAGACATTGTCCAGACACAGTCGTTGCATACTGCAAACTAATATCCTAAAAACTGATCTACGATGTAACCATCAAAAGGTAACTCAGTAATTTATCCAAAATGGTGATAGCCGTTGGATACCGCTGAAACTTTGAACTGCTCCTTCTCTTAAATGAGGCAGCTAGGTACAGAAAACGTCATGCTTCGCGTAGGTAGGCTCCTAAGCAGTATGGGAAACCTCAGAGGAACGAAGGCGTTATCTGCTTTATATGCCCCTGCAGGTAAAATTTTGCCACGGTCTTTCTCAGCAGTTGACAGTTGGTTTTTTTTTTTTTTTTTTTTTTTATACTCTAAAGACATAAAATTACAAGACGCGGTCGTCTCAGCCCATTCTCCGGACATTACCGATTGCATGTTTATAACGAACAGTACGCCTCCAGGCAGTCGGCTCGTAAAGTTATTTTTTTTCGCACAGTCGCATAATGAGGCCTG
Source organism: Schistocerca serialis cubense (assembly GCF_023864345.2). Taxonomy (NCBI): domain Eukaryota; kingdom Metazoa; phylum Arthropoda; class Insecta; order Orthoptera; family Acrididae; genus Schistocerca; species Schistocerca serialis. The sequence goes on along the minus strand of NC_064641.1, from coordinate 606,759,544 downwards.
CGACAAAGCTTCACCGTTTTCTCACATAGCGCGAGAAACTGTTTCCAGGACGATCGCAGCAGCTTGCTCGATGCTGCAAGCCACGTTCGATATTGATTGATATTATCTTAAGAAAACGATTGTTGCCTGTACAAAATTCTCATTAGTGCTGTGATCTGTCTGATTTATACTGATAGTTTTTCCCACAGCAGTACATGGAGAGCAGAGGCTAAATTCATGTTCTAGAGTAACGGAGCGTTTTCCGTCACTCTGTACACACAAATTGTTTGACGATTTACTAACAGTAGTTGCTTCCTTGTTAATGTCAGTGTTTTGCTTAGTCTTGGCTGTAATGAATTCTGGGCTGCAGCTGTATTGTTGTGAAGGCTGTTCTCACGAATGTGAACGTTCTTTGTGTCACTGAAAGATATACTTATTGGTTGTACATTGTAGCCTACAACTACATACCAACACTGTTTCTTGTTTTTCTTGTGCTAGTAAACTTACTTTTATAATATATATTTGCACTGGACAATTAACTCCATAATGTTTCTAAATCTGGAGGAAATTTATCATTTGTCTGTATTTGTTCTTCTATCAGTTCCTTCGTTACCTTTCCTCATTTTGGTGTTGGTGTGTTAAGATGTATATATCGTTGTAATTGTATTGGTGCGAATAGTGATCCATTTTATACCAGTAATGACTTCCGTTTTATTTATGATTAACATTGCTCTCTTTCTTATGTTATTAACATATTACCAAGTAGAAAAGTGGGTGAGTGTTGTTGTATAAACCGCAATAACTGGCTGGGGCGAAGTTTGCATACACGTCTTTGCAGCCGTCTCAACGAGATAACTACGTATTGTAGTAATTGTTCATAATTTTCTTTTAATTAAAAATTGCGACTGACAATGGGAATTAACCTATCGTACTGGGAATGTTTCTCACTTCTACGGTCTCGAAAATACGAAGCCAAGCCAATCATTCCGAAAGAATAGTATTTTGTGTCCCAGTATTTTTACATTCGTAGACCTTCCGTCAATTTAACTCGTCCAGTTCTTATAAAGACGAGTGCCTACCTCATCAGGTTCTTATTCGATCAGTTTGGCGGATTGAGAAGAATTTATCCTCGTTACACAGGTCAAGACTGAGGTCAGAAATCATAATTAGTATCATTCAGTGAGAAAGGGCACAATCTGGAGATACTTCTTTACTACCACATAAATGAAAAACGATTCACAGCTAGTTACACTCAAAGTGACACGCAAAACTGTGAAGCATTCCACATTTTATGCACGGAGGAGCAGGTGTAGAGGTCCTGAGTTCGACACGAGACGCTGTTTGGATTTTAAACAACAAACCAATAGCCTACAGAAAGGAACTTGAAGAGTTGCACTGTTTCTTCGAAACAGTGGAAAAAGGGCGAAGAAGTAGACACAGATTCAAGTCCCACTCTTGGGCTTCGGATGGATAACTGGGAATGCTCAAACGAATAAATATGTAGCAGTTAATGGAAACCACTGTATCTAAGACACTTAATGTATATACAAAGGAAATAATATCGGTTTAGTCCACTTCTTGTTTCTAAGTAACTACTGAATATAAATGTAATTTCGCCATCGCTCGCGGATATGGCACCACATGTTGCTTGGTCATTGGGGACAATCCGACAGTCCCGCTCACGTCGCGCATAGGAGACTGATGGGTCGCCCACCTCCGACCAATGTATGGTGTATTTTTTCCCCGTCGTAAATCCTTAGCATACTTTAGTAACAATCGTCTGAGATGAGCGTAAATGTTCCACATGTCTGAAACTTTTTAAGAGATCAGCGTTAGGCAATGCCTGTGGGAACCTCTTTTGTTACTTGATGCACCCACCGAGACGAGGAGAACGCGAAGTTATTTAACTGACACACTGACTTCAGGCTTTCATTTCACAAATATAGTTTTCACGGCCATATAGTTGCGACCACCAAGCGCCTAGGCACAATATTTGTGTTCTTTCATGCTTTTGTGGGAGGTTTTTTTTTTTTTAAATCAGTAACATTTTCGCAATCATTGTCCGTAATCACAACATATTATCTGATAATGTTTCTGTGTGTCCACCCACTCGTACTAAAGGTATAGTTTGTATTCCCAATCTCTTGTCCACTCATTAAATGTTTACAATCTTGCGGCTGGTCCCGGCGGAGGTTCGAGTCTTCCCTCGGGCGTAGGTGTGTGTGTTTGTCCTTAGGATAATTTAGGTTAAGTAATGTGTAAGCTTAGGGACTGATGACCTCAGCAGTTAAGTCCCATAGGATTTCACACGCATTTCAACACTTTTTTTTACAATCTTGTTACAGCGTGCAAATCATGTTTTTGTTGTATTTCGGCAATAAACAACACTATTATAGTGATCATTTATCTCGTTTCGTAGTATGATTGTTCCATTCATTAATATGTCCGTATGAGGTGTGGTAACTATACTTTCGAGCTTAATTGGGCCACCTCTAGAAATTATTATGAGATGTTACCAATTTTTTTTTTTTTGTAAGTTTCATTATTTTATGGGGAGCCTCACATCCTTGCAGGTTACCGGTGATCGGATCTGCAGCATCTTAGCGGTATGCTAAACATTTTAACCGCCTCCAAACACCTTGTTTTGGTTGTGGTGACTGTGAGCTTTTGACGGTGTCGAACAATTTACTTGTTTCTGCTGATAGTCAATCCATTCCATCAGTTGTGTCGACTGAGTTTCCCAGTTTCATTGAGCTGTTACATAACGTCTTATAGAATACCAGTAACCACCGTAGCGCAGCTTTCATAGGAGATGTTTGGAATGCTCTAATAACTGCTACTACAGCAAATATCCACCCCAGCTTGTTTCCGCTGCAAATTCAGCAAGTGCTGATGACTGAGTCTCGCTTACAGCAAATTCAGGTATAACATTCATCTTATAAATGTATTTTTCTGACCAAAGGGGTACACAAATAGTGGTCCCGATGAATGTGCATTTCATTTACTGTTAGTAAGTATGCTTTGTGTTATGGGACGTTGAGTTTTCATTCCACCTGGCAGAATTCTTCACTACTACAGCAAAAGTAACCTCATAAACTTGTGTGTTAATGTGACTGTTACTTTCCAACATAGGTCTACGGTTCTCCTGGTAAATATGAGTCGATTCACTAATACCATTTCTTTTACAATTGATTTCATAGAAAGTGCAAAGATTTATGTCACATCTGGAGGATTTAAGTGACTACGAATTCGAATTTTAAGGTATGTACACATTTCTGGACCATGGTTCTCGTCTTTCGATTATGGAATTATGTTTGAAAGCCAGCTTTCTCACTCTCGATTCCTGGTCTTCGATTAGTATAGACGTATAGTCTGGGATAGCTTATGACACTAAAAACCGTTGCACCATGTGCTGCATAGAAAACCAGTAGATTATTTTCACATCACCACCAGCCCGAAGTGAGTTAAACTGAGAATTTGACCATTCTCTTGTTGAACGCTCGTGGTGTAACAACCGAGTCTGTCGTGTGTGCTGCTTGAAGAAGAAAATAAGTGGCCCTGTTTTGTAGCAGCATCAGGAGTGAGTCTTACCTGTTAGATGATTGCCTGTGTTTCCATCAAACCCCTCGTTAGCTTATCTGTGTCGGAGTCCGAAGATAAACAGCACGTTATGTGCCTTGTGTTGATACGATTAAGTACTGGGGCTGGTGAAGTAGTTTTGCAGGTTATCTGTTATGGTACTGCAAATAATTACACAAAGTCGTCTGTAGTGCACACTATTAGACGAGCTTTATATCCATTCTTGGAGGAGCGATTTATTGATGATTTCACTGGCTGTTAACAGTTGCAAAGGTAGTAAATACGTGGTTAAGCACTCAACAACCCTCCATCCGGAACCGGATGGAAAGGAATCGCGCTTAGAACAAAATAATTTTACTCGTAAGCGGCTTTTTTCTCCCTTTTACATTTTTCTGCAAGAGAGAGTGAATCTTAATTACTGGTCATGGAACTGGCTATTCACATTTGCTTCGAAATGAAGGGTTCCGGAATCTAAGTTCCCTAAGAAAAATTAAAACTGCCATCAATTCTAAGATTGTTTTGAACATCAGAGTACTTTGCCAGACACCTTTCGAGTGACTTACCCAGCCAGTTATAGTGGGAACTAAGATTTACGTCGACTGCGAACCACATTAATAACCACTGCCAGATTTGTAAAAAGTGATAAGTGATAGACAAAACATAAAATTAACAGGGGACTGAATCTGAGAGCCTTCGATACTTTTGCGGTTTATCTTCTTTACCGGAAAAATATTAACACAGGCGATTTTTTAAATTTTTAGTCTCTATTCAACTAAGCTTCAATTTGCGGTTGATGATGTCATGAAAATTACTAATCTCTTCTTTAGCAGAGTCCTTTCATGCCATTTGCTTCTTCAGATCCTATGATTTGTGAGACGGAGTGACGTTCAACTGGTGGATTTTTCACCACCTTGTCTACATTTTTGTCTACATTGAATACATTAATTTCCTAATTTCATTTAATTTCAAAACCCTTTGAATTTGCGTAGACTAAAGACAATATCAAAATACCATTCGTATCAGCAAACTGTCCTCGTACCCGTGGCACTCTCAAATTCTTGCTGTAATCTGATGTTAAACATATTTTGTTTCTTATGCATTAACAAAATATAAGCAAATATAAGCTAAAAACTAGAAATAATCACTCCTACGTAAATATCTAGCATTTTAAGAAAAAATCAATTTGGAAGAATTTCTGATGACCCTTAAAGGGAGTAAAAATACCAAGTTGCTAAAAATTAAGTGGACAAACTGCAATTTTATTGAATATCGTGCTTAATACGTGATAGGACATGACTACACCACAGCCTGAAGAAATACAGTGGATACGAAGCATTTAGGTAAGAGGTTCATTTAGTAATCACTTTCGTCATTCATTGTTTACTTGATTTTTATTGTTCTGACAGTTATTATCATACACAGTGTCATAGTACACCACATCAATAAATTGTGGAATACATCAAGGAACAAAATAATCATTGTAACCATAGTTTGATAATAAAACTCATGATTATGGAGATAATATTTTAGAAAACAGTCTTGTAATCAGCACATTCATTTCTCTTACAAATATCTTGAATACAAATAAAACGGCAACATGCTATCCTCTAAGTCATAAAAGCTGAAGAACACTACATGTGTTAGTTTTTGTTATAAAATGCGCGATGATAATGGGCTGAAAAATGTAAACCATTGCATTCACTATTGCTCCTCCGGTTGGAATCTTCATCTTACAGACTCCCGATCGAGTCCTTATTCAGTGCTGAAACCAGAAGAGAATTGTATAAGTCTTAAACATTATGACAGCTACATTTCTAGCAAGCACAGTTCCTGTAGACTATGCTTTCATGAAGCAGTGAAGCCCCAGCTGAGATATACAACAGCCTCTCCGCATACAGGTAAGTCTTTCCAGCAACTTTTGTGTAGAATATGGTCTAAGAAACTGATTTATGGTAAAGACCAGACGAAGTACCATTGCCACATTGAGGATCGTGCCACGTTCGTCAGCTGTTGCCACTGGTAAGTGAAGGATTGGCTGCAGAACTACTGGTAATAGCTAGGTACCCGTTTTACGTGGCTGTGTCAAGAACATGGACCTAGAAGTTTTTCGTAGGTAGGGCAGAACTGGCAGCTAACTCCGCCGCCAGGACATTATCCAATGGAGGAAACATGTGTTTTGTGGTACACCATAACCGTTAACTAAAATTTCCGTAGTAGGTTACTGCTACGAGTACGTCGTCTCGTAATATTGGAGGAGCACGAGAACATCGAGACTAGACTGTAGAGCTATAGAAGAATTTTTTTGACTTTAACTGTGACAGTGTGGTCCTTGACATCATACATCGCTAAATTACCTATCAATGTCAGGACTTGAAATAATCATCGTGCAACTAAAAAAATGAACACCACAAATTATATGCAAATTGTAAGGTGTATGAAGCACAGTGTTAATTACTACATCAAACATCTTCTAGAATCTGTTTACATACCAAAATGTGCCTCCGAATTGATTTGAAAACTGTTAAAGCTTTTTTAAAATAAACAAACGTTATTAACAATCTACATAGGTATTCTTCGTGCCTACATTTTTACATATATCTCCACGTAGTCACTCTTGCGAAGAACAATTTCCTCCGAGAAAGAGACGAGGTTGTTGACATCGCCACTATATGACGATTGACATTGTTGACGGAGCCACATGCTGCCCTCTGCTTGCACTGCTTCATCATATCAAAATGATGTCTCCAAAAGGAATTCTGTAAGTTTTAGAAACAGATTAAAGTCTTAGGGAGCCAAGTCGGGACCGTATCGAGAATGATAGATGACAATGAATGTTCGATTGTTGCAGATATAGCAAAGTCCATGCTTGGTCTGACATTGTCATGCCGAAGGACAAGGTTCACCACGTGCGCACCAACTCTTAAAATTCAAAACTCGATTACAGCACACTGTTTCTTAATATACACTCCTGGAAATTGAAATAAGAACACCGTGAATTCATTGTCCCAGGAAGGGGAAACTTTATTGACACATTTCTGGGGTCAGATACATCACATGATCACACTGACAGAACCACAGGCACATAGACACAGGCAACAGAGCATGCACAATGTCGGCACTAGTACAGTGTATATCCACCTTTCGCAGCAAGGTAGGCTGCTATTCTCCCATGGAGACGATCGTAGAGATGCTGGATGTAGTCCTGTGGAACGGCTTTCCATGCCATTTCCACCTGGCGCCTCAGTTGGACCAGCGTTCGTGCTGGACGTGCAGACCGCGTGAGACGACGCTTCATCCAGTCCCAAACATGCTCAATGGGGGACAGATCCGGAGATCTTGCTGGCCAGGGTAGTTGACTTACACCTTCTAGAGCACGTTGGGTGGCACGGGATACATGCGGACGTGCATTGTCCTGTTGGAACAGCAAGTTCCCTTGCCGGTCTAGGAATGGTAGAACGATGGGTTCGATGACGGTTTGGATGTACCGTGCACTATTCAGTGTCCCCTCGACGATCACCAGTGGTGTACGGCCAGTGTAGGAGATCGCTCCCCACACCATGATGCCGGGTGTTGGCCCTGTGTGCCTCAGTCGTATGCAGTCCTGATTGTGGCGCTCACCTGCACGGCGCCAAACACGCATACGACCATCATTGGCACCAAGGCAGAAGCGACTCTCATCGCTGAAGACGACACGTCTCCATTCGTCCCTCCATTCACGCCTGTCGCGACACCAATGGAGGCGGGCTGCACGATGTTGGGGCGTGAGCGGAAGACGGCCTAACGGTGTGCGGGACCGTAGCCCAGCTTCATGGAGACGGTTGCGAGTGGTCCTCGCCGATACCCCAGGAGCAACAGTGTCCCTAATTTGCTGGGAAGTGGCGGTGCGGTCCCCTACGGCACTGCGTAGGATCCTACGGTCTTGGCGTGCATCCGTGCGTCGCTGCGGTCCGGTCCCAGGTCGACGGGCACGTGCACCTTCCGCTGACCACTGGCGACAACATCGATGTACTGTGGAGACCTCACGCCCCACGTGTTGAGCAATTCGGCGGTACGTCCACCCGGTCTCCCGCATGCCCACTATACGCCCTCGCTCAAAGTCCGTCAACTGCACATACGGTTCACGTCCACGCTGTCGCGGCATGCTACCAGTGTTAAAGACTGCGATGGAGCTCCGTATGCTACGGCAAACTGGCTGACACTGACGGCGGCGGCGCACAAATGCTGCGCACCTAGCGCCATTCGACGGCCAACACCGCGGTTCCTGGTGAGTCCGCTGTGCCGTGCGTGTGATCATTGCTTGTACAGCCCTCTCGCAGTGTCCGGAGCAAGTATGCTGGGTCTGACACACCGGTGTCAATGTGTTCTTTTTTCCATTTCCAGGAGTGTATATCTGACCAAGTAGCTGTCCCTTTTACTTATGCTTCCAGTGCCTTGTACTTCCTGACTAGCGACTAATAAGGCATTTCTTGCGGTAGCTGTTCCCACACTTCTTTCCTCGCCCACTCTCTTTGTTGCATCTCTGCTTCATACGATGCGTATGTGTGTGATTGTTATTATTCGACTGTGTGACATTTTAAAGCTTTGTTCTTATAAGAATTGAATGTAGTCCATGTTGCACACGTATAGATGGCAATATTCCACATACTCACGACCTTCATTGTCATTCATATTACAAGTTGAAACTAATTTCCTCTTCCTGCATCAACTAAATTTTGATGTCGATTATCCTTAACCTTCCTGCTACACGGTGATGTCGGATCCGACACGTCTTGCTTGTCTTTGTTTGCACAGAAAACAGCGCTAGTGTGTATTATGTATGTAAGCTAAATGAAACTGAGTTTAGTCAAGTATCGTATATGACATAGCCTCAAGACATGTGAATTGATATTGCACCTTGTAACTGGAAGGTTAATACTCTAGGTTCCTCGAGGAGAAAATGCTTTCGTTCTTGTGCTACTGTATCGTTTTTAGTTTCGGTATTTAAATTGCAGGCACTCTGCTCTTGAGCACTTTCATCATGGCTCTGTTTCTAAATAAGCCTTATTCTATTCTACGTGTGCTACCCGTATAATTTAGAAATTTCTCTGAGGATTTCTCCCTCTCGGTCATTACGCTACGTAACCTGCAAAACATAGTACTGGTACCTATTCTTTCAGTTTTATTTCACTTAAAAATCATCTTTCGCTCCCTTTGTTGATTCCACAACTTACGAGGTCAACAATGATTGCGATCTGCTTAAACTCGAGCTTGCCTTTCTTGATCATTTTACTTTCATTACTTCCGTTTCGCCTATGAAGATGTGGTAGACCAACTCGTTTGTCACAGTAATTTAGCGGCAATCGTCTCAATGTCATGTGCCGTGTGTTGTGGCACATTTCAACTTCCCGCCGCCGGTGCCATGTTTTCTAGTTGTTTGTGGTTGCGCGATCCGCTAGAGGGCACTTACTGTGCTCGCGCACCGATGCATAGGTCTGGAAGCATCGTGGACTGAGTGAGCCCAAGTCCGTTGACGGCATCTGACCATAACATTATGGAGACGACAGCGCCGTGGACACCGTCAAGTTGGGCGGTAGCGGTGTTCGGGGAGAAGGGCAGTTCACAGCCAGTGAGGAGTAAGGCCAGTATTACACTGTCATATTTCTTTGACAAAGATTTGATCAAAGATTTGATGAACTATTCGTCAAATTTGTTTAACAAAAATATTTTACATGACGCTAAAAAGGTATATTACACTGACGTCATATTTTTCATCAAATATCAAGATGGGAGACAACCTCTTATTAAGTGCTGCAGTTGCTAGTACCACTACTGGACTGTGTGTATTTTGGAGAAACGCGGCGGAAAAAAAGGAGACACACATGGATGAAGCCGTAGGTATTACGTCGAGGTAGTAAAAGCATTCGGCAAATGTGTTACGAGAGCTGCTTGTGGACGACGTAAAATACTTACGAATGGACGAGAGTGTATTTCAGTATTTGACCAGTAAAGTGGCTTCTCACATTACAAAAGAGAATACTCTTTTGAGAAATGCTATACGTGCAGAAGACAAGCAAACTGTGACACTGGGATTTCTTGAGACAGGAGAGAGCTACTCTAGTTTACAATGGAACACTAGAATATCACGTTACACATTAATCAAAACAGTTCAAGAAAGGTGTGAAGCGATTTATAAAGCACTGAAGGGGGAATATGTGAATGTAAATAAATGTTTAGTACACTAAATGGGCAATAACAACTATTTTTGTTTTTGTATAATTTAATTAATGGAGTTACTGTTCCAACAACTAAAAAATTAATGATAAGTACGAAACAGATGAAGCGCTTTTTAACTTGCGACATCTAGAGTTAAAGTATAAACAAAGTATAATGGAAATCTAAGAAAGAATTTTTTGTTTTCTATTCTTCATTCCGGCTTGTCGAAAAGCTGCCTGGATGTTTCCAGTGTAGAAGTGGATGGCTGTAGCTGTGACTGTGGACGTGAAGTCGCCTGCAGCATATTCCACCTGCCCATCAACATACAATTAATAGCATTCACTGTGCCCCTTGCTCTGCCCCCTCCCCCTCTCTTCACAAAGCAAGTTTATTAAAAATGAAATTTAAAAAAAAGATTCGAAGGAACAAACAAACCTGGATGTGGCTTTTAGGCGGTTTTCCTCATCCACATTGGTGAATACCGGGCTGGTCCCCACATCCCACCAGAGTTACACTCCTTGCAGACATTTTCAAAACGATCGCACTATTTCATAGTTTACACTAGACATAGACAGCTGTGGTACACTCATTCCGTCCCATGGGCTATGGGGTGGCGGCAGGAAGGGCATCCGGCCACCCCTTAAAATTAACCATGCCAAATCCATCCTAACTATGCCGACCCTGTGCAACATGCAGGACAAAGGCACCAGTGAAAGAAGAAGAAAGAAAGTTAGTGAAGCTGTTTCTCCCGAATTATTAATTTATTTATTAATAGTTGATTTTCCTGATATTCTAATCATTTGTTTGGCTTTGGGTGTACATCACATGTATATCCTATTTGGATAATTCCTTCATGGTGCCATATTTACAAACACACAACAGAGACGTGAAATAGCTTTAGCGACGCCAGCGCTCCAAGCAGTTACATTTCACATTACAGTGAACAGAAGACGAACGACTTTTATGATCAAATCTACGGCGAGGCCCTAGATTTGATCCTGTTTATTTGACGACAGGCGACATTTGACAAAGTTCCCTAATACATCATCAAATCTATTTGACATAAATATTTGACATATCAACTTTGACTTTACACCTTAATGCAGTGTTCATGAAAACAGCATCCATCTGATAGATATTTTATATCCTTGCATGCAACGATCATTTTTCACATAAAGGCTCACACGTCGTAATCTTATAAATTGCAGCTAGCCTAAAACTAAAACATTGTCATGACGTCTTGTGACTCGTTTCTGCTGCCTTTGCTTCATTTTACTAGTTTTCGTAATGTTTGAAAGAAGTGTGGTACTAATTACTCGTATTAATGAAGTTCTCCAAGTTTGTGATTACTTTTGAAAATCACGACTCAGTGCGTCGAAACTAGTTATGAAACATTTTAATAATTTCATTGTTTTATTGACTCCTGGTTGACGACCGTTTGTAGTGTGAAATAAAAATTTTAAATTTCGTAATACTCTGATTGTGAAATTATAAAACGGCGAGAACGTGGATGGTTGTATAGTAGTTATAAGTTATTGTGTATTGTACTACCTTTCATTATGATCAACTTAGTAGCTAGTTCTGTGTAGATGGGTTACCTTTTGGGGCTAGTTTGGCAGATGTCGAAGGTTCATGGTAGTAAACTGTGGGTCGGCTGTGGCGTCAGTGATTTAGTGTGCCTGCTTGTTAAGTTACGCGTGGATTAGAAAAGATGTCATTTTTTTTGTTTGAGCCCACTTGTACTGTTTATCTTTTGCCAAGCAAGATTACTTTATCGAAGTAGTATATAAATACGTTTCACAGTAAGTTCGGTTGTATATTATCGTTGCCAGTTTGAGTAAAGGACTATTACATTTCTGTCTGGGCGAAATGTTGATTTATTTCTGGTGATAGCAAGTCTCTGAAATCATTATTTGTATTACAGAAGCGCTAATATTTTCTTTTTCTTAGGCGAGTTTATGTTGTAATATAGTTTCTCATAAAATAGGTATTTACCATAAGCCCATGTCTGCACAACTGCCATCCAAGCTCCACTAAAAAATTGCCTCACATCGAGAACTTTTTATTTAGCCTTACCGTCGAAAACAGTTTCCATGACGTCAGAGTTATACGACCGAAATATGAATGATCCTCAAAAGTAAAGATTTCATTTCTTCGATTAGTCACAATTACCCCTTTCAGATGAACCGTACAAAAATTATTACAAGAGGGGGTGAGAAGGGAATACGAATACGAAACGTGAGGAAGAGTAAAGATTCAGCGTATCCATCCTGTTTTGACTGAGATGTCAAGAAACCAGGCCTAATATTTGCAAACGCTTTTAAGCAGACGACTAGAACGGTAATACAGGTGCGAGAATAAAGTGTACCTTATCGCCCACACCTTTTAAAATCTGTACTAAAGACATTGTTAAATAGTCGTAATTAAAGCGGGTAGAGAGACAACTGGAAAAATAGTATAGTTGTTAGACTAGAGTGTATCTCATCGCCCAGACCTTTTAATATCTGTAGTAAAGACAATGCTACATAGTGGAAAACCAAGATCAGCCGAGGCACCAAAACAGGACCACACAGATGGGTGACATCATCATATTCTCTAACGGTCGGATAATTTTACAAGACAGTGAGGACACTAAAAGGGCAGTATTGTGTCTAAACTAGATAAACAAAAGTTACAATGTTAATATCTCACAGAAGGACTGTGGTAAAGAATTTAACGGAAAATAGTTTGTGCGGTCAAAAATAATGCTAAATGCCATGTTTAAGAACAATTTCCTCATTTTAACCTCCTAGACTGTGATGTTAGTTACCAGCTTGAGAATCATATGGGCTGTTTGAAAATTCCCGTTATAAACTTCTAGAACTTGAAGAGGGAAGTGAGTAAATGGTATTTCGTGTAGAAACCCATGTCCGGAATCGTAAATTTCCGTGCTACAGCCGTTTGAAAACATGTTTGGCAAGTAGGTCTGAAACAGTGTAGTGCTGAGGGGGGCAGGGGGTAGTTGGTTACATCGGTGTGGCTGATGTAATTTGACGTTTATTCTAGCTCTCTAACCTGGTTCGAGTCTCATTCACATGTATACGTTAGATGTGGTATGAAGTGTTGGAGGCGGTATGGATGTAGTTGTTAGTTATCCACAACACACCAGACGGTCCTGGGACCAACATCCACTGCCGGCCCAATTGCTCGTGTACTCGTTGACGGATTTTCTTCAGCATGGTGCAGAAAGGCCTCTTCCAGTTCCCGTGGGCGGAGTCTCCTTGGAGCGCCTCAGTCACGCCTCCTGATGGCGAAGGTATCCTTTCTCCTAGCCAATGAGTAAATGTGGCGAAAAGGACATGCGATGGAGTCGAACGTTGTGCGTAACGATTTTGATAAGGTGAGGAGCAGCTCTTCCATTACCGTGATCTTCGGCGCACAGAAGGATCATGTCGGGGTGTTCTGCAATATTGTGCTCAGATATGTTGCTCTAACACTCACAGACACGTGAATGAGGCTCGAACAAGGAGAAAGACGTGCGACAGGCGTCAAATGACTTCAGCCATTCCGACGTAAGGAACTCCACCATGACTACCCTGTAGCGAATCTACCAAGCAAACACGTTTTCCAACGGCTGTAGCACGGAAGCTGTACGTTTCGGGATATTAGTTACTGTTCAGGATATTACGTACTCAACTCCCTCTACAGTTACTAGAAGTTTGTCGGGAATTTCCGAACACCCTGTATGTGTAATAAATTAAAGAAATATCAGATGATGTAGTTTAGAATACGAAGCAGAGACAAAAATTAAATTTCATACGGTACTGAGTATACATATTTCACATACGGTTCGGAGTCGTGGACAATAAGAAAGTAAGAGGAAATGCATATGAAGGCCACTGAAATGAAACTTTTGAGACGCACAGAAGGTTTTAGTCTGAGGGTCTCCATAAAATATGAAAACACTGCGAGTGAGTTGGTAATTTATTTAGTTCACAAAATAATCAACAAAAACGGTAAAATGTTCCTAACATGAATCGATTGGATTACAGAAAGATAACTAAAAAAAAGAAAAACAAATATTTATTTTAACTAGATATCACAGGGAAACTTAGACCCCAGAAGAGATCGCCCGACTCTGATCAGAACAGGACAGTTACTAACTTTTAATGTGAAGAAGGAGAAGAAGAAGTAGATGATGATGACAATTTACGGTACTGGACACGCTTTCCTAATGATTGTTCAGTCATTAGGAAGTCTCAGGCATTTAATAATATGCTGGTTGGACAGGCAAGGAATACGCACGATAAGAGGCTGTGCCTAATCTGCAGACGAATCACCAGCAGATCTCATGGCCTTTGGTTGAGAGGCCGTGGCTGCATAGATAACCTCATCGCCCATGGATTGTATTACCTCGCATGCCTCTTAGCTTCTCAGCGAGACATAGATTTGTATCTCCACAACGGAGTCACTATACAGCTTCTGTACCAGGCAGTTAACTGCCATAACTTCCCGTGTAATGTGGTAACAAGTGGGACATCAGCTATCGCAGCAATCATAGTGAACGATACATTACTGTATTGTGAAGTCGTGTGTTTCTGCTGGATAGTTCCTGTTAATTACGCTCACTAATGCATGCCACATTACGACGTTACCCAGGTGAACCTGCTTCACCACACGTACAATGCCCAATACACTGATCTCCTCCAGCCGCAGCCACTGGCTGCAAAGGCTGTGCTTCTAGCCTGAAGTAAAGTCGTAGTTATTTCAGAATGTACAAGTAGAAAAATAACGAGTTATTTGTATTTTGAATTTACACACTTTTAATAAATTATATTGAACATCTCTGGTGGTGAAGTCAAGATAGTAAATGCCTTCATGAGCTGGTACAGCGTTTTCTATTAGGCGAATTTACTCTTAAACAGCGAGAGCATCCTTCTCTAATTATTTGTCAAGCATGATATCGACGTCCAAATTCCCTAAGCACGTCCGACGTTACCTGAATGCCCCCTATCCAGAACGTAGGATTGGCAGAGAAGGAGCAGAAGAGATGAAATTCTTCGCTTGTGGCCTCCCTGTCTTCAGACCTCACACCTTGTGACTCTTATCTGTGAAGTTGTGTAAAAGACCGCGTTTTTTTCCCCTCTATGACTGACATTCCTGAAAGCCTGCGACATCGCATTGTCGAAGCTGTGAATTCCATCACAAGAGAGCAACTGCTTCATGTGTGGCAGGAAAAGAGCCACCGTTTCGATCCGATATTTGTCGTGTAACACATGGGGCTCACACTGAATGCATAAAAATTTGCGCCTTTTTCTTTCCAGGAACGTCAGAATTGTGTTTCCACCTTTTGTAGTTTGGAAGCAATAAATATTTAAAATCTCTTCCTTTTTTTCGAATAACCTTGTGTTTTTATGTAAATTTACTTGCACAGGAAAGAGAATATAGAAATACTCAGTGTGTACAGGTCCTTAGTTAGGACTAGACGTCCACACGTAAACCACAAAATTCAGCATGGTGGGTGGAGAGAAACGAGCAATTCATAAAGTTCATTTCAGAGTGAAGTGAAAGGCAGGGGTCGGCATCAACCTCCTACCACCCTTCCCCCCGCCACCCCCCCCCCCTTTCCCTGAAAGAAACCTTCGCAAATCGATATCACCGCCTGACTTGCCCAACAGGCAGAGTTATTAGTTCATCATCACTTTGATGGAAGTCAGAACAAGCAACAGGTTGTGACTAGCACTAAGTGTAGCCAAAGCCATTTTTTGTGAAATTTCGGAAGTATATCATCATTCACTGCGAAACTGAGAAGTGTGTTCCCTCCCCATCCTTCACCATCTCTTTTCATCACCTAGTGCAGGACGAGAGTGCTTTGTCGAGGTAGGGATCACTTTCGGAATGGACGCGTGTTAATGATGTCTCAAGGTCAAGGTTATACTCTTCGGAGGTTTTTCCAGCAGTTACAAGCTATGAAAACATGTTTCTTACTAAGAAGCTGTGCTCTTCATGCAGAATCAGAGGATTCAGAAACTGCTTATTACGCTCAAGGCCGGCAAAGTGAAATATAAAAGAGAAGAGCGCGGGCAGTGAGCCAGCACAGAGTGCAGCCGGCACACCGGTAGAGTTCCTGCGTCAGATATGCGTCACCGAGCGAGCTGGCGCAGTGCTTAGCACACTGGACTCGCATTCGGGAGGACGACGGTTCAATCCCGTCTCCAGCCATCCTGATTTAGGTTTTCCGTGATTTTCCTAAATCGTTTCAGGCAATTGCCGGGATGGTTCCTTTGAAAGGGCACGG
Source organism: Schistocerca serialis cubense (assembly GCF_023864345.2). NCBI lineage: Eukaryota > Metazoa > Arthropoda > Insecta > Orthoptera > Acrididae > Schistocerca > Schistocerca serialis. Next base: position 606,743,517 of record NC_064641.1, on the reverse strand, counting down.
CCGGTTTCCTTCTCAATCCTTCCCTAACCCGAGCTTGCGCCCCGTCTCTAATGACCTCGTTGTCGACGGGACGTTAAACACTAACCACCACCAGATATGCGTCGTGCCCTGCTCCTTCTACTCGTGATGGCGCTCTTCACTTCTACCACCACGCACGCAGCTCCGACTTGCCCACCTGGATATGTCGAAATATCTGATACGTGCGTTCGCAGGTACGGATCCATTCTGACGCCCGAAATATGCCCTAACGGACAGTTTGCGGCACCAGGGGGCTGCTCCACAATGTCAACACCGCACCTCATCAGGTAGGGTTACCGACTAGTCGTATTGTATTATAGGGTAATGAAATAAATAATAATAATTAATACTATTATTTCAACTTTGTTACCTATAATGGAAGATATAAACGGTCTGTTTCATACGAAAAAGTGACTATGGCTGTAGCGAATCGTAATTAAATGTTTGCACATGCCATATAGCATTGGTTACCCTGCGTTTAAATGGATTCATTTGTTAAGCTTACCTGCTATAAATGTTCTAGAACCCGTTACAGGTTGTTAAATACGAATACGTCCTACTGCAAGCAATTACTTTTTTAAGTAGTTGTTTATTTGAACAAGCTTTTGAAGCACGTCTTCAAATGGAGCACGTAATATTTACGCCTTTATTTCCGTGGCGTTATCCTGGTACTGTCTGTCACAAAAATTAGTCTCTCTGAGCGAAATATGTTACATCCTCGACTGAATATAAACACATTAAAAAAAAAGGAACAACGCACCATGAAGGAATTATCCAAATAGGATATACATGTGATGTACACCCAAAGCCAAAAAATTATTAGAATATCAGGAAAATCAATTATTAATAAATACATTAATAATTCAGGAGAAACAGCTTCACTAACTTTCTTTCTTCTTCTTTCACTGGTGCCTTTGTCCTGCATGTTGCACAGGGTCGGCATAGTTAGGATGGATTTGGCATGGTTAATTTTAAGGGGTGCTGGATGCCCTTCCTGCCGCCACCCCATAGCCCCTGGGATGGAATGAGTGTACCACAGCTTTCTATGTCTAGTGTAAACTGTGAAATAGTGCGATCGTTTTGAAAATGTCTGCAAGGAGTGTAACTCTGGCGGGATGTGGGGACCAGACCGGTATTCAGCAATGTGGATGAGGAAAACCGCCTAAAATCCACATCCAGGTTGGCCGGCACACCGGCCCTCCTCGTTAATGCGCCAGGCGGATTCCATCCGAGGCCGGCTTTAGCGCTCTCGGCTGACCTGGCGGGTCAAAGAGCTTCACAGACATGAGCATCTCAATAATGCGAGCTGAGCAGGGTTGCCGCGAGGTCTAGGCGCCTTGTCACGGTCCGTACGACTCTTTGCATTGGAGGTTAGTGTCCTCCCTTGGGCATGGGTGTGTGGGTTGTCCTTAGCGTAAATTAGTTTAAGTTAGATTAAGTAGTGTGTAAGCTTAGGGACCGTTGACCTCAGCAGTTTGGTCCCGTAAGATCCTACCAAAAATTTCCAATAATGTAGTGGTCCACTCCCAGCTCTTATGCAATCAGTTATTCAGCTTGACGCTGACTGATAGACTTGTTGGGCCTTCAAAATCGTGACATGGTTGGAGGTCTCTGCCGATAACGATCCAAAAGTGCTCAGTTCAAATGTTCTTAGTTGGGAATACCTTCACAGTCGAGGTATGATTTGGCAAACATAAAGACAAGAGCAGAATCTTTCGCCGTGTGCGGGCGGGCGTTATCTTGTTGAAATGCAAAATCACGATGGGTCGCCATAAAGGGCAGCAACAAGTGGCGTAGAATATAACCGATGTACCGATGTGCTGTAAGGGTTCCGGGATGAAATGAAATCACATCCAAGGCCATCACTGCTGTTTGTCCGGCTGTATGGCTGTCGACACTCGGGTTGGCATCACAGCGCTGTCCGCGGCGTCTCCAGACACGTCTTCGGCCTGGAATCTCATTTAGTGGAGTAGAATTCTCTTCCGTGATGAGTCCCGCTTCGAACTGCGCCCCAAAGACCATCGAAGACGTGTTTGCATACACCAGAGATGGACTAACGCTTTACTGACTTGTGCAATTTGAAAAGCTCTTTTTCTCGAATAAAACACCCAACTTTTCCGAAATAGTAATCATTTGTTTGCCTGTACTTTACCACCACGTTTACCAACTTGCGTCCCATTCGAATAATTCTTTGTTTCACAGTGTACGTCAGTGGCGCAGCACACGTTGAATGCTGGCGCATATATGATGACAATCAGTATTTACATTTACTGTATACTGAAAAATGATTAATACGTGACCAATAGGCAATTAAAAAGAAATCTGTTAGGCGGATTCTAATTACAGTAATGCCCATACTGTCGCACTAAGCAAAAGAACACGTCTTTCGAAATAACTCGCCACTTAACTAACCCTTAAGCTACCATTAAAAAAATTTTAACTACTTTCTTGTCACACGGTCAGTATCCAGCATCACACTACACATGTAACATTTATGTGCTCTATATGATGATCACACCGAAGAGGTTCGAGAACTAGTTCGAGGAAATAAACAAATAATTCTAAAAGTGTCTGTTTGCAATTTCTTATATTCACATGAATTTATTGCTCATAACCACGAAATCTTATAGGGATTAGACTATTTTAATTATACCGGAAGACAGTAAATAAGGACCAAAATCCTTTTTCTGACGGCAGTTTTAGTGCCCATCGACTGGAGATAAACAAATAAAAAATACGTAAAGTAACAACAATAAATGGTGTTTCATAATACCAATGATTATAATGACAAACATTAATAACCGGCCTGTTATAAAATGAGACAAATGTGTGCTGTGAATGAGTTTCATGGTGAAGTAGTCACAGGCATTTGTAATATTTCGCGTATCTGTGGTACGTTCGAAAGATTTTTCAGCTCTGTCTGCAATACCAACAAAACAAGGACAGAAATCTGCGTAAAGCAATGGAACCACAATATAGAGTTACGATACAGAAAACGACCGAGCCCTAATAGAAAGTGACCGTTACACATGTTTAAAATTGGTGTCATTAAACAAACGATAGAAACTAGAATGTGTATTACTACTGGACTGTAGATACCTCTCAAACATCTAACTTGGTGTGGAAGCGGGCCCTTGATAGCTAATGACTACTGAGACATGTGTCCCATATTTTTCATCGTTATGAGGACAATGACGGTGCCAACAAGATATCATCGTTGAGTTCGTAGTTGATGGTTGGAGACACAACATCATTTTTACAGTATTCTACTGAAGTCAGTTTATAAATATTGGGCACCGATGTATATACGACTGAATTTCAGCCCCTCAGCGTCAGTTAAGACAAGAAGATGAGCACTGAGTCAGCGAAACTGGTTGCAGTACAGTAAAATAACATCATTATGATGGCTGCAGGTGTTTCATTTTATTATGTATCATCGCTACCGTTGATGTAATCTCTGATCGCAAACACAGATTACTAATAACTGTGAAAGAGCAAAGCGTACTGCCTGAGTGAGTGACAAACATCGAACCGAATCACTTGAAGCATATATGACACTATTGTTTACATTTCATGCGAATATCCGAACTGTGTTATTCCACGTATTTGCTCTCTTTTGACCCATTTATGTACTATTAACTGAAATGGCGCTGTCACGAATGAAATTCAAAATACGTCACACGACTAAAAGTTACCTTTCATAAGTAAATACTACAAATATCAAGTAATAGCTATCACATCTTTGAGAGGTGTAAATTCGGTTCTGTGGGAAAGTGCAGCCAGTCAGTACACAGAATGTATGCACATTTTGAGCAATGTTCACCTGAGGAGAAGATTTATACTTGACAGTCCCAATTACTTCTTTCGTTTGAATCAATTTTGCAAACCACTGTTCTTGTTTTACAAAAGTGATCAAGTCCCCGAGTCATGTGATTGATTATGTGTGACTAGTATTTCAGTTTCCCTAAGGATGATCAAAGATTTAAAGGGTTATAACAGGAAGTAAAAATACAAAAACGCAATGGTGCCTTCGATTACTACCGTTTGGAGAATCAAGAAAATTTTCCCGTGAGCGTATCAGTGCTCCCAGCTGCCAGCACCCACGGTGCGGTGCATGTTTAAAGCAGCCGCTCGCCTGAAAGGCGGTATACCTGGACACTATTTTTGACCTGGTGTAGCAAGAAAAGTGATTCATCCGACCACACGAAATGTTTATACTCATCCAGACTCCAATCTCGATTATCCCGTGCCCACTGCAGTCGCAATTGTCGATGTCATGTCGACAGAGAAACACACTGAGGTTGTGTCCTGCGGAGTATAATATTCAATACGTGGTCTGAACGATGCGTTCCGAAAATTTTGCGCTTACAGCAGCACTGCACTCATCATTTCTACCACAGAGTGCACAAGCCGCAGTCTCTACGTTCTGCGAACACGCATGGACGTCCAACTCCGTGTCGCCTCGCAATTTCACCTCCCTTCAAACACGTCCATAGGTTGCTCTACGGAAGATGCGTTCCTATCGACTGGAAAGTTTCACAGATCATGACAATAATCAAGAAATAGGAGAAATGCGATTAATTGCAGACAAATGTTAGCGACGTCCATTTGCCATAGTAGTTTGCAACAGATGCGGTGTTCTAACATCATGAATTACCATCTCCGTCTACATAAGGAAACATTGTACACAGTGACTGTATATTGTATTATAAGGAAACACAGTAACATAGCAACCACTCGCAATACTACTGGTTTTTTATTATTCTTGCATGTTCATATTTCAGCTATAAATAACCATCTTCAGTGCTAAAATATAAGCAAATTACAGAATCAGGATTGATTTAAATAAAACAATAAGTAAAGCACCACGTTATCCAATAGAAATGACAAGCTTCAGCCAACGTACAATTTGAGTGATGTATAATCCAACAGACTCCTAGCAGTACATGCCACCATATGACTTTACTAGTATACGGACAGAAGAATCCCGAGGTTGTTGTTTACAACAATTACAGCAGCCTCAGTTTGCATCATGCAGTGTAAGTAACGCCCTTTGAGCCCAAAAACATACTAATCCAGTTACTTTCCTATACAGTAGTTTAAAATAGTTTTTTTATTAAATAAAATTAGCTTTTGGCGAATAACAATTTATATGTAACTATTTTATAAAAACGATCTCCAATTTTTTTAAATTTTTCATTTCGATTGTGATTTAACAGTTCTACAGGGGACAGTTGTACGAGCCAATTAATGATGGCTCCAAGCACTATCGACTTAACATCTGAGGTCATCAGTCCCCTAGACGTAGAACAACTTAAACCTAACTAACCTAAGGACATCACACACATCCATGCTCGAGGTAGGATTCAAACCTGCGACCATAGCAGCAGCGCAGTTCCGGACTGAGGCAGCTAGAACCGCTCGGCCACAGCGGCCAGCTAATGATCTGTTGCATAAGATTTGTTGGATCACTTCACCACTAACATATGAATAAACACATTGTAAATCGGCGTTTCTTGATGTATTGTAAAGGAAATATGCAGATAAACTTTATGATTTTATTTTATGTAAAACGGGTTTTAAACTCCCATATCGGAACGTAACTGAGTTAGTTAGTTTATGGACTGAAAGGTCATTATTTACGCTACATAGAGCAAACCGAGACTGCGGTGTTAGCTGCAAACAATAACCTCAGTTTCCTTTCTCCAATACACCAGGTAAAGTTATATGGGAACAAGTACTACTGGTATTTCGTAGGATTGTGGCTCACTCAGTCGTATGTCGACTAAAACGACGATGTTGGATAAAGTGGTGTTTTACTTAATGTTTATATAATCAGTTCTGATTCTATAATTTTCTTGTGTTTCAACACTGAAGATGGCTATTTACAGTTGATATCTGGATATGCAAGCATCATAAAAGACCAGTGGAACTGCGACTAGTTGCTGTTTTTCTGTCATTATTATGAATTACCTCGAAAGTAATGGTTTGCTGTCACTTATAGGCAGCACGGATTCAGATAATGTCGTTCTTTTCAATCACAACTAGCTTCTTATTCAGACGAAGTAGTGATTGATATCGACAGAGAATCTCAGATTGACTCCATATTACTAGATTCCCAGAGGGCTTTCGACACCATCTCTCATAACAAACTTCTAACCAAATTACGTGTGTAAGGAGTAAAGTTCCAGTCGTGCGACTGGGTATGTGATTCCTGACGGTAAGGTCACAGTACTTAGCAATCTATGTAAAGTCATCAAGTAAAACAGAAGTGATATCTGGTGTTCCTAAATGACGTGTGTAAGGTGGCAGATTAATTAAATGTCAATTTCGCACCTTACATGAGAGATTTCATATGTTGTAACAACTATATGAGTAGGTTTAGGGAGTGATCAGATACAAATACGACCATTCTGGTAGACAGTTGACTGGGAATCGTTCGATAAAGAGGAACAGGAGTTGTCAATAGTTAATGTAGGCAGCTGTACAAAAACTGATGATGACCAAATTGTGGAGGATGTAGTTTATTTATACAAACCGAGAGAAAAGTGGTATGCCAAGAGGATAATGCGCTTTGGCAACATCAGTATTGACACCCAAGTCTGATGATGTATATAGGACAGGGACTTATCCAGAAAATAATTAAATTCTCACCAGTACCCAGAGTACAACATCAACAGCTAGTGAAATTGAAACAGCAATTTGAATGCTGCAGTTATAAACAGCATGGACCCAGCCGACAAGACGGCTACATAACGAGTATTTTTACTAGGACAAAAAGTACTTGCGAAAACCAACCATCTCTCAAGCATGAAAAAACATCAATACAATAAGTCCTTTTCAGTATATAAAGGCCCTACGGAAGTAAGTAAAGTGGTTCATGATAATGCAGTGAAATTGGTTAACCCAAAAACAGGAAAACCATTGGGCTTGCACCATGTGAGGCATTTGATATTGTATAAAGGGTAAAACAGCAAATATTAACTGTACAAGATAAATTAGTTGTATCAAATATCCAAATTCCAATAAGAGCAAAATCTAGAAGACAACGAGTAGGGAAGGTAAGAAAATGGATACAAAATTTTGTTTTTGAATTTACGCGTATCTGTAGCGGCACTACCGTTTGGGATAGGAAAAGTCAGTTGTGGTGCAATACTTCTGAGTACACAACTTACAGTCATGAGTGGGCCCATTTACAGTGAGTTATGCTCACCAGCGATTGCGAAGTAAAATAGAGGCCATAGGGGCGTAGAACAGCCGGAAGAAGTATACGCAGCAGTTTGCACGGCTCAAGTCACAGGCAGAAGGGGCCCACTGGCCAACCTAACAAGGGAACCTCCCCATCGCACCCCCTTTAGGTTTAGTTATAAGTTGGCACATTGGCTAGGCCTTGAAAAACTGAACACAGATCAACCGAGAAAAATGGAAGAAGTTGTGAGGAACTATGAAAAAATAAGCAAAATATACAAACTGAGTATTCCATGCGCAAGATAGGCAACATCAAGGAGAGTACGAGCTCAGGAGTGCCGTGGTCCCGTGGTTAGCGTGAGCAGCTGTTGCACGAGAGGTCCTTGGTTTAAGTCCCCCCCCCCCCCCCCTCCCCCACCAAGTGAAAAGTTTAATTTTTTATTTTCAGTTTATGTGACAAACTTTTATGTTTTCATCACTTTCTTGGGAGTGATTATCACATCCAGAAGAAAACCTGTTTACCCATTCGCCAAGTGTACAAGTTAGGTGGCTCGACAACATATTCCTGTCATGTGACGCACATGCCGTCACCAGTGTCGTATATAATATATCAGACGTGTTTTCCTGTGGAGGAATCGGTTGACCTATGACCTTGCGATCAAATGTTTTTTAGTTCCCATTGGAGAGGCACGTCCTTTCGTCTACTAATCGCACGGTTTTACGGTGCGGTCGCAAAACACAGACACTAAACTTATTACAGTGAACAGAGACGTCAATGAACGAACAGACAGATCATAACTTTGCGAAAATAAAGAATGTAAACTTTTCACTCGAGGGAAGACTTGAACCAAGGACCTCTCATTCCACAGCTGCTCACGTTAACCACGGGACCACGGCGCTCCTGCGCGCAAACTCTCTTTGATGTTGCTTATCTTGCGCATGGAATACTCAGTTTGCAAATGTGAATGGGCAAATGTCTATAAGGTACATTACATAGGTAGAATTGTGGACATTTGGGAATGTGAGTCTCACGGGAAGCATGCAAGGGATAAGTCCCTGCAGTCGCGCTATTCATCTGTGTCCTTGGTGGCTCAGATGGATAGAGCGTCTGCTGTGTAAGCAGGAGGTCCCGGATTCGAGTCCCACTCGTGGCACACATTTTCAGCTGTCCACATCGAGGTATATCAACAACACCTGTCGGCAGCTGAGGGTTTCAGTTAGTTATCATTGATTCTTCATACGGTGCCTTCTACCTCTTCCTGCTACATTTGGTGTTGCTGTTCCATTCAGTGTCACAAGTTGCCACTACATTTGGTGTCAGAAAAGCGGACGTTGTCTGTACAGTATAACGTTTGAGCACACCGCCTGCTTTACAGTCACAAGATGTGATGAATTTTGACCAGTTTTCTTTTGCGTTTTTACGTTTTCTTCCTTTTTGTATTTTTGAGTATGGCTCATTGCATGCCATTGTAGATGTTTTGCGTAGGCATATTATCATTTTTTGTCAGTATAAGTGTTAGTGTATTTCTGGCAGTAAGATGTTGATTTTCGTGACATTTGATTACTTTTGTATTTTTTTGAGTATGATGTTACTGAGTATGATGATACTAATGGTATAGGGAGTCGTGTTATTTTTTTACTTAATTGTTTTGTTTCAGGATTATTGGGAAATGAAAGCAACACAATGGCAGAGTCAGGAAAGCAAAGTGTGTTGGAACCAGAAGCAGTACGGATTTTGTTGGAAAAGGTATCATAGTTGACAGATAACAATACGCAGTTGCGGATTGAATTAAAATCAAGAGGTGAGTGGGAAACCGCATTGGATCAGTCGTTGTTGTCTCGTATGTTGAAGCAGGAGATTGATCCAGCTGCCATGAGTTTGATTATTCTGTTTTCTGGCAAGGCATATAAGAATGTGCTTTCGTTCGTGGAGGACTTGGATACTTCAGCTGTGATGAATGGTTGGTATGATGAACAGTTGTTACATGTAGCAAAGATTAGATTAACGGTTGAAGCAAAGACATATGTAAGGTGTTCCGAGGCCTTAAGGAAGGCGGGACAGTTTAAGCAGTTGAAGCAGGGGCTTTTACAAAGGTATAAGAAACGGAATAGCACTCGGTACTCTAGGGAGAGGTTGAGTACAATGACGAACAAACAGGGGGAGACGATAGAGAAGTTTGCGGACAGAATAAGAGAAATTAACAAGTACACTTACGAGATGTGTCAGAGCTATGGAGCGAATAGTGTTCTGCTGCAGGATGCCGAGCAAAGGGCACTTGATGTGTTTTTGAGGGGGTTACCGGCGCATATATCACAGAAAGTTCGTGAAGGAACTCCGAAAGATTTATATTCAACCATTCAGCTGGCTGTCCAATGTGAGGAAACAGACACGAAAACGGGGGAACATGATAGACAAACAGTGTTTACAGCGGGTATAAAATGTTATGAGTGTGGTTGTATGGGACATGTGGAGAGGCAATGCACCCAGTCATCGAGGAATAGAGGAAGGAGTGGAAATCAGCAGTATAGAGGATGGAGAAGTGGAGTTAGTACAGATGGACAATCGTTAAACGGTAGAGGGGCCACAAGACCCACCTAAGGGAGCTCCCGTTTAATTTTAATGTTACAAATATGTATGCAGAGTGGAATGTTCAGTGTTAGGATCCATAGGAACTAAGAAGTTTAAGATTTTGTTTGACACAGGGGAGCAAGTGTCAGTAGCTACTAAGAGTTTAGAACCTTCAACATCGCAGCGCATCAGCAATCGTTGGTTAATATATTAAAAAACTAAAACCCCGCCTCGATTGCGAAAAAGCACCTAGTGTTTACCCAGGTTTCGGCGTAGATAACTACACCTTCTGAAGAAGGTTTTCTAATATACTAAGAGTTTAATGGAACGAAGGAAGAATACCCACCACGTTAAAGGTTACGTGAAGTGGGGGATAATGAGGTCACACCTTTGGGGTTAGTGAAACTGACTTTCGCATAGGGAATGTCCGATTTGATGCAAGCATGGAGATAGTACCATGGGAAAGTGAGGGCTACGACATGATCCCGGAAGTAGATTTCTTGCATCAATATCATGCCAAAATTGATCTTGGACAACGAACTGTGGAACTTGGTGGAATGTTATTTCAGCTAGGGGAAACTGTTGTCAATGCGGAACTGTCACGAGGGGTATTCAACATAATGAACAAACCAATTGAACTGTGTACATTAGCATTAAGGCTTAATTCGCATAATTGTGTTTCTGGAACGTGTGGAGTCGAATACACCTGTGGGTACAGTATGTGTTAATAAACCGTTGCAGATAATGAATTTTTGGATACATTGGATTGTTTTGTGAAACGTAGTATTGTACGCGTACAGCAGGAGAACAACGGGCAGGTAGTTCCCGTGACCATGGATAATTTTAGCGCTGTGGACGCGAATTTGACAAAAGGAGTTTTACTAGCAAATCTGGATGTGCCAGATGACGAAGACTGATGTTCGAGAGGTAGGCAAAGCGATCAACCACTAACTGCCAATAGAACTGCGTTGCGTGACAAAATTAAGCTTTTGAAAGGAGGAGAAAGAGAGCATATGGAAGAATTATTGTGGGAATTTAAGGATTTGTTTTATCCACAATGGCCATTGCCAGCAACTCCATTAGTTCAACATTGGGTACTGTGAACCCTACAGAATATCGAGTTATTTGCAGCCGATTGTGGAGGATTTTATTGATCAACAGCCTGCAGGCAGTATTATAGAGCATAGTAATAGTTGCTGGGGAGCAGGTATTGTCGTTGTGCCTAACATATCTGTGTCTGGAACTAAGAAATATAGGTTCTGTTGTGACTACCGATACCTCAATAATAAGACAGTAATGGATGCATACCCCATTCCAAAGATTTCGGAGACTTTGGATACACTGGGCAGTGCCAGTACTTTTCTAGTATGGATTTGACAAGTGGTTATAATCAGATAGAGGTGGCTCCAGAGGATCGTCCAAAAACCGCTTTCTCTACTCCTGGAGGCCGTTACCAATACATAAAGATGCCATTAGGTATGAAAAACGCTCCTGCAACGTTTCAGAGGTTGCTAGACAGTGTCTCGAGCGGTTTAAAACCACGGCAGTGTCTGGTCTATTTGGATATTATAGCGTTTTCAAGTAGTATGGAGCAAGATATACAGCGGTTAAGGGAAGTCTGTATGAGGTTAAGAGCAGATCGTTTGACGTTGAGGCTGGAGAAGTGTCATTTTGCATCAGTAGAAGTAAAATATGTAGCTCATATTAGTAGTAAGGACGGAGTGCATACAGATCTGAGGTTGGTACAGGCTGTAAGGGATTTTCTGGAACCGAAAACAGTAAAGGAAGTGCAGTCATTCATCTGAATTTGCAATTTCTATCGAAAGATTGTGAAGAGTTTTGCAGATGTAGCACAACAGTTGACACAATTGTTACGGAAGGGTGTGAAATCTGAGCGGACAGAAGAGTGTCAGAAAGCGTTTGACAGACTCAAAGAAGTGTTAACATCAAGTCCGGTTCTTGTGTTTCCAGATTTTGAAAGGGAGTTTACACTAGCATGCGATGCATCGAATCAGGCATTAGAGTGGGTTCTTAACCAGGATGGGGAAGAACATCTTGTAGCCTATGTGTCTAGGCAGCTGAATGCAACCAGAGAGGAATTACTCAACAACAGAGAGGGAGATGCTTAGCGTAATCTTTGTAATCACATATTTTAAATGTTGTTTATATGGGAGATGATTTCAAGTAGTGACAGGTCATGCTGCGTTGAAGTGGTTGTTGGGGTTGACGGATCCATCCACTAGACTCACTAGATGGGCTGTGAGGCTAAGTGAACTCGACTGCAAGGTGGTGCACAAGCCTGGGAAGAAGCACGGCAAGACAGATGCACTAAGTAGGACGGTGGCACAAGTAGAAGTCATAGGTTATGACCTAGCGGTATGGCAAGAATTACAGGATGTGGACAACAATTGTAAATCGTATCAGACACAGCCACAATTTAATATGTACGTGACGGTCTTCTGTGTAGGGAAACGAAGTTAGCACCAAGGGTAGTAGTGCCAGCGAAGCTGAGGGATAAGGTTTTACAGGAAACACATGAACACATGTTATCGTGTTATCTGGTCGTGGCGGGTGTAGAGTGATGAATAGGGGAGTGGCGGAGAGGCATTGGTGGAGAGGTAGGAATGTAGATGTTGATCAGTATGTCAACAATTTATACCACGTGAGTAGAGAGAAGATTTGAGTCGGAAACAGATACACTACAACGATTGCTGGAAGCGACATGTCCATTCTCTCTGTTGGGGATTGATGTCTTAGGACCTTTCAGACGAACACCATCCGGGAACACATTCGTTCTGACAATAATAGGCCATTTTTCGAGGTATGTGGAGATGGTGGCTATGCCAAATCAGCAGACAGCAATGGTCGCACAATCGTTAGTAAACAACTGGATTTAGAAGTTTGGTGTACCGGAGACAATAATTACTGACCGAGGTACCAACTTCATGTCTGATGTAATGAAGGAGCTGTGTAAATTGTTGAACATAAATAAGTTGAGGATGAGCATGTTGCATCCACAGGTGAACAGAAGGACAGAACGGGTACACAGAACAATCTGCGAGATGCTGAGTTTTTATGTGGATTCTCATCTCCATCAGTGGGACGAATACCGGTTTGTCTCCATATGAGGTAGTGTACGGGAGAAAAGTGCCGTCACCGTTTGATTTAGTGAAGCTACAGAAAGAAAGGACTGGTGAATCTGTAAGACAATTCGCAAGAACAATTCGGGACGTTTGGAAACGGGTATAAAAGTCGAATACGAAGGCTTTGGAAAGGCAGGAAGATGCAGTGAAGGGGGAAGGAAGTTTACCGAAATATAGAGTGGGGCAATGGGCAATGCTGTCCAGCCCCTATACGCAAAAATGAAAAATGAAGAAATTCTTCACGAGATATCAAGGGCCATACAAAGTTGTTGAAACCACATCCCCCGTTAATGTCAAGCTTTATCTGCCAACTAGAACAGCAATAGTACACATTGGGTGGTCAGGGCCACTTAAGGGTTGCCCAGATGTGATTCCAGGCATGTCACAGGAAGGAAAGAGGAAGATAGAGAGGGTGAAGAGAGGTGCTAAGCACAGAAAAAACCAGGAAGATAGAGTAGATAGAGTAGAGCATGGAGTTTCATATGCTTTACGATCCTCAAAGTGGTAGAGTTGTAACGTTGTTGCTTTAATTTGGTATGAAAGCGGTGCTGACAGACAATAAAAGCGGGTTAAAAGCTGTGAGTTGTCTGGGGAAGTTAACCTTGCATTACTGAGCAACTGTTTCACCAGGTATCCAGTCTAGCTTACCAAATTCCCAACCAGACTAACATTAATTATAATCTTTTAATAGTCATACGTCAACCGCTGATATATATATATATATATATATATATATATATATATATATATATATATATATAAGAGAATTTAAATAAAAAGAAATAAATCAGTTTATATTTGGAAATTTATTTTAACATTGATCATTGAAATTTCAGCATATTAAACTTGAGTCATAACTAAGCTGGTGCCTTATTTACGACTGTGAACACATCAAATATGGAGCCAAGATTGGGAGACTGCATACAACACTGCATTCATAAAATAACACACGAAGAACGTTGGAACATATGCAATAGGAAATTAACCACAACCAACCGATTCAATTTTCACCCAAAGAAGTTACGTTCGTAGCACAATCCTGTCCGTCATGTAATTACCACACTCCGGTATACTAAATTCATACTAACTCTCTGTGAAATCTTCCCGAAAAGAATAGCTGAGGGCTACTTTGATGATTACACCACATGCTTCACGTGGACAACTTGATTTACACAAAGAGTGTAACTCCACATTAATTTGGTAATTAAAATAAATTAGATCGAAAAGCAATTTACAAAAGAAAAACCTCGAACTGGTTACTATCGTCTTACTATTAACCTGATGGGTCAAACAATTGTATAAGCACGTGGTACTGGTCTCACAAAGTATACCCCACGTGAGTTGAACATAAAGAAAAGTTGCTATATTGAAAAAATATTGTCAAGACGAGACGTTATAATCTCACGCACATTCGCATTTACGATTGATGAACTTAGTTAGAGTTACTGACCAACACGTGGTTCCACTTTACTCACAAAGTAGCGACAAAGCAACTACCGGAATATATTCTGAACTTCACACTCGAATTACACTGCGTTGCAATTTAAGAAAACATTAGATATTTTAGAGCTAAACTTGAAATAAAGGTGATTAAATTTTCAGTTAGGCTGAACTTAAGAAATCCATTGTCCTACAGACTTAGAAGACACGCCCTTAGCCGTAGATCTCACCACTTCAGACGCTCGCCGCGGACAGACTGCCGTGGTCCCTTCCTGAGGGTGGCTCACAAATACAAACGGAAGTGGCCAGAGGGGCAGCTTCCTATACCAACATGACAAGGGACGGACAGGACCATACAAAGAATAGAAACCTCTCTGCTTTTAGAAACCGTAGCTACCTGTTCCGACGTTGGTCCTACTGTTCTCTAGCAGACAGGCTTGTCTGCTACCCTCAAGCATGCAACTAGAAATACATTTGCTCATTCATCCTCTCACACAGAAGGGAAGGGGGATGACAGTATCTTATCATATACAGTACATAAAAGAAAGCGGATGTAGGTTCCGTATGAGACTGTGTGACATGAATTACATATAAACTGTGTTTTAAAGTGTAGTAGTGTGACAGATCGTTCTTGTTTTTGTGTAAAAGTAACACGTTCCACTACTCAGTCTCCTCCCAGATAGTCATAAACGCCACAGTAAATTTTGAAGAGGAATTTATGCTGTAAATGACAACAGATTTAAGAAATTAACATGAAAGGAATCCAACAGAGACCTTTCAGGGTATTTGTAGTTTTCTGTTTTCTTATTATGTGTCACTGAGTTGTGTAGATTAATTAGGTATTGTATCTTCATATGTGTAGGATTTTTCGAGTATTGTGAGGCAGCTAGGAATAGTTATCTTTTGAAAAGGGAGGAAGTGTGATCGTGGTCGCTGTCCTCAGGTCACTGAAGTGGAGGGTGTTGAGCAAGTTTGTGGAAATGAAAACTAAGGAGGTATTGCTGATTTCAGCAGCTAGCAACTCCTATGCTGAGATGACAGGAGAGGATTATGAATCTGCCATAGAGGGAAGGTAACGGTATGTCCAACCAGGATGATAAGCAACAATCCAAACACGTGCACAGTGCAGATATTTTTAGCTAGGGGGAAAGGAATAGACTGTCCAAGGGACATTGAGGAGCCAAAATTGAGCTTGCAACAGGTCGGGACACATTGGATCTTCTCCACCTACGAGAATTTGGTAGTAGTATCAAGTTTTTTTGAGCGGGGAGTACTTGCAGAAGCGAAACGTATAGAGCTCTCTGGGAGCGGAATTTTAATCTATGAAACTTCGTGTAACATAATAGTACCAACATTCCACCTGCCAGCGTAAATTTCAGGATTCATGCAATTGAATGTTATGCAGCCACAGCTGTGATGCCCAGAAGCCACTTTAGAGTTTTTGCCAAATCAGAAACTGACCTCATTAAATGAAACTCTGGAGCCAGGTCTGTTGAGATTCGTAAACCAGTTAATTTTAGAGCAAAAGGGGCGGATATCAGCCAAACAGCTTGTGCAACATGTCGCTCTACTGAAAGGCAACGGCAAATAACGATCATTTTGGGCACCTCGGTGCTAAGTGTCATCGCAGCTTTAACTTTGTTGTGTATTGTTTTCATTCTGATCAGGCGGAGAGCCAGTTCCAAGAGGAGCCAAGGGTAGTCCAAGTCCCAGTGGATTGGGTACCGAAGGCGTGAGACAAGTAGGTAAGTGGTTGATCGAACAGTGGTCGTCCAGTAAGGAATGTTTTCGTTTTTATCCATGTCATGTGTTTTCAGGGGCACTAGACCACATTAAAGTTTTCTAAAAATAAGGAAATAAGTCACAGGTGTCGACCCAAACAAGTTAAGAGTTAGTAAAAGGTCGACCCGGGGACTGGGTCTTTTCGAAGGGGGGAATAATGTAGCGGCACTACCGTTTGGAAAGACAATTTTGGTGCAATATTTCTGAGCATGCAAGTTACAGCAAGGCACGGGCCTGTTTACAGTGATTTACGCTCACCAGCAGTTGCGAAGTAATATAGAGGCCACAGGGGCGTAGAACCGCCGGAAAAAGTACACGCAGCGGTTTGCAGGGCGCAAGTCAGAGGCAGAAGAGGCTTACTGGCCAACCTAAGTGTTATGAGTACGTGATGTTTAGCAGCGCGTTTAGCAAAACGGAGGTGCACAGCCACATATAAATAAGTGCCGATTCACTAACAAAGCATTCAAATGTGGCAGCTCTCCTGGATGGTGGGGTGTGTCACAGCACCGGCTACACATAGCAGCGGTTGGGGCGCTAGCGTTCCAGTCCGCAGCGGGTCACTGGTTCGACACTCTGAGGCCAACGCAGGGTCCGCAGCCAGCCAGCAGTGGGCCACACCATGGCTCGCTACTGTGGGCAGTCTTGTTGGCTCCCAACATGCACCGGAGACATCTACGGCGAGGGTCACAGATTCAGCTGCCGGATCACTTGTTGTTGCTGCGACCCAAGCCATGCCAGAAGAGACTCATGGCGTGGGCCACCTTTTCAGTTGTCAGCAGGCAGTGCGGAGGCAACGCAGGATGAAGGCTGCTGAGTCGGCTGCCAGTGCAGACCTGACGTCATCATATAACTGTGGCCATACAAGGCTGACACATTAACAGATAGCTTGACAGGTCGCTGAGGCGTCCTCAGCGTTTGTAGACCTGGTAATGAAGACGAAGGGGAACACGGCACTGTAGTTGGAAACAATAAATCACTTGGAAAGCTCGAGCGAGTCTTAATACGATGCCTTCTACCTCTTCCCACAACATTTGATGTTGCTGTTACATTCGGTTTCAGGAGTTGCTTTCTCAGAAGATTAAAAGGATAGTTGTGATGAAAGATCAATAAAATAAGAACTAAAGTAACTTCTGCAGACGTAATGTGTTATGGGGAAAGTGTAGTAATCAAGAAGAAGGATAGAGATTAGCATGTGGATAGTTTGACGAAATAGTAGTAGATTCTCTCTTAAAATGTAGTGTAAAGTCGAAAGAGGTTGATTTTGTGGACTAAATGGTGCCAAGCACTAGGAAGGAAGTAAGGAATTAGGTAAGAAGGAAATAATCGTTTACGGTTTGTTCCGTCATGGACAGTTAACATTTAGTTGAGGAGATAGTTTGAGGGAAAATGAGAAGCACTTATGATTTGTGGAAGGTATCACTAGTTGTCATTAAAATGAGATGTGAGGGAAATAGATATAAAAGATTATTAGGTGATAAGAATTAAGAGAGGGAATTGAATTATAAAGGAAAGTGAGAAACATGTCATTTCTTGACAGGGCGTAGACAGAGGAATGTAGTGTAGCACAGGGATTATTTCAATAAGGAAGAGTATGATAGGGAGAGAAGGTAATATAAAAGTTTACTGTTTAGAAGAAGAAGAAAGGGATAACTAAAACAGAGAAAAATATGCTCTAAAACAATGCAACAGGACAGTGGAGAAAGTTCTGAAATAGAGAAACGGACATATACTGCATTTTGAAGTTCTGTTACACCTTATGCTGAAAAGGAGAGATTGCATTGAAAAGGACGCTGGAGTCAGAGTTAAGGTGTGGAGATTTTATAATCTGATGTACCTGTAGTTAGATAAAAAAGCAGATCTACTAATATACTAACCTTCATCACGATCAATTTTCCTCTTACTATACATGATGATGAAGATGAGGACACCATAACCTTTATATTAATAAAAAAATGTACATATAGAATGGGGATAGATGTTGATCTATTAAAAAAGACGTGAAGTGATGAAGAGTATAATAAGGAGAATCCTATGTATAGTTTAAATACGGAAGTTTTGTAAAGTCTCTTAGTAATTTAGTGTTTGTAAAGCTTGTAATGTATCGTAAGGGAGAAAGGGTTATGATAAGACAGGTAGTAATACCGTGTAAATTAGAGAAATTTTGGGATGTAAGATGAATAAAAGTGTGCACAATGTTGCATTATACGTGACGTCATCAAGCATGATGCATTTTCGTTGTGGCCAGATAGACAGAAGAACTCAGTACTGCGGTGGGTATGATAGGAAGGAACAACGAGCGTGGGTGCCTGGTACATCCGCTTTCGAGATGACGACAGGAAATGCCTCAGTGGAAGCTACAGTCCAAAGGGATAACAACTCTGGGCAAAAGTAAGGGGATCTACAACAAATCATGGATATGGTCAACGTGTACCACGATGCAATATTTCTTCATGTGAAAGTCACATGCGATCTTCAGAACAACTGTTTTGTGAAAGTGCTAGGTACTTAGCACTCCTGTTGCAAACTGTTTAGTGCAGCATAAGGAGAAATGATGGCTGTCCACCAAACCGGAATGGAGGCGGACAAGTTACGTCAAGGATGAACGAATGTTTCACTTCACTGAAAGAGGAAGAGGCGCATTTCTTTAACTGAAACTATCGTCATACCATACGAAATCCATCAACTGCGAAACATTCCCTGAACACTCAGGAGAGTAATCAAGAGAACGATGGAAGGGTGTCTAATCTAAACTGATGAATAACATGATACAATAAAGGATATATGATTTGAAAGGAACTACCATAAGAACGGATTATACAATAACGAGAGTAAGCAGTTTTTAAATCCCAGTTCCCAGTCCGAGGAGAACAAAGGCACAAGTGAGAAGATAGCAAGACGCAACAAGAAAAGACGAGTCAACACAGAAGATTAAGAAGAAAGAAGATCCTGGACCAGAAGAAATCAAGAAACCGTTCTAAATCCCTCCCCATACAAGACCATTATTGCATATACCTACCAATAAAGAATCCAAATTTAACTGTTCTAGCAATAAAAATGTCCGATATTCCTTACGGCAAATTGCACCATTTTGAAATGTCACACTGAGAGATGGTAGGTGGCTATTCGTATAGAAAACAGGGGACGAATTTGCATAAAGATTCGAGGATTGATGAAGAATATGTGTTTATGCTATTAATAATAGATTTCTGATATAATTTCGCCATAGGTGCAGAATGGAACAAACGCAACCAAGCATGCACAATACACTCAAATCTTTGGCAATCTTTCTCTCTGCCGACTGCCTTTTCATACTCATAGGAGATACATTGAGGTGAATGAAATGGTGAATGACGACTTCAATGAACCACGTTGAAGATATATGAGAAAGGACCGTTTGTGACACACAAGTGTCAGATTAAACTCAAAAAAGAAAATTTTTATGAACACACGAAGTTTGTTGTTGTTTAAAAATATTAAATTTTTGAAGAGTTTTGTGCAAGAAACGGATTTTTTTTAACAATAGTTCTTTTAATCTTGATAGATCAATAATATTTTCTTGTATTTTATATTTAACAACACATCTAAGTTAAGAAAACCAAATGGTGATTTTTTTATGCTAAAATTCCTCGTATATAATGTGTTTGTTAAAATATCGGTTATGTAGAAAAAAGGATTTTGCAGTTTAATGATGTTCATTTAATAGTTAGGAGGTTATTAGTAGGATTAGAAATTTAATATTTTTGTAAAAGTCAAATTGAATTCTTCTGTAAAGTTATAATACAGAAGTTTAAATTTTTTGTTGGAATATAAATTTGTTGGTGAGTGGGATTGTGCTTGTAAAGTTATGTGGAAGATGCTGTTACGTATAACATAAATAAAGAAATTATTGTAAAAGACGAAACTTTCTTGAATTATAATTGACATGCTACACTAAGGTTGAGAATCAGACATAAGTATTGAAAAAGTGGAGGATAATTTTAAATGAACCACAACTTCAATACATCTCCATCATCGTTTAACATAAGTCTTGATGTCAAAAAAAAAGCCTCAAATTTACAAATTATAAGTTGTAAAAATTTATAGGGAAGTTATAATTTGTTTAAATTTAAAATAAAATATAGACAACTACAAAATAGAAAGAAAAGGCTTCATTTTATTTAAACAACTGTGTTAAATCAGAAAATTAGTAGAAACATATACATTTTGGAAAAACATTACTTTACTAATCAAATCAGTAGTATATAGAAAATTACTTGCGGTGGAAAAATAACGAATAATAATATTAATGTACATCCAAAACTACATGATGATTCCACAGTTCACACTTAAGAGCCTTGCAGAGGATTCTTCTAGTCACCTACATATTATTATAGCGTGAATTGTATGTAGAATAGCAGAGACTTAAAGAACCACTGTTTCATTATGCCATATTAAAATAGAGAGTTGGTCAATATAAATATATAACAATTGCTACAGTCAGCAGTTGAAAACGATTTTGAACTGGCTTCAGTCAATGTCTCAACCATTAATTGACCCAGGGCAAAATTGAACACAGAAGGTGGAGGATATGTAACGTGGCAGATTGAGTGAATGTCAATTTCGCACCTTACATGAGAGATTTTGTATGTTGTAACACGTAGATGGGTATGTCACCTGAAATACTTTGGCAACATTGAGCAGATTTGCCTATTAAAATGTACAGTATCTCATGCAAAGGGATGACACTCGATTCAATGGTATTAACACGCCGAACCCAAGTCCTGCAAGTCAATGAGCAAAAAATTAAAAAAAAAGCAGTCAGAGGAAACCTTTTAATTTGGGGGCAGATGGGAGTTGCGCAGTCATGGGCAGAGGACAATGGAACGCTTTTAAGAGGTGGTTTGTGTCCCGTGGGAAAAGGGACAATGAACATGCCAGGCGATACATCGTGGAGAGTAGGTAGTGGACCAGCGCTGCTTGCTACGGAGAAATTCTTCAGAAAACTGTGTTGGGAAATTTCCAGATGGATACAGACAGACCAGCGATGCAGTTGATCACGTGAAACGCCCGTGGTGCACTCATGATGTACAGATGTAACTGTTTGGCATCAGGAGTGGGCCCGAAATGTCTGATTGACTGGAATAATCTCGGAAGGAGCAGAAAGGGGCGAAATTTCGTAGCAGTTTGAAGGTAGGCCCTTTGCGATTGTGAGAGGTAGTTTCCACAAGATGAAAGCAACGCTCCCATTGGTCTGAAGAAGCTGTGACATGAAACACGAAAGGACACAGGTGGTGGACTGTTTGTTGCGAAAGACAAGCCCGAATACGTCGGACAGCCTCCTCTGAACCAGCGCCAAGTGTAGAACAGGGCGCATTACGCTCTGTATGACGCCAAAAGAGGAATTTTGTGTGAACACTGCGTTCACTCCGGCTAGAAATTAGCTGGACATTTAATACAACGTGATTTCAGTAACATATTTCTCTGTGTCGTACAAATCATCAACTGGTTATGCTTTACACACAACTGCCGTTTAGCTTGTTATGTGAGACGCCAATATAACATTTTGTCCATGAAACTGAGTGTGTTTCATCTATAATATCGTACACAACGAGACAATTCGCCTAGGCGTACATTTTATGTATCCTTACAACCTGTCCCGCGAACGTTACTGAATCAGGGAAGCAGTATACATATGAATGTGACTGTAACTTTTTCATACTGGTGCCTATAAGTACATCTAAGCCATTATATCTGTGCATTCTCTTCACCCCAACTGCCATTGTAAAGACGCAAATTGCTCTTAGGTGCAACATGTACACCATCTGTTGTGACTGTCACATGTATTATCGTAACAGACGACACATAGTTTACTAAACATTAGATTCTAGTCACTAACGATGTATGTAGCATCTTTGGCTCTACCAATAAACAATGGTCAGCGGCTCTGTCACCTCTGTGTGGTATGAATCTGTACACAGCCGTAAGGCCGACTAACGTTCTCACACGCATCTGTACACCCTCTAGCACAGTTTTTATAGATTGACGACGTAAATTATATTACGATATGATAACAAGAAACTCCGTGAGCCATTTAAGTGTTCACGTTATGTGGTTTTCGTTATGAGTCACATCACTGTGCGACAGTATACTATTATTTTCAGTGCGTTATTCGTGGTTTTATCACCTGACGATAGCGATTTTACGTTATATTTCATGCAACATGATGCTGTTAATAATTTAATGTCCACAATTACATTACGTGTATGCTGATGTTAACAGTTACTTCTGTTATCAGATTCGTGGCAGTCTAGGCCTATTATATTACTTGTGTGTTGGTATATAGGAACGTGATGGTTCTCAGATGGCTGAAACTGGTTGTATAAATAAAGTATTTCAACAGCAGCTGAAGGCTGTGATACGATGATATTTTTCAAATATACAAGATCCCGAAAACCTAATGTAGCTCGTTTTGCATTATCGCGAAATAGGGGAAAGACTGCCACAGACATTATAAGAGAGTTGAGATGTTGCCATTACAACAACGGCGTTTTTCGTTGCGGTGAGGTCATTTTATGAATATTAAATCACCAGCTTTATTCTCTGAATGCGAAGGTATTTTTTGTCCACAAACTAGATAGGAAGAAATGATCTTCGTAATACTATAAGAGAAATAACGTGCTGTTAGAAAATTTAACGGTAGAGAAATAATCTGAAGCTGACTAGAAGAATCCCCTGCAAGACTCTTACGTGTGAACTGCGGAATCATCATGTAGATGTAGATGTACATGTGGATACTCACGAAAGTAACACACGAACATCCAACCAACTTCACAGTTTCCGAGATGTTCCTTTCCACGCGTGCTCACAACAGTCTCCCCTTTATCAAGGTCGCTTTTGTAAGTGTGTGTCCTCAATGGCGGCCCGTATCGTTGTTAGAACGTTTCCAAACTGGTCTCTGTTCCTTACCGCATCACGACCCGCAGCGTCGCCAACCAGGGTTCATTCTCTTGGTGGACATCGCTAATAATATTAATGTACATCCAAAACTACATGATGATTCCGCAGTTCACACTTAAGAGCCTTGCAGAGGATTCTTCTAGTCACCTACATATTATTATAGCGTAAATTGTATGTAGAATAGCAGATGTCGGTGTTTGTCGGCCAAAAGTTCTTGTACTTCGTTTTCACAATGTCGTAGTTTGTAAAAAACAAAAAAAGAGAAAGAAAGAAATATGGCCGCAGACAACTGGTGACATCAGAAACGTACTCGTCGGTTCTTTTCATATTGATTGACTGATTTTGTCAGTTGCGCGTCATGTTCGCTATGCAGCATCGAATCAGCCAAATCTGCCGATTTATAAGTTCTTACCCTGGGAAGGTTTCACTTGCTTTGTGGAGGAGATGGACCAAGTTAGGAATTTTTAGAGTTTTTTGGAACATTGTTCCGAGAAAAACAGTGATCCTTATAATATTATGACATTTTTCAATACGCACAGACGTAATCACATTTGTACTTCTTACTTATATTTTTACATGACGGATTTCGATCTTATAAGAGATCATCTTCAGATCTTACAATGCTTGATGACTGTAGGAACCGTTGGCGCTGAGCAGGTCCGTCTGTGCAGGCATGGAGAGCACTCCTGCATAAATGAACCTGCTCAGCACCCACGGTTCCTACAGTCATCAAGGATTGTAAGATCTGAAGATGATCTCTTAGAAGATGGAAACCTGTCATCTAAAAATAAAAATAAACATCTTAAGTGCGATTACGTCTGTGTGTACTGAAATATGTTATACCAAGTTTCTTTATTTAATTTACCTATGCCTGCCATTTTAATTTCCTGTACGAGTGTTGTTAAATGATTGCGTGGGTACTTGATAATTGCTGTAGCATGAAAGCGGAGAAGGAAACAGGCCATGACAGGTGAAAAAGTTGGTGCGAGGTTTTTCAAATCTAACGAACTTCTCCCCGAACTCTTTCAAATAGAGAAAGACCGTTTCTGGCGTGGGCGTCGCTTTCGACACTACGGAGGAGGCAAGTGGTTGAGAGTGATAGAAAAACGCGAATTCCCAAGCTAGAGGGTGAGTGGAGACTTCCAATCTAACGGATCTAGCCTCTCAATCAATTGGCGAGATGAAGAGTCTCTTGACCATCGTGGGAGTAGAAACGACGGAGAACGAGTTGGAAGATGAAAAATTCTCAACTGGAGGGAGCGTTTTGGTTTTTTGTTAAAAAGTTATCAAATCTTGCTCACTCCAGCTCCTAAAGAGAGGAATCATTTCAGTAGTAGTTGTACTTTCGAATCACTTCTAGTTAACCGGGCAGGTGATCAGACGTGTCGGTCAGAGCAATTCAGCCTGCTCCTACGAGAAAGGTATTGGACTGTATTAGTTTCTCTGATTCTTTAGTGCGTCGTTAATGTTCATTGAGGTCGGTTACGCTAGAGAAGTGTTTTGCGTTGTTATTACATTTTACGGTGATCTGTGTACTTAATGAGGACCTCCCGGCTCTCAGTTACGCGTTAGGCAGTGGGACTTCCGCACTCCGTGTCCTGCGTTGCAGTAGTGATTGGTAGTTATTGGGTAGGCATGTTTTCGCGTGTATATCTCAGGAATGCGAGGGAGGGAGAGAGAGGGGGGGCGAGAGAGTAACAATTATCCGTTATTAATAACGATGACCTCTGCTGCCATCCTTAAGAGACAGTATCTTTAATAGTTTTTAGCAGAGTCTTAAACTTTTGGGTTTTAGGGTACCTTTCGTTCTTGTTGTTATTATACGGTGGATTTGACTAGTTAACTTGTCTTGAGTAATAAAGATAACAGCGTTGAAGAATATCGCAGCTTTTCAAGAAGGATCCCGAACTTTCCCGAAATTTCTCCCATCATGCGATCCATAGTGAAAATGAACAGCAGAGATCATATAGTATTACGCATCAGTGATGAGTCATATCAAATTAAGCTATTTGCAACGTATCCGAAGGCTATGTGCGCTCCCCAAGTCACTTTCCGAGACCAGTTTGCTAAATAGTAGTCATTCCGTTGCACTACCCTAGATTATTGTTCATTAGTCCATGATTTGGTCGTTCAACCCTAAACATTAAAAGAACAGGCAAGGAAGTTGACATGTTGGATGAAAGCACTAGCCGAGAAATGTTCACAAATTGACGGCAATACACTTTCAGTTAGCTGCACCTGAAAAAGTAACAGTAACGATTAAAGAGCTAACTTTCACACTCACTGTTCTAGATCGAAAAAGAAAATATTTTATGGTTCAGCACCTTCATGGGTCTATTATGGCTCATCGTATGTTTCAGATCCCTCCGTGTCGTCAGCAGTCTGACTGATTTGATGGGGCCTCCACAAATTCCTTTTTTGTGCAAAAGTCCATTTGCACCGTACGTGCTCGGTTATTTCTTGGATGTATTACAATCTCTGTCTTGCCCTGCAGTTTTTGCCCTGCGTAGTCCCACTAGCGCCAACGAGTACGACCCTGAAGTCTTAATACGCGTCCTGTCGTCCTGTTTCATTTTCTTGTTAACGTATTACATATGTTCCTTTCTTCCAAGATTCTACAGAGAATCTCCTCATTCCTTATCATAGCAGTCCGCTTAGTTTCCAACATCCTTCTAAAGCACGAGATCTCAAACGCTTTGGTTCTCTTCTTCTCCGGTTTTCTTATAGCCTGCGATTCACTGCCATACAACACTGTGCTCCAAACATTTATTCTCTGTACTTCTACCTCAAATTATGGTCTATACCAGTAAACTTCTCTTGTCAAACAATGTCTTCTCCCTGTGCTAGTCTGCTCTGAATACCCTTGCTTCGTCCAACACGTGTTATCTTGCTTTCAAGTTAACTTCGTCTACTTCGTAATCACCAATTTTGATGTCAAGATTACCGCTTATCGCATTTGTGCTACTCTTCATTACCTTCATCGTTCCTCGCTTCACCCGCAATTCATATTCTATACTCATTAGACTGTTCTTTCCGTTCAACAGGACCTGTAATTCTTCCTCACACACTTAGGATGGAAATGTTATCAACAAATCTTATAATCGATATCCCAGTACTCTGAATTATAATCCCACTCGAGAATCTTTCTTTTATTTGCGTCATTACTTGTTCGAGAAATAGATTCAACAGTTAAGGACTGCATCCAAGGCTTACATCCTTTCAATCAAAGCATTTCGGCCATGGTCTTTCATTCTTTACTCCTGTTTTCACATAATATTCAACGTCCTGCAACATTTTAGATTTGCGAACGCTTTTTCTAAATAGAGAAATCCTATGAATGCGTCTTGACTTTTCTTAAGTCTTGTTTGGATTATCAGGCGCATCGATAGAGCTTCCTTCCGTAGTCCACACAGAACTACGTCTAACTGAGCCTCACTTCTCTTTTCCATTCTTTTGTGCTCTTATCAGCAACCTGGAAGCGCGAGTTGTTAAGCTGATTATACAACGGACTGTCACTGCTATCATCGAGATTGTGTAGATGATCTTTTACCGAAAGTCTTACGGTGCGTCTCCAGACTCTTAGATCATATAAGCCAATATGAATAGACGTGTGGTTGCCGCTTTCTCCAATGAGTGTAGAAACTCCAATGAAATGTTATATATGCGTTCTCCCTTACTCCGTATTGACTCCTATTTCTTCTACTTTCATGTCACCGGACAAGCCCCCCGTGTCGTAGAAGCCCTCCCTGTCGTAGAAGCCCTTTTGATAGATGTCTTTTCAACTTCATCTGAATTGTCTAGTAATGAAATGAAATGTGTGTTGCATTTTTGGCTGTGAGTCCCTTTCTGCGGAATTCGGTCTCCATGTGCAAGTCCTTTTACATGACACCACTTCGCCGACTTGAGCGTCGATGATGATGAGATGATGACAACACATGCACCCAGTCCCGAATGAAGAAAATCCCCGACTCGAGCAGGAATCCAACAGGGGCCCCGAGATAGCGAGTCAACTACGGTAACCACAAGTCCACGAGTGGCCTTGACAAGTATGTACTGAGACATTAATCATCGCAGTGCCTAGAGTCTTAGGGTATTTCAGACGTACCTCATCATTCCTTATACTTCAGCACTTCGACGTTAATTCATCCCGACGATTAAATTTCAGTCTTCGCTTCATTATTACTAAATTGTGACCTGAGTCTACATCTGTTCCTGGGTATTCCTTACAAACCTATATCTGCTTTCGACGCATTTTCAAAGTAGAACACCTCCCGTTCTGATTTTTGTATTGTGCACTCGCTTTCACTAATTGAACTTCACTACAGAACTTAGGCTCTTCTCTCTCATTCATACCAAGAGGTGCACATTCTCACGTAAGTCCGTCTTCTGTTCCCGACTGTCGCATTCCAATTCCCCATGATTAATACTATCGTCACCCTCCACACACTGAACTACCCCTTCTATAATTTCACGTACTTTCCCTACCTCATCATCTTCTGCTTGCGACGCTGGTGTGTATACCTGAACTATTGTTGTCGGCATTGGTTTGCTGTCCGTTCTGACGACAAAAACTATTTCGTTGAACTATTTGGAGTAAGTCACTGTTCCCTACTATCCTATTCACAACGAAACCTACACCACTTAAAGTATTTTTTGCTGCTTTTGAGATTATCCTAAATCCGTCTGATCAGAAATCCTTTCCTACTTTTCTTTATTCCTCACTAACCTCCACTGTATCTAGACTGAACCTTAGCATTTCCCTTTTTAGAATTTCTAACTTCCCTATGACATTCAGATTTCTGACTTCCAGGCGCCGACTCGCATACTGTTACCTTTTCGTTGGTTATTCAGTTTTTTTCCTCGTGTTTACCTCACAATTGGCAATCCATACCAGGAGATCCGAATGAGACGCTAATCTGTTATCTTTTGTCACTGGAGAGATCATCATCACCCTTTTTTAAATCCAGGTCACATATATTATGGCTAAATATTCTCTGTCTTTAATGTACGGTTATCATTGCCTTCTGCATCCTCATATCCTTGATCATTGCTTATTCTTCTACCTATTAGAGGAATTTTACCATCTCAATGGGAAGAAGTAGCCCTGAAACACTGTCCGCTTCTCCTCCCTCCTTGACAAAACTGCTGCCAGAACGAGGGTGCCTTATTGTAATGGAAGTTTTCGGCGTGACAAGACGTGTTTTGATTATTAATTAAATTCGCTATTCCATTGCCAATGATGTTATGTACCCAGGAACTTAGAAAAGAATAAATTCCGCTGTTTTGAAACTCGTGAAAAATATGAAAAAATTCAACAGTTTTCTTTCGAAAACACGAGCATGATCCTTAATCAACATAAAGGTAGGAAGCTGAGGAAATCGTCTTTAAAATTAGTTGCCATATACATTATGCAAATGCATTTCCATTGTACTTCATATCATTTACTTTGAAACAGCGCTAGTATTAATCGCGAAACACATACATCAAATTACGAATGAATTATGAAATTACGCCTTGAGTAGAAACTGATGTTAACTCTTCAGTCTTCTTCGGCAGTTAGTGTCCTGCATCTGTGTTCATACTGTCCAGACAACTGTGAAGTGTGGCTACGGAGTCTTTCCCGCCAGAATGCCTGCATAAGATGTTCTCGGCATACTTTTCATGTCATAATTTGATAAAATCCTAGGCTTTCGGTGACTGCCCCTATGACAGTTATCAGGGGTAAGCATGACTGTTATGAAACAGTCAAAGCTTCCACTTTTATGCCCAGAGGATTGCATCAGTGATGGTAGGCTGACTTATCCTTGATGATAATGATGGAGGTATTCATGGGACCTTGGGCTTTAATCCGAATTTGACGCTGCCAGCTAATCGACAACATTTTATCTAACTCTGAAGTGCGCGGGAAAGAGTACGTGTTAAGATTTCTTCCTGTACTATGCGCGTATGATGCGTGATTGAGAGTAAACCGGGAAAAGATAAAGGTAATGAGATGTAGCAGAAATGAGAATAGCGAGAAACTTAAACATCAAACTTGGTGATCACGAATTAGACTAAGCTAAGGAATTCTGACACCTTGGAAACGAAATAACCCTTGACAGACGTAGGGAGAAGGATATAAAATACAGATGTGCATAGGCCAAGAGAAGCTAGTGGTATCAGACATATACTTTAAACTAAGGAAGAAATACCTGAAAATTTGAGTATGGAGCACAGAATTGTATGGTAGTGAATCACAGACAGTGGGAAAAGTGGAACAGAAGAGAATCGAAGGATTTGAGATTTGAATAATGTTGAAAGTTAGGTGGACTGATTAGACACTGAATGAGGAGGTTCTCCACAGAACTGACGAAGAAAGGAAGATTTGAAGAACACTGACCTGAAGAAGAAAGATGATAATAGGACATGTATTACGATATCAGAGAATCAAAACTAGAGGGGAGCTGCAGAAGGTAAAAACTGCAGGGGAAAACCGAGACACATGCATCCAGCAAATAACGGAGGATGTAGGGAGGAAGTGCTACTGTGGGATGAAGAGGTTATTGCCTTAGAGGCATTCGTGACGGGCCGCATCAAACCAGTCAGAAGGGTGATGGCTCAAAGAATAAACAAATATATAAATATAATATGAAGATAAAAAAGATGCGTGAAAAAAAGTCTTTAAGTTTTTCTGTGCATACTGCTTTTGGTATTACTTTGTCTTCGCGGTATCTACTCGAAGTCATGTAGGAGAATGTAGTATATCTTCTCACTTAACACTAATTATCAATACTTTTTAAGCAAGCATTCGTGGCATTCTTGCGTCTATCTTCAAGAGTCTACCAAGTAAGTTTTTCATCATGTTTGAGGAATTCTCCCGTGGGTCAAACAAACCTTTGTTCATTGATTGTCATTATATCATATTAGGTCTATTCTTTATGGGTCCCAAAAATTTGGGGAATATTCTATGCCGATTCGCTTGAAATTGTGTATTTCGACATAACTGTCATAAAGCAGTGAGAATGAATGAAATTTATGTCTATTTGACTTCACAATTACATTCGCGATTGTATTTGTAAATGACGACTCAGTGCGACAAACTAGTAATGTAACACTTTAAAAATTTAGTTGATTCAGTGACTGTGGCTTGACGATCGTTTGTGTTGCCAAATATATATACTGAAATTCACATGAAAGTTCTGTAAGCAACCTCCATAGTACCCTTCTAGAATACTACCAATGAACTGGTGACTGTCACCTGCTTTACGTACAACTGAGCCTATGTGATCACTGCATTTCGCATTCCCGCGAAACAATACACACATCAATTTTTGTGGGTTCTGAGTACAATTTTGAGTCACTGATGTTGTCATAGGATACTACCAAGTTTCTGTGATTAGTTCAAAAAATGTTCAAATGTGTGTGAAATCTATGGGACTTAACTGCTAAGGTCATCAGTCACTAAGCTTACACACTACTTAACCTAAATTATCCTAAGGACAAACACACACACACATGCCCGAAGGAGGACTCGAACCTCCGCTGGGACCAGCCGCACAGTTCATGACTGTAGCACCCTTGACCGCTCGGCTAATCCCCCGCGGCCTGTGATGAGTTAAGTGTAGAGATATAACGTTTATAAATGGCAGTAATTAAGCAAATGCAGATAAAGTGCTCATTCAGCTGACCTGCAGACGCTGGTTCATATGCTCTCCCTAGAGATTAAGCTGAAAACGATATCTAAGTATTTTATTTTGTTAGGTTTCCATAAGACTCCGTGGAATAATGTGGTGCAAAAATCTGTACTCGTGGTGCATATTTTCGTGGAAAGCAATTCCTAGACCAATGTGATGTCCCGAATGTCACATTTCATCTCTGCATAACATAACAGTGGATAGCGTTCATTTAGTAAGCACTGTGCTTGACCCAACTACTCGGATACCAACTACCTGATGTGGCCTACGCTCAGCGAAATATCAGCTGTGTGATTCGTGGACGCTGCATTTAAGAAGACGTATCGCAGCGGATGTTTGGTTAGTAAAATTCTGAATGTGATCATGACGTTTTTTCATCTTCGTTTCTATCAATAAAAGATACACAATCTGGACACTAATTTGTTATAAAACCTATATGATCACCTTTATTTTAACGAACAAAGGTGTGATACTGTGAAATGAATGCTTAAGAGTTAAACAGTTCTACCTACACTTAAGATTTTTAAATGACTCTTCGGAAAACATTGTTTCCATAAACAACGCGTTCCCGGTGCATGGTGCGTCGTTAATTAGTTACAGTGTCGTTGTCCAATAGACGAACATGATGACACGGTCAAATACCCGGGAATGCTTTAATGAGGATAAAAATGACCACAAGCCTAAACTCCAGTTATTCGCATCTGTTGTCAGGTATACACTATGTAATCGTTAATAAGCTTCCGGCTCTTTCCTGCAGTACAGCAACAGCTTAAGTCCGCAATTGTTGTAAAATTCTCGAAATTGACAAAATCATTTGTTATACTATCTGCCCATTACATTTTAAGCATAATGCTGGAAAAGCGAACAGTTTTCGTAACATGAATCTATGTGTTTCAGGAATAACGACAAAAGGTTGGAAGACGAGACCTGTAGCAACCAAACGGATTTGTCAACAGGTGGAGGTTCTACAGGTCCTCTCAACTTATAGGTGTTTGGTGCACGACTCCAACAACAGACCCTCTCTAAAATATTTCTTCAATGCACTTAACAATTTTACTTTAATATTCTATGAAATTTGCTTAGAAAATGCGAAGATCATAATTCATGATACAAAAAATTATTTAAGCTTTAATTTACCTGTGTCACATGTATTACAAGTTGAAAATAGTCAGAGTTTCATTGTACTTAATGATAATTAAATTTATTCGTGGAAATATAAGTCTTTAAAAAGAAGAAGACGTCATAAAAGTTCTTTAGCGGAAAGTATAGAAGTCACAGACATTTAACGCATTGCAGTACTCCCGACGCTAAGGATTCCGCTACTCATTTTTACAGAACAGTGTGTAATGACGTGGATAATCCACTTACACAACTGTTGAGTACAGAATAAATGCCGAGCTGATCCCAAATTTCCGTCTTAAATCCCGCGAAACCCCAACAATCAACATAATGATGCTAACCAAAAACTTTTCACGACACAGGAACAGAGGGCGTACACGATATTTCTATCAGTCTACGGTGCCGAAAAGCGTATCTCACAACGCTGATAAAATAAGTACTTGTCAAACGTTCGAATAAAAACACAGCATGAAAGAGACAGAGAGAAGCAAAGAAAGCGAGCGGGAATAAAACTGTGAAAGGGGGATGCGGAGTAGGTCTGCAGCACTTTCAAATTGTTAGCTGGTGATGTTTTTTACAGCAAAGCATTGTTGTTCAATAGCAGTGACAAAGTAGAGGATGACTTGGAGAGAATTTCCATATGGTGTGGTGAGTGAAAGCTGTCTTTAAATGTCGATAAAAGCAAGAAACGCCCATAAATACGTGAAAAACAATGACACTACGTTGGCAAACATGTGCAACACACGTTTAAATATTTAGGAGTAATACTAAGAAAGGGTATCAAATGTGGCGTCCATAGAAAATCAGCAGTATGGAACGTGAATGGAAGGTTTAGATTTGTAGGAATAGTTCTAGGAAAGAGCAGTACATCTGTGAAGGGAAACGAACTCATATACCGGTGCTACTCTAGCGGTTGGAGTCACCATCACGTACTGTTGAAACTACAGCAGCCATCGAACGAATGACAGACATATGCAGCAGAGGTATTAACAGGTCGGTACAGCTCTAACGAAAGTATGACGGAAATGCTGAGAGGACGAAATGGGGTTCCTCTGAATAGAGATACAGTAAATGGAGTGTGACATGGAGGCAATGAAGGTACAGCGTACTGATGTTTTTATGGTATTTCATCCTCCTTTAATCGCTATATTTTCCTGTATTTTATTTTATTACCAGTATCGGTTAGTAACGATCATCTTCAGATGTTCCTTTGTGAATAGTACACTACTGGCCATTAAAATAGCTACACCAAGAAGAAATGCAGATGATAAACGGGTATTCATTGGACAAATATGTTATACTGCAACTGACATTTGATTACATTTTCACGCAACTTGAGTGCATAGATCCTGAGAAATCAGTACTCTGAACAACCACCTCTGGCCATAATAACGGCCTTGATACGCCTGGGCATTGAGTCAAACTGAGCTTGGATGGCATGTACAGGTACAGCTGCCCATGCAGCTTCAACACGATACCACAGTTCATCAAGAGTAGTGACTGGCGTATTGTGACGAGCCAGTTGCTCGGCCACCATTGACCAGACGTTTTCAATTGGTGAGATATCTGAGGAATGTGCTGGCCAGGGCAGCAGTCAAATATTTTCTGTATCCAGAAAGGCCCGTACAGGACCTTCAACATGCACTCGTGCATTATCCTGCTGAAATGTAGGGTTTCGCAGGGATCGAATGAAGAGTAGAGCCAGGGGGCGCAACACATCTGAAATGTAAGGTCCACTGTTCAAAGTGCCATCAGTGTGAACAAGAGGTGACCGAGACGTGTAACCAATGGCACCCAATACCATCACGCCGGGTGATACCCCAGTATGGCGATGACGAATACACGCTTCCAATGTGCGTTCACCGCGATGTCGCCAAACACGGATGCGACCATCACGATGCTGTAAACAGAACCTGGATTCATCCGAAAAAATGACGTTTTGCCATTCGTGCACCCAGGTACATCGTTGAGTACACCATCGCAGGCGCTCCTGTCTGTGATGTAGCGTCAAGGGTAACCGCGGCTATGGTCTCCGAGCTGATAGTCCATGCTTCTGCAAACGTCGTCGAACTGTTCGTGCAGATGGTTGCTGTCTTGCAAACGTCCCCATCTGTTGACTCAGGGATCGAGACGTGGCTGCACGATCCGTTAAAGCCATGCGGATAAGATGCCTGTCATCTCGACTGATAGTGATACGAGGCCGTTGGGATCCAGCACGGCGTTCCGTATTACCCTCCTGAACCCACCGATTCCATATTCTGCTAACAGGCATTGTATCTCGACCAACGCGAGCAGCAATGTCGCTATATGATAAACCGCAATCCTGATAGGCTACAATCCGACCTTTATCAAAGCCGGGACCGTGATGGCATGCATTTCTCCTCCTTACACGAGGCATCACAACAACGTTTCACCAGGCAACGCCGGTCAACTGCTGTTTGTTTATGAGAAATCGGTTGGAAACTTTTCTCATGTCAGCACGTTGTAGTTGTCGCCACCGGCGCCAACCTTGTGTGAATGCTCTGAAAAGCTAATCATTAGCATATCACAGCATCTTCTTCCTGTCGGTTAAATTTCGCGTCTCTAGCACGTCATCTTCGTGGTGTATCAATCTTAATGGCCAGTAGTGTATTATATAAAAACATCGAACAAATCGGGACATGAGAAGAAGTGACGTGTATTATTTTTCTAGCGCTGGCCCAAATTTTTCTCATCTTTTACACCTTCTTATCAACACTGAGACATATGAAGATGATAAAAACTAGTAATAAAATAAAATATTAATAACTCTAGCGATCAAATAATGATATATAAAAGCTTGTAAGAGAAATTTAATTCCTTAAAACAATAATAAGTAATATTGTTAATATTTTCATTCGTTTTTTTTTCAGTTCCTACTTCAATTATGCCTTAGCATCAACGTAAAAAAATTCCATCTTCTGCAGCTGAATGTTTTATCTCTGTGCACCAAACATGTTCTTCCGGCTGTACTGTATGCAGGTAGAACATATTTCTTCCCATACGTTGATCACATTTAAACATTTCACTGCTTATAATCAGCATTGTCGTACAGTGCACGTGTTGTTGCTCATATAATTTAGGGCTGATCAGTGACGAAAAGAGCAACAAAAAATAATGATATTCAAACTAATTCACAGTTTACGATTAATAAAATAATTGAAACACACACGCATACGCACTGTGTGGCTCCATCGACCCTTCCTTCCTTCATCCCCAACCCAATACTATTCTGTGCTCTGGTCTTCTACAGTTCCCATGGCCGCACAGTCACACCGCTGTAGAAGCCTAGCATGATTTAGCGAAACGCGTTTGGTAGATACAAGTAAAGCATTCAGTTGCAAAGGATTGAATTTTTCTTATATTTGTGGTAAAGCATGAGTAATAGGTAAATTTAAAGAACCGATATTCGAGAAAGACTAGGCAACAATTGACCTGATTCAATCGTATATTTCACGCAGCGATCTTAAGAATAAAATGAGCGAGATAACGGTGCTTTAATAGAAATTTTGGAGAGTCATTCGTCTAGTTATCAATACACGAATGGTATAGGACAGAAAGTTGCTAAGATTTAATTGAAGAAACATCCACAGGGGACCATACAGTGAGTGACTTGCGAATTACATGTGTGAATGTAAGCTCTTCTATATCTCTTTTTTTTTATCTTTGGCATGAAAATATCGATTTTCATACAGTGAAAATGTTTAACTATATCGCAACATATTCCCTTTGATCTTCATTCTCTACACAAACTTGTCTGTCAAAGTAATGGTTCAGCCGACAGCCGTGTTTCAGGCCGACACAATATGGTATGGAGATTAATTTTTGTACTAAATGATTATGAATTCTACAAGTTTTTATAATGCTTTTATTCGCACAAATGAGATGGGCCAATAAACTATTAGCACTATTTCACTCCTTTATTGTAAAGTGGCCTGGCAACAATAATAGGTAACAAAGCTCAGCTGAACTATATTTCAATATTTTACTACTCATGCTATCGTAACCACCGAGATCGGAGGAGAATGACTGGGGTAGCAGATTGTTTTTTTTTTTATGTCTTTTTTCGCATTTCTCCGTTTTAACTACATTCCTTTCAACTGATTTCATATGGGCACTGATAACCCACAAACACAAACATTTGAACATTTATTGCTGACAGAATTCATAAATTAGAAAATTTTTTTGGACCATAATACCAATTTTGTATGAATATTCTAGAACTCTGCCGACTGCCTGCAAATTTAGTCTTGAAACATAATTACCTGCTGCTTTCACTAAACAGTCACTTTAAGTTTTTCCAGTTCTGGGTTTATCTTTGTTCATCGAGGCTGTTTAACATTAAATAAATTTTATTTTGCAGAATCATTATTACGCTGCAGATCGTCCATATCTTTGTAAGTAGAGGAAATTTCTTTTGCAGACCGATGAGGTATAATTGTAGCCCTATTTTGCGTGCGACTAAAAACGATACAAAAGAACAGTGTAAGAATGTTTAAAATTTAATTTGTTTTAGTCCTTTACCTATGGTGCTTGTACTGTTTTTTAAGGTTGCTGGTGGTCGTGCATGGGATGCATAGAGTACTTGTTCAAGAACAAATTAGTACCGGGTGGCCATAATTAAACTTTCCCTATTTGACGCGTTATAACACGGAAACTAATAACTGAACGAATACCAGACTTGGTAGCATTAATGTGCAGAGTGTAGGGTGCATGATTTCCATGCGTCACAGCGCCACCGTCCAGTTCGAACTTTGGTCACCAGGTGCCGTGATCGGTCATCGTGATTCGTAGTGTCACTCGCCCGACCAGTCGCAGTGTCAACATGGAAAAATTTTTTTGGAAATTTGTGGTAAGGTCTTATGGGACCAAACTGCTGAGGTCATCGGTCCCTAAGCTTACACACTATTTAATCTAATTTAAACTAACTAACGCTAAGGACGACACACACACCCAAGACATTTAGGGAGGACTCGAACCTCCGGCGAGGGGAGCCGCGCGGAACCTGCAAGATGCCCAGACCGCGCGGTTACCCCACGCTGGCCGTGTCAACATGAGCATGAACAAAAGGAGCAGGACTTTATTGGTGAAGCTCTACTATCAAAACAAGAGTAATGCTGCTGCTGCACTTCGAGAATATCGCCGGCTGTAATGATTATGGAAGGTCCTCTTTCTCCGCCTGCTGTGCGGAGCATGATGAAGAGGCGAACGACCGGTTGTGCACCATAGGTGGTTGACAGAATCGCTGTTGCTATGGCAAACAAAGCTGCGCGCAATTCTCGATCGTAAGGCAGTGCATGTGCTGTGTAACGACAGTTGAACATCCCAAAGTGCTTCGAACAATTCTCAAATGGTATCGGTACAATATCCATACCGTACAGCAGATTGTACCACCAGAAGCACAACGACGTGTTGACTTCGATCTCCGCTTTCTCGCAAGGACTGAAGTCGGCGAGTGCTGGGCCTGGACCATCCTATGGAGAGACGAAGTTCACTTTCCTCTGACGGATGAAGTGACCAAGCAGAATTGCCGAGTGTGGGGATCTTCACCTCCAACCACTCTGCATGAAGTTCCTCTGTACGGTGGTCACCGCATGGTGTGCCTTCACGGTTACGTTCACCATCGCCCCCCCCCTTTTTTCTTTACTAACAGGGTGGCACTCAAGGAGCAAAGACTTGCAGTGTGACTGGCCAGCGTTACTGCTATATGCTTCGCCCGGATGTCATACCCGTCCTACAGGAGAGAGACTCATTGAACTCAACAGTTTTCATGCAAGATGGGGCCCCATCGCACATCGCTCGTGAAGTTCGGCCTGCTTCTCCGAAAGAGATTTGGAAACGATCGAATTACCAGCCGACCGTTTCCAAATGCTTGGCCGGCATGGTCATCTGATCTCTCTCCCTGTGATTCCTGGTTGTGGCGCTACCTGAAGGACAGGGCAACATTCACACATGTGCTGATGTGAAGCACTGCCTTTCAAGACAAGTAGCCAGCATACCTACGGACATGCTTCCTTCTGCTGAGCAGAATGGAATTCGGCGCTTTCAGACGCTTCTGGGCACTGATGGGCGCCATGTTGAAACCCTTTTGTAGCAGTGATGGTACCGGTAAGTAATGCTATAATGTACAGTAGCAGCACAATTAAATTGTTTCAATTGAATTGATTCTGCATTATTTCTCTTCCCCTTGTCCTTGACATTAATGTTATCAAGTTTGGTACTCGTACGGTTATTAGTTTCCGTGTTATAATGTGTTAAAGAGGGAAAGTTTAATTATAATCACCCGGTATTTTAGTTGATTAAGAATGTAAACCTCAGTGGTTTGGTATTCATTTGTTACCATTCTTCTGGTTTTAACATGATAATTGAAACTGTTCTTTTCACTTACAATACGTTTCATAGAAAATTGATCTGTAATACTTCGAAACTCGTTTTAAAAAATGCGTGTTACGCAGGTGTATGGAGAAATTCCTTTCCATTTACGATGAAGACAACAGTGGCGGGACCATTGTGTTGTGCCACAACGATAGATAGCCTTAAGTTCATGTCTTGCTCCAGAAGCAGTTAATTTTTTCTTTAAAATGTGTACGACGGTGGATCAAACAGTAATATCTCTCCTCTATTAAAAACTGCCGTTCATCGTACCCACCACACATTTGTACGCATTTTCGCCATCGTTGAACCCAGGCATCAGAGCCATTTTGGAAAAGCTCGGGGTTGTACTTGTGGACCAATGCTTCTAAAGCTGTTTTCATCTCATCCATGAAGGAAGTATGTGGGATGCATTCATGGACACCAGCAGTGTGCTGCGTAGGATAAGGCCTTTTGGGAACGTAGGTCACGGATAAACCGCGCAGCGGCAGGTCGCCAACATGTCTCACAGATTCCGATGGAGAACACTCTGGTAAAGTGATTCGAGGAGACAGGCGCGTTAGAGGTCACAATCAACAGCAAAGTGGGGATGGGGAAACCGACCTGTTAAAACCAACACCGGTATTTTTGTTCTGAACGACCGGTATTTTCGGTATTTGGTTGGTCCCGGTTATACCAGGTTCTTTTCGTGCTTTACTAATGATTGCGTAGAAAAACTTGCATATTAACTTATCATAACTATAGTGCTAAAATCTTAGTTTTTAAATAAAACTTTTTTTTAAAAGCGAGTAATGTTTTTTCATAGAAATTTAGTTGCATTGAAGTATTGGATTATTATACAAATTGGTACAAGTGACACGTTCTATTTTAAAAACTGCGACTGCAGTTAGAAACTAGCAGCAAACACATGGCATAAGATTAACGGAACGGTATTACTGAGACAATAATGTACGTGTTGCCGTGTGGCGTCGCGAATTAGATGATGCGCTCACACGTGCAATACACAGTATAATACCTGCCCCCACCAGGTCCATACTGTTGTTACTTGTTGCCGCCCTCAGAAATCGATTGGATTGCAGACCGGCACCATCTCTAATTCTGCAGGATTTTACAAAATGCGGTAGCAATGAAGCAAAATGCTCCATTTGGTTGAAAAAATTAAAAACGAAAGGAGGCACCTCGAAATTGGGGCATTTTATAAGCAGAAAAATACACTATGTTCCTTGAAAAAGAAGGTAAATTTGACCGATATAATTTTATTGGCGCACTATGAACCTCGGGTAATAAATGAACGCATAATTTTTTGGTTACTTCAGGGTTAAACATTGATACCATCCAAAAATGGCGATGCAGGTAAGTCATCAACGCTTTCGCTCTCGCGGTCGCCTCGCTCTTCTCCAGCTTCGCAATCTTTGCTGGAATCAATGAGACCAATTTCTGCCACAGCCTCAAAGTCATATCGATCGTGAGTATCTACTCCTTCACCTTCATTAGATGTTGCAACATTTGTTCGAAGTCTACTGTTATTAGCAATAAAACCCGACAATCGTTTATTTCGGAAACTGGTTATACTGAGCGGTTTTAAGAATGAGAAACGGCGTAACTGAAAACTGGTTGTTTCAGTGATAACCGCCATCCCAACGGTGAAAGCTGGGTTTTTAAAATCATGAGTCAAGAAGAAAAACCAGGAATTTTTGCCTACTGGTTTCGATGCCTGGGTTCAATGATGGCGCATATGTTTATAAATGCGTGGTGACTATGTTGAACGCTAGTGATGTATAAAGGACAGTTGTGGTTGTTCCGCCGTTACATCTTCATTATTAATTTTTTTATGAGACAGGAGGAATCCACCGCTGATGACATTGCTTGGAACTTTTATAATATAGTCAAAAACATAATTTTATTGGGTAATCATCAATACAGATTTACGTTAAATAAAATCATCTTTCAGTTTTTTGATATTCTGATCCATTATTAATTATTCCAGAGATCTGTTTTCAGAGTAGCTCGGATCTTCGTGGCAGAATTTCTTTTTCAGTTACATAATGCGTAGTACGTATGTCTCCTTTGTGGTTTACCAACGTCATGCACCTTGAATTAAACGGCAGCAGTTCAACATCATTATCTGTTGGATGATTAGTAACAAAATTTAGACTATGTCTTCA
Source organism: Schistocerca serialis cubense (assembly GCF_023864345.2). Lineage (NCBI taxonomy): Eukaryota > Metazoa > Arthropoda > Insecta > Orthoptera > Acrididae > Schistocerca > Schistocerca serialis. The sequence continues at coordinate 606,703,094 of NC_064641.1, read as the reverse complement.
AGTCTCAATACGCTTATAATGATTCCAATTGCAGTTACGCTCGTTTCTATGATTCTTGTTGTATTAGGAGAACTGCGTTATATGAAATGGCAGAAATCTGTAGTATATCTGTAGAATATGCGTATAATAAATTTAAATTTGCTGGTAATTTTACTTTACTAGGTTTAGAAGATAGTTTACGACTGGGGAGGTGGTCAACGAAACTGCAGAAGTGCAACTACAAATAAAAGGATTAACAGAATGGCAGAGTATGAACTGTTTTAAGCGCTGAAATACTATCTGGAAGTATTTCTGCTAAGGTTTTATATACTACTATGTGTTGACAGTTTATTGACTGAGAAACAACATTAAAAAGTTTTTACAAAACGGTATCCGTTGTCAACAGCAAATGAGGACACTGTAAATCAGGAAATTTATATCATGGGGAGTACTAGTACGTGGGTTCGTTTTCACATTCGAGAAGAAATATCACTCTTCCTATACCCGCTATTTTCATACCAATAACTTGATTAGGTTGAACTTACAGAGTAGATATGGTGTGACTGTGATAACATGAGATATATATGAACGGTATTTTGGGGGCTGTTCGTATGTAACGTGTGTATTTCAGTGCACTCACTAACTTCATCAAGGAGTATGAAGTCAAAAATACAATAACTTCAGACCCAGGGCCAGAAGCATGATATTAGGTACACTTGTAACACAGTGGAATACACTTCCCACTGGTTCCTAAAAGTAGTACTTCCTGGAGATGGGATAGGAACTGCGGGCGTCATTGCCTAGACTGTTAGAGTATATCAGTCCCCTTCATAATTTGTTGTCAAGGCAGAGCGTGCAAAGTTTCAGAAACTGACTGGTGTTTACACAGGGCCTTTGCATTCCCTTCCAACTAAACTGAGTAATATTTTTGCAGATGGCTAACCAACTCACAGTAGTTTCTACATCACTGTCTAGAATCAACGAACTACGAGTTCTCGCAGGTCAAAAACACAGACCTGCAATTAGTAACAAAAATGTAAGTAATATTAAATATGTAGCGCTGCAATCTCGCGCTTTTCACTTTCGAATTTTTCCGTGTGGATGGATTTAAAATATAACACGTGCGTCACGTGATACCATTTGAGAGGCTGCTTGAATAAATAAGATTTCACATCGGCGAGCAACTTATGGAGAAAAGTTCTTGCAGGTATGACATTATCCAGATGCAATAAAGGGTACATAAATGTAAGACTACATGTTTGTGTGTGTGTGTGTGTGTGTGTGTGTGTTGGGGGGGGGGGGGGGAAGGGGGGTGTTTTATAGGTTGGTAGGTGGGTGTGGGTGTGTAAAAAAACGCGCCTTGCCCCAAAGGCTCCACAGAGCGTTCTTTCCTCCCTTTTTAATTCTAGAATCATCCACAACATTCCTTGCTTCAAAGTTTATGTAGAGCTTTCTTTGTTTTCTTTTTAATCTTATCAAGTTCTTCCAGCACCATCCACAGTTAATAAGAAATACGAATTCAAGTATAGAGCTCCCTGACGCCTTTAGAGATGAACACGTGAATTTTTTTTATGTCATGTTAGACTGGTAGTCTGCCATTGCGAATGGTTTCTCAGATTTCAGCGGAAAAACAGAAACGTTTTGATAATAGATATTGCAGTGCCTGTATTGTTGTGATTACAGTGCAAAGTTCCCTTGGACATGCATACATGTCGAAAGGAACAGTCACTGCAGCGACCACAGCCGCTGAGAAACATATCAAATGATTTCACAATGGCGAATAAAGACTACCATCAGCTGTAGAATGGAATAACGAGAACGAAAATTTGTTCCGGACCGGGACTCGAACCCAGATTTCCCGCTTGTCGTGAGAGGTCTCCTTACCATTTGGCTATCCGTGCACGACTCACGTTCAGACCCAAACGCCCATATGTCGTCAACCATGCGTCTACGACCTGTACTCGTACAGCCATTATGTATATTCCCCATACAGGTCATACGTTGTACTTGTATGACGCTTGTCCGGTAATGACAGATAAATACGATATTGCAGTGTCTGTCCCGGTCTAGCACAAATTTTCGTTGTCGTCATTCCATTCTACAGGTGATGGTAGTCCTTATTTGCATTTGCGAATTCATTTGATGTGATTTTTATAACATATACACTATCTTATCAAAAGCACCCGGACACCTATTAGGGACATTAAAATGGGGTATGTCTGCCCATCGCCTTTACGATGGCTCGAACTCTGCTGCTCACACTTTCAGTGTGGTGTCTTCCTATGGAGGAATGGCAGCCCATTCTCCCTCACGAAGCGAAACCAGAGGTGATAGTGGACACTGGAGTTTAGGGCGGAAGTCGGAGCTCTGGACAGGGTATTCCATTTCAGGAATTTTATTGTCTATAAACCATTGCCTCACAGACGCTGCTTTATGACACAGTACACTATCATGCTGATAGAAATAACCATTGTCTCGTAACTATTCCTTTGTGCGTATACCGTGTTATAAAATACGTTTACATCCTTCCGCATTTAGCGTTTTCTTAAGCACAATGTACACCACCAAGTCTCTCAATATTTTACATAGAACATCCACTATGTGAGGAGGATAACGGTCAAACTGGGGACCAGATACATTAAGACAGGGGGGAAAATTTCCGAAATCAAACGAGAACACTCACTTCCTTACACAATCCGAAGTTGGAAATAAAAGAATTAGTACAGATAATACCTCTCTTCCACGCGTGAACATTGAGACGGACGCACTGAGGGCACGTCTGCTCACTTACTCGTCTTCTGTAACACTCCCCGAATATGGCGGACACCCAGAGGTCTCCCTGGGCCCCGGTGGAGGGGATGGTCGAACCTCTTTGCCGTGACCAACCTCTCCACCCCAAATCTTGTGACACTGGAACATCTTTGACTTTTACCCCCTGTGCTGTCTCTCTGATCCCCTACCCAGGAGTGAGGTTGGCACTACTATACTACAGAACTACTTCCCAACTAAGATTTGGCTACGCTTTACGGAAAGGTGTGAGGAGGATTAGGAAAGTTCATGTGCACATTCACATTCACGTACAAGAAATGCATAATACACGACACATGTAAATACGTATTATGAAGCCTGACACATTTCTTTCCACCCGTCCACATGGGTTCTGTTGCACCCGCGGCCGGCCGCGTCGTGCAATAAAATTGGCGGTGGAGCCGCCTCTGTTTGTATTTCCCCGTGCGAGCGAGCAGCGAAACCTGCTGCTTATAGAGCGGAAACTACTGTACCGTTTCACACACATAAAGGCAACAAAGTGGAGCGTTGTGAAGGTCACAAGAGACGTTATGTTTAGCATTCGTCCTCTTGGTTCTACCCGTTCCACATACGACAGGGCAAGTCTTTTTACAGAGGGGCTGAAAAGCTGATAAACATTGCATGTGGCCGAACTCCAGGAACGTCTGTTTTTCTACAAAGTTCTGGAAAATATGATGACTGTAAAGAACAAGTGTTTTTGGAATCGGCATTCGCAAATGATAAATACGAGTAAGTCGTTCTTTCAGACAGAGAGCTCGTACCTGCCAGGGTGAGCGCAAACTGTTAGCTGGTTTAATAAATGAAAAGCATGGCATCAGGCTGTGATGCACTCAACATATTTAAGGCGATCAGAAATTATCAAGGTTTCGAAATGAAAATTTACATTTTTATCAGCGAATGAGGAGCTGTAACACTTTTAACGCCTTTCCTGTGGGAATATATGTCTACCAGGAATACAGCGCCCTCGAGTACAGTGGTGAAGTCTTCTATATTTTCTTTCAAACTGATGACTACATTCCATCACTTATGAGACAAGTGGATGGCTGACTGTCTTACATTACAATGGCTAGGAGATTTAATTTCTAAAAGAAATGGAAAATCAAAGCAATACAGTGCGTTCTTTCATGGAGTGCTAGAATACATTATTGTCTGGCATCAGGCAACAGGAATGTGCAGCATGCATAATGCATTCCAAAAGATCTATGACTCTTAGCGACGCTAGAGATAGAATACCTTCTGGAGTAACAAATTTTTATTTTTTGTTTCTCTCCATACAACATTTGTGCCTCGGTGTTGTTGTTGTGAGACTCCTTCAATCAGATAAATCTCCTAGAGTACTAAATTCGCTAGTAAGCAGGAAGAATGGTTTAGATAAGATAACACTAATCGTCCTATAAGAATGTCCGTTCTGACAACTTTACGTCGGATACTTAAAGGTTTGCTGTCGCCAAGAATTTCAAATTCGTCTGTAAGTGATGACATCTTTTAACTATTTTTAAAGTCGATGTAGTGTAAAGATCACTTCTTGGTATGGGCCAAATTGCGCACACAGCTAGACAGCAAAAGCTGTTATGCTGTTATGCGCATTTGTTTGTCGATTTATGTTCTTTTCTGTTTCTTTGAGTATTACAGTGCTGCACAAGGCACGAGTCTGTTAAAATCAGGACTTATACCACCTTACTGTCAGTTTTCTTGTGGATCCTTAGTTGACTGAGTGGAAAATGCAAACATGGCTCAGCCCTAGATTTCGCTTTAGCCGTTAGCGCTTCTCGCATGTTATCTTCCGTTTGTCTCAATTGCTAATACTGCAGTCATCTTCTAATAACAATGTCTACGACGGTCTACTGTGCAGATGTTAAATGAAAATTATGCAAGTAATTCACCTTGGAGCAGACCGTGTTTAAGACTATTTCCATTTCTGAAGTGTAATAAGAGACATGCCACTGTGTTGCAACTGGACCAGTTTGACGAAGCTATTTCTAGATACTGGGTATATTTTCTAGATTAGTCTTCTGACGGCGACAAAATCGTAGTTGGCGTTCAACCGCAGAAGCAGACAAAGTGTCCATATGTTAAGAAGGCTAACTTGGTTGCACTATGTCAGAATTACATTCTCCCTAGAATGAATCGCACCTAGGAGGTGGGTTACTAACCTGTAAATTAATTCTAAATAAACCATAAATTAATTTGCGAAGAAGTTCGAATTGTAAGATGACAAATGCAGACAGACGCGTACGCAGATCTTGCTGAAAGCGAAGTGTTGTTTGAGACACATGTCACGTGTGTAGAGATCATGAGAGGGCGGCCCGTATGAGCTGCCAGATTTGAGCAGACGACAACTGAGGCGCTGTTACCAGCAGTACGTCTCGTCCACCATGTAACCACAGTTAAAGGGAAGGCTACATGTAAACAGGAGGGCGTCGTGGACTTTCTGAGTATGAACTTTGCTACCCGCGACGTCAACATGGTGTTTGCGCCTACAAGTATTTTAGCCTCAGCTTTTCCGATCGTCAAAGGAAGCCGCAACATTGGGGCAGGAACTGGTCGGAAATATCGTGGCGTAAAAGTGTTTGGTGCTAGCAGTCGCTTTGGCGACCGTTTTGCACTGCTCTGAGTGAAACGGGTAGCAGTGACATTTGTAGTCTGGCTTTTCGCAAATAACTGCTGTTTCTTTCCGAATATATCGTGATTGAGTACATTTTTTATTTTGGTTTTTCACATATATTTGGCTTTAGCTCCCCCAATTTTTCGCGATTTAGGCAGAAAGCTAAGAACACAGCTCAAATAGCTGCGACGAGTAAAACAAACACCGCAATGGCACCTCTCTGCCGGTGTGTGTGTGTGTTTGTGTGTGTGTATGGGGGGGGGGGGTCAGGAAGTGGGAGGGGGAGGATTCGGAAGTGGGGGCGGGGGTTCCTATGCTCGGCAGTAACACGTTGGTCGGAAGTGCCACGATACCTGAGTGGCACCTACAAAAGAGTCGAAAAGGCCACGGACGAACTCTTCACGTAGCCTTCTAAGCTCCTGTAGCTGGAGTTCTCCAGGTGAACGACCGTTTGAAGGCCGCGCGCGGCTAGAAGGCCGTTAGGGCGGTACCTGGAGCTGGCCGCAATTTATTTTATAGCCGCCGCAAGAATAAAACCAAAACGAATAAAATTACACGGGGCGAGGAAGCACTTTTAAAGACCCACTCCGTAGTTTGAGAGATATCTTACGTAGTAACGATAAATGATGTAAAGCTTCGTTTTCTGATCAAAAATCAATATCTTCCATAGATCTTAGGCTATCTATACAATAGTAACAATTGTTAGCGTATGGCTAGCACTACCAAACGATGGTACCAGATCTTCCTTAAAACAAATGTAATTCGAATAATGACCCAGAACGCTGGTTCTGATGATGAAAACTGATACAACTGTAACTGAATTTCCTCCCATTGGGCACATAGAAGGACATACTTATGTTTTACTTCGGAAAGACTTTCAGTATCCAACAATGCATTACTTTTTCTTTATCATTTACAACTGGTTTTGACAGTTGTAACAGTCGTCTGCTGGTCTTAAAACATTTTTTATTTTAAAACGTGTTCCGTTGTGACTTAGTACGTTTGTTGCTGCTCACGTGCTTCTTAAATGGTTGTACTGCCGACAAACGTGTGTATAATGTACAAATGTTTTGAAGGCCTGAAGAAGAGTGTTTTTTAAATTTTCAGATTTTTTTTTCAGTCTTCTGACTGGTTTGATGCGGTCAGCCACGAAGTCCTCTTCACCTCAGAGTAAGACTTGCACACCAGATGCTAATTTATTTGCTGGATTTATTCCAATATCTGTCTTTACCTATAATTTTCGCCCTCTACAGCTCCCTGTAGTACAATGGAAGTTATTCCCTGATGACTTAACACATGTCCTATCATCCTGTCGATCCTTATTTTCAGTGTTTTCCAGATATTCCTTTCTTCACCAATTCTCTTGAGAACCTCCTCATTCCGTACCTTATCAGTCCACCTAATTTTCAATATTCTTTCGTAGCAACACATCTCAAATTGTTGAATTACCTTCTCTTCCGGTCTCCCCACACTCCATGTCCCACTGCCACACAATGCTATGGTCCAAAGGTACCTTCTCAGAAACGTCTTCCCTACAGCTCTCTTAGCCAGACATGCTCTCCTTTCCTGTACTAATCTGTTTTTCATGTCATCCTCGATTCGTCCGTCATGGGCTATTTTGCTTCCAAGGCTACAGAATTCTTTAATTGTACCTTTTCCCGATCACTAATTTTGACTCTCGGTACAGAGGATGTAGTTCATGATGGAACAAAATCGTAAGTAGTTCCTACTAATACTGAAAGTATTGGAAGGCTTGCACTAAAAGCTATGTCGTCAGTGATTTTCCTTCGAATGTTTGGCATTCCCTAACTGACGAAACTACTTCCAAACATAGTAAAAAATATACTAAGAGAACACATAGGGTGTTGGGAAGTGTGGAACGGTCATTACCGTTAGGACAACTTGACGCATTCCACGCTGTTCTGTTTCTTATGGTTGCCGCAGCGACTTTGTGTAACAGAAGTGGTGAATACAATTTTACAACTTTATGACGTTACGCAATCGCATCAGGGAAATCATGACGTTCATCAGGTGTGGTTTGCAGCGACAAGTTTGTTCTCATGTCAGACATATTGGAGAGATTCATAGTAAATGTCACAACATGTACATTTGTGGTCCTTACACTTCTACAGATCAGCAGTTGTTCCTGTCCAAGTTTAGCTGTCGGGTGCCTTATCTCATAGCTTCAGAATATAAAAAGTGTGAGCAGAAACACTGGGTCGCTGTCGATAAAGATTCCAAACACATACTAAATACTTTTCCGTATGTTCATAAAGCTGAAACCCGTTCTCATTGTGAAAATCTTGTGAAGATACTTGGAGGTCCATACCAAAATACAGGAAGAAGTTTTACGTGAACAGCTTCGACACCTCACTGTTACCAACACGACATATGAAAAGAGACCGAACAAAAAATGGTTCAAATGGCTCTGAGCACTATGTGTCTTAACATCTGAGGTGATCAGTAACCTAGAACTTAGAACTACTTAAACCTGAGGACATCATATACATCCATGCTCGAGGCAGGATTCGAACCTGCGGCCGTAGCGGTCACGCGGTTCAAGACTGAAGCGTCTAGAACGGCTCGTCCACACTGGCCGGCCGAGACCGAACAAGCTTGCAACAAACAAATTTAGAAAGGAAGAACTTCTGAGCACGAGGAAAGATCACGAGGACCCACGGAAGATTGTAGGTTTCAGAAATGATGATATGAACCTCACAGTGTATCAGTGATGACCAGAAAATAATGTAATAATTCAGTTCCCTGTATGTACAAATTGGAACGGACACAAAATCGAATCATGACACAGAGACAAATGTTACAATGAAAATAAATACGGAGTAGAAGTTGTTGACCAGATGATCTAGGAGTACGCAGTGCAAGTTGGTCGAAGCAGGTGGTCTGTTCACACTGTTTAAAATATTCTACAATTAGCAGATATCAATGCTTTGACAATCTAGCGAGAAGTAGCAAACATCCAAATAAGAAAACGAGAATTCCTTTTAGTGGTAGTGGAGGATCGCGCCACAGGTTGTACAGAAAACATAGTCGAAGCTCTAGCTACTCACGTTGAACCATCAGACATAGGTGTAAGCCGTCACTGCTGCAAAGTGCGAAAATCTCGCGAACAACAGTAAAAAGCATAACAATGTGCTACGTGTGACAACCAGTTTGGGAAAAATGTGTTGTTACAGTTCCCTATGTCTGTGCAGATTGCAGTGCTAAGTCAATAGACAATGATCGTCTGTAGGTATCTAGAAGTTGCGCTTTTACTTACACGGACTGTGCTCTCTACCTCTAGATAATGTTATAAAAGTGTAGACCTGTATTAGGCTATAGTAGCATACTAATTCTAAGTCAGTATTTTCTCTCACTTGTATAGAATATAATTTTGTCTTAAAACTTTTTGACTTGGCCGTATTTCTGTAAAACTCATTATTTATTCATGGTATTACGTACATTTTTCAAGCACTTGCAACTTTAAGTTGATTTAGACAAAAATTACGAATATATTTCGTTTTATTTTTGTTACATAAAGATATTTTACAACAAATTTTGTGTATCTAGCGTGACTATCTTTTACATCTAATGAAAGCGGCCATCAAGAACAACGTGCCCAAGACGAGTTTTCGTTTTAAAAAATTCGTTAGGACACTACAGAAAGTGAATTTAGCTTAGCTTGTGATGGAGAACCGAGTGAGAGATATGGAAAGGTCTACCTCTAGCCTGGCACTACAAAAGGTGCTAAAAGTACCAGCTGCAGTTTACCCTCCGTTATCCTCAAACCGGAAGGGAAAAGTCATTACCTATTCATCATGTGCAGCCGCTAAAAACAAAAGACTTCAAACACGTAATAGAAGCAGAATGGGCGAAGACTTACCCACTTTAGAACAGTTCATCCGGAAAGAGAGTCCGAAAGCAGATCTTGAAACGAAAGTTTCAGATACTGCACTAAAAGCAGTCGTTGCAACAGCGCAGGACGTCACACGGACCAAACCGAAGGCAATTTTTGACCTAAAAGGAGCATGGGCCAATTTGACACCGCAGCTAGTTACCCGAATAAAACAAACAGACCCTCGAGAACGAACTCTCCATAAGCAAAACCAGGATAGCAATGCTTGTGTACAGACAGAACAATGTCCGTCCCAAACACAAAACAACCACGATGAAAGACAGTGATATCAAACAAGCATGAAAAGAATGGAAAAGCGAAAGTAGACAGCCTGCAGAGGCGAATACGTCTGCAGCGTAGACACAAGAAGCGACCAAGAACAGATGGATTCTGATATCTGTGAAGACCATCCGACGTCTCCGTTTGCTGAGATATTCATGACTGGCGAAAGGCCTAGAAACAGAAGCCAGCAAAATGTCCTGTAGTACGAAAGCAAAATAAAAACAGAGACTCCAGAAGAGAACAGCATTCCTACTCATGGAAATTTCAGTTCGGTAGTAAAATTGAGGAATTGCTAAAAGCTTTATTTCAAGAGATAGTGGCTGGAAATATTGGCAGGCAAAAGTTTAAATATGAATATATAACGTAAATCGTTGACGACACAGGACGCAGTAGTTACACTAAAACGTGTGAGGTAGCTGGTAAGCGGACAGCAAATAGCTTTGACACCTCTCACGGAAATCGTAACTATGACATCGTATTGTAGTACCCTCACTTACCAATTAAGTTGATCACCGGTGAACATACATCATTGACTAGGGTCCAGCCATCTCTGCAACGTTGTGGCACATTAATGGCTATATGAAGGAGGCAACTCAAGTGGGTCTTCGTTTGTGGTTTGACAGAAACAGACTCTGGAAAACAGAACTGCGAGGCAGAAGACCAGCGGGCAGCGACTGTACGACATGGCTACCTCACGCAGACTGACCGTGAGATATCTGAACACATTCTGCCTTTAGCATTCTACCGGTTCCCTGGCGTGTTTCATAACACCTTCCTACGGTGGGCAAGCTGTTACGCTGGCGTGCGCAGTTTAATAACACGTTCACCGAAGCCAGCATCTACTGTAGCCACTTAAACTCCGTATGGACTAACATTAAGTTGAGATGTCTTTTTCTTTGAGGTGAATCGATTTAACGTTAGATACTAATTTGTATTCGGTAGACGCGAGGATAAAATATATTATACTAGAACTGATACGTGATTACATTTGCACGCAATTTGGGTGCATAGATCCTGAGAAATCAGTACCCAGAATAACCACCTCTGGCCGTACTAACGGCCTTGACACGCCTGGGCATTCAGTCATGGATGGTGTGTACAGATACAGCTGCCCATGCAGCTTCAACACGATACCACAGTTCATCAAGAGTAGTCATTGGCGTATTGTGACGAGCCAGTTGCTCGGCCACCATTGACCAGACGTTTTCAGTTCGTGAGAGATCTGGAGAATGTGCTGCTCAGGACAGCAGTCGAACATTTTCTGTATCCAGAAAGGCCCGTACAGCACCTGCAACATGCGGTCGGGCATTATCCTGCTGAAATGTAGGGTTTCACAGGGATCTAATGAAGGGTAGAGCCACGGTCGTACACATCTGAAATGTAACGTCCACTGTTCAAAGTGCCGTCAATGCGAACAAGAGGTGACCGAGGCGTGTAACCAATGGCAACTTACACCATCACGCCGGGTGATATGCCAATATGGCGATGACGAATACACGCTTCCAATGTGCGTTCATCGCGATGTCGCCAAACACGGATGCGACCATCATGATGCTATAAACAGAACCTGGATTCATCCGAAAAAATTATATTTTGCCGTTCGTGCACCCAGGTTCGTCGTTGAGTACACCATCGCAGGCGCTCCTGCCTGTGATGCAGCGTCAAGGGTAACCGCAGCCATGGTCTCCGAGCTGATAGTCCATGCTGCTGCAAACGTCGTCGAACTATTCGTGCAGATGGTTGTTGTCTTGCAAACGTCCCCATCTGCTGACTCAGGGATCGAGATGTGGCAGCACGATCCATTACAGCCATGCGGATAAGATGCCTGTCATCTCGACTGTAAGTGATACGAGGCCGTTGGGATCCAGCACGGTGTTCCGTATTACCCTCCTGAACCGAGCGATTCCATATTCTGCTAACAGCTATTAGATCTCGACCAACGCGAGCAGCAACGTCGCGATACGATAAACCGCAATCGCGATAGGCTACAATCCGACGTTTATCAAAGTCGGAATCGTGATGGTACGCATTTCTCCTCCTTACACGAGGCATCACAACAACGTTTCACCAGGCAACGCCGGTCAACTACTGTTTGTGTATGAGAAATCGGTTGGAAACTTTCCTCATGTCAGTATGTTGTAGGTGTCGCCACTGGCGCCAAAGTTGGGTGAATGCCCTTAAAAGCTAATCATTTGCATATCACAGCATCTTCTTCCTGTCGGTAAAATTTCGCGTCTCTAGCACGTCATCTTCGTGGTGTAGCAATTTTAATGGCCAGTAGTGTAAACTAGTCTAAATTATATGAACATCATACGTAAGTCCATTATAATGGGTAATAATTGCATCGTAAGGACAGGAAAGTGCATTTTAAAAAGTGCATCTTATGCACTTTTACAGCTAGAACGATCCTTTGCAAGCACAAGCGAAAAAAAGGATTCAAAATCGTATAAAATTGTATGAAACAGTCTATTTTTCTACTAGGAGTGTTAGTTTAAAATCTTTTTTGCTTGTCTGTTAAATTGGTTCTTAATCTTGACCTCTTCTAACGTATTCATTTGGCATCATTTACCACGTTGTGTAATATGTGGAGAGCATCGTCAGTATTTTAAGTGACTTGACTCTTACTATGCAAGTGGGACTTGAATGATGAAGTGCAGCTATCGCTAGGAAGAATGTGTTCCCTGAATCTCGTGTTAAATGATATCCCCGTCTGTCTGATGCGGAAATAGTCACAAGTGCCACAGTCGATTTTGTAAATCACCGACTGGGGAAACGGGTTACATCTCTATGTGACGAGCCGGATTGTCTTGCCTAAAGAACTGCTGTTTCGAAAACTGATGTGAACACCCGTCCTAAGGAAAATGGAGATATTCTATGAAATGTTTTGCCATAGTATGGAAGTGCAGCGTATCTTGGTCTTCGTTTGCTCTCAAACTCCCTGCAAATTTTTTCTCTCTGACCTTCGTTAGGTATGTTTGCTCAGATTAGTAAAAACGATATTTGGTAGGCTCCCTACTCCTCTCAAGACTGTATAGTTGGAAATATTATTACTCTAGTCCTTAATATCACTAATGTGTACACGTTTGGTGGTACGGAGACCATCTAACTTCCTCTTGTGCCTGGATCTGATGTCCTCACTTACTAGAAGTACGAGGGTTCGAACTTAAATAGTAGCAACTATTTATTCACAATCGATACAAAAGAGTTACACGTTTGCATCTGTTACTGTCCTTCAAAGTAGTCACCAGCATTGTGTAGAACCCGTTGCCAGTGATGTGGAAGGCATATATACCGTTAGCAGAGCCTGTTCTGTTGATGGTGCGAATGGAGCGGTCTAATGCCTGTCGAATCTCTGGAACGGTCCTGAAGCGAATGCCACGAAGTGGTTCCTTCGTCTTCGGAATCAAATCAAAGTCAACAAGACTTAAGTCTGGGGAGTATGATGGATCGTACAGTACTTCCCAGTCCCATCGACCGAACAGAGCAGCCACAGCTTGCACTGTATGCGCCCGCCCATTATCGTTCAAAATGATGGGCGTGATGCGCGAGAAAGTGTCGGCGCTTCTTTCGCAAGGCTCCAAAAACGAACGGTATGCACTTTTTCTTCAGAGACGCAAGGACGACCTACCCGATGCATGTCTGCAACAGCTTGCTGACCTTAGTTGAAGGCTTTTACCCAACGTGCCACTGTTCCGTACGGCAATGCCGATCCCCGCACGCCTCTTGAAGACCTTGATGACGCTGTCATGCTGAATGGTCTCTGGCACATTCAATCTTGATCCAACTGTGTTGTTCCTGTTTCGAAAACATAGCGACACCGTTACGTTAGACTGCTCGCTCGCAAGGGACTGTGTTTCACTCGATTGTGCGCACGCCGGTGACCTGGGACGGGCGAGTCCATTTGCTCGGAGTCAGCAACGTGTGCTATCATCGACAATTGAAGATTCAATTGCATAGTGCCTCCACAGCAGTGTTGCCACTATTTAAGTTCCAACCTACCTACAAAATGTTGAGCCCGTCTGTAAACTATGTTAAATTGTGTGTGTCTGTAAGACATACCTAGTGCCGTATAAGTTAAGTATAAATCACGATTCAATTCAGTTTTATGTTTATACTGGTCTCATATCTCCTCTTTAAGCTACGTAACTTCACAGTACATTTCTGCGCGTTTTGCTGCATTTCACGTAGGATGTATCCTAACCGCAGTGCAGTTAAGATCAAGATTGTCTTTGAAATATGATTAAAATAAGTGTTCTTATCAAATGCATCATTTTAACTTTGGTTCTATGTTCCTCGAACACCGTAGCCTGTTCATCAATGGTCTTTGGTATATACGGGACCACAGACGCTACAAATATCTGGAGGAAAGGCATTGTCCTGCGTAGGCTGCTTTTAGTTTTCAGTTAAACACTTTACCTCATGTTTTGCCCTATTAGCAAATTTTGCCTTCTTGGATATTTTCAACGTACATGCAAGTGAAACAAATGACAATAGTTGTAGGAGCTTCAAAAACAGAAAACAAAATCAGCAATATACACTGAAGAGCTAAAGGGCCACCGCGAGCACGCAGAAGGGCCGCAATACGACGTGGCATGGACTCGACTAATGCCTGAAGCAGTGCTGGAGGGAATTAATACCATGAATCCTTCAGGGCTGTCCATAAATGCGTAAGAGGAGGAGGGAGTGGACATCTCTTGTGAACGGCACTTTGCAAGGCACCCAGATATGCTTAATAATCTTCATGTCTGGTGAGTTTTGTGGCCGACGTAAGTGTTTAAACTCAGAAGAGTGTTCCTGGAGTCGTGTGTGTGTGTGTGTGTGTGAATGGAATGAAGCGGGGAATGAAAATCAGTACCAAGATCGAGAGTCGAACCTGGGTTTTCTGCTTACTACGCAGGTGCTATAGCCACTAAGCCACCTTGGCACAGACTCCGCATACATGCATGGATTACCCTGGCACATCTCCCTCCTCGGTCCAGATCCTCATACCCACCCCGGTCTACTTTAAACTCCCCCTTACACACGAACAGAATTGCGATGCTTTAGACTAGCACCTCGGCCTCGAACGTAAATCGGGGATCCGGCTGCCGGTGCCGGTAATTGGTACAAATTTTCATTCGCCGCTTCAGTGTATATACATAAAACGATATCTGTATCGGACGAGTAAAATCTGTGAAATTGTGTCATTTCACTTGCTTTATGAAAAAGCTACATTTTATACACCTTAATAGCTAGGAGCAAACCTTCAGCCATTACAAACACAGAGAAAAAACGTTTCTAAATAGCTGTTTCTGTTTTTGAACTCTGTTTCTTAGTTTGAAATAATTACTATTTTTCAACTTTATCTTTTACTTTAAAATCATTTTTAGGTGTTCATTAAAATGGTTATAAATCTCGATCTCTGCTAAAATTTTCATAAGATACGCTTTATCTTCTTGATACAATAAGTGCAGAACGTCGTCGGTATCGATAATGAGATGGCTCTTACCATGTAGGTATGACTAAAACGATGAAGTGTTGCTATCTCTAGGAAGAATGTGTTCCCTGAATGTCGAGTTAAATCATCTTTCAGTCCGTCTCATGCAGAAATTGTGACAGGTACCACAAACGGATTTTTAAATTCCGGCCTTTGTGAACGGGTTGAGTTTCTGTGTAACGTGATTTTTATCACGCTTAAAGAGTTGCTGGATGGAAAACTAATGGGCACTCACTTATTACGGAACAAACGAGCTATCCCATCAGACATTTTGTCATAATATGTGAGTACAGCGTGTACTGGTTTTCCTTTACTCTCAGACTCCCTACAGAGTGATTTCTATACCTGACCGTATCCTTGTGTCGTCATGTTACTTATTTGTGACTCCATAGTCCATTATATATATATATATATATATATATATATATATATATATATATATATATATATATATATATATAATGGACCTAGCTGTCTCAATTACCTTAAGATGCAATTGTTAGCAACTAGCGAACCCGGCAATGCTTCCCAGTTGTTAATGTGTATGGGAATTAGATATATGTGCTAACCTCTTCCTCCTCCTCCTCCTCCATCACCTTTTCCCCACTTGCTTGTCCATCTCCTCCTCCTCAGTCTGTCTGACTACCCTAATCTTTTCCCTGTCTATGTTTATTTCTTTCCCCACCCCCTATTCTGTCCATCCTCTCAACCCCTTCCCCATGATCTTGAACCTTCCTTAAATGTTATTAGCTTATTCTCAACGAATCCTTGAATGGGAACCGAATTTCTAAAAGAAACAGGTAAATTGGTTGCGATCTGTGTATATGGAGTATGAGAGAGACCTGTTGCTAGATGTATGAGGATCATTCACCGAAGAGCCAAGAAACTGGTACATCTCCTTAATATCGTGTAGGGCCCCAGCTACCACGGAGATATGCCGCAACACCACGTGTCATGGACCCGACTAATATCTGAAGTATTGCTGTAGGGAATTGACACTATGAATCCTACAGAGCTGTCCATAAATCCGTAAGAGTACGAGGAGGTGGAGAGCTGTTTTGAACAGCACGGTACTAGGAATGCGAGACATGCTCAATAATGTTCATGTCTGTGGAGTTAGGTGGCTAGCGGAAGTGTTTAAACTCGGATGAGTGTTCCCGGAGCCCCTCTATAGTAATCTGGACGTGCAGGACGTCGCGTTGTCCTGCTGAAACTGCCCAAGTCCGTCGGAATACACAGTGTACATTAATGGGTGCATTTTATCTGACATGATGCTTGCCTACGTGTCTCCTTCAGAGTCGTATCTATACGTGTAAGACGTCTCATATCACTCCGACTGCACACCACCCACACCGTTACATGCTCTCCATCAGCTTGAACGGTACCCTGTTGACATCCAGAGTCCATGGATTCATGAGGTTGTCTCCATAGTCGTACACGTCCAGCCGCTCGATACAATTTCAAACGAGACTTGTTCAACCAGGCAACATATTTCCTGTCGTCAACAGTCCAATGGCCAGGCGTAAAGCGCTGAACCTCATCAACAGTCCAATGGCCAGGCGTACAGCGCTGAACCGATTCCAAAAAAATATGGTATGGAAATAGCTTGCACCTAGAGGAAGATCATAGACTAGTTTAGAAATGTTTAATATCTTTTTTAACATTTTTAAATGTGGTGTACGTGAATAGGATGCAGAGGACGCTGGCGCGATGGTAGGCGACTCTTAGTATTTATATATTATTCCGTGAAAGTGTGCAGCCAATGTTGTCGTGAGTGCGATTTATGATAGTGAGCTGCTACACCACCTAGTACAGTTGGAGAGTTTTGTGGAGATACTACAATAAAAGCCGGCAGTAAGCTCGAGAACAATATTTCAAATTACTGCTCAGATCATTGAAAGCTTAAATCTGATTCAGCACATAGTCAAAGAGAGTTCGAGTTGCTAAGTTGCTCGAACGCAACAAACCTTGGATCAAGTTCGGGTCCGATGGAACTTAAACGCAAAACGTCAGGTGGCCTCAATAGGTACAGAGAAGTAAATCAGTCACAGGCCCGTGGAATTTTAGACGCTGAGCGTCGCGCGTCTGTTACAGCTTCCGAGACGCTTCAAGATTCACAACGGTGGAGTCATTTGAGGGCTGTACGACTAGCAGGGAGTCGTACGTTTACATGTAGAACGTGGGAGGCTTTTCGTGAGGCTGTATTTGATTACAGTTTATTAATTAACTATGTTAATCATAAATTCGTTGTCTCAGGTTAGGAATAAACACGTAGGCGTTATAATACATGAAATGGAAAGAAGAAAAGGTTGTTGTTCTGGTGGCGAAATCTCACGTTCTGAAATTTGTGAATCAGTGGAATCCGTAAAAACTCTGATTCTCTACGAATGTAATGAATCGAGGCATATTTTAAATATAATTATAAAATACGATGCATGCTTTCAGATTCGACATGCAGCAAAATAACAGAATCACAATTATGTACCTACATACCAGCACTGCCTAATTTTTGGTACATACGTCTTTACACCACTAAAGACACAGACATTTTAAAATTACTAGCTTCGTTACTCCCACCATCACTGATCACAACAAAAATACTGATATGCTCCGGGTAACAGCTAGTTTGCAATAATAATAATAACATTAAAAAATAATTGAGACATTAAGAATGATACTGATTAGTTTAGCAGTTTCGATGTCTTGTTTCGGAAAGAGGGATTAATTGAAGTGGAAGTGACGATGGCTGCTAAGAAAGAAGATAATTTCAATAGAGAACTCTGAAGTCAAGGGGAGGAGAAAGTGGCGGGAAAGGGGGGGAGTTGATGACCCGCTGGAAGATATGGCTATTCTGACAGAAGACCTTCCACAAGTGGCCTTTTGGAGCATGAAAGGATTTTAATCACTGTAATATTTTTAGGAAAATTGTTCTAAAGTCGGGTTCCTGATACGGAAAATGATTTAGAAAACTGGACAGTGTTGTGTAGTGGTACAGAGAGAATTTTAACTTGTTGAGAACGAGTGTTTCCGCTGTGTTGTGTGTACCTGAACAACACAGCGGAAACACTCGTTCTCAACAAATTAAAATTCTCTCTGCAAGGGAATGGGAAAGAAACATCGAATAGGAATATGAGGGGGTCCCATGACTGAGAAGACTACACAGCAAGCACATGGCGTGACAATCTCTTCGTTTATCGGTACGTAGCAATAGTAATCGTTCATAGGCAGGAGCTGAGTGGTCGAAATAGCATACATCACGATTGTACACAGAAGCATTCATTGACAATTGCAGCCGACGTGAGCTCACATACGAATGCCCTCACACCATTTTTCCTTATTGGGGATGGCTTTTTTCTGCTCCAAAAATACTGAAAGAAACATCGAATAGGGATGAAATTTTAACGTATCCCAAAGCTATGGAAATGCTGGAGTTTGAGTTTGGCATCGTTCAGTCAGTGTGTTCATGGTTTAGCACTTCTCATTTCCAGCAACACAGATAGTAGTTATGAAAAGTCTAAAGGGGCTAAAGTAATGTTTCTCTTGAATCACTTATCAGAAGATATGAAAATGGCGGCTCCTAAATTGTAGTAAATACTAATCAAGGCATTAAACATGCTATCTATGATAAGAAGATAATTCTGGTAGTATCACAACCACATAGTTTTCATGCTTCAGGCTGCCTCTGGACTCATATAAAGTTTTGTTTTGCAATGAGTTAATTAAATAGCCATTTATTCCAGTACACGTCAAACTGAAAATTTCCATTTGAATGAGATCCATGACCGATGGTACAGTCCTGAAATTTACACAAATACCACATAATTTATGTTGAGTCTGGTAGTGGAAAGGTACAGCATGCTATTCAGAAATTGCGGAATTACAGTTCAGCAGTTTTAAGGATGAATGCATTTTGTTTCAGCATAAACTGCAATGTATCGTTGAATGAAACTATTCACAAAGCAGTGTATACAACAAAGGCACACATTGGAGCTTTGTGGAACTTGTTCGATGTGCATCTGGTGTTTATTCCATCGCCGCGATTCATTTTCTTTGATACCAGCATCTCCGGCACTGTTACAAACATGTTAAATTAAAATAATATGCGAGTATAACGATGTACTCCACACGACAAAGAGAGGCTCGAAATACTGCAACCTGAAAATGATTAGCAACACTTACTGTGAGGAAGGAAGGATGAGGTATATTTCTTGGCACAGACGAATCAACTGGAAACAAATTATTGACAAAATCATCAACAGTTTTATCGTTTGAACCGTAAGGGCTAGTATGATGGATCCAGAATGAAATTTTCACTCTGTAGCGGAATGTGCGCTGATATGAAACTTCCTGGCACATTAAAACTGTGTGGCGGACTGAGCCACGAACTCGAGACCTTTGCCTCTAGCGGTCAAGTGATCTACCAATTGGAAACATGCCCCAGGCAATGGCTAAGCTATGTCTCCGCAATATCCTTTCTTCCAAGAGTGTAAGTTCTGCAAAGTTCGCAGGAGAACTTCTGTGAAGTTTGGAAGGTAGGAGACTAGGTACTGGTCGAATTAAAGGCGTGAAGACGGGTCCTGAGTAGTGCTTAGGTAACTCTACCAGTAGAGCACTTGCCCGCGAAAAGTAAAGGTCCCGAGTTCGACTCTCGGCCCGACACACAGTTTTAATCCGCCAGGAAGTTTCAAGTATGATGGAGTAGTATACCGAAAATATTGATAATTTCGCTTGAATAATCAGAAACATTAATCCAATCCCATCTTTTTTTTTAATAAACATGTACACTGACGGAAACGGAAAGCTTTATTCAATTTACATCCTCGCCAACGCTACCAAACAGACTCCCACCATTTCCGTGCCTCTCGGATGTGTTTGTGGTGTAGATTTTCTTCCCTGTCTAAACTAAATTTTTTTTTTCATTCACGATTTATGATTTTAATCATGACTTAATGTAATGTATGATTTTTGATAGAATTCTTGAAATGAAAAATAACTGTTAAAGCGTTCAAAGTTACATGTATATTTGTTGTGTCTCAAAAGAAATTAATACAAATTCTGCATAATATTGAAGTAAAATGGAGGTGCTATGGCATGACAGCTTAAAATTATCTTTGAAATTAACGTCGAGGAGGTAGAGAGTTAGCAGTGAGAGTTTGGAGTAGTAGAAAGATGAACAGTCACATGGACGTTTGATAGTGGAGAAACGAGTTGTAGTTAAGGAAAGAACTGCTTTTTCTTTGTGGGCAGACGGTCAAGTGAAAGGAGAGTTCATCGTTGGGACGGAGATGGAGATGTGCAGTTTTTATGGACTGACATTCTCGGGAGTTTTACCTCTAATGGAGTATCGCTTAACAAAAGGAGAGTTGGAGTCCTCCACCGACAAATTGGTAAAATTTTATGTTGCTTAAAGAAGTTTTTGGTAACTGTTTTGGAGTTCATGGTAAAAACGTGTCTACAGAATGTGTGTGCCCGGGAAAATAATACGATTTGACCCAGATGTCCGGCGATTTCGAAGTTTTTGTCTGGGGTCAGCAGTTTAGAGGTTGATAAGCATACCCAGCATATTTAGCTTTCTTGATTATTGTGAGTGGTACTCGTACATTAATATACGTCCAATGTACCGGGTGATCAAGAAGTCAGTAAAAATTTGAAAACTGAATAAATCACGGAATAATGTAAATAGATAGGTACAAATTGACACACATGCTTGGAACGACAAGGGGTTTTATTAGAACCAAAAAAATTGAAAAGTTCAAAAAAAGTCCGACAGATGGCGCTTCATCTGATCAGAATAGCAATAATTAGCATAACAAAGTAAGACAAAGCAAAGATGATGTTCTTTACAGGAAATGCTCAATATGTCCACCATCATTCCTCAACAATGGCTGTAGTCGAGGAATAATGTGAACAGCACTGTAAAGCATGTCCGGAGTTATGGTGAGGCATTGGCGTCGGATGTTGTCTTTCAGCATCCCTACAGATGTCGGTCGATCACGATACACTTGCGACTTCAGGTAACCCCAAAGCCAATAATCACACGGACTGAGGTCTGGGGACCTGGAAGGCCAAGCATGACGAAAGTGGCGGCTGAGCACACGATCATCACCAAACGACGCTCGCAAGAGATCTTTCACGCGTCTAGCAATATAGGGTGGAGCGCCATCCTGCATAAACATCGTACGTTCCAGCAGTTGTTTATCAGCCAGGCTGGGGATGATGTAATTCTGTAACATATCGGCCTACCTCTCACCCGTCACTGTAGCAGTAACAAAACCAGAATCACGCATTTCCTCGTAGAAAAAAGGCCCCATAACGGTGGATGTGGTAAATCCCACCCATACCGTGACTTTCTCGTCATGCAATGGAGTTTCCACGACGGTTCTAGGATTTTCGGTAGCCCAAATTCTGCAGCTATGGGCGTTGACAGACCCTCGGAGCGTGAAATGAGCTTCTTAGGTCCACAACACGTTACTCAACCAATCATCATCTTCCGCCATCTTTTGAAACGCCCTCACCGAAAATGCCCTCCTCTTCACTAAATCGCCATGTAACGGTTCACGATAAAGATGGATTTTTTACGGGTAGCATTTTTCAACTAATTCATTAATGTACGAGACGATTCATAATTATATTGAAAGACAACACTAACCATCAGCAGAGCTGATGTTCAAAGACATTCTCCTTACAGAGCAGAGACAGCGGAATATTGACAGCCCAAGGTACGAAACGTCACTGGTTTTAGCCAAAACAATCTAAGAAGCTGATCCACAATTACTCGTTGCTACAGATCTATAAAGACAATTTTTCATTCGGTTTATTAAGACTTTCTATAAAACTTTACACAACAGCAATGAAAAAACTTCCTTCCCACTTGCATATCTATATTTCCTTCCTATGTAAACAGAAGCAATTTAAATCCGTTTACTCGAGAGAGCCGCACTGAATCAGCAGGGACTTTGTCGTAGTTACAATTCTTACCGTAAACTTGAAGCACCCAGTAGACATGATCGGATGGCAGCGTAAATCCGTACATGTAGACACCACTGGTGTATATGTCAGTGAGTAGATTTGCAATTCACTGTGTCAGGTTAGACGAGCGCTAGAGAGCAGTAGTGTTGTTCGTGAGCAGTTATCTGGTCTAGTAGGGCATGCAATAGTTGTGAACAGCGTCAGATGTTGAATGATCACTGTGAAGGACAGGTGATCCCCCGTACTCCTGTGCGACAGCGTTATTTGGGTGGCTGGTCGAATCGTACAACTCCCATATATATGGGGCATTTGGGTGTGACATTGGCCCAGTGTTGGACAGCACGGGGCGTGAGAGCACGAGTACTCGTCTCCAAAATTGGACCACCTCTGACCACCACAAGGGAGGATCGCTGTAGTATGGACCAAGCGCATCGTAACTCATTGACATCTGCGCTTGGCATCTGAGATCAAGTAATAGATTCCGTGCAATATGCTGTGTCATTATACACTACTGATCAATGCTTAGCAGCAGCCGATCTAGAGTGTTACCGTCCCATGCGTAGGATGCCGTTATACCACAACTCAAACGGCTACGGTTCACGTGACGTCCTGGCCAGGAATATGGACTGCTGATGAATGGCGTCGCACTTTTTCCGGCAAAGAATCTCACTTCTGTTCTAACCCAAATGACCATCGTCAGCGACTTTGGCGGAGACGCGGAGCGAGATCGGGTTTTTCCGTTGGTTTGCTGAGTCACACCGGTATAACTCCTAGCGTCATCGAGTGGAGAGCTGTCAGGTATGACTTCAGTCCCAGATGGTAGTGACTTATCTAACTCTGACACCACGACGATACGTCACGGACATCCTGCGTCCTCACGTGCTGTCTTTCACGCGACAGAATGGTGGTGATATTTTTCAACAGGATAATGCTCGTCCATCGATGACACGTGTCTCTATAGACTGTGATGTAGCCAGTGAAACCCTGAAATTTGTACCCCACGGAATATCTGTGGGACCAGCCCGACATCATCCTAGTGCCTGTATCGCGGATATCAAACAACAGTTACAACAGTTGTGGGCCAACTTGCCTAGGAAGAGGATACATCGGTCTAATTACACCATTCCCAACTGCATCAATGTAAGCATCCAGGCCAGAGGGGATACAACTTCGTAATGATAAATGTACCTACACTGCCAAATTCTTTGAAAATTTGACTCGATGCTGTAATCATCGAAATAAATTCTAAGAGGAAAAGAAGATCTTCGACTTGGAATCTCATTCATTGGAGTAGAACGGTCTTCAGTAATGAGCCTCCCCTCAAACTGAACTCCCATAACACGAGAAGGCGTCTCTTGAGTCGCCGCAGGCAGCAGTGGGATACCAATCTGAGCCTCGTCCACCTTATGGCTCGACAGTCAGGAGTGATGGGCTTGGCTTCTGTTTATTTTCTCAGTAGGACCCCTTTGGTTGTCATCCGCAGCACCCTTACAGCACAGCAGTATATCGGCGGTGTTGTTCGCTCCATTTTGTTGCCCTTCGTGGCAAGTGATTCAGGAGTGAAATGTCAACAATAAAATGCCCGCCCGCACACGGCGAGTGTTCCTACTGCTTGTCTTCGTGTTTTCCATACCCTACCGATGACCAGTAAGGTTGCCGGATCCCTCCCCAATTCAGAATATTTCTAAAATAATGGCAGGGATCTCCAACCTTTTCGGGATTTTTACCATCTGACTAGTCACTTGGACAGAATTTGGCACGATATTACTCACAAGGGAACCTTCCCATCACACCCCCTCAGATGTAGTTGGCACAGTGCATAGGCCTTGAAAAACTGAACACAGATCAATCGAGAAAACAGGAAGAAGTTGTGTGGAACTATGAAACAAATCAACAAAATGTACAAGCTGAGTAGACCATGCACAAGATATGCAACATAAATGATAGTGCGAACTCAGGAGCGCAGTGGTCCCGTGGTTAACGTGAGCAGCTGCGGAGCCAGAGGTCCTTGGTTCAAGTCTCCCTTTGAGCGAAAATCTTATTTCCGCAAACTGATCTGTCCGTTCGTTCATTGACGTCTCTGTTCACTGTAGTAAGTTTATTGTCTGTGTTTTGCAACCGCACAGCAAAAACTTGCGATTAGTAGACGAAAGAAAGGACGTGCTTCTCCAATGGGAACCGAAAACATTTGGTCGCAAGGTCATAGGTAAACCGATTCCTCCACAAGAAAACACGTCTGATATATTCTATACGACTCTGGTGACGGCATGTGCGTCACATGACAGGAATATGTTGTCGACCCACCTAACTTGTACACTTGGCGAATGGGTAAAAAGATTCTTCTACCTTGCCCGATATAGGTTTTCTTGTGGATGTGATAATCCCATTGGAGAGGCATGTCCTTTCGTCTACTAACCGCACGGTTTTGCGGTGCGGTCGCAATACATAGACACTAAACTTATGAAAGTGAACAGAGACGTCAATGAACGAACGGACAGATCATAACTTTGCGAAAATAAAATTTTCACTTAAGGGAAGACTTGAACCAAGAACCTCTCGTTCTCTAGCTGCTAACGCTAACCACGGGACCACACGTTATCCATGATATTGCCTATCTTGCGCATGGACTACTCAGTTTGTGTATTTTGCTTATTTTTTTCATAGTTCCCCAACTTCTTCCTGTTTTCTCGATTGATCTGTGTTCAGTTTTTCAGGGCCTATCCACTGTGCCAACTTATAAGTAAATCTGAGGGGGGGGGGGGTGCGATGGGGAGGTTCCCTTGTCAGGAGAACATCCAGCAACTCTGTCAATCAATACAAAGCCGAATAACTGCTTGCATTGGGGCCAGAAGTGGGCCAGTGAGTTACTAGCTTTCTCAATCAGTGAATCGCTTACTCTTCAATAAATTGTCCATTTTTAATGAAATTGTAAACACCTGTTTGGTTGCAGGTGTCTAACACAATCTACCGACTTCAGTCCTATTCGATAATTCCTTCTTGCTCTCTCTCTCTCTCTCTCTCTCTCACGCACACATACACACTCTCTCTGTCAGTCTATTCTCGCTCTGTCTCTCTCTCTCTCTCTCTCTCTCTCTCTCTCTCTCTCTCTCACTCTCTCTCTAACACACACACACACACACACACACACACACACACACACACACACACACACACAACACGTATTTAGATGTCCCAATCTTAGCTCCAGTATTTTAGCACCCATTAACACGATACATATAGTCAGTATGTGACTCCTAGAGACAGCATCGTTGCCGTATTCATAACATTTTAATTTCATGCCTGAATTGCATGTGTTGGAACCATGTTCTTGAGCACAAAAATGGTCTGAAATTGGGGAATACGGCATCATTTTCATAACTATCTGAACGATCTGAATTTGATAAGTTGGTACCATGTTCAAAAGGGTTCGAACGACCTAAATTATTTATCAAAAATATATGAACTGATATTGACAATTGTGGTGTAGCTTACAGTGTTTCCACCTCTAATACGTCTATCAAAAGCATGCAAGCACGCTGAAACAAACACAAGTCGTTTATGTCATTCTTATTTCCATGTTTAAAATGTATGTCAGAAATACTTAATGGTGTAACTTACAGTATTTCCACCTCTGAAATGGTCGCCAAAAGTTCATTAGCACACACACACACGCGATGTTTATGGCAATGTTACTTCCACGTGTGAAATGACAATCTAAATACACTCCTGGAAATTGAAATAAGAACACCGTGAATTCATTGTCCCAGGGAGGGGAAACTTTATTGACACATTCCTGGGGTCAGATACATCACATGATCACACTGACAGAACCACAGGCACATAGACAGGCAACAGAGCATGCACAATGTCGGCACTAGTACAGTGTATATCCACCTTTCGCAGCAATGCAGGCTGCTATTCTCCCATGGAGACGATCGTAGAGATGCTGGATGTAGTCCTGTGGAACGGCTTGCCATGCCATTTCCACCTGGCGCCTCAGTTGGACCAGCGTTCGTGCTGGACGTGCAGACCGCGTGAGACGACGCTTCATCCAGTCCCAAACATGCTCAACGGGGGACAGATCCGGAGATGTTGCTGGCCAGGGTAGTTGACTTACACCTTCTAGAGTACGTTGGGTGGCACGGGATACATGCGGACGTGCATTGTCCTGTTGGAACAGCAAGTTCCCTTGCCGGTCTAGGAATGGTAGAACGATGGGTTCGATGACGGTTTGGATGTACCGTGCACTATTCAGTGTCCCCTCGACGATCAGCAGTCGTGTACGGCCAGTGTAGGAGATCGCTCCCCACACCATGATGCCGGGTGTTGGCCCTGTGTGCCTCGGTCGTATGCAGTCCTGATTGTGGCGCTCACCTGCACGGCGCCAAACACGCATACGACCATCATTGGCACCAAGGCAGAAGCGACTCTCATCGCTGAAGACGACACGTCTCCATTCGTCCCTCCATTCACGCCTGTCGCGACACCACTGGAGGCGGGCTGCACGATGTTGGGGCGTGAGCGGAAGACGGCCTAACGGTGTGCGGGACCGTAGCCCAGCTTCATGGAGACGGTTGCGAATGGTCCTCGCCGATACCCCAGGAGCAAAAGTGTCCCTAATTTGCTGGGAAGTGGCGGTGCGGTCCCCTACGGCACTGCGTAGGATCCTACGGTCTTGGCGTGCATCCGTGCGTCGCTGCGGTCCGGTCCCAGGTCGACGGGCACGTGCACCTTCCGCCGACCACTGGCGACAACATCGATGTACTGTGCAGACCTCACGCCCCACGTGTTGAGCTATTCGGCGGTACGTCCACCCGGCCTCCCGCATGCCCACTATACGCCCTCGCTCAAAGTCCGTCAACTGCACATACGGTTCACGTCCACGCTGTCGCGGCATGCTACCAGTGTTAAAGACTGCGATGGAGCTCGGTATGTCACGGTAAACTGGCTGACACTGACGGCGGCGGTGCACAAATGCTGCGCAGCTAGCGCCATTCGACGGACAACACCGCGGTTCCTGGTGTGTCCGCTGTGCCGTGCGTGTGATCATTGCTTGTACAGCCCTCTCGCAGTGTCCGTAGCATGTATGGTGGGTCTGACACACCGGTGTCAATGTGTTCTTTTTTCCATTTCCAGGAGTGTATATTAATTGCAAAAATTATAATATTTCCATGCTTAAAATATCTATTAAAATACGCAAAGTTATTGACAGTACAGCTGTAATTTACAGTATTTCTACACCTAAATTGTCTGTATTATTGTCTTATAACTCAAAAGAAGAAATACTGGGGCCTAAAGTAACATACTAAATGGGACATCCAATAATAGTTGACAGTTCCTCTTACGCTTAAGAGAAGCTATGTCATTGGTAATGTAAAATAAATCTTTCAGCATCCTATGAAGCACCCTTTTAGGTGATAAGAAGCTAATGCACTACGTTTCGCAATAAAAAAATTTAATTTATAATACCAATAGTGGGTGGACAAAAATATTGAAAAACTACAAACACAACACATTACAATGCCTAATACGTTATACAAAAACCGTTGGCGTTCAAAACAGATTCCAGTTGTCACCAGATTAATAAATATAGAGCCTGTGTTGTTTTCAAAGGAATTTTAAACGAAGACTCGCTGATAAGTAATGCCTTCGTTTTTTTGTGTAAAAACTCTTGAAGCTTTTTAAGTAAAACCAACTTTATTAACATTCTACGTCTTTATTCGTCGTGTCTACATATGCATTTCTCAACATAGTCACCCTGGCGCTGAACACATTCCTCCCAACGGGAAACAGGTTTGTTGATATTGTAGAATGTTTGTTGACAGATTCGGAACCTCATCTCTGGCTGCAAAGTTTCATCTCTATCAAAGTGAAGTCCCCGAAGGTGTTCTTTAAATTAATAACGTTTGCTTTATTTAAAATTTTTAAGAGTTTTCACATTAAATTTCGGACTCATTCCTTCCCAGCACGCCATCGCATCGTCTTTCCTCCAAAATTGTTGAAGTTTCAGGTAATGGTAACGGTGGTGGACGTAATCTCGCACCCTTATGTCAGAGTAGACCACAAAGGCTGCTAAGTAACATTGAGATCTGGTGACTGTGGCTACCAGGGGAGACGAAACAATACATCCTCGTGGTCACAAAACGAGTCCTGAATGATGCGAGCTGTGTGAACAGGGGCCCTCTCATCTCGAAACACAGTATCATCATTGGAGAACCACCATTGGAACAAGAGGTGCGACCATCAGCCAAAATGGTCATATAATCCCTCCCAGTAAAGCGAAATTGCAGAGTAAACATGGGGCCCATGTGATTCCACGAAATGTCTGCCCAAATCATCACCGAGCCTCAGCCGTCCCTCAACTTTCCGACTTAAACTCCGCAAGAAGGTGGAAACAATGTGAAAAAAGACTCATCCGACCCAACGAAGTTCTTCCATTCCTCCATAGTCCACGTTGTAGGGCCTTGGCGTCACGTTTTCCTGTTACGGGAATTTTCATTATCGATGAGCAGTTTTGGAATCCTACTTTAGGATTTCCGGCTAACCATGTAGTTCCCCGCTTCTGAAACTGACAGGATTCGCGAGTACAACATTCAGCTCTGCAGTGACATTTGCGGCTGTCATTCTTTTATTTTTCATCACACTCCTCTTCAATGACCGTCAGTTACGATAACTGTACATACACTTTCGTCCACGTCATAACTCATCAAGTGATGTTCTTCCAGTTTCCCTGTACGTTGTGTTCATCTTCTATATGTTGAAACACCGTACACTTCGGTTACCTTGATTAAGGAAGCACCCATCATGCGAGCACCAACAATTTGCCCCTGTTCGAATTCACTTAGCTTCGCCTAAACGCCCTCACAATTTTCTGACCACAACTAACAGTTGCTTCTTATTGACGACATTGACAGGTCGCGTTTGTGGTCAGATATAACAGCACAACCTGCACGCTTCATTACAATTTGCATTTATGTTGAAGTATGCATTTTCCGCAGTGTTCCCATATTCTTTGCCAGACCCTGAATATTTATAACATTTTTATACACCGACGTCACTTTCTCTGATACTTAAGCACAACAAAAAAAACTGAAGCTAGTGCATCTTCGCGAGATCTTCAATGTTTTCTATAATTTTAAATACATATATATTTGTAAAATGCAAGTATAACTTCGAAATGCACGAAATGCTACTTGTTAGCTTTGAAGACACTGTTCGGTTAAAGACAATATGGTCAAGATTCCTCTCAGATCTCTGATCGCGAACAAAAATTCGATCTTTGGACCTAAATAAAATTTTCCATGTCATTTATCACACTTCGTAAAGATTTATTCTGTAACGGAACAGAACACACTTGGCACTAGAGTTGTAACTTACTTGTTCTATAACAGTAAAAACTACATATGGCTCACTTCTTGGTACTTCTGTCCTGACTTACAGCTCAACACAGTATAAAGAAACAATATGTTGACCTTATTACTTATCAAAATATGTAAAAATTTGTTCTGTAATACTAACAAATGCGCATGGCATAGTGACCTAACTTACAATTTAAGGTGCGTTAGGTATGAGAATAGTTCGATCTTTCAACCACACTTCAATGAAACCAAATATATTCTTTATTATTTATCAAAACAGGTATACTTAAATAT
Organism: Schistocerca serialis cubense; assembly: GCF_023864345.2. Lineage (NCBI taxonomy): Eukaryota > Metazoa > Arthropoda > Insecta > Orthoptera > Acrididae > Schistocerca > Schistocerca serialis. The sequence goes on along the minus strand of NC_064641.1, from coordinate 606,673,431 downwards.
GTGGTTTGCAACGGTACCGACATATGTGCGACCATTGATCCAATTCACAGGTTATGGATTCGACGTGGCAAGGTGTTAGTTGGAGTGTGATTAGCTACCGGGACCACAAAATTAAGTGTATTTGAACAGCATTTTATTGTTAAAATAATTAAACTCTTTACAGTGAAAAAATACCAAATTTAGTAGTGGAAGCGTTAATGAGTAATGAATAAGATATTAAAATTCAAGGTCCTCCACATCAATAATTACGATACTTGAAAATATATATATATATATAATGTCGTCTTAAGAAGTTTGTGTAGTTGGGAAGTGTAATTGTTAACCTCATCGACTAATGCTCTCGGTCTTTAATTGCTATTAATGAGGAACGCCATATGCAATTAGTAATTCTATAGCAAGCAAGGGAAATATTGATACATATATTTCTCTCTCCTTGCTGTAGAATTACCAATTGCAAATGGCGTTGTTCGCCGGGACATATATATATACTTCTCCCTTGGTTGTTCTAGAATTACTAATTGCATATTGCGTTCCTCGTTAATAGCAAGTAAAGACCGAGAACATTAATCGATCAAATTAACAATTACACTTCCCAACTGCACAGACTTCTTAAGACGAGATGATAAAAGCTTGCCACGGCGAATTCAAAATAATTTAAAGTACTTTACGTTTTGCATACAAATTTCGACAAGGAATATGATGCTTAGCAAGTCTTATCTGGTGGTCAGGTTAGCGACAACACCATCAGGAATGGATAGTATGTAAAAGCGTTAATGAAACTAAAGACTTTAAAATTTCTTTGCCTTGGGAACGGGTGCCTTCCATTTTCAATTATTTTCATAATTCTCTAGTGCGAGGACATACGGGACTCTATAAAACCTTGGAAAAGGTTAACGCTCTCGTCACTTGGCCCACGCTGTATAAGAATATCAGGCGATTAGTGGCTGGTGTGAAGCCTGTAAGAAGGCTAAACCAAGGAAGAGGTTGTTACAATCCAAGCGCGAGGAGAACCCAATGGACATCTCTTTATCTATTATGTGGGTCCTTTTCCCAGTACCAAGAAGGGGAACCGATATATTCTAATGGTTGTTAACGCAATTTCCAGATTTGTGGGGTTTATCTATAGTTGTGGAGTCATGGCAGTCATTACCACTGCACATCTGACCAACATCTTCAGCTGGTTTGATCCTCCTAAAGCTCTTGTTAGCGATAACGCCCTGGCGTTTGTTTCCGAACAGTTTAAGCAGTTTTACTTTCGTAACGCTGTTAAGCACCTAAGAATCGCACCATATTAACCCCAGACATCTTTTGTCCACAACCTTAAGTCAGCTTTGATCATCTACCATCACAAGGCTCCGAGTAAGTGGGATACCATCTTGCCTTGGCTCAATTGTGTGTTCAACATTGTGCGGCACGAAGTACCCATGGTAGTCTCTGCCGCTCGCTTGTTTGCGTATCCCATCAATCCCCATCTGCCTCCATCTGTTACTCTTGAAGATCTGGGGGAAAATTGGGAATGGGCCAGGAATAACATTAGGATATTGCATCACCTGTTACAGCGAGGTAATGTCAATAGACACCCCTTTCAGTTGAAGGTAGGAGATGAGGTTTTCATGAAGAACTATTCTGGTCAGGTGAGGCGTGGTGTCAAGCTCAAGAAGTTCGCTCCTCGACTGGCAGGAATATGGTAGGTCATCAACATTTTGAGTCCTGTTAACTTGCTTCTGAGGCATCGGCCACTCATAAGGCCCTCAGGGTGCACCTTAATCTAGACGCTTCAGTCCGGAGCCGCAGTGCTGCTACAGTCACAGGTTCGAATCCTGCCTTTGGGATGGATGTGTGTGATGTCCTTAGGTTAGTTAGGTTTAAGTAGTTCTAAGTCTAGGGGACTGATGACCTCAGTTATTAAGTCCCATAGTGCTTAGAGACATTTGAACCATTTGCTCCTTAATCAGCTTAAGCCCATTAATTAACAATTCCCTTGTTCTCCCCAAGGTTGGACTGGTGTCCATTGATTTAAATGGGGGAGGCTGAGCCATGGCGGTTTTTCTGGCGTCACCATTCGAAATCTAGGCACGAGTTGCTCGATCTGTTCGTGTGGAATCCCTCTGATTTGTGGCCACTAAGGTCTTTGCTGGAGATTGTTGATCAGGAGGGGGGGGGGGGCATGTTGTAGTCTGGCGAGCAGGGGGGTGATAACAGACCAAGAAGGACGGAGTGAGAGGTCCGCCCATCGAGTACGGCGTGCCAGCTCTGGGACGTTGCACACTGATGGGAGAATTGAAGCAAGTATCACTGTGCATAATTCCGGGCTCCCTTTGGAACCGTAATGCTTCAACTTCGATTCGTGAACTTCGGTTAAGTTTAGGACTGTGAAGTGTGTTACTTTCTTATTGATACCTATAGGTCTGTTGCAATAATTGTGATTTCTTAGCCGATATATTTGGTAGTTTTACTTAACTGAAGTTGATATTAAATAACGCCTGTCTGATTTCTTTTTGGTAATTTTACTGAACTGAAGTTGTTATTAAAGAAGGCCCACCTATTTGGCGATAGCATTTAACTGAAGCTGTTATTAAAGGAGGCCTGCCAGTTTTCTGTTTGGTAACTTCACTTAACTGAAGTTATCATTGAAGGCCTCCCTTTTTCTATTTGAAATCTTTTCTTAACTTAAGGTGTTATTATAGGTCTGCCTGTTTTCTGTTTGGTAATTTCACTTAACTGAAGATGTTATCATTGGAGGCGTGCCTGTTTTCTAGTTTGGTAATTTTATTTAACTGAAGCTGTTATTAGACGCCTGCCTATTTCTAGTCGGTCATTTTACGTAACTGAAGCTGTTATTAGAGGAAGCCTGCCTTAACGTAAACTGTTATTGTTGAAGGCCTGTCTGTTTTGAATTTGGTCGTCTTGCTTACCTGAAGCTCTTATTAAAGAAGGCCTGCCTGTTTTCTATTTGTTAATTTTACTAAATAGAATGTGTGAATAAAGCAAGTGAGCCTTTTTTGTGCTTGGTATTTTACTTAACTGCTGTTTTTATAATTAAAGGTCTTTCTGTTTTCTGTTTGGTGACGTCATTTAACTGAAGCTGTTATTAAGGAAGGCCTGCCTGTTTTGTATTTGGCAATTCCACTTCGCTTAAGCTGTCAGCATTGGCACGCTGCCTGTTTACTATTTGGTAATTTTACTTAACTGGAACTGTTGTTAAAGAAGCTCTGTCTATTTTATATTTGGTAACTTTACTTGACTGCTGCTGTTACTATGGAACGCCTGCCTGTTCCCTTTTAATTAAATTAAGAGTTACTTCATAATTTGGGTTAACTGAAACTCTTATTAATCAAGACCCATCTGTTTTTATTGCCGTATTTTTGAGATCTGATATCTTATCCAGTCTGTGTTGTAATTAAGTGAAGTTGTGATTTCCAAACGCCTACATGTTTCAGAAGTATTCATGTCCATGAGGCAGCAACAAGAAATGATGCATGATGCTACCTGGGCCCTAACTTTTCACCTTACATCCCTTTATGCATAATTATAGGTCTAACAATTAATTATTCCTTTATCATATTATATACAATTGCAATACAGAACACCAATCATAGATGTATCATGAATTTGCATTAGAAAAGATTTGGTGAATCCCACAAGACCAATTACAGCATATAGTGAGGCCCCTTTCCGTGTTTGCTCTTGCATACGATGACTAGGGCATTAAATAATGGCTGGTCTGTACTGTAACATACACGTATAAGCATTATTAAACATTGTTCTAATAAGATAGAGCAACGCTGATGAATAACAAGTTTGTTTGACTTGCGCTGAAAGCGTTAAACTGTATTCTAATGAAATACAAAACGCCAGTGTATTAAATAAGTCTGCTAAAACTGAAAGTCTTACACACTGTTCTAATAAATTGCCAAAACACGAATGAATTAAAGAAGGCTGGCGAGCATTTAATAAACAATATGTCGGACAGGTGGCTTACAGTCTATTTTAACAGTAAATGCGTTAAACGCTGTTATAATAAAATAAAGGACTCCAACATATTATAGAAGGCTGGCGAACACTGAATATGTAATGTGCCAGGGAGGTAACTTACAGAAAGATTTGACAGAAAGCGAACGCTTGGGTAAGCAAACAAACCAGCCATGCAGCACAGCAACATGGTGAACGGACAAAATTGAATTATAATCCACTTTCACGCCACGTCGCAAATACAGACCAGATGGGGTCCAGATCAAATTGGGTCCAAGTCGGCTTGAACGCCCATTGATGTTTCAATGATTGCTCCAATGTTTCCATACGTAAGAGAGTATGGTTTAGAGTTCAGTAACATCTATGATGAACGTCCTTCCCATCCGACTTCCACTGGTCTGACGAACAATTTAGTTTATGACTTCCTGATAAAAATTACCAGAAGAAATCCGGTTGAAGAGAAATGGCCGCATGACAAATGTAACGTTCTTTGGAGGAACGTCGTCTATTACACCCTGCCTAGCGCTGTCAAATTCTCCTGGTATATTGAGGCAAATGACATGATACATAATAATGACAAGCTGCATAAAATCCATCTACATTTACATCTACATCTACATTTATACTCCGCAAGCCACCCAACGGTGTGTGGTGGAGGGCACTTTACGTGCTACTGTCATTACCTCCCTTTTCTGTTACAGTCGCGTATGGTTCGCGGGAAGAACTACTGTCTGAAAGCCTCCGTGCGCGCTCGAATCTCTCTAATTTTACATTCGTGATCTCCTCGGGAGGTATAAGTAGGGGGAAGCAATATATTCGATACCTCATCCAGAAACGCACCCGCTCGAAACCTGGACAGCAAGCTACACCGCGATGCAGAGCGCCTCTCTTGCAGAGTCTGCCACTTGAGATTGCTAAACATCTCCATAACGCTATCACGGTTACCAAATAACCCTGTGACGAAACACGCCGATCTTCTTTGAATCTTCTCTATCTCCTCCGTCAACCCGATCTGGCACGGATCCTACACTGATGAGCAATACTCAAGTATGGGGTCGAATGAGTGTTTTGTAAGCCACCTCGTTTGTTGATGGACTATATTTTCTAAGGACTCTCCCAATGAATCTCAACCTTACCAATAATTAATTTGATATGATCATTCCACTTGAAATCGTTCCGCACGCATACTCCCAGATATTTTACAGAAGTAACTGCTACCAGTGTTTGTTCCGCTATCATATAATCATACAATAAAGGATCCATCTTTCTATGTATTCGCAATACATTACATTTGTCTATGTTAATCTGGCGGCTTCTCCTACCTACATTACCTGTGGATTTGTGAACACTTCAATCCACCGACTGACTTGTGGACCTCCTGATCGCACTACAGATCTTTTATCCACAAGACTGGCAATCATCGATCGCTTTAACGAGAGGCACATTGAGAAGACGGAAATTCTGTGTCCATAGACGTTACGCTACACCCGAAAAAAAGAAAAAAACAAACAACGCTTCATTCTGGATGTGAGGCCTCCCCATTGGTTACATCATTCAAAATCGAACAGCGATTTTCACCGACTAGTGTTCTTTAAAATCAATCTGTGCTACTATTCAAGGTTTGGGATTATGTTAGACATAATAACAGCAAAATCGTGAATTAAGTATTGCGGGACTAAATGATAAAAGGATTTCAAGTAAACTTCAGACGAACAGACATCGATAGGAAATTCTTTCATTTCACAAGGTAATAAATGTCTTTGATTGTAGTTGTTTCTTACATTAAGCGTGAAACAGAAATACTTTTGTTTTACGAGAATAGAGATTTTTGTTTGATTTACCATTCAATCTGCAAATTTTTAATCAAGAAGGAGATCTTTCTTTTTATTACTACAAGTACTACACTTTTTATTTCAAAAAAACGAAAGAAGGTTAAAAAAGTGGTTAAGGGTGTTGTAACGCCGACCGGAACAGTCGCGGGGTTGAAGTAACGGAAAACGCTACGGGACCCGCGGGGCGGCCCACGAACAACAACACAATGGAGAGGACATACAGGACCAACGAAGGACCTTACGACAACAAGAACGAGACAACAGAGTCAAGAAAATCACGTCCACTCATAAACAAAAGACGTTAGTAAATACGCTGTCTAACGCAAGGCGATATGTCAAGAGACATACGCAATGTTCGACTGACTGGCTGAGCTTGTTTTTTTTTTCCTTTATTGTTATTTGAACACCTTTACATACGGTGGGCTGGCAGCAGCATCCTACGCCGCTCTTCAGCCACAAGTTGGACAAATGAATATACAAAGAAGACGCATAAGATATTGTACAAAGTGGCGGGCAAAAACAGTAGACACAGAAAACAAATAACACGAAGCCGTTCACACTCGACGAAAGACACACTAAAAAACTGTTGGCACGGCGCACAAACACTGACGACTTCGATGGCACAGGTGAACGGAGGAGCGTGACGGCGAAGAACACTAAACACAAACACGATGGAACACACACCAGAACCTGATGGCGATGATCTCCGACGCGCGAATGTCCACGTAACGTGTGCGAGTCCGAGGACCTGCCAAGAGAGGGAGAAGGGGGTGGGGGAGGGAGAGGGGAGTAGGAGAAGCCCAGGGGGGAGTGGTGAAAAGGGAGGAGGGAGGGAAGGGGGACAGAAGGGAGAGAGGGTGCCCATAGGAACAAACGGAGGGAGGAACAAAGTTGGTAGGAGGGGTAGATGGAGGGGAGGAGGGCATCATCAGGGAGAGGGAGCTGGCCGAAACCACCTTGGGAGAGGGTATGGAGAGTGGAGAGATGGAGAGCAGGTGGGACGTGGAAATACAGGCGTGGCAGCAGACGGGGGCGGGAGAGAATGGGAGAGACCAGCGGGTGAGGAGGATCGAGTTTACGGGAGGTGTAGAGGATCATTCGAGGAAAAGGTGGAGGTGGGGGAACGGATCTGCGTGGGGGAGGGGAGATCGGTGCGATAGGTGAGGCGAAGAGCATGGCGTTCTAGGATCTGAAGGGATTTGTAAAAGGTAGGGGGAGTGGAGATCCAGACAGGGTGGGAGTAGCAAAGGATAGGGTGAATAAGGGATTTATAGGTTGGAGGATGGTGGTGGGGTCCAGTCCCCACATACGGCGAGAAAGGAGCTTGAGGAGATGGAGTCGGGAGTGTGCCTTGGCTTGGATTGTCTGGAGGTGGGAGGTCCAGGAGAGGCGACGGTCGAGGGTGACGCCAAGGTACTTAAGGGTGGGGGTGAGGGCGATAGGACGGCCATTGATGGTTAGACAGAAATCAAGGAGGCGGAAGGAAGGAGTGGTTTTGCCTGGGTTTTGGAAGGATTGACCTTAAGCAACCACTGGTTGCTCCAAGTGGTGAACCGGTCAAGATGGGATTGGAGAAGGTGTTGGGAGCGCTGCAGGGTGGGGGCAAGGGAAAGGAAGGTGGTGTCATCGGCGTACTGGAGAAGGTGGATGGGGGGGTGAAGGTGGCATCATGTCCGCCATATACGAAAGGTACAGAAGAGGGGAGAGGACGGAACCTTGGGGCACACCGGCGGAGGGGAAAAAGGTGTAGGAATCTGTGTTATGGATGGTGACGTAGGAAGGACGTTGGGAAAGAAAAGAGCCGATCAGATGGACGTAGTTAATAGGAAGGGCGAAGGTTTGGAGTTTGAAGAGGAGACCAGAATGCCACCCGCAGTCATAGGCTCGTTCATGGGAGAGGAAGATAGCGGAGCGACGGGAATTAAGCTGTTCGGGGAGGAGATGAGTGAGGTGAAGGAGAAGGTCATCAGAAGAGAAGGACGGCCGATAGCCGCACTGGGTAACGGGAAGAAGGCGGTGCTGGCGGAGGTGCTGGTGGATGCGGCGGCTTGGGATGGATTCCAGGACCTTGCTGAATGCCAAAGTAAGGCTAATGGGATGGTAGGAGGAGATGGCGGACGGCGGTTTACCGGGTTTAAGGAACATCAGGATACGGGAGGTTTTCCACAGGTCGGGGTAGTAGCTGGTGGACAGGACTACATTATAGAGCCTGGCCAGGGTGGAAAGGAAAGAGGCAGGAGCTTCACGAAGGTGGCGATTGGTGACACGATCGTGACCAGGAGCGGTGTTGCGTTTCATGCGGAGTGTAGCGATGAGATCCTGTGTAGTGATAGGGGTATTGAGTTCGGTGTGTGCAATGTTGTCCAAGTACTGGAAACCAGGTGCGAGGGGAGGGACAGAGGTGTCAGTTCGATCGCGGAAATCCGGAAAGAGGGAGTAGTCGAACTCGGGAATCGTCGGGGATGGTAAAGACATCGGAGAGGTAGGATGCAAAGTGATTGGTCTTACTAAGGTTGTCAGAGAAGGGTTGATTATCATGAAGGAGAGGATAGTAGGGGGGGGGGTTAGATCCTATAAGGCGGCGGAAAGCTGACCAGAACTTGGACGAGTTTATAGAAGTGTGGCATTGAAACGGGTGCATGTCTGTCGCCAGTCCCGGCGTTTCTTAGCCGCGAGCAAGTGTCTTATGTGTCGCTGGAGTTGCCAGTGGCGTCATAGTGCGTCCAGGGTAATATCATCAGGGTGGCCATCGACCTGGGTAGATAGGGTATCCCGGTAGGCATTCCAGTCGGCACGGGAATAATCATGACTGGCTGAGCGAGAAGCAGGCGCTTAAGTATTCTGTCAGGGACGCCACTATTGGCCGCTGCAACTACGTGTTCCACTGTGGCGCTCTCACGCTAAATACAGGCCAGGGGTCTTCGACGTCCATGACGTTTGGTGGGGATTCAAATTCCGCGACGTGCGGTACCAGAAAAGGGAAAAAGAAGTGGCCTAATGTGCCTGATAGATTTGGGATTCTCAGTGCATCTACGAACATATTAGCGGCACAAGGAAGGCATTCTCCTTCTTTTTCCGGGAGGGGGTCCTGAATTCCACTAAAGTTTTGTTTTTGATGCTAATTGCACATCGCTGAGAATCTGTAACAGTGACCCATATCACACCGACAAGCCCTTCTTAGAAAAAAATAAAGTAAATATGATGTAGGGACTAGTTGTGTTATTTAACCTTCCACCATTTGTTCCATTGTCACTAGTAGCAGTGTCAACCAGCTTTAAAGCTTACTGTAACTGTTTGTTTTCCAAATTCCCTTCTTGTTTCAAATGTTAGAGCAATGAAAGTTATTTATGCACAGAATGTGAATTAGGGTTGGATTACCAGCGATACTTCCTTTCTTTTCATTTTATTCCTCACGTTATACATATATTTAAAGTATACATAACCGATTTTTACGAGAAAAGCGTTAATTAATAGTAATAAGTACCAGTCGCACTACAATACTACTTTCCAGTGGCGGCTAAAGCAAACAAAATCATGCGCATTTTGACTTACAAGGTCAATAGACATAACTAAATTGAATATGTTAATCTTACATATTCAATTATGATTATTGCCTTTATAGCTAAAAAGGCGCATAAGTCTTCTTTTTTTTTGCATGAGCCATCACTGTAAAGTAGTGTTGGTGTGGGCCTGATAGTTATTACCATTAATTAACGCTTTTCTCGTACAAATCGCAAATTGTAATTGAGAATCCTATTGCTGAACGTAATGGCTATGGTGACACACATGTTCTTTGCGCGTAAATACGCCAGTGAAGCCCCATAAAATGGTCCTGGCCGTTACAAAGAGTCAGTGTCAGGGTATCTAACGCAACTGAGCAAGCTGCCCAAAACTGTATATCACACAAGGACAATAATTCAAATCCGCATTTGGCAGTCCAGATATAAGTTTTCTGCAGTTTCCCTAAATCGCTCCAGGTACATTTAAGGGTGCTTAATCAAGGGATCACCAATTTGGTATTGGAGGACAGCGCGGAGGGTAAAAATCGTAGAGGGGGACCAAGAGATGAATACACTAAACAGATACAGAAGGATGTAGGTTGCAGTACGTACTGGGAGATGAAGAAGCTTGCACAGGATAGAGTAGCATGGAGAGCTGCATCAAACCAGTCTCAGGACAGAAGACCACAACAACAACAACAATTCGAAAAGGCACAGTTACTTTCCCCAACCTTGAAACATTCCGAGTCTGTGCTGCAACTTTATGACAGCAATGACGACAGACAGTTAAACCCTAATGTGCCTTCTTTCCTCCTCTCAAACCTGTACTTATTACATAGGTTCCATTAGCTATGAAAAGCACAGCCCTCTGAACGTTGGTCGTCTTTTCAAAATCCTAGATAAATAACCTACACAGCAAAAGCTCTGGCTTACTCTTACCCGAACCTCTCCTGCTGTATACATTTTTGGGGCATGTACAGCCAGTCTCCAGACCATGTGGACCTACTGTTCAGACATCTTGTTGAGACCCTATAACTAATTAGGCAACGGCCTTGCCGCAGTGGATACACCGGTTCCCGTGAGATCACCGAAGTTAAGCGCTGTCGGGCGCGGCCGGCACTTGGATGGGTGACCATCCAGCCGCCATGTGCTGTTGTCATTTTTCGGGGTGTACTCAGCCTCGTGATGCCAATTGAGGAGCTACTCGACCGAATAGTAGCGGCTCCGGTCAAAGAAAACCATCTTAACGACCGGGAGAGCGGTGTGCTGACCACACGCCCCTCGTATCCGCATCCTCACTGAGGATGACACGGCGGTCGGATGGTCCCTATGGGCCACTTGTGGCCTGAAGACGGAGTGCTTATAACTGATTACAAAAAGCACCAGGAGTATCGATAAAAGACTATCAATTAGGTAGATAAACAGTTACTGATCCTGTTGCTCGCTAGTCGCGGCAATCAGATCATTCCGAATTAAGATGATCATTCATAATATGATCGCATCGACATCATGGACGCCCCCGTTGTTTGCTGTCAAAATCTCTCCCTTAGTTATATAATTTATTTCTTCAATTTGTGACCTCATCTCATCTGTGGGTTATTTACTGATTCGCCGAACGTTGTCTCCAAGTCAGGAAAAAAAATGGTTCAAATGGCTCTGAGCACTATGGGACTCAACTGCTGAGGTCATTAGTCCCCTAGAACTTAGAACTAGTTAAACCTAACTAATCTAAGGACGCCACAAACATCCACGCCCGAGGCAGGATTCGAACCTGCGACCGTAGCGGTCTTGCGGTTCCAGACTGCAGCGCCTTTAACCGCACGGCCACTTCGGCCGGCTCCAAGTCAGGAAATAACTATCTCATATCAAGGTGCTTTTGCCACCTATCTGCCTTTTTCTCCTCTTTCAATCATATGAGCTTCACTGCCGTTACACCTATCAAAAGAAGTTTTGCGTCACCTCGATTCCCAGAACTCCTCAACCATGCCTAGACGGACAATACCGCGCGCGGTTCGATCGCGTCCTCATTGTTACTTTGTGACAGGAAGGGCTCTCAACAAGGGAAGCGTCCATGCGTCTCGGAGTAAACCAAAGCGGTGTTGTTCGGACATGGAGGAGATACAGAGAGACAGGAACTGTCACTGACGTGCCTCGCTCAGGCTGCCCAAGGGCTACTACTGCAGTGGATGGCCGATACAGATTATGGCTCGGAGGAACCCTGACAGCAACGCCACCATGTTGAATAATGATTTTCCTGCAGCCACAAGACGTCGTGTTACGACTCAAACTGCGCAGTAGGCTGCTTGAAGTACAACTTCGCTCCCGACGTCCATGGCGAGGTCCATCTTTGCAACCACAGCACTACGCAGTGTGATACAGATGGGCCCAACAACATGCCGAATGAACCGCTCAGGACTGGCATCATGAGTGTCGCATGTTCCTTCAACCAGACAATGGTCGGAGACGTTTTTAGAGGCAACCCGGTCAGGCTGAATGCGTTAGACACACTGTCCAGCGAGTGCTCCAAGGTGGAGGCTCCCTCCTTCTTTGGGGTTGTATTATGTGGGACCGACGTACGACGCTGGTGGCCATGCAAGGCGCTGTAAGGCTGAACTATACGTGAATGCCATCCTCCTCACAAATAGTGCAACCATATTGGCAGCGTATTAGCAAAGCATTCGTCTTCATGGACGACAATTCGCGTCCCCATCGTGCACATCTTGTGAATGGCTTCCTTCAGAATAACGACATCGCCCGACTAGAGTGGCCAGCGTGTTCTCCAGAGATGAACCCTATTGAACAAGCCTGGGATAGACTGAAAAGACCTGTTTATGGACGACATGACCCACCAACCACCTCTGAGGTATCTACACCGAATCGCCGTTGAGGAGTGGGACAATCTGGACCAACAGCGTCTCGATGAACTTATGGATAGTATGCCACGACGAATACGGACATTCGTCAGTACAAGAGGACGTGCTACTGGGTATTAGAGGTACCAGAGCGTACAGCAATGTGGAACACCGCCTCTGATGGTCTTGCTGCATGGCGGTACAAAACAAAATGTGTGGTTTTCCTGACCAATAAAAAGGGCGGAAATGATGTTTATGTTGATCTCTATTCCAGTTATCTGTGCAGGTTCCGGAACTCTCGGAACCAAGGTGAAGCAAAACTTTTCAAAAATGATTCAAATGGCTCTGAGCATTATGGGACTTACCATCTGAGGGCATCAGTCCCCTAGAACTTAGAACTACTTAAACGTAACTAACCTAAGGCCATCACACACATCCATGCCGGGGGCGGGATTCGAACCTGCCAGCGTAGCAGTAGCGCGGTTCCGGACTGAAACGCCTAGGACCGCTCGGCCACCACGGCCGGCCAAGACTTTTTTGATGTGTGTACATGGTGTAGTGGGTGTAGGTGCAGATTTCTACAACTACTACCTTAAAATTTACACACATTAGTATGTTGGTTGTTTTTTTTCTCTACATCTAACAGTCTTTCCGCAAACACTTCATATAATTTTCTATATGTAATTTTCTATATGATGTTTTCTACATGGTCTCAACTGCACCGCTAATTGGACTACACCTGCCAGTAAAGGCTAACCGTTTGCACTTACGCATCCACATTTCAACACCTGACTCTGCACAGGGGAAAATAAGCAATAAAAGCTTTCTCTTGTGAAATGTACTGCAAGATGGTGGTGCCTTCCGCGCAGCCCATTACCTTGGTAACACCCGTCAGGCACCTCCCCTTTCATTTTGTTTCGGCGATTATCTTACGATTTCATTCGCCTTTGGCGTATTGAAATTTTCGCGGATTGAAATTAATCTGATGGACTATTAGGTACTTGCATGACTTGAGTAGCAGTAGTAGAATTAAATTCGGTTATAGAGACAGATTTTCGGACGCTGGAGGTGACCATGGCATGAGGGGCAGCTTTAGAGCTTTCCCCGAGCAACATGCCAGTTCGTTGATTCCTTTGAATTCACCGAATCGGGCCGTAAACCACGCCGGGCAATGGTTTATGGGCCGGCATTCTGGCGGCCGGCCTTGTCCGCCAGCGGCCATGTCAGAGGGTGTCAACGCCGTGGCTGAATGCGAAGTTCAACTTCTTTAGAAACTGGCAGCGCCGGGCGTCATGGCGCAAGCCTGACTGCTTTGTTAGAGAGTGGGGCCTGGTCTCCTTATCCCGTATGTGGGTCCATGTAGAGCGGCGATGGGCTGGCGCCCGGCTAATGTGTTTATTTCAAGAACAGCGTACCTTGTGAGAAGGGACGACGAATATCTCCAGATGTCGTGTTTCTTAGATGCCGCCGCGCCCCGCCAAAACGGCGCCCACTAAATCGTTTTATGGACGAGATGGATCTTGTTTTGACTAGGAAGCTTCCCTCAGTTTGTGAAATACGCCGGAGTTTTGGCTGCAAGACGTCAACCGATTGTGTGCTGTTTTTTTTTTTCTCGGAGAACAGAATGTGTACTGCATTACAGTGATTGTTTGAGGAACATCTGGTCTCCTTCCTAGAAAAAATTATTAGCACGGTAGCCACTGCTGAGACATGATAGGTTTATTGGAGAACATCGGTGGGAACGGCTGTTTTCGGAAGGTTTCGGAAGGCCTTGCTCCTCTACTGTCGCGGGGTACAGTCACGACAGCTCTTCTGTTTCTACGGGGAGAGCAGTTAGTTGTAAAGACGTTCGGGAACCAGGGTGAAACTTATAATTTCGCGGACGTGAGACAATCACCGGTGGACGTGGGGTCATCTCCCGCAGTACGACGCTTTGGGATCGTCCTCACACGGACGGCAGCGGTTCGTCTCTCACCGGCTATATCGGTAACGTTGGGCAGCTTCGGCAAGTTCAGTAGCCTGTCAAACGTTTTCACGATCCTCTTTTTTCAAAGAGTCTTGTACTCGCAGTAGTCATTGCAAGTGTCCATTGCATGCTTAATTGTATCTTGACTATCTACCTATCCATCGCTCGAGACTTGTCTCGCAGTTATGCAGGGTCAGCCATCGTTAATCGGATTTGGCATTTTAATAGTTAAGGGGTGGCCAGATGCCCTTCCTGCCCCTACCCCGTATCCCCCGGGACGTAATTAGTATACCCCAACTGTTTGCGTCGAGTGTAATCCATGGAATAGTGCGAATGTGTTCAGATGTCTGCGCGCCGTGTAACTGAGGCGGGACGTGGGGACCAGCCCGGTATTCACCTAGCAGGATGTGGAAAACCGTCTAAAAACCACATCCAGGGTGGCCGGCACAACGGCCCTCGTCGTCAATCCGCCGGGTGGATTCGACCCGGGGCCGGCGCGCCTACCCGCGTCCAGGAAGCAGCGCGTTAGCGCTCTCGGTTACCTTGGCGGTTGCTTAATTGTATCTTGACGCCTCAGACTAATCAGTGGAACGATACAGCAGCGTGTGCTTGCCTAGATTGGTATCCTCCCACTCACAGTAGCCAGTCTCATTTACACGTACATTCCAAATAGGTTCCTCAGGTCTACTGCCAACCAACCTCAGTTCGTGTCAATGAAATGTTACCCAGCTGAAGTTACTGTTTATGTGTTTGTTCTCTCTTGACCGTGATATTACCTAATAAATCACTTTGTGATACCGTACTTCCTCGTTATTAATTTTCCAACATCACCCATTCTCATTCCCTACGGTGTCATGTGTTTTGTTGTGGGTTTGAAGTAATTAAATTAATTTAATGTCTTGTTAGCCAACTCAGGGGTGATCCACACAGGGTCAACTGTTTAATGTCAGAATTCCTTGTGCTTCTTGGCAGTACTTGGAGTTACTAACCAACCTAAAAAAGTACTACTTCTAGTAACTTTAGTTACTAGTCTCCAAAATCACGTAAATACTGATGTAGAGTTGTTCAGTAGACTGTTCTCAGTCACTAATAAAAATCTCTGCACTCAAAACCATGACACCTGGTACATTTTTGAATCTTTATCAAAGTATGAACATTTATTGAGTCTGTAGATAACTCTTCGCCGTGCAGGATTAGCCGAGCTGTCTAAGGCGCTGCAGTCATGGACTGTGCGGCTGATCCCGGCGGTGGTTCGAGTCCTCCCTCGGGCATGGGTGTGTATGTTTGTCCTTAGGACAATTTCGGTTAAGTAGTGTGTAAGCTTAGGGACTGATGACCTTAGCAGTTAAGTCCCATAAGATTTCACACACATTGGAGTTTACTCCTCCTTAAGCACAATTGTGCTATTCGCTGGTATCCTTAATCTATCTTCAAGCTTGGTCTATTCGGTCTATTCCACTGTGATCATGAAGACAATAGCAATTCACAGCTGTAAGAGAGGAATTTGTTACTTTGAGCACGACAGGGTAGGGAGTAGGGTGGTGGGACTTTATTTCCAATCCAGTTAGCTGCGAAGAAGGATACACCATTTCACAAGGCCACTAACTTCATTTTAATGTTCGACATATTTTCGACAGGCAATGTCACATTTTTAAATCTCCCATTGGCAAATAGGGTTTGTTTTTTAAATCAATCCAAATTATGTATTACAAATACCGTAATTATTACCTTAGAGACCTTCGTCTTTGAACAGGACTTTTATTTGGAAAGTAGCGACAAAAATGCCCATTTCGTCGGTGCTGACGAAATATTGTGGCAAACGCGGTGCACTCAGCCCTTGTGAGGCAAACTGAGGGGTTTCTTGATTGAGAAGTAGCGGCTCAGGTCTTGTAAACTGACATACGGCCGGGAGAGCGGTGTGCTGACCACATGCCACTCCGTATCTGCATCCAGCGACGCCTATGGGCTGAGGATGACACAGCGGCCGGTCGGTACCGTTGGCCCTTCCAAGGCCTCTTCGGACGGAGTTTAGTTTTTAGCGAAGACATTGTAGACTGCAAACGATCTGTAATCACAGTTGGTAAAGCTTAGTCAGCTTCATCAGAAACAACCCTTTAACACTATCTGGTTCCTTTCCTTGAAATGTTCCAGCAAACCAGTACTTGCAGAATATTCAGTACACATTTGTTCTGCATATTCAGCTTTTTCCAGCAAAAGTGATTCTGATATTGGAGCACCCTTAGACCTCTTTGAACGAAACAAGAAACGCAGTCTGTACCTCTTCTCATAGCTCCTCTGTCTGGTTTGAACATATTGCGTTCAATTAATGCCACACTTTGATTTCTGTGTTCAATTATTGTAGCGTTAACAACTTCAAACTCTTCACTGATTTCCGTTTCCGAACTCGGACCTTACTTAACCGCATCTAGTTGCATTTTAAGCGAAGTAACGGTCGTTTTCGTTCCGAATCGTCTTCCGTTGCGCTCAGAAAGCACAACTACTGTATCTGTGTTTAAAATAAAAAAATAATAATAAAAGGACAAGAAAAGATATGAATGCAATTCCATTGATTTCAACAAACAATTCGCCGACATCGTTACATTCATCACTTATTCGAAAGCTGACTGAAACGTTTCGAAATGACACTGCCGAAAGACAAGCGGTAACACAGCAACAGAGACAGCAGATAAGGATGAGATCATGACTGTAGATACCAGATGTATTTGTTCATCCTAAAAGCAAAATCTCATCCTGTCGAAAGATTTTTGTTTTATACTAAAAGAGCAAAATGTATGAAATTACATCGCATTCTGGAGTAAAGTCAATATTATTTTTTGCTAACCGTTAATTCACAGAAATCATTTTCATTGTTACCAATTTTCATAGTATATGCTTGTCACTCCATCATCCATACATTTCATTTCAGCGAATATTATGTTGCCGATAAATATTTTATTCGTTGGTGGTGGTAAGGAAGTCGTCATGTCAAGTAAATATACGGTCATAAGAAAGAGTTTCTATGTTTGTCCGGAAACAGACCATAATTACCGTAAGTAAGCTTCAGGATAGAAAAAATGATTCACAAAGCAATCGTTTTAAGAACAGCTAATCATCATCTGAAGGTCGACAGGTCGTGTCCCGTTCTTGGAAATCCACAAGCCACTGACGCAGTATGCTAGAACAAGTTCTGGAGGCAAACTTGTTTGACTGTAGGTATAAAACAAATGTACATCCGTTACACAGAGCTCAGTACGGTCCTTACAGTGTTCTTCGACAAGAAGCAATGTTCTCCTTTAGGTTTCAGTGCGTCGTGTTAATAGCAACAGTTCTCACCTTTCTTACCACCACTGAAGGCCGGTGTCCAGATCCTTTACCGGGGATCAACAACCGCTGTTACGAAGTTGTGAAGCTACCCCTGCGTTGTCCTGACGGAAAAGTACCGGTAGGCGAGGGTTGTAGGCCAAAGATATCACCACCCGGGGTGAGTAATTCAGACTTTCGATTGAAATCCCTTTATCACTCATATATTTCTCATCTTAAATTTTAAAAATATGAACAAAAACTCTAATTTTAATACTTAACATAAAATTCAGTACGTTTTCATACTGAAATTATTCTCATATTTTGAAGGGCATGATGTTTCTGCTTATAACACCACTTTGTTCTTGATGACTGTTTTACATTGTCTCAGGTTTATATTAATTTTCTGTCTGTCTGTAATCGTTATACTATTACCTCTTTTGAGCAGTTGAAGACCATGACTGTCGTAGAAGATTTTGTATGTCCATTTGCATGTTGTTGTTGTTGTGGTCTTCAGTCCTGAGACTGGTTTGATGCAGCTCTCCATGCTACTCTATCCTGTGCAAGCTTCTTCATCTCCCAGTACCTACTGCAACCTACATCCTACTGAATCTGTTTAGTGTATTCATCTCTTGGTCTCCGTCTACGATTTTTACCCTCCACGCTGTCCTCCAATGCTAAATTGGTGATCCCTTGATGCCTCAGAACATGTCCAACCAATCGATCCCTTCTTCTAGTCAAGTTGTGCCACAAACTTCTCTTCTCCCCAATCCTATTCAATACCTCCTCATTAGTTATATGATCAACCCATCTAATCTTCAGCATTCTTCTGTAGCACCACATTTCGAAAGCTTCTATTCTCTTCTTGTCCAAACTAGTTATCGTCCATGTTTCACTTCCATACATGGCTACAATCCATACAAATACTTTCAGAAACGACTTCCTGACACTTAAATCTATACTCGATGTTAACAAATTTCTCTTCTTCAGAAACGTTTTCCTTGCCATTGCCAGTCTACATTTTATATCCTCTCTACTTCGACCATCATCAGTTATTTTGCTCCCCAAATAGCAAAACTCCTTTACTACTTTAAGTGTCTCATTTCTTAATCTATTTCCCTCAGCATCAGCTGACTTAATTCGACTACCTTCCATTATCCTCGTTTTGCTTTTGTTGATGTTCATCTTATATCCTCCTTTCAAGACACTATCCATTCCGTTCAACTGCTCTTCTAGGTCCTTTGCTGTCTCTGACAGAATTACGTTGTCATCGGCGAACCTCAAAGTTTTTATTTCTTCTCCATTGATTTTAATACCTACTCCGAATTTTTCTTTTGTTTCCTTCACTGCTTGCTCAATATACAGTTTGAATAACATCGGGGATAGGCTATAACCCTGTCTCACTCCCTTCCCAACCACTGCTTCCCTTTCATGCCCCTAGACTCTTATAACTGCCATCTGGTTTGCTTATTATGCAGAATTTCCGGTTGCCTCACATTTCTCTTCTTCTCTGAATCGAGAAAGAAATGTTTCCTAAAGCGCTCATTATTAGGTAGCGGAGAGGTTTATAATTTCTTTGTCACCTCAAAACACCTTTGGAAGATTAGAATAGTGATCATATTCAATCACTAATATTACTTGAATGGTTCACGTAGACCACCTTTACTGCCTTGTTCCCCAAACGTCAGTGAGTAGATGCAGTGCTACCATACGATTCTCTTGTCGACCAAAACAAATTTCAGCGTTCACGACAATGCTTTTCAGCGTACAGCAAAAGAGGCTCTATTAAACGAACAAAAGTATCTGCTCATGAGAGCGCCGTGTTTTTTCTTAATCATCTCAAGAAAAGGATTCTGTCATGACAGTCCTGCCATAAGAATCTATCTTCCTTTTCATAAGTGCTATTGGCCTGCTAAAATGTATTCTGGAACAGACAGGATTCTCTCCCCCTACTCCCCCTCCCCAGCCATGGCACTCCCCCTCCCATCTGTCACCTCTCCACCTGCCGGAGTAATCCTGTCTGTTATGACATCTTTAACTTCATTTCCTGCAGAAATGGTTGTCTCAGTCACACATCCAATAGTCAGTCAGACAAAAGTAACAGATAGAAAAATACACTGTCCGTTATAGGCTGTGTTGTGCTTTATTGGAATCGTGCTATTAGCTAATTTCGCCGGCCGCTGGTGGCCAAGCGGTTCTAGGCGCTTCAGTCTGGAACTGCGCGACCGCTACGGCCGTAGGTTCGAATCCTGCCTCGGGCATGGATGTGTGTGATGTCCTTAGTGATGTCCTTAGGTTAGTTAGGTTTAAGTAGTTCTACGTTCTAGGGGACTGATGACCTCAGATGTTAAGTCCCATAGTGCTCAGAGCCATTTGAGCCAAGCTAATTTCGGCAGCGAGCCATTATGAAGCACATTTGCTTTGTCATGTATTACATATCGGGCTCATCACTTTCTTTTATATAAAACCAGTAGTCGTGCTCCATCGTAACATTCTCTCAAGTATCGCAGCCTGACAAAAAGCAACTGGCTATCAACAAAAAAAGTAATTTGCCTATTCTTCATTCATTTATGATTCAGACTCCTGCTGCAACACTTGATGTCACCACCCACCTAACCGTTGTGATGTGGTTCGTCATTATATCCTCTATTGTACCAAAACTTTATTTGAGAGTTGTACTTATGCTCAACCTTCCTCAATTATTTGTTATGTTTGTTCGAATCTATGTTTTCCCCTAAATGTAATTCCTTATACGGCTTCGTGTAGCACGATGGAACCATTCAGTGAAGTCATAATGTAATTTCTATCGTCCTCTTCCATTTTCTGTATAGTGTTCGCTATTTATTCCTTTACTTTTCGATTATGTGAGAACCTTGTCCTTTCCTACCAAACCACTTGGTTTTCAGCATCTTTTTGTAAGGCTATATCCTAGATAGTTCAATATTTTCTTTTTTCGGTCTTCCGACAGCCCGTGACATACATCCATACCATGCTCTGCTTCAGATTTGTATTCTAAGAAATTTCTTCCTTTAATAATGTTTTCTGTTGTTTATGACACTTATTTCGCCGAAGAAATCTTTCTTTGCCTACTTCAGTGTGCTTTATGTATGTTCATTGCTTCATTTGTCCATTAAAAGTCTCAAAACATTCTTCCTCATTTTGAAAGAGGCTGCAATGTCATTGAATTTATCTTCAGTATCTCCGAACTCAGAATTTTATCCAACCTCTGAAATGTTCGATATGCACGTTGAACAGTGAAGGGCCTCCATGTTTTCCACCCATTTTGTCTGTACCAGAGAGCTTGGTCTTCCGTTCTGTTCCAGTGTATTTATATATATATCGAGGACATAAAAGTCATTGGGTGTCTTCTAATATCGTGTCAGATCTCCTTTTTCCCGGTGTATGGCAGAAACTCGACATGGTATTGACTCAACAAGTAGTTCAAGGTCCTCAGCAGAAATATTGAGCCATGCTGCCTCAACAGCCACCTATAGTTGCGGAAGTCTTGCCGGTGCAAGATTTCGTGCATAAACTGACACCTCAATTAAATACCGTAAATATCGGTTCACTCCCGTAAATGCTCGGTGGGATTCGCGTCGAGAGATCTAGGTGGCCAAATTATTCGCTCTAATTGTCCAGAATGTTTTTCAAATCAATAGCGAACAATTGTGGTCCGGTGACTTGTCCCATTGTCATCTACAAAAATTCCACAGTTATTTGTGGATCTGAAGGACATGGCTGGCTGAAAATTGTCTCCAATTAGCCGAACATAGGCATTTCCAGTCAGTGATCGGTTCAGTTGACTAGAGAATCCAGTCCATTCCATGTAAACGCAGCCAGCATGCACAGAGCCCTTTTGACAACTTGAGTCCATTGCTTGGTGGGGTCTGAGCTACACTCGAAAACCACCATGAGCTCTTAACGCCTGAAAACGGGTATTATCTCTCCAGCAGTGTAGGGTCCAGCAGCTCAGGAGAGGTGGTGCAAGCGATGTCGTGTTGTTAGCATCCATCGTCTGCTGCCATAGCCCCATAACGCCTCATTTCGACGCACTGTCCTAACGACAGGTTCGTCGTAGGTCCCACATAGATTTCTGCAATTATTAAACGCAGTTTTGTTTGTCCGTTAGCACTGAAGACCCTACGCCATAAGCCGCTGCTCTCGATCAATAAGTGAAACCCATCGCCCACTGCGTTGTCCGTGGTGAGAGGTAATGCCTGATATTTGGTATTGTCCACACACTCTTGACACTGCGGATCTCGGAATATTCAAATTCCTAACGGTTTCCGAAATGGAAAGTCCCATGCATCTAGCTCCAAATACCTACCGCCTTCAGTGTCTGTTAATTCTCGTTGTTCATCGATAAATTTACATAAAGTAATCAGTAGAGACCAGATTAGCGAAAAGGCTAAAATGATTAAAACGACTTTCGGAAGACGCTTATTGCGTGGCACAAATCAGCTCATATGGAGGGATAAAAGGGAATATAAAAGTCTGTTGATAGCAGTTGAAGACTAGAAGTTATTAAGCAACATTTTCCGGGCACAAAGTTTGCCAGAGTTGTCTACCGACAACGTACGATGGAGCTAACGAATGAGACTGGTAAAGTGGTATCACCATTCGAGCAGACAAAGCTATTTAAGAAAAAAAAAAGAGAAATTACCGAATCATGGCATTTCAACAGCGATGACATTTCAACAGCGGTGACAACACAAATATGGTCCCAGTTTTATGTAGTGGAAACACCTGAACCATCAAAGGAAGAATTCAGTATTTCGTTAAAGGCCCATAAGAAGAACAAGGCCCATACGAACAACCAGTGCAGGCATAATTGCCGAAGAATGGATTGGAGCAGTTACGTCCCCCACTTTCAGGAAGGGTGATGCTACACAAGTGTACAACTACCAAGCGATTTTATTACTTGAAATTGATAATAAGTCTTTAAACACTGTTGCGAAACTGCGTGAAACCACAGGCTGAAGGAACTGTAGGCTTCTATCAAAGTGGCTTCGTCCCTGGACAATCGACTCTTTAAGTGCAGGTATACCTTGAGGCAGCTGATTGAAAAATATTACTAATTCGATCAGGAATTACACCACATCTTCCATTACTTTTGACAATCTTATGACAGCATTGATCGCTTTACATTATGGAGAACATTAAAGAAATTTGACATCCCAATGAAATAAATTAGACTAATTGCATCTTGCTACTCTTAACAAACCTGTCAAGTACAGCTCGACAACTAATTATTGCCATCAGTCAGCATTCAAAATAGACTGAGACAAAGAGATCGATTTTCTCCTGTACTATTCAACTTAAACTTGGGAAAAGTAAGCCGTGACACTGGTTGTCGAATCAGAGATAAGGAGATGGTGGCAGGAGACACAATCCTGGCGTTTGTTGTCGATGTTGTGATTCTTGGTGGAGCAAGTGTGAGCTGATACTTCACGATATCTGAACAACGAGAAGAAAACGATGATGGTGGTGAATGATGATAAAACAAAATACCTCGTTATGTCATGCAGTTGAGTTCTCCTGCTTTAAATAGTTTCAAGAACTCAAGTATTTGGAATCTATACTGACCAGTAAAAGTAAAGTGAATCAACGATAAATCAGCACTAATCTCATGTTCTTTAGTCTGAACAGTATTTCCAATTCACGTCTGACATCACAGGAGAATGTGATCCAGCTGCACACGACCCTGGTATGGCCGGTAGTTCTAAATGGTTGTAAGACACGGGCGATAACTTCAACCATTGAAAAAGCAGTCTGTGCCTTTGAGAGGCAAGTACTTTGCAAGGTCTGTGGATCCGTCCACAATACCGTGGAAAGTAAATGGGAGAAAAGAGGGAAAGAAGACCTGTGCCAGTGGTTTGGAAAGACACACATCGGTCGAATATTAGAGGAGACGAGGGTACAGTGGTTGGGCCACATCCTTCGAGCTGATGGATCCCTCCCATACCGAGCCCTCCATTCACAGCCTGCTGGAAAACGCCCAAGGGGGCGCCCAAGCAAGCGTTGGAAGGATCGACTAATAACAATAGTCAAACAAGTGTGCCCGATAGCGGTGCAAAATTAAGCTAGAGACTGGAAGCGATGAACTATCAGCTGCAGCATTATATGCTTTGCTACGAGAGGCTTTCATTTTTTACTTGCTTCTTTATGTGCACTTTTATTGTTTTATAATGTGCTGATTCATGTTTTGCCTTTTTGGTGTGGTTATTTCTTTAGTTTTCCACTGTAGGCCTTAAGGTCCTGTAAATGCAATAGATTATGACTCTCATAGACTAGTAGCTGTTTCGTCTTATTAGTTTGTACTGCATCATTTGATATATTTTAATGTCTTGCAGAGACGGTGACGTCGAGATACAGCTTTCTTCAGGAACTAGTTTGCTATCCACAATGTGCAACATATATCCTTAACCACAGATTTATGTATTCTGAAATGTAACAGCGTCAAAAAGATTTATACACTAGCGACCGAGCTAGTTACGTGTTCATTATTGTATATAGAAACACTATGCAATATGTAACAATGAAATATATATTACTCACTTAAAATTAGTTTTATTCGTAATTACTAGCCATATTAGAAATACTATTGCGC
Organism: Schistocerca serialis cubense; assembly: GCF_023864345.2. Taxonomy (NCBI): domain Eukaryota; kingdom Metazoa; phylum Arthropoda; class Insecta; order Orthoptera; family Acrididae; genus Schistocerca; species Schistocerca serialis. The sequence continues at coordinate 606,649,399 of NC_064641.1, read as the reverse complement.
CGCAGTTAATGTACTTGGCACGGCTGGGTAAAGTTAAGACACCGACATTGAGTAATGCAAAGGCTTTGGAAGCAGGTAAGTTGGTGCCCACCAGAAAAAGTTACATGAATCTGATGCGGCAGAAAGGCAGAGCTACTGCGGCGTGACTGGTCTGATTGGTTCACGCCCGAGACAAGGCTTTATTATAGCTTACGTGATAGGAACTGATGCTTTAGCAAACCAGTGACGAGCCGAGCGCGTATATATATACCCATTTCTGGACAGAGGGATAGCAGTCCGCCAGCCACCAGCTCCGAGGGGAACGAATCTATGAGTCCACGTGGATTAACAAGTCATCACCTCCGGACTACCTACCGGTGACAGCTGTGGTATTGCTGTCTACAGTGAGTCGAATGCTGCCGACTTTGCCGTCTCCAACCAGTGAGTCACTGCAGGCCTACCTTAGGCACTGCCAGACTTCAGCCCTAGTGGTCTACAGTTGAGCCTTGGACTATGGAACCTGGCAGCCGAACTCCTTGGTGCCCGCCTCTACTCATGTGGACGGGACTGCTGCTGCTCTGAGCTGTCGCATCCATGTTGAGTCCAGAGCGTGACTGCGCCTCGGCGCGTACCATCCTGTGCAGCCTGGCAGCTTCTGGTCGGCATTGGGGCTGCTTCCGCTGCTCTGCTCAGCGTCCATGCCGAGCCACTGCTGCCGTCACTCCAACACGCAGTGCTATGCTGCAAGCTGCTGGGCCGTCTGGTCACGGCCGCTGTTCTTTGCAGCTCATCTACCGCTCTAGTCCAGATTGATTTGGCTTCTTTAAGTTACGTCACTACCGTTTTAGCTCTCTGAGCAATAAATGAAAGTTTTAACAACCATGTTTTCTTGTCGACACATTGGAGAATTGCTAGGCATCCACTCACTGCCCCATTACTGCCATCGACCACCTGACCTCTGATCAGTTTCACCATCCACCATAGGGTCGTGCCATCCCAGACTCTACATTTTATGTTAAGTCTGTCAATTCTACTTTTCGGTGAGAGAAGAACCTCGCCAATTGCCACCCACAGATTACTGCAGCGCTGCAGTGCATTGTTTGAGTGTTTTCGTTTGACTGCAAGTGCCACGGAGAGCAATGGGTTTGTACAGTGTACGCACTATGAGGAAAGTAAACCCAGACGGTGTTTTCAGAATTATAGATCATGTATGTTAGTTTCTGCCTTCTGGAATAGGCAGTGGTTATGTAGTGAGCAAAGAGTATGGAATATAGCGTTTAAGTTATGAGTTACTGTCACGAGTAGGCTTTCAAGCCGAATACTATGTTATAATAGAAGGTGTTATATAGTAGTACACTCGAAGACGAAATAAAGTACACACTACGAAGGAATCCGGATGGACTGGAAATCGATACATGTAATCTACATGATAGCAACTGCAGAAAAAGTTTATGATTTGTTCAAGAGAAAGAGCTTCACAAATTGAGCAAGTCAATAACGCATTGCTCCTCATCTAGCCCATATGCAAGCATTTACTCAGCTTGGCAACGATCGATAGGGTTATAAGATGTCCTCCTGAGGGATATCGTGCCCGCGCGCAGGCGGGCATTATCCTGATGAAATGTAAACTCAGGATGGCTTTCCATCAAGGGCAACAAAACGGGACGTAGACTACTGTTGACGTATCGCTGTGAGGATAGCATCCCACCGTTGTCCAGAGCGTCTCCAGACACGTCTTCGGCGTGAAATCTCGTTCACTGATCTGTTATTGTCTTCAGTGACGACTCCCGCATAGAGTTGAGCCCTTATGACCAGAAAAGCCGAGTCTGGCGACGGCCTAGGTAGAGATAGGATACGATCCTGAGTATTTCCCACCAATGGCCCGAAAACCAGGAGCGATGGTCTGGGGTGCCATTTTTCATAGCAGGACCACACTGATTGTCATACGCGGCACCCTTACAGCACAGCGGTAAGTAGAATATATTCTACTACCCGTTTTCTTCCCTTCACGGCAAGCCAGCCTGTGATTACATTTCACCAAAATAATGTCCTCCCACACATCGTGAGCCGGCCGTGGTGGCCATGCGGTTCTAGGCCCTGCAGTCCGGAAACGCGCGACGGGTACGGTCGCAGGTGCGAATCCTGCCTCGGGCATGGATGTGTGTGTTGTCCTTAGGCTAGTTAGGTTTAAGTAGTTCTAAGTTCTAGGGGACTGATGACCTCAGAAGTTAAGTCCCATAGTGCTCAGAGCCATTTGAACCATTTTTGAACACATCGTGAGAGTTTCTACAACTTGTCTTCGCGCATCCCAAACCATACCTTGGCCAACACGGTTACCAGGTATCTCCCGACGCGAGAACATTTGGAACGTTATGGGCAGGGCCCTGAAATCAGCTCGGGATTTTGACAATACAGTGCGTCAATTGAGCAGTATTAAGAGTGATATCCCTCAAAAGAACATCTATCAATCAACGCCAAGCCGAGAAACCGTTTACATAATGGCCAGAGATGGCTCAACTTGTCATTAACTTGATCAATTTGTGAAGATCTTCACTTTGAATAAATCATCCAGTTTCTCTGAAATTGTAATCATTTGTTTTTCTGTACATGTGCATCATATCTGTCAATTTCTGTCCCATTCGCATAATTCTTTCGTGGTGGGTCGTATTATTTGTCTCAGAGTGTATATTTAAATATTCTCATCATCGTTCTATTTTGTTTGCTTGTCCTCTATTGCGTTTTAGTTAACTTTTTTTAGGGATAATCACGTCGCTTACGATGCCACAGGTGGCTACCCTACACGAAACGTTGCCTATAAAATTTAGGGGAACGTACAGTTGTGCTCAAAAGTATCCGAACGGCCAGAATTGAATTTCGCCTGATTCGCATGCGACCCACACAACGCAGATGTCTAGCAGGTCCTCTAATCGCACCTTGGTACAGTCGTTTGACTATTGAAAAGGGCTCCAACAAGTCACCACTAGAAAACTCGGCTGTGTATCGCAATAACTCAAGATGGAAAGTAATACCACGATACTACAAATATCAGGGAACACCTTATCACAGAAAAGACTGTCCTTAAGGCTTGTAAGCTCACATTCATTGCAATAAATGACATACCTGAAATGTTACCACTCTCATTATTACGTCAGATAGGTAATGTACGTAGTAAGTTCGTCGTATTCATGATTTCCTCTTCAAAGTAACATACCGTACTTGTTATTTAACACAAAATGACATCAAAAATTTAAGTTATTCACGAGCAGCTAGTTCAGAATATGTATGAACCTCAAATGACACGACGAACCGTCTCGTTCTGCATTTGGATTCAAACCCAGGTTATGCAGACTAAGATTTCGTGACTGACGGAAACTAACAGTCATTCCTGACTGGGCATACAGAGAGTGATATACCACGATTTCAAACAGTATCAATAAGCAAATATCAACTTTAAATTACATAACGTAAACATTTTTAAAGGACGCGAATTCTTGCCCAGCGTCTATTGTTCCTGTTAACGAACTACGAGAGATGTTAAATATTGCTTCTTCACAAGTAACTTACTTGAAATGCCATGATGTAAAGCTTTGTGCTGGACAGGGATTCGAACCCAGAACCTAATCGGATTGTTATCGAAGCACAATCAACTGTGAGATATCGGATTTTCTCGGCAGTATCTAGATGTTTTAATTGAAATGACGAGAAGAAACATAAATTTTCCCTTCTCAGGACTCCAACCGGGAACCTATCGCAGTTATTTATTACTGAAAACGAACGTTAAATATGGGTTTGTTACATCAACAGCGACATGTGAGCATGTTTGAACTAGAAATAATATGATGAAGAGTTCAATGCTGACCGGTAATCGAACCCCACACATACCGTTGTTGACTACACACAAAGAGACGTCAGCCACAGAATTTTTCTCCACCAGCAGCTCGGAGTAACATCCTTGAGCTTAGAGTGAAGCCTCAAATAGTTCTGTGTCTCACTGGGAGTCAAAAACGTCAGATATCGTTAGTGTTGACAACGAACGAAAATGCATTAAAAGTCAAAACTATTATCCATCAGCAGATAGGTGTTCTCATGCTAGAGCTTGATAATACATAATGAAAACTTTAGTGTCGGGCCAGCATTCGAACCCAGTCACGCGCAATTTGTGGAAATGTTGAGGAATCTGCAGTTTTGAACAAACAACAAATTGTACTCGAGCTGTATTATCACGAAGGGAGCAAATTCCACGTTAAGGGCTGTCTTAGTGTCACTCTAAGTTCAGAACCAATTTCATCAACATACAGAAGCTCAAATAAAAGATTGAACAAGGGTCCTGTGACCCTACATAGCGTTTGTTTCGTCACTATAAAAAAATAACTAGTATAAGAAACGACTACTTGGTAGAGAAGGAATATCATGTTTAATGTGAATTTCAGACCACAATGCCATTATACCTTCTTCACTTGGCGTAGCCAGAAGAGAATAGAATATGTCTCTCCCTATTAAAAATCATAAGCAAAAGTTGGAATCGAACACAGATAATCGTCATAGCAAGCTACGAACAATGCAACAGACTACCAAATCATCTGCTGTATGATTCATTTTTCTTTCATAACACCGTTGCGGCACACTCGATGACAATTCTCACACACAAGCTCCGTGTAGTGCTTTGCAGCATGTTCAGTACATTTATTTACTTGGTTGACCGAATCGCCATGAACTAGCTGCCTCGGCTACCCACTGCATACATTCGACTCTGGTTTGAATCACCGAAATAAAATAACGTAACTGCCATCTACACAGAACTGCCAACAGTGTAGGATGCAGAAATTTAAAGAGGAAGTGTTCCTTTCCATTCGAGCTACTCTATTGCGCTACCTGTTTATTGAAAACGTCGTACAGTCCAAAAGAAAAGCTATAACTGTCTGTCTCTCAGAAGTCTAGATCCGGCCATATGTATTACGTCACACCACTGTGGAATGCGGAAGATCTGGATTAACTATTTTTCACTTCTAAACGTGCTGTAGGTAGATGACAGCTAATAGCGTTACGGTAAGTGTCACGCAAAATAGATAAGATGTCTCGGGTTCCATTTCTTCGCTGCTACATTTTTTACAACCCAGTTCTGCTGTCTGCTGAAGATACCAATTTAATGGAACTTTGAACATTATTACCTTCACTTCTTAACACAAAATAGCCGCACGTGGAAAAAGGGCTAACTTCTGTAACATTGCGTTCTTTTTAGGTTTAATAGATGGCCAGGCAGCAGATGCATCTCGAAGTTTTTGTGTTATTTATGGGGAGAGCGCATCGTGCCAAAATAGTCAGAAAAGTATTTTCTACATTAGCTGTCTTCTGGTAGTGGCATTTTATTCCTCTTCAAACCTTGTTTCACAGCTATAACTCAGAACAAGTTTTCTACATGCATGTAATCAATAAACTGCATGTGCAATGTCAGACTGTTATAGATCACATCAGAGAATTCGCATATATCGTTAATGATTAATTTCTCCCTCGTGTTTAGTACTGTTTTAACATGATTAATTTCTCTCTCATGTTTAGTATTGTTGTAACAACACTAAAAGAAACCTTACGAAAATTGTGCATTGTATTAAAAGAAATGAAATAAAATTACCCACTATAACCTTACGACGAAAGTCTGTTTTGATAAAACTGAGTATCTGTACACAAGCGTGCCTCTATCGGCACGAATTAGTAAAATACTACTCACTTAGATTTCGACTGGGTCTGTGTTTAATTGGTATGCTGTGTCAGGTATGCAAATGTGGCATTTCATAAATAAAGTTATGTATTTCTAGAGACCTAAATTTTGCTTGTCAGCAGCGGAACGAGGCGTTACCTGTTGTGCAGCATTGTAAGTTTTTCACCATTGCATTATGAGCTGAAAGTATTTTCTTGCGATTTCCTTATCGATGTACGATCTGACTGTTGTAGCTCTTTCAGAGATGGGATAAAAATGTTACATTCAACGAGGCTGGAACCGTGAACCATAACATACACTTTTTTTAGAGGTCAGCACGTCACCACACAGCTAGCGAAGAAGTATGTGATTCCCACCTCATTAACGAGGCCAATAGCGACTGGAACTCGTAAACCGCTATTTAATGGACGAGTTTAGTTGCGATTTACACATGCAACGACTTTCCTGGACTGAAAACCGTAAATTTACTATCAGTTGTTACACCTGAAGCGATAATAACTCAGATTATTCAATGGAAATGACAGGAAAAATCAAGTGAACTTTGAGGCTTAATTCCATGCACACCAGGAAGTAACTCGTCGATGACAGAGTTGCCAAACATACCTTACCTTGTTGCCAAATCTCAGTTACAGTACTAGCAGGAAGAAGACGAACCGATGACATCCTACAGCGGGCTGGGAAGTGACCACAGCTGGACTCTCCAAGACGCGGCTTCGATGGCCTGGAATACATATCACGTCTGATTCGCATTTCTGTAACCAGGTTTAGGGACTGGAGCGTGGTTACTAACAATACTCAGAACTGACTGCAAAACCAAGCATCATAAATCAGTAACTCTCATAGTTGTTTTTATATTCCTTTCGTAACTGTACTCAAACCTAAGAAACTCATTCACAGACGTTTTCGTGCCTCGCCGATATTCAAGCACACCAAACAAATAAAAAAAAAGAATGTGTGTGTGTGTGAGAGAGAGAGAGAGACAGAGAGAGAGAGAGAGAGAGTGAGAGAAGGAGAGACAGAGAGAAATAAAGATAAAGAAGAATGAGAGAGAGGGTAAAAAATTGTTGTAAAGAAACTGAATACCGGTATGTAAAGAAATCTTTCATTAAAATAACACGTTCCACATCATTACGAAGTGTCGTATTCATGATCAATAGAACAAGTATTAATACAGTCTAATCTAATCATTCATATTGGTGACTAGCCGTGAAGAGTCATCAATTACCGAAATTTTCGGCAATATCAGTAACCAAATCTGAACTTGAAAATAAAAGACGACAGTTTTTGTAATAAACCGGGACTCCTATCAAGACCCTTTCATCCCTGTCAACTAACCACGAAAGATGTCTGAAATACCTCCATTGAGAAGTAACAAAGTGTGTATGCGTTTTAAGTGCATGATGTGAAGTTCTGTGACGGAGGTACGAACCCAACACGTAATCGGATTGTTAACTAAGTAAAATCAAATGTTACGTATCGGTTTTTCTTACCAGCTGCTAGGTGTTTGAATCTAAAATAAGGATACAAATTTTTGTGCCTGAGCGACAATCGAACCGCACTCGTATCGTTCTTCTTTATCGTCCACGAATATAGCTTAAGTATCAATTGCTTGCTCACCAACAGTAAGATGTGTGCGTGTTTGACCAGAAATTGTTGGCAACACATGAACAGACATTAAAAATACACGTTAAGTTTCACTAGCAGGTCGGTGTGCACGTGATAGGACTTGAAATGAAATTATGAATATTTTTGTACTGGATCAGGAATCGGACCCACATACTTACCTTTGGAGGTGACCTAGAGAAGATTGCAGTCTTGGAAAAAGGAACGAAATGATTGAACTATCCTGTTCTGAGAGATTCAGATCCTCGAAAGAGGAGATACGAATTCGAATCATAGTCCAGCACCAAGTTTTTCAACGTCTCTAGTTCAATCAAGTACAAGTAAAATAAGAGCCCTGTTCCTTTAAATGGCTACCGATTCATCAAATAAAATAAAATTTTGTAATGTAAGTAAGTTTACTGGCGACAGTATTTCTGTTTACAGTGACCTCTGCCTACGTAATTTCCCAAAGCAAACCGGCTCTGTCCAGTTGGGAATGAAGGAACGTAATGTTTAATGCAGATTCTGGATTATAACGTCTTTGTCTTGAGGTTACCAGAGGTACAGTAAATCTGTTTGTGCCTCTTAAAAGTAAATGCTTGTACCCACACACAAGTGTATTGTGATAGTTCGTTCCACCAGACCACATTTCCCCGCCCCAGGAGTGTGCTGTAACGGATTATGTGCTTAGCTTACAAAATTATTCACTGTGGAAAAAATGCGAGTCTATTAAATGGTTAAGTAGAAGGAAGCTTCTGACGCGGAGATTATGCTATTCTCACGTCAGCACTATGTAAAGACTCTTCTAGGCATCATAGCCTCGATGTGAAGCCATTTTGAAATTTTCACTAATTCAGGAAATATCTTAGTTTGAGAAAATCCACTGTGAAGTGTGAAGTTACCGGATAATTCAATTATTACCGTACTTCTTACTATCATTTTCTTCATACTGCTGCTGGAACACATGTGCTTGAAGAGCATTTAATGCCTTCTGGTCTTTATGGAAGTAGTTGCCCAAGAACAGGTTCTTTCCCTGTCTACGGAATCCTTTTCATGTTAATATCAAACATCAGCAATTACTCGTAGATTACATTAAAACTGAAGTAATTGATGAAGACGTTACTTGATAACAAAAAAACGCGCTGCCTTTCTTCATTTACTTGCGGCTAGAAATGGCTGTCGAATACTGCCAAACCAAAAGCCAAGGGATCTTACGCCTTCCGAAATACGTCGCTGTCAGTTCTTCCATATGATTTGGTCGACGTGACCTGTTTCATGTTGAGTATGACAGAGAATGTTTTAGAAAATCAATTGTATTCCTTTGCAATAAACAGAAAGATTTTCATTCTAAGTTATCCAAGTTTAAAATTTTCGGAATATTAGTTCAAATTTAATATTCGCTTCTATAATGTAGGAAAGTATTTTACAGTTGCAAAACCCGCATCCGACTCATTGTCCTTACAGTTAGTCGCTGACCATAAATTCTAGCTCAGAGTGACACCAGTTTAAGTAACCTAATGTAGCGAAGACTGTTTCCCAGTGCTCTTTCTCATCGGAAAATATGCAATTCACTCATTGGGCTCCATTAGTATACTGTAACAGTAATTTGTGTGTGCATGCAATGCATACGGATTGTAGGAATCAGTGGTGCTCTCTCTTCCACTTCTGTATACAATATGACTGACCTAAACGGGCAGTTTATCATTACAGGCCCTGGGCGGTGCATCATCATACTGAAAACAGTAATGTGCTTATACTGACCATCTCACTGTTCGTTTTACCTGATTTTGTAATCATTTAAATAAAACAACATGACCTTCCAGTGAGAGACATTGCGTTCCCCTCTTCCTCGTGTGAAATTTGTCAGTAAGCTATTTGCCTTCCAACCAGCGAAATGTGGCAGAGTACGGCCGGTAAACGATTCACAAACCACGATCTAGTGCCGTTAAGACAATTTCTTTAAACAGTGGCGTAGCTGAAGCAATTTAGTTTCTTCTTAAATCGTCTTATGCAGCAACGTTCACAGATATCTCAAATAGGAAAAGTTCTTTATCCAGGTACGCAGTTTGTGTCAGGTTGATCTTTTCGTCTGATGGTACTGCGTAAGTATTTTGTCTAAGAGGTATCACAAGTAGTGTTCCTGTAGCTGTGGGAATCATTGACTGAAAACTAGTTTAACACCAGTGGGTACAGCACTGCCAAATATTCAAAATGATTATCAACCTATGTCTGAGTTCATCAAGAAACTGAGGCGTATTTATAATATTGAAGCTAGACTGTGTATCATTGTCTTGCTTGAGTGAGCATCGGAAGGCGTTCACACACACGTATACAATACAATGATGGCTTGCATAAAATAAAGGCGAAACGCGTATGACACTAAAATTGTGTTTTATTCAGTTGCTGTCAGACCGTTCATAAGTAAAAATTACCAATATACCGTAATACAACTTACTGTGTCGAGCTACCAAGAGAATTTGATGTGTAATGGTTTTCGCCTGATTTCGTTACAGACTTTTTCTGGAAATTCGCAGTTCCATAAAATAAATCAAAAAAAAGCTTGCACACGTTGGCCACAGCCACAGTTAGAACTAACCATTTATTGAGTCGTTGCGACACGAGACGTTGGCGGCGCCAAGGGGATACGGCCACATTGCTAACACACGCCACTCTAATCGTGGTGTTGGTCGTTCAGCCTCATAATGCATCTTGAAAGATATTAAAAGATGTCACTTATCTGAAGAACAGCAATTCTTTAGACAAAAAATTGAATTTCCTGACTCAGTGTCTTATATGAGGATTATACAGCACTAGTCATTCAAATGGATAGGCGAGTCAATTCAGTACCATACACGGACGTGATTGCACTGTCACAGTGTTGCCAAATGTTTGTGACGATTTTGCCAGTTCTCAGCTGTGCTAGGAACAGCTCTGTAGCGTTATGGGAGGAGAATCCCGTGCTCATAATATAGGAGGATACAGAGAGGAGCCGCGGGGTTCGGTTAATATGCAGCGTTTTCTCCTACCAGTTGCGTCAAATATTCAGGTGTGCAATCTTCCATCACGATTACAGTTTCCCACAAACTATATACGAAGAAAACACTTGCCTTGTTACTTTGTGACAAAAGATTATTTCAGTACAATAAAAAGTCTTTGGAAATCAACTTTGCCCACCTTTCACGAAAAGTAAGTTAACAAACACTTTGCACCTCGAAATCGATTGCATCTATGTGCAATCTTGTGATCATACAAGCAGAATCTTATGAATCGCACGAGAATGTAGAAAAATGTTGGTGCAAACGGAAGCTGTAAGAAACACAGTTAACTAATTATTTTGTACCACGTAATAATCAATTCATTTGAAAATTCAGAAGAGAATAAACCAAAAATTATGCCCATTAAGACAGAAAGTAAAGTGCAGATTCGGGCACTGTGCAGATCTGCGCATCTTTATCTTCAGATCTATACAGATAATGTATACTAACCAGCGTATTTAATGCTTTCGTAATGTTTCCCCCTTGTTTAGTCTTCTAATGATGAACTGGATCCTCACCCATGAATCTGATTGTTTCTTTGTATCCTTCCATCTACTATATTTGTGTGTTATTCTTCGGTGTTCAAAAATGAAAATATTATGCCTGCTCCCACGAGGTATTAAAACGAGGTCCCACGATGGCTAACGAATTATAATCAAAATACAGTGAGACGCCAATTTGTCTGTCATCATGGTGTTAAGTCGACAGAAATAGTTGGGTGTTATTGCCTGCATCACCGGCATCCCGTTGTCGTCTTCTCTTATTGAGATTTTCATATTACCCTGAACACAAGACGCCGAGATAAATGTGCATATTCTCCGTGACAAAACATCCCGTATTCCATTCATCCTGATCCGTTTGTTGCATGCATCGGCAGCAATGAGTGATAGGGAAGCTGTTGTGAGCTGAAGAATAACAATAAAAATGGTACTAATAACGAATCACTAATCAAGGATGTTATTGCATTACAGACGATTAACAAAATAACCAAGAAAATCTGAGTGTTTAATTGGCCCACTGCATAGGTATTCTTACCACTTTGTTACTGAATTCTGTTCTGGTTGTTTCCAGAGAGAAAAGAAAGAACCCTGTACCCATATATATCGCTAGTACAACGAGATATTACCTATCAATTATCCTAGCTTGACATCACGAGACGAACATGGCATCGCCGAGCTGATATTTGAAATACATTACTGTTTTCTCTCTCTGTCTCCCTTTTTTTATTTTTGTTTTTAATTTTTGAGGAAAGCATCGAGAAGCCCGAATAATAAGCAAGTAGGCATATAACCTCTTTAATGTTATTTTCACTGGGATACGTACTGCAAAAATACAACTTTTAAGTGTATTATTGCGCAATTCCAGTTATTGGCAGTCTATTCGTGAACTTCTCGCATTCAGTGGGGTGAAACCTATCACAGAAGCAAGCAAATCACAAATATTTCTTGCACCATGCGCACCACACAAACGAAATCTCGCTGCACAGACTTGTTGTCCGGTATATTGCACGGAAAACATATCTGATTCATGTTGATAAATACAGCTCTATCAGAAACAAATTTGGATGCGTACCAAGTGGATAAAAGTATATCTTGAAATACGCAGAAAGTCACATGGAGGTATTCGACTGAAACATAGCGATGACCAAGACTGTAACTGGGGTCGACAGCGTCGTCGTCTACCACCTTGACAACTCGAACGGAGACAGTGCTCGGCCGGTTACTTAGGTTTACTGCTATCAAAGCTACAGCATGAAAGCACATACATGTTAATAACCCGAAGATCATTATCTTTAGAACCCATAGAAAATAAGCCAGTCATCAGTCGGAAGAGTGTTTTAACACCACAGTGGTTTAATAGGCACGGTCTTGTTGGAGGTGGTACGCCGTTGCTTCCCTCCGACCTTTGAGTTGACTTACCTAGCCAGTTAATAGGGGAACCTACAGCTTAACGTGGCTTTCGGACCACAGTGCAACTCGGCATTTTTCACATCAAAAACACTGCCTGTCGGGAAATAAGTGTGAAATGGCACATAAAAATCATGGGCCTAGCGACGGATTGGACCTGAGGCCTTCGTATCCGTTCTCTTGCTCTTTATGACTTAGCCACTATGCAGGTACTACTGTGGTTTTTGCATGGCATTAAAATTAAGGATCTATCGTTTGTGCCTGCGTTGGCACATGCGTGTCCCTTAGGAGTCCTTACCATACCCTCGTATACGTGTGTGGAAACGCCTCCCGACGCCCACTTAAGCAAGACAATGATACACAGTCTAGCTTCAATATTATAAATACGCCTAAGTTTGTTGATGAACTCAGACTTAGGTTTGAATATTTAGCAGTGCTGTACCCACTGGTGTTAAACTAGTTTTCAGTCAATGATTCCCACAGCTACAGGAACACTACTTGTGATACCTCTTAGACAAAATACTTACGCAGTACCATCAGACGAAAAGATCAACCTGACACAAACTGTGGGAAGTTTGTTTTACAACCTTCGTACCTGGATAAAGAACTTTTCCTATTTGAGATATCTGTGAACGTTGCTGCATAAGACGATTTAAGAAGAAACTAAATTGCTTCAGCTACGCCACTGTTTAAAGAAATTGTCTTAACGGCACTAGATCGTGGTTTGTGAATCGTTTACCGGCCGTACTCTGCCACATTTCGCTGGTTGGAAGGCAAAAAGCTTACTGACAAATTTCACACGAGGAAGAGGGGAACGCAATGTCTCTCACTGGAAGGTCATGTTGTTTTATTTAAATGATTACAAAATCAGGTAAAACGAACAGTGAGGTGGTCAGTATAAGCACATTACTGTTGTTAGTATGATGTTGCACCGCCCAGGGCCTGTAATGATAAACTGCCCGTTTAGGTCAGCATATTGTATACAGAAGTGGAAGAGAGAGCACCACTGATTCCTACAATCCGTATGCATTGCATACACACACAAATTGCTGTTACAGTATACTAATGGAGCCCACTGAGTGAATTGCATATTTTCCGATGAGAAAGAGCACTTTGAAACAGTCTTCGCTACATTAGGTTACTTAAACTGGTGTCACTCTGAGCTAGAATTTATGGTCAGCGACTAACTGTAAGGACAATGAGTCGGATGCGGGTTTTGCAACTGTAAAATACTTTCCTACATTATAGAAGCGAATATTAAATTTGAACTAATATTCCGAAAATTTTAAACTTGGATAACTTAGATTGAAAATCTTTCTGTTTATTGCAAAGGAATACAATTGATTTTCTAAAACATTCTCTGTCATACTCAACATGAAACAGGTCACGTCGACCAAATCATATGGAAGAACTGACAGCGACGTATTTCGGAAGGCGTAAGATCCCTTGGCTTTTGGTTTGGCAGTATTCGACAGCCATTTCTAGCCGCAAGTAAATGAAGAAAGGCAGCGCGTTTTTTTGTTATCAAGTAACGTCTTCATCAATTACTTCAGTTTTAATGTAATCTACGAGTAATTGCTGATGTTTGATATTAACATGAAAAGGATTCCGTAGACAGGGAAAGAACCTGTTCTTGGGCAACTACTTCCATAAAGACCAGAAGGCATTAAATGCTCTTCAAGCACATGTGTTCCAGCAGCAGTATGATGAAAATGATAGTAAGAAGTACGGTAATAATTGAATTATCCGGTAACTTCACACTTCACAGTGGATTTTCTCAAACTAAGATATTTCCTGAATTAGTGAAAATTTCAAAATGGCTTCACATCGAGGCTATGATGCCTAGAAGAGTCTTTACATAGTGCTGACGTGAGAATAGCATAATCTCCGCGTCAGAAGCTTCCTTCTACTTAACCATTTAATAGACTCGCATTTTTTCCACAGTGAATAATTTTGTAAGCTAAGCACATAATCCGTTACAGCACACTCCTGGGGCGGGGAAATGTGGTCTGGTGGAACGAACTATCACAATACACTTGTGTGTGGGTACAAGCATTTACTTTTAAGAGGCACAAACAGATTTACTGTACCTCTGGTAACCTCAAGACAAAGACGTTATAATCCAGAATCTGCATTAAACATTACGTTCCTTCATTCCCAACTGGACAGAGCCGGTTTGCTTTGGGAAATTACGTAGGCAGAGGTCACTGTAAACAGAAATACTGTCGCCAGTAAACTTACTTACATTACAAAATTTTATTTTATTTGATGAATCGGTAGCCATTTAAAGGAACAGGGCTCTTATTTTACTTGTACTTGATTGAACTAGAGACGTTGAAAAACTTGGTGCTGGACTATGATTCGAATTCGTATCTCCTCTTTCGAGGATCTGAATCTCTCAGAACAGGATAGTTCAATCATTTCGTTCCTTTTTCCAAGACTGCAATCTTCTCTAGGTCACCTCCAAAGGTAAGTATGTGGGTCCGATTCCTGATCCAGTACAAAAATATTCATAATTTCATTTCAAGTCCTATCACGTGCACACCGACCTGCTAGTGAAACTTAACGTGTATTTTTAATGTCTGTTCATGTGTTGCCAACAATTTCTGGTCAAACACGCACACATCTTACTGTTGGTGAGCAAGCAATTGATACTTAAGCTATATTCGTGGACGATAAAGAAGAACGATACGAGTGCGGTTCGATTGTCGCTCAGGCACAAAAATTTGTATCCTTATTTTAGATTCAAACACCTAGCAGCTGGTAAGAAAAACCGATACGTAACATTTGATTTTACTTAGTTAACAATCCGATTACGTGTTGGGTTCGTACCTCCGTCACAGAACTTCACATCATGCACTTAAAACGCATACACACTTTGTTACTTCTCAATGGAGGTATTTCAGACATCTTTCGTGGTTAGTTGACAGGGATGAAAGGGTCTTGATAGGAGTCCCGGTTTATTACAAAAACTGTCGTCTTTTATTTTCAAGTTCAGATTTGGTTACTGATATTGCCGAAAATTTCGGTAATTGATGACTCTTCACGGCTAGTCACCAATATGAATGATTAGATTAGACTGTATTAATACTTGTTCTATTGATCATGAATACGACACTTCGTAATGATGTGGAACGTGTTATTTTAATGAAAGATTTCTTTACATACCGGTATTCAATTTCTTTACAACAATTTTTTACCATCTCTCTCATTCTTCTTTATCTTTATTTCTCTCTGTCTCTCCTTCTCTCACTCTCTCTCTCTCTCTCTCTGTCTCTCTCTCTCTCTCACACAGACACACATTCTTTTTTTTTATTTGTTTGGTGTGCTTGAATATCGGCGAGGCACGAAAACGTCTGTGAATGAGTTTCTTAGGTTTGAGTACAGTTACGAAAGGAATATAAAAACAACTATGAGAGTTACTGATTTATGATGCTTGGTTTTGCAGTCAGTTCTGAGTATTGTTAGTAACCACGCTCCAGTCCCTAAACCTGGTTACAGAAATGCGCATTATGTATTCCAGGCCATCACAGCCGCATCTTGGAAAGTCCAGCTGTGGTCACTTCCCAGCCCGCTGTAGGATCTGATCGGTTCGTCTTCTTCCTGCTAGTACTGTAACTGAGATTTGGCAACAAGGTAAGGTATATTTGGCAACTCTGTGATCGCCGAGTTACTTCCTGGTGTGCATGGAATTAAGCCTCAAAGTTCGCTTGTTTTTTCCTGTCATTTCCATTAAATAATCTGAGTTATAATCGTTTCAGGTGTAACAAAAGATAGTAAATTTACGGTTTTCAGCCCAGGAAAGTCATTGCATGTGTAAATTACTACTAAATTCGTCCTTTAAATAGTGTTTTACGAGTTCTAGACACTATCGTCCGCGTAAAAGAAGTGGGAAACACATACCTCTTCGCTAGTTGCGTGGTGACGTGCTGACCTCTGATAAAGTGTATGTTATGGTTCACGTTTCCAGCCTCGTTGAATGTAATGTTTTTATCCCTTGTGTGAATGAGCTACATGCAGTCAGATCAACTTTCGATAAGGAAATCGCAAGAAAATACTTTCAGCTCATAGTGCAATGGTGAAAAACTTACAATGCTGCACAACAGGTAACGCCGCGTTCCGCTTCTGACAAGCAAATTTTGGGTCTCTAGAAATACATAACTTTATTTATGAAATGCCACATTTGCATACCTGACACAGCATACCAATTAAACACAGACCCAGTCGAAATCTAAGTGAGTGGTATTTTACTAATTCGTGCCGATAGAGGCACGCTTGTGTACAGATACTCAGTTTTATCAAAACAGACTTTCGTCGTAAGGTTATCGTGGGATGTTGTATTTCATATATTTTAATACAGTGCACAATTTTCGTAAGGTTTCTTTTAGTGTTGTTAAAACAATACTAAACATGAGAGAGAAATTAATCATGTTACAACAATACTAAACATGAGAGAGAAATTAATCATCAACGATATATGCGAATTCTCTGATGTGATCTATAACAGTCTGACATTTCACATGCAATTTATTGATTACATGCATGTAGAAAACTTGTTCTGAGTTATAGCTGTGAAACAAGGTATGAAGAGGAATAAAATGCCACTACCAGACGACAGCTAATGTAGAAAATACTTTGGTTCAAATGGCTCTGAGCACTATGGGACTTAACATCTTAGGTCATCAGTCCCCTAGAACTTAGAACTACTTAAACCTAACTAACCTAAGGACATCACACACATCCATTCCCGAGGCAGGATTCAAACCTGCGACCGGAGCAGTCCCGCGGTTCCGGACTGAGCGCCTAGAACCGCTAGACCACCGCGGCCGGCAGAAAATACTTTTCTGACTCTTTTGGCACGATGCGCTCTTCCCATACATAACTCAAAAACTTCGAGATGTATCTGCTGCCTGGCTGTCTATTAAACCTAAAAAGAACAAAATGTCGCAGAAGTTAGCCCTTTTTCCACATGCGGCTATGTTGTGTTGAGAAGTAAAGGTAATTATGTTCAAAGTTCCATTAAATTGGTATCTTCAGCACACAGCAGAACTGGGTTGTAAAAAATGTAGCAGCGAAGGAAATGGAACTCGAGACATATTATCTATTTTGCGTGACACTTACCGTGACGCTATTAGTTGTCATCTACCGTCAGCACCTCAGGAAGTGAAAAATAGTTAATCCAGAACTTCCGCATTCCACAGTGCTGGGAGATAATGCATATGGCCGGATCTAGACTTCTGAGAGACAGAAGTTACAGCTTTTCTTTTGGACTGAACGACGTTTTCAATTAACAGGTAGCGCAATAGAATAGCTCAAACGGAATGGAACACTTCCTCTTTAAATTTCTACATCCTACACTGTTGGCAGTTCTGTGTAGATGGCAGTTACGTTATGTTTTTCGGTGGTTACAAAATAGAGTCGAATGTATGTACTGGGTAGCCGAGGCAGCTAGTTCAGGGCGATTCGGTCAACCAAGTAAATAAATGTACTGAACATGCTGCAAAGCACTACACGGAGCTTGTGTGTGAGAATTGTCATCGAGTGTGCCGCAACGGTGTTATGAAAGAAAAATGAGTCATACAGCAGATGATTTGGTGGTCAGTTGGATTGTTGATAACCTGCTTGATGATGGTCTGGGTTCGATTCCTACTTCTGCTTATGATTTTTAATAGGGAGAGACAGATTCTACTCCCTTCTGGCTACGCCAAGTGAAGAAGGTATAATGGCATTGTGGTATGAAATTCACATTAAACATGATATTCCTTCTCTACCAAGTAGTCGTTTCTTATACTAGTTATTTTTTTATAGTGACGAAACAAACGCTATGTAGGGTCACAGGACCCTTGTTCAATCTTTTATTTGAGCTTCTGTATGTTGATGAAATTGGTTCTGAACTTAGAGTGACACTAAGACAGCCCTTAACGCGGAATTTGCTCCCTTCGTGATAATACAGCTCGAGTACAATTTGTTGTGTGTTCAAAACTGCAGATTCCTCAACATCTCCACATATTGCGCATGACTGGGTTTGAATGCTGGCCCGACACTACAGTTTTCAATATGTATTACCAAGCTTTAGTATGAGAACACCTATCTGCTGATGGATAATAATTTTGATTTTAATGCATTTTCGTTCGTTTTCAACACTAACGATATCTGACGTTTTTGACTCCCAGTGAGACACAGAATTGTTTGAGGCTTCACTCTAAGTTCAAGGATGTTATTCCGAGCTGCTGGTGGAGAAAAATTCTGTGGTTGACGTCTCTTTGTGTGTAGTCAACAACGGTATGTACGGGGTTCGATTCCCAGTCAGCATTGAACTCTTCGTCATATTATTTCTAGTTCAAACATGCTCACATGTCGCTGCTGATGGAACAAATCTATATTTAACGTCGTTTTCTCTAATAAATAACTGCGATAGGTTCCCGGTTGGAGTTCTGGGAAGGGAAAAATTAATGTTTCTTCTCGTCGTTTCAGTTAAAACATCTAGCTACTGCCGAGAAAATCCGATATCTCACAGTTGATTGTGCTTCGATAACAATCCGATTAGTTTCTGGGTTCGAATCCTTGTCCTGCACAAAGCTTTACCTCACGGCATTTCAAGTTAGTTACTTGTGAAGAAGCAATATTTAACATCTCTCGTAGTTCGTTAAAAGGGACAATAAATGCTGGGTAGGAATTCGCGTCCGTTAAAAATGTTTACGTTATGTAATTTAAAGTTGATATTTGCTAACTGATACTGTCTAAAAGCGAGGTATATCACTCTCTGTATGCCTAGTCAGCAATGACTGATAGTTTCCGTGAGTCACGAAATCTTAGTCTGCATAACCTGGGTTTGAATCCAAATGCAGAACGAAACGGTTCGTAGTGTCATACATATTCGCAACTAGCTGCTCGTGAATAACTTAAATTTTTAATGTCATTTTGTGTTAAATAACAAGTACGGTATGTTACTTTGAAGAGGAAATCATGAATACGACGAACTTACTACGTACATTACCTATCTGACGTAATAATGAGAGTGGTAACATTTCAGGTATGTCATTTATTGCAATGAATGTGAGCTTACAAGCCTTAAGGACAGTCTTTTCTGTGATAAGGTGTTCCCTGATATTTGTAGTATCGTGGTATTACTTTCCATCTTGAGTTATTGCGATACACAGCCGAGTTTTCTAGTGGTGACTTGTTGGAGCCCTTTTCAATAGTCAAACGACTGTACCAAGGTGCGATTAGAGGACCTGCTAGACATCTGCGTTGTATGGGTCGCATGCGAATCAGGCGAAATGCAGTTCAGATCGTTCGGATACTTTTGAGCACGACTGTACATAGCGTTGCACTGCACAACTTAATAACTTCAGAGGAGGAGGACGTAATACAACAAAAGTCTGAAAATTGGTGGGCTAAAATGCCGAATATATTCCTACAACTGTAGGCTTTTGAGGGCGCGTGAGAGTTTAAAAAGGACAGGTGCTTGTGCGGAAGTAGTAACAAAGAGAAATAAGCTAGAAATGTGAGTTCAATTGATGTGGAAAGTACTAAAGTTGTTGAAATCATGTACAGTAATGTAGGATTACCAGCTCTAGTATTATATGATATTGTGGTGTCTGTAGTAGCTGTAGTACAAGACGACGTAAGTGCCATACTGAAGTAAATTAGAGTGTGAGAAGCAACATGAAAGATACACTATGTGGTTATAACTAAGCTTTCGCTAAATATAACTAGTGTAGACGGAAAACTATTTTCTGTATGCGTACCAGACTTCATGCGAATAACGTTGTGACTGCGCACTGCAAGATTTGCGTTGTTATTAGCGTCAGTGTCATGACTTGGCGTTAGGTGAAAGTACGGGCACGGCGGAGCAAGGTGCAAACACCAGTTCATTGTGAACTACGGTTACAGACAGCCAGCATGGGTCTGGACAAGGTGAGAACAGCTGTAGCTGTAATAAAACAACAGCAATATTGATGGTGCTGTTCGAGAGTATCGACGCATTTAAAGAATATCTAGATGTTCTCTTCCACACCGCTGCTGAAGAACATGAATCGGAAGATCGAATTAATTGCCGATTTGAGAACGGCTCCTGTGAGATACTGAAGGCCAATTGGAGCACAATTTGTGGAGGGAGATACTGTTGCCACAGCTGAGAATGCTGGAGGCAGTGTGTGCATTCTCAGAGCAGTGCATGAGCTGTGTCACGACACCTGGACATTCCTCTGTACAACATTCTAAAATTGCTGCGAACAGTTGTGAAATGGAATCTCTAGCGCGGTTTTAGACTACGGGGAATGCGAATGATTGTCACACTGAGCCACGTTTGCAACTACTTTCACTACTTTGGAAGACAAATGGCAACTTGTAAGTAATACAAGCGTTTCGTTTGCAACCCTGTTTGAAACTTGCGTAACTGTTCCTAAAAGAGAAGTACCTGATAACAGCGTACTGTTTCCCGTGTGCTAGACTATGGGCGCCCATAGAACATGGTACACAGTTAACAAACGTTCAGCTCTCATGTGGAAATTTAAATGTGTTTCTTTTCAGTGGTTTACGTATTATTTCTCTTCCTCATATCAGTACATATGTTTCCACAAAGTTTCATTGTCGTACAATGACTCGTTTTTCATGGGCTCCCTCGTAAGTAGCGAGAGATTAATAGTAAGCACGGTATAGATTTGGATACAGTAATATTTACTCCATTGTCTGATGATCTACACTCCTGGAAATGGAAAAAAGAACACATTGACACCGGTGTGTCAGACCCACCATACTTGCTCCGGACACTGCGAGAGGGCTGTACAAGCAATGATCACACGCACGGCACAGCGGACACACCAGGAACCACGGTGTTGGCCGTCGAATGGCGCTAGCTGCGCAGCATTTGTGCACCGCCGCCGTCAGTGTCAGCCAGTTTGCCGTGGCATACGGAGCTCCATCGCAGTCTTTAACACTGGTAGCATGCCGCGACAGCGTGGACGTGAACCGTATGTGCAGTTGACGGACTTTGAGCGACGGCGTATAGTGGGCATGCGGGAGCCCGCGTGGACGTACCGCCGAATTGCTCAACACGTGGGGCGTGAGGTCTCCACAGTACATCGATGTTGTCGTCAGTGGTCGGCGGAAGGTGCACGCGCCCGTCGACCTGGGACCGGACCGCAGCGACGCACGGATGCACGCCAAGACCGTAGGATCCTACGCAGTGCCGTAGGGGACCGCACCGCCACTTCCCAGCAAGTTAGGGACACTATTGCTCCTGGGGTATCGGCGAGGACCATTCGCAACCGTCTCCATGAAGCTGGGCTACGGTCCCGCACACCGTTAGGCCGTCTTCCGCTCACGCCCCAACATCGTGCAGCCCGCCTCCAGTGGTGTCGCGACAGGCGTGAATGGAGGGACCAATGGAGACGTGTCGTCTTCAGCGATGAGAGTCGCTTCTGCCTTGGTGCCAATGACGGTCGTATGCGTGCTTGGCGCCGTGCAGGTGAGCGCCACAATCAGGACTGCATACGACCGAGGCACACAGGGCCAACACCCGGCATCATGGTGTGGGGAGCGATCTCCTACACTGGCCGTACACCCCTGGTGATCGTCGAGGGGACACTGAATAGTGCACGGTACATCCAAACCGTCATCGAACCCATCGTTCTACCATTCCTAGACCGGCAAGGGAACTTGCTGTTCTAACAGGACAATGCACGTCCGCATGTATCCCGTGCCACCCAACGTGCTCTAGAAGGTGTAAGTCAGCTACCCTGGCCAGCAAGATCTCCGGATCTGTCCCCCATTGAGCATGTTTGGGACTGGATGAAGCGTCGTCTCACGCGGTCTGCACGTCCAGCACGAACGCTGGTCCAACTGAGGCGCCAGGTGGAAATGGCATGGCAAGCCGTTCCACAGGACTACATCCAGCATCTCTACGATCGTCTCCATGGGAGAATAGCAGCCTGCATTGCTGCGAAAGGTGGATATACACTGTACTAGTGCCGACATTGTGCATGCTCTGTTGCCTGTGTCTATGTGCCTGTGGTTCTGTCAGTGTGATCATGTGATGTATCTGACCCCAGGAATGTGTCAATAAAGTTTCCCCTTCCTGGGACAATGAATTCACGGTGTTCTTATTTCAATTTCCAGGAGTGTATATTGTTTGGAGTCCATGGATCTTGGGCGACATGTATCTGGAACAACATGCGCCACTGATTTTTTTGTCATATAAAGTGTAGCTGCCGACGGTAATTTCAATGTAGACACTGCGAAATACGCACAGGAAGATTTTGACACGTTAGTTATGTCGTGAATATCGTGGATAATGAAGAATTTATTTCCTGAGGTCACATATTCATAGCTGCATACAATGGCGCTGCCTCCTCAGAATGGGAAAGGAGGGAAGAGAAGAAAGAGGAAAAATGCTCGTACACTATGTGATCAAAAGCATCCGCACACCCCGAGAAACATACGTTTTTCATGTAAGGTGCATTGTGCTGCCACCTACTGTCAGGTACTCCATTTCATTGACCTCAGTAGTCACTAGACAACGTGAGAGAGCAGAATGGGGCGCTCCGCGAAACTTGCGGTCTTCGAATGTGGTCCGATGAGTGGGTGTCACTTGCGTCATACGTCTGTACGTGAGATTTCCACATTCCTAAGCATACCTCAGTCCACTGTTTCCGATGTCATAGTGAAGCGGTAACGAGAAGGGACACGTACAGCACAAAAGCGTACAGGCCGACCTCATCTGTTGACTGACAGACACCGCCGACAGTTGAGGAGGACCGTAATGTGTAATTGGCAGACATCTATCCAGACAATCACTCAGGAATTCCAAACTACGTAAAGATCCACTGCAAGTACTATGACTCTTAGGCAGGAGGTGAGAAAACTTGGATTTAATGGTCGAGCGGCTGCTCATAAACCACACATCAAACCGGTAAATGCCAAACGACGCCACGCTTGGAGTAAGGAAAGTAAACATTGGACGATTGAACTTGGAAAAATTGTGTGCAGTGACGAATCACGGGACACAATGTGGCGATCCGACGGCAAGGTGTGGTTGTGGCGAATCTCCGGTGAACGTCATCCGCCAGCGTGTGTAATGCCGACAGTAAAATTCGGAGGTGGTGGTGTTATGGTATCATCTTGTTTTTCATGGAAGGGGCTTGCACCCCTTGTTGTTTTGCGCGGCACTATGATAGCACAGGCTTCATTGATGTTTTAAGCGCCTTCTTGCTTTCCACTGTTGTAGAGCAATTCGGGGATGGCGATTGCATCTTACAACACGATCGAGCGCCTGTTCACAATGCGTGGCCTGTGGCGGAGTGGTTACACAACAATAACATCCCTGTAATGGACTGGCTTGCGCAGAGTCCTGACCTGAATCCTATAAATCACTTTTGGGATGTTTTGGGACGCCAACTTCGTGCCTTGCCTCACCGACCGACATCGATACCTGTCCTCAGTGCAGCACTCCGTGAAGAATGGGCTACCATTCCCCAATAAACGTTCCATCACCTGATTGAACGTATGCCTGCGAGTTGAAGCTGTCGTCAAGGCTAAGCGTGTGCCAAAACCATATTGAATTCCAACATTACCAATGGAGGGCGCCACGAACTTGCAAGTCACTTTCAGCCAGGTGTCCGGATACTCTTGATCACATAGTCTTTGTGTTAATGATCGGGTCAACAAGGTGTGCCTGAGGATCTGAAGGCTTAGGAAACTGACGATACGTGCTATGTTATAGATACTGAGGGTAAGAGAAAATCTGTGAAAGTGTTCTCGGGCAGCTCACAGACAAACTTGAGGAGAAATTGCTTCTACCGAAGGAGACCGCTGCAGATGTCACGTAGGACCAAGCTCTTACGAACGTGAAGGTAGGTTCCTCTAAACTGTGTACAGCATCATGAAGATTTCATTGACACGATATAATAAAGTTAGTTTCGGCAACAAATGTTTCAAGAAGGAATGGCATTGCTAGAATTAGTCAATAAGTGATTAGCGTTAAACTGGAGGGAACAAATCGGACTACCGACCATTGTACTGTTACCTTATAACAACGAATGTCGTTTCTATTTAGGCACAGTATTAAGGAAGTGTTTCCTGAGGAACCGTGAGTGCAACTGTTGTTTGAAAGACAAAGCTCCGTACGATGTGTCACAACAGCGAGTGAAAAATGCACTGGGTAGACGAAAACAAATGCCGACCATAAGAGATCATTGGAGTAAGACCATTTACTAATAAATATTAGCCGGCCGCGGTGGTCTCGCGGTTAAGGCGCTCAGTCCGGAACCGCGCGACTACTACGGTCGCAGGTTCGAATCCTGCCTCGGGCATGGATGTGTGTGATGTCCTTAGGTTAGTTAGGTTTAAATAGTTCTAAGTTCTAGGGGACTGATGACCACCGATGTTAAGTCCCATAGTGCTCAGAGCCATTTGAACCATTTGATAAATATTAATTGCTAGTGATGATTTGTTTAGAGGAAAAGATTTTGGTACTATTAGTTTTAGTTTTTTTCTGTTTCTTCTTGCGTGACGCTTCAGTGAATACAGTTTAGCTGCGTAAGAGTTACGAAGACGCCTGATGGGAAGAAATGTTAAGCATGAGACATAATTGAGGACTGATTACCATTGAATAACTGCTGAGCAACTGATCGAGAAGAGAGATTTTGTCGATGCTATTGTTCTAGCCTGATATGATGGTTTAGTGAAATCATGTTACTGTGAAGGAGTGAAGGAAGTCCGGTGGGATAAACATAGGAAACATGATTCTTCGCTTTCTGCAGGCATACTTCATGTCGAAGTAGTTCACGGTGAACTGCCGTATGTCGGTGTCCGACGGGCACAATACTTCGGCAAAAGACCACGTTACCACCATCAGGTGGGCTGACGAACTCACTGATCGGGAGCCGGCGCCGCGCTTTTATCTTCTTCCACTCTTTCTGTGATTAGCCGCTCTATCGGGCGTCCTCCCCAAACGTCCATAGCTCCACTGCTTCCGCCGACCCAGTGTTCTGTCCTAGGTTCGAGCGCTCGTGCGCGCACTGGCGGCACCTCTACTGTTCCTCCGCCTGCCCCCGAAGTCAGTGCAGTGTCTAGTACCTCCTTTCTGTTCTTGGCCATTCTAATAGCTACGTACACTGTTCCATTACTCAAATTCCAATAGATTCCTTATTGATACAGTCGCAGAATTTGAGCGTCTGTGTCAGAACCTTGGTGTGGTTGTAGTCCATTCCATGCAATGTTCTGCGACTGCCAACGGTTTAGGAAGCTGCAATCTGGGATGGCACTGATGTTCGACAGTAAGCACCGTCTGACCTACATAAGTCCTGCCGTATTTCATTCTAGAAAGTAGTCCCCGTGTTTCGGCAGGTGGTCTGAAGACGGTCCTCACTTCAGTTTCCTAAGCATTCGTATACCTTGCCAGATAGCGTGTCACAAAAAGGAGTGAATGCAACAGACGCGTCCTCCTCCTGAGAATCCTCTTCTAGTTCCGTAGGTTGTACAGAGTGCGTAGGACAGAGGGCTCTCTGAATTTTCCACTCCATTTAGTCATTCTTCCGTAACCCCCCCCCCCCCCTCCCTCTCAGATGTCCGAAACCTTCATTGATTCTTTCACTGTCAGAGTTAGTGCGAGCCCTATGTACCAACGCTTTGAGCACGCCATTCCTCTGAGCCGGGTGGTGGCAGCTGTCAGCATGTAAGTACTGGTCGGTATGCGTCTTCTTCCGGTACAAGCTGTGGCCCAAAGTGCAGTTTGCTGTTCATCTAACCAGGGCATCCGAAAAGGGGACCACTCCAGTCACCTCGACTTCCATGGTGAATTGGATGTTGTAAATTGTAAATTTGAGGTAAGATCTTATGGGACCAAACGGCTTAGGTCATCGTTCCCTAATTGTACACATTACTTAATCTAACTTGAACTAACTTACGCTATGTACAACGCACACACCCATGCCCGAGGGAGGACTCGGACCTCCGACAAAGGGAGCCGCGCGGACAGTGACAAGACGCCTCAGACCGCGGGCTACCCAACGTGGCAATTGGATGTTCTCGTGTATGGAATTGAGATGCGTAAGGAAGTTTTTCGGATTGTCTCTGCTATGTGTCCATATGACGAAAGTGTCATCTACATACCGGAAGTAACAGGTATCCAGGGCTTGCTCCTCGAAATATTCCACGTAGATATTGGTAACAACTGCTGAAAGCGGACTTCCCCTGGCTACTCTTTCCGTCAGTTCGACGTAACGACGTGCCTAAAGAGGTTGGTTGTCTCGGCGTCAAATTTCTGGCCATTAACTTCTAAAGATTTTTATGAAGGCACTCTGGTAAAAAGAGGAACAACATCGAAACTTGCAATAATGTTGGCATTGCATGGAATTTCATGGAATGGACTACAACCGCACCAAGGTTCTGACCCGTCCAAATTATATGGCTGTGTCACTAAGGAATATATTGAGATTCGAGTAATGGAACTGCTGATGAATCGTGTCAGCGGTTGCTTACTTAACAAGGCATGGGACCTCGCTATTAGAATGGTCAAGTAGAGGAATGAGATACCAGACAGCGAACTGACTAAGGGGGCAGGCGGAGGAAAATTAAAAGTGCCGCCAGCGCGTGCACCAGCACTGGAAGCTAGGACAGACACTGGATCCGCGGGGCGGTGCGGCTAGAGATGCAGGGCGCGGACGCCCGATAGAGCGGCTAATCAGAGGCAGAGGGGGCATCATTGACTTCATCAGCGCACCTGATGATGGCATCGTCGTCCGTTGCCGAAATATTGTGCCCTTATGACACCGACATCCGCCAGTTCATCTGTGAAGTATTTCGACGTAGGAAATAGTGATATTTATGTAACCTGATCTAAGTAGGATCATAAGGCCCTCCCTTAAATTGAATCAGTGTTCCACACATACAGCGCATTATACACATCAAAGCTGTGTCAGGAATAACAATTTTCATTTACAAATAGTGTTAAAATGGGCTGAGTGTAACAATGAGAGTAAATAGTACTGACTATGAAGTAATAAAGTTAATGATGGCAGTTCTTGAACTACTGCAGCTGCTACCACTAATGGTGGTAACAAATGATTCAAATGGCTCTAAGCACTATGCGACTTTACATCTGAGGTCATCAGTCCCCTAGATTTAGAACTACTTAAACATAAACTAACCTAAGGACATCACACACATCCATACCCGAGGCAGGATTCGGACCTGCGACCGTAGCAGCAGCGCGGTGATAACAGTAATAGTCATAATAGTGACAATAATAATAACGACAATAATAGCAATAATGGCAGTGGCAAATATAAAAGGAATTTATAGGCGTAGATAGAAGTTTTGTTACATACCGATTTCTGGGGAAAGTAAATTTATAGACTGCATCAACTAAAAACACTGGGAAAAGGGGAACATCTGGTTGGGAAGAAGGACATAGGAGATTAACGAGTATGTACAAGGACAATGGTAATCCTTATTCTTTCTTTAGTAGACATGACATTAACCGTCTTCCGAAGCTGGAGGTACTACGATGCACTCTAATACAATGCAGGAGGTTATTTCAGAGTCAGGTTCGCGGACTTCGAGGAAGTGGCTGACCGTTGAAGTGGAACATAAAGAATTTTGCTCTTTTAGAAACGATATTTCTGCCATGTTTTTTCAAATAAGAGCGTTAAGGTTGAAGAAGGATATGAGGGACAGTGTTCGTAGAGAAGACAATAGAGAAGACAGAGGGTGCAGAAATCTCTGCGCTTGTCTGCACGCAACCAGGATTGCTTTGGATAAGATGATAAAATAAGATCAAAGATTAGAACTTCATTGGTATAACGCACGCAGGCGCTGTGAGCTTCCCTGCAAAAGGGCTTGCAGGATAAAATCGCTGTGATCAATAATTGGAAGTATGAGTGTTTGTAAATGTTTCATTTCCAGGTCAAGAGAAGTTAGCTCTTTATATTTTTGTAGGGTATGGGGAGATGCTGATGCCTTATTGCACATTGCAGTGACGTGCTCACTCCCATTTAGATTTTTCATCTATTATTACTCTTAGACTCTAGGTTAAATGTACAGCCAATGGACTTGTGGTTCAAACTGAACTAGTAAATACAAATCTAAAAATGCTGTACGTGATTTTGTAGAAGTGTCATGAGCTGTTACCCGGTGAGCTGGATCTTTTGGAGGAGAAACACATGTCGTACCACAGTTAATTTGCTTTGCTCAGCTGGGAAAAGTTGTGCCACCGCTCTCAGCAAATGCAAGATGCCTTCGAAGGACGTCAACTACGGCTGGTCAGGAAAACTTAAGTCACTGGCTACCTGCTGATACAGCATGCACTGTCAGTGAATCGCTGAATTGGTTACGACATGCCACATAAAAGCGAAGGAACCAAAGGCACTATAGCACTAACGTAGTAGGAAGGCAGAGACACTGCGGCGTGTGTGCTTCCGTCCTAGCTGTGGGGCTATGATAACTTATCCGATAGGAACCAATGCTTTAGCAACACAAGATGGAGCCAAATCCATTTAAGTTCTGTCCATTTCTAGGCTGAGGTATTGCAGACTGCCAGCCACTAGCTCTGAGGTGGAGACCTACGACACTGCTAAGATATACGATACACGTACCTCAAGTTATCACCGCCAGAGCCTCCTGGTCCTTGCTTTACCCTGCTGTTTGCATTGAGTCTAAAGCCACCGATATAGTGTCCTCGAACCAGTAGGCCATCTGCAGACCTACCTCAGTTGCTACCAGACACCTGCCCAAGTATTTTGCATTTGGGGCCTGGGGCCATGCAGCCACTCAGGTGCTACTGCTCGTGGGTAAACTCCATGCTGCCTGCCTCAGCTCAAGTGGACACACACTGATGCTGCTTTGAGCTAACTCATCCACCCTCAGTCCACGGCGTGACTCTGCACACCTCAGCACATCCTACCCTGTGCAGCCAGGCTGCTTCTAGTCTGTGTTTGGGGCTGCCATCTAATGCAGTTGTCAGCGTCCTTGCGGAGTCACAGCTGTCAACGCTCCAACTGACCAACCGACACAAAGCTGCTCAGCTGCCTACTGACGGACAAACCTATTCTGAGACCATCTACAGATTATGTCCTGCTAGCCTTGGCTCGCCTGATTATCGTCACGACTGCTGTATTTTGCTGAGCTATAAACGAATGTTTTAACAACTATATTTTAATGACGATACGTTGAACATATACCAGGTTTTCACTCACCACTCCACTCCTACACCTCCCAGGGTGAACCACTTGCCTCAAGAACACTGCTAAAGCAGTTGCACCACCAACAACAGAGACTTACCATCATACCACCCTACTCACGTCATTCTTTTCACGCGGCAATTAAAAGCGTATAATAGTTCGAAAAAAGCACGACAGTGCTGTCTTACAATACTTATTTGATACGACCAGCTTCCATCATTGACCACTCTTATGAAAGTGTACAAACGACAAAACAGAAGAAAACAGGAAACATCGAAACAGAATACAAGGTCCGATGAGGTTACACAGTCAACTTCAAATACTTACCACAAAGTTAAAATGACATTATCACATATCACACATGTCTTCATATACAATGAATGACACGACCATAGTCAAACGGTGTAAAATAGTGAACGTAAGTTAACGTTATTAAAGTAATGTGACAAGATTAAAGGCAATAAGTACGTAGGCACAGTCTAAGAGATCGATAAGACAAGAGCCCATAGATCCCACAGACAGGAACAAGAACAATACGGGTGCATAACAACACAGAACAAGTCTACCAAATATTATATCGTAAGTCAGTATGCAACTACACCAGTAAAACGATTATACTCAATGTAAGTAATTTTTTCATGAGCAAAATGTGGACACACAAGGTGCACACATTCTTTACACATACTGGAGTGCCAAAGAAACTGATATAGGCATGCGTATTCAAGTTGAGAGGTATGTAAACAGGCAGAATACGTCGCTGTGGTCGGCAACGCCTATGTAAGACAAGTGTCTGGTGCAGCTATTAGATCGGTTACTGCTGCTATAATAGCAGGTCATCAAGATTTAAGTGAGATTGAACGTGGTATGCCGGCCGCGGTGGTCTAGCGGTTCTAGGTGCTCAGTCCGGAACCGCGCGACTGCTACGGTCGCAGGTTCGAATCCTGCCTCGGGCATGGATGTGTGTGGTGTCCTTAGGTTAGGTAGGTTTAAGTAGTTCTAAGTTCTAGGGGACTGATGACCACAGATGTTAAGTCTCATAGTGCTCAGAGCCATTTGAACCATTTGAACGTGGTATTATAGTCGGCGCACGAGCGATGGGACACAGAATCTCCGTGGTAGCAATGAAATGGGGATTTTCCCGTGTGACCATTTCACGAGTGTACCGTGAACATGAGGAATCCGCTAAAAATCAATCCTCCGACACCGCTGCGGCCGGAAGAAGATCTTGCAAGAACAGGGCCAATAACGACTGAAGAGAATCTTTCAACGTGAGAGAAGTGCAACCCTTCTGCAAATTGCTGCAGATTTCGTTGCTAGGCCATCAGTAAGTATCAGTGCGCGAACCATTCCAGGAAACATCATCGACATGGGCTTTAGGAGCCGAAGGTGCACGCGTGTACCCTTGATGACTGTATAACAAAAAGCTTTACGTCCCTCTTGGGCCCTTCAACACCGATATTGGACTGTTCATGACTGGAAACACGTTGCCTCGTCGGATGAATCTTGTTTCAAACTGTATCGAGCGGACGGATATGTACGGATAAGGAGACAACCTCATGAATCCATCGGCCCTGCATGTCAGTAGGGGATTGTCCAAGCTGGTGAAGGGTCCGTAATGGTGTGGGTCGTGTGCAGTTTGAGTGATATGGGACACCTGATACGTCTACGTACAACTCTGACAAGTGACACTTAACGTAAACATCTTGTTTGATCACCTTTAGTCACTTATGTCCATTGTGCAGTCAGACGGACTTGGGCAATTCCAGCAAGACAATGCGACACCCCGCGCGTCCAGAATTGCTGCAGATTGGCGCCAGAAACACTCTTCTGAGTTTAAACACTTCCGCTGGCCACCAGACTCCCCAGATATGAACATTATTGAACTCGTCTGGGATGCCTTGCAACGTGCTGTTCAGAAGAGATCTCCACCCTTTCGTACTGTTACGGATTTACTGACAGCCCTGCAGGATTCATGGTGTCATTTCCCTCCAGCACTACTTCAGACATCAGTCGAGTCCATGCCACGTCGTCTTGCCGTACTTCTACGTGCTGGCGGGGGCCCTACACGATATTAGACAGGTGAACAAGTTTCTTTGGCTCTTCAGTGTGTGTATGACATTCAAACAAAGTACAAAAACGTGCACAATCCGAAGAGTAGAATTACAAACATGAAATATCATGTCCATTATAATTATCCGGGCTGTTATGCCGTGGTCTGTTGATGAATTCTGTGTCAATTCCCAACGTTTCGTCAGTCAGTAGCGAGCCAGTGGGTGTGCTGGACCTTCCATCGAGCTGCGGACCCCCTTGAAGATGTCTCCCGCAGTCGGAGACGAAAGGTTGGGAATTGACACGGAATTCATCAACCGACCACGGCATAACAGCCCGGATAATTATAATGGACATGATATTTCCGGCCGTGAAAGTCTACATTTTAGTATCAAAAATGAAATACTTGAAAACGTGCTGCCATCCAAACGCATCAGAAATTCGTTATTCTGTATTATCCTTGGTGTTGCGATTTATTTATTTATATTAGTATATTGAAAGAACTACTCAGAACCGAACTACAATATTGTAGTTAAAAATAAGTTTGGAGGTAAAAAAATATGTAAAACTCATAAATTTATGAGAAAAGGATGAAAAAATTGCGAAGCGTTAAAAATCACAGGTTGTTGTGTAATACATGTGAAGTTCAGATTACACTGAAAACATCATTGCAGTTATGAATGAAAACTATGTTCACAATTGGCATGCCCTGTATTTTACTAAAACTTATTACCTAATGCCACAAAAAACAGGAGTCACATAACATCACGTTACGACTGTATAAGACACCGAATCAAAGATTATATGTATGTGCGTTAAATACATGAATAATGATAACGCAAAAAAGCGAAAGATGACGAATGTAATACGTTTGTGTACCTCCACATAAGAAAAGATCAGTCTGATGTATTCTTGTATCCTTCTGTACAAACATCTGAGCAGAACCTCTGTAAGTAGAATATGTGGAGGCCACATCAGTTGCATGTACCAACCAGGTACTTAGCCATACATTAAAATCTACTAACATAAAAAAGGTAGCTTACTGAAGTATGAATAACCACTAAGTGCAAGGATCTGTGTTATCGAAATATATTAACACAGATAAAAATATTTTCTACAAGGTTCTCATATAAATAAGGAATAACCTAAGAAGGACATTCAAAATTCAAGTGCACTGGAACTTATTCCATCATATCGTGACTGGCAAACATGAAAACAATATTTGTGCAGTATACAATAATGGACAAGGACATTAAGAGGCCTAACAGACACAATAGCACAGATGTTATATTCTTGTGTATCTCCATATAAAATATAGAATATCTTAAGTTATTATTACAGCTTTCAGCAGCAACGTGTGAATAAAGATAGCAATGAGCTCAATATGTAGGAGGTCTCCATAATTGTACGTTCCAAACAGTTATGTTAACACTACATACATTTACACACCTCAAAAACTACCTTACTGAAGTAAGAACAATTTGTAAATGCCACAGGCTACAGGGTAAGTGTGGAGAGGATGGGGCTGGGTATCAGCTTGAATAATCTTGCCAAAATATCATAATGGTTACAAATTACCACATGACAAACCTTTTTATATATTTTCTCTCAAGGATACAACCTTACACGCATTGAACGTACTTCTGAAATCATTAGTGACATTATTAGGATAGTTTTTATCCAATAGGTCTGTCTACTCAATAAGCATTCCTTCTGAATGTGTAATAATACTATAATAACGACAAAAATCTCATTCTGCTATAATAGTTCCATAATACCACCTTTATCTGTTGTTTGTAGTTATTTCATTTGGTCAGAAGTATTGCCTGAGGAATGGTTGTGTGTTCAAGTGTGTGCCTGAAGCAGATGTGTTGATGAAGTATGTATGTTCTTTGAATCTAGTACTTAATTTCTTGTTTATGTAACCAATATTCATTTTATCACATAAGAGAAAACTGATTTTATGTATCCCAGATAGGCTATAAATTGCCTCATACTCGATACTGTGTTTTTTTCCCGATCTACTGTCAGCCTGAAATGACACAGTGATACTACTTCTCTTAAACAACTGTTTGAAATTGTTTGAAAATTTTTCACCAAATGTCTGATCACTGTATTTCAGTTCTTTTCTGTCATTTATATTTTTCAAAGTAATTTCATATTCGTCTGTCTTCTCATTGGCTTTTTTATTGTTTAATGTACTCTTTATCTGAGCATAATATATATTTCTAACAGCAATATACCACATGCTATTAGATTCCTTTCCAGTATTTGGTTGATAGTGGTAGCACGAAAATCCTGTTTAACTTTGAATGGAAGAAGGGTGGTTTTTTTGCAGGAAGTTGGCGTCTCTCACTCAGAAATATTGTGGTGGCGTCCCTACCTCACTGTAACAGCGCGGGAGCCAGCCGTAAGTACTGTGGAGTAGTTTACATAACTGCTCACACCAGTGTCAGAGGTGAAGATAAAATGATGGAAATATAATAGAATAAAAGTTCTTTACCATTTTGCCCGTTACCATGTACAGCTGTTTGTACAGTACCGTGAGGGTAGACAGTGACTGAACCAGAAGACTGCATTGCGTCATGAATTTTTCCTATTACGTATGTGTGTTAAACTGTCACATGAAAAAGAAATTCACTTCTGGCCAATTCCAAAGCAGCAGGCGATGTTAGTGTGCTGATGCACACTACCGAAGACAGGAATTGCAGCGCTTGAATCATGTTCATCTGGAGGTGTATTTTGTCAAATATTATTCCTAAATTCACGCAAGTAAAAATGCAGGTAAGGAATGAATTTACTAAGAGGCTAAAGGAGTACTATGAAAATAATTGGCAGTAAGAAGAAGTATAGGTGAAAGGCCACTCTTAATAAGAGGGTATATATTGGTAACTTGTTACTAAGGATGGAGCAAATTGGGCTACCATTTTGAGTATTTGCACGAAGCAGCCGACGATTTTATTAACTTGGAAGGACAATCCATCAGTGAGAGACATAATAAAAAGGTGGACAATTTGGTTTTGCGTCATTGCTCCTATACCAAAAACATCTCATCAAGAACTGAATTCTATGACAGTAATGAATTTGACATAGTTTCCTCCAATGAAGAGTTTAGAATGTTCTTAAATGGTATGAAATTCAGTTAATATCCTTCATTTAATGACAAAAGCGCTAAAAGGCTATTGGCTAGTACGAATCCAGTAATAGATCAGGGTAGGAGTTCATTGGCACACAAAGAAAAGTACATATAAGAGAGTAAAAGACACAGATTCAACAGGTTTGAATATCACGTGGTGAACAGCAATAATTCTAAACACGTTGGGCGAAAAGCCTTGACTGTGATAGAAGATAAAGTTAATTCCTTTGGTCGGTATACACAGGGTGAGTCACCTAACATTACCGCTGGATATATTTCGTAAACCACATCAAATACTGACGAATCGATTCCACAGACTGAACGTGAGGAAAGGGGCTAGTGTCATTGGTTAATACAAACCATAAAAAAATGCACGGAAGTATGTTTTTTAACAGAAACCTACCTTTTTTAAATGGAACCCCGTTAGTTTTGTTAGCACATCTGAACTTGTAAACAAATACGTAATCAGTGCCGTTTGTTGCATTGTAAAATATTAATTACATCCGGAGATATTGTAACCTAAAGTTGACGCTTGAGTACCACTCCTCCGCTGTTCGATCGTTTGTATCGGAGAGCACCGAATTACGTAGGGATCCAAAGGGAACGGTGATGGACCTTAGGTACAGAAGAGACTGGAACAGCACATTACGTCCACATGCTAACACCTTTTTATTGGTCTTTTTCACTGACGCACATGTACATTACCATGAGGGGTGAGGTACACGTACACCCGTGGTTTCCGTTTTCAATTACGGAGTGGAACAGAGTGTGTCCCGACATGTCAGGCCAATAGATGTTCAATGTGGTGGCCATCATTTGTTGCACACAATTGCAATCTCTGGCGTAATGAATGTCGTACACGCCCCAGTACATCTGGTGTAATGTCGCCACAGGCTGCCACAATAAGTTGTATCATATCCTATGGGGTTGTAGGCACATTACGGTACACGTTCTCCTTTAACGTACCCCACAGAAAGAAGTCCAGAGGTGTAAGATCAGGAGAACGGGCTGGAAAATTTATGCGTCCTCCAAGTCCTATGAAACGCCCGTCGAACATCCTGTCAAGGGTCAGCCTAGTGTTAATTGCGGAATGTGCAGGTGCACCATCATGCTGATACCACATACGTCGACGCGTTTCCAGTGGGACATTTTCGAGCAACGTTGGCAGATCATTCTATAGAAACGCGATGTATGATGCAGCTGTTTGGGTCCCTGCAATGAAGTGAGGACCAATGAGGTGGTCGCCAATGATTCCCCACCATACATTTACCGTCCACGGTCGCTGTCGCTCTACCTGTCTGAGCCAGCGAGGATTGTCCACGGACCAGTAATTCATGTTCCGTAGATTCACTGCCCCGTGGTTTGTGAAACCCGCTTCATCCGTAAATAGGTAGAACTGCAACGCATTCTCTGTTAATGTCCATTGACAAAATTGCACTCGATGACTAAAGTCATCACCATGTCATTGTTGATGTAGCGACACATGAACGGGTGAAAGCGGTGACGGTGCAGTATGCGCATGACACTACTTTGACTCAGTCCACCGGCTTCGCAATGTCCCGTGTACTCATGTGTGGGTTCATGGCAACAGCATCTAACACACCAACTGCACCCGCTTCTCCTGTGACGGGCCTGTTACGGACCCGTTTGCGTGCTACGACCATACCTGTTGCATACAGTTGACGGTAGATGTTTTGCAATGTGCGGCACGTTGGATGCTCTCTGTCCGGGTACCGTTCTGCATACACCCTGCAGGCTTCAGCTGCATTTCGTCGACACTCGCCCTAGATGAGTATCATCTCCGTCTTTTCAGAGCTCGAATACACCATGGTCACAGTTCCTACAACACTACACTATCACAGACGTCTGGTAACACGGTGTACTACAGTTGATCTGCGTGCGGAGACGAATGCAGAATAACAATAGCAGCAAGCGCTACATGCGGACACTGCGACAACCAGACCAAACCACAACAGTTCACTACAGCCACACTCGTAAACACGGTCGTCATCATAAACATGTCCCTGCAGATGCTGCTGGCCGACCGTGACACGTGTTTGTTACAACACGCAACTGAACGTCGGAGGTTTCAAGCGTCAACTTTAGGTTACAATATCTCCGGATGTAATTAACATTTTACAATGCAACAAACGGCACTGATTACGTATTTGTTTATATGTTCAGATGTGCTAAGAAAACTAACGTGGTTCCATTTTAAAAAACCTAGGTTTGTGTTAAAAAACATACTTTCGTGCATTTTTATATGGTTTGTATTAAACATTTGCACTAGCCCCTCTCCTCACGTCCGGTCTGTGGAATCTGTTCGTCAGTATTTGATGTGGTTTACGAAATATATCCAGCGGTAACGTTAGGTGACTCACCCTGTATAACTAAGATTATGTTAGGAAAACACTTGAACTTTCTGAGTAAAATAATATCATAAAAATAGCTTATGATCCTACAGTACCTATACACACATGCTTACATGAAATAACAGGTAATGGACAAGTTATTTTAACTGAATTTTTAAAAAAGGACGTTCTTGTGATGATCACCTACATTGAGGTCTCAACCAAACTTCAATAAATTAGGTCACTACATTGATATACTATGCTATTATTAATGACATATTGAGAAAAATATACAGGGTGATTCAAAATGAATACCACAACTTTAAAAATGTGTATTTAATGAAAGAAACATAATATAACCTTCTGTTATATATCATTACAAAGAGTATTTAAAAAGGTTTTTTTTTCACTCAAAAACAAGTTCATAGATGTTCAATATGGCCCCCTCCAGACACTCGAGCAATATCAACCCGATGCTCCAACTCGTTCCACACTCTCTGTAGCATATCAGGCGTAACAGTTTGGATAGCTGCTGTTATTTCTCGTTTCAAATCATCAATGGTGGCTGGGAGAGGTGGCCGAAACACCATATCCTTAACATACCCCCATAAGAAAAAATCGCAGGGGGTAAGATCAGGGCTTCTTGGAGGCCAGTGATGAAGTGCTCCGTCACGGGCTGCCTGGCGGCCGATCCATCGCCTCGGGTAGTTGACGTTCAGCTGCAGACAGTGCTTGAACCAATTTCAGACGATGAGGTTTCATAACTAACCTTTTTCGTAGGACTCTCCATACAGTTGATTGTGGAATTTGCAGCTCTCTGCTAGCTCTGCGAGTCGATTTTCCTGGGCTGCGAACAAATACTTGCTGGATGCGTGCTACATTTTCATCACTCGTTCTCGGCCGTCCAGAACTTTTCCCTTTGCACAAACACCCATCCTCTGTAAACTGTTTATACCAACGTTTAATACACCACCTATCAGGAGATTTAACACCATACTTCGTTCGAAATGCACGCTGAACAACTGTCGTCGATTCACTTCTGCCGTACTCAATAACACAAAAAGCTTTCTGTTGAGCGGCCGCCATCTTAGCATCAACTGACGCTGACATCTAGTCAACAGCGCCTCAAGCGAACAAATGTACAACTAAATGAAACTTTATAGCTCCCTTAATTCGCCGACAGATAGTGCTTAGCTCTGCTTTTTGTCGTTGCAGAGTTTTAAATTCCTAAAGTTGTGGTATTCTTTTTGAATCACCCTGTATAATTAGAATTACTAGCGCGTTAGTTGGACAGCTGAAAGATACCTAGACCGCAAATAATAATATATTGTACTCTTTTAGTGTGGAGAATCTTTAAAGATTTCTATTGCTGTGTAGAGATCTATACAATCTGGTATAGATATGTTAAATGTTACAGGATTTAATTAAGCCTCTTACTTCTGTTGAGAAATTATGGAGAAAGGAGGAGTTGCCACATTTGTCACAAACTGTTTTAATTTCAAGGATATTGATATTAGGAAATTTTGCTGAGAGTAACGATTAGAAATTCATGTAACAGAAACAGTATTTCAAACTAATCCCTCTACTATAGTAAGTATATAGAGAACACCTTCACGAAACTTTACCTCTTCATACAAAATCTGGAAAGTCTGTTGTCCAATCTCACAGTAACAGGTAAGGAAATAGTGTTTACTTGCGATTTTAATATGGATTTATTAAAAAGCTCAGTCAGTGGACAATTGTTGCAATTAGTAACATTGTCTTTCAGTTTATGGATTTTGTATCTAGCGTATGTAAATGTTCTGAGAGAGCTATTGATAATATCTTCATAGACAAATCTAGGGAAAAAAATTGTATCTGAAAACCAATAGTAAATGGGCTACCTGATCAGGACATCCAGTAACTAATGTTCAGTATTGAAAGACATCAGGATACAAATCTAGTAAATATGAGTACAGTGTAAGCGTATTGTCATATTGCTGGCTTAGTTGTGGAATATCTTTGCGGGCAGCGCGTTTGGAGAGTCGAGCATGGAACTCCTATGTTGTGTCGTGGGTAGCTCTGCACGTGAGAGGCATTGTTACTATGGAAGTTCAAGTATTGCTTCAAGTGCTATTGCAGTAAAGTGATGAAATATGGAAATGATTCAGAGGAAAGTGCGTAATGATGTAATTAAAAATATGCAGTGCCGCCGATAACGTATTTCTGTATCCTCCCGTTGCGTGTTGCACCGCACATCAATTATGTGAGCCGTGTTCGGCCTCTCAGAATGAACTAATGTCGATCCGCAATATAATTTACCATGAAAGAGAGCATTCAACTGCCAGTGCCATGTAGTGAGCGTGAGAACGTGCGTTCGGTCATCACTTTCCTCATCATCAACAATCAGCCACGCCTCGGCGGTTACGCGCACGCTCGTACAAGTGACAACAGAGAACTGAAAACTTAACTCTATGAACAGTGTTATATCATTGCTAGCGTCAAGGAGGACTGTTACCAAATACCTGTGTATGCGTGACGAGCGTAAGAACTTTCGTGCGATCATTCGGCCTCCGCATCATTAACTATCACCCACGTCCCGTCGGTTACACGTACGCTCGTCCAAGTGGTATTGTGGACAGATAATCATCAAGAATGTTAATTGGGATATGCAGTTATGACTTAGAATGCAGACAGTGCAACCTGTGATTTTTTATCGTCTCAGAAAATAGTTGTTCATACCAGACGTAGGACAGTGTTGTGCTTAACATTGAGTGGCTCCCCAAAACCGTTGGGTTGTTTGGGGGAAGAGACCAAACTGCGAGGTCATCGGTCTCATCGGATTCGGGAAGGACGGAGAAAGAAGCCGGCCGTGCCCTTTCAGAGGAACCATCCCGGCATTTGCCTGGAGCGAATTAGGGAAATCACGGAAAATCTAAATCAGGATGGCCGGACGCGGGATTGAATCGTCGACCTCCCGAATGCGAGTCCAGTGTGCTAGCCACTGCGCCACCTCGCTCGGTCCCCAAAACCGCTTGCATATTTAAATACATAATTTCACGCAAGCCAGCAGCAGTGTGGAGCAGAACAATACGAGCGCCGCTGGATTATCAGGTACATGGTGTGGACAGGGCGCACGGTCAAGAAACACGGAGCGAGAACCAGTTAAAGAGACCGCCCCCCCCCCACCCCCACCCCAACCACCACCACAATTTGTACTCCCGGGCGTGTTACAACGGGACAAAACAAATCAATCAGAAATAAATTATAAATTTTAGGATACTGCTCAGAGGTATGAACCGGATAGATATTTAAATACTTCTGGCTCAAATGTAAAACAGAAAACATTCATTAATAATATTACTTTCTCATTCGAAAATTGTTTTCCCCTAAAGGTCACTCAGATCAAACCATGAACCATGGATTACACTAGGAATAGAGGATTTATGTGGGATGAAAAAGAAACTGTATCCACTGTTTAGGAACAACTCTCACTTTAGCATTGTAATGCATTAATAGGTATGCTGTAAAATACTGAAGCAAGTAATCCAAAACTCTAAGTAGCTTTATAATGAGGAAAAGATAATTACATCAGGAAATAAAATGAAAACCATATGGGCTATAGTGAAGACAGTGACAGGTGAGACCAGAAAGGAAGAGTAACAGATATCTCTAAAAATTAATGAGACACTGGCAGCAAGTGCATATAGCGTTGCAAACCTCTTAAACAAATACTTTGTTTCATTACTGACAGCTTTGAGTTATCAAGTTCAGTAAACAGCACATAGGACTATCTGAGACCAGTCTCTAAAAGTAACATCAGTAAAATGGAAATGAAACTCAATTTTCCAAAACAAGTAGCATCCATCATAAAATACTTAAAATCGAAATATTCTAACGCTTATGATGGTGTATTAACATAGCTATCGTAAAAGTGTTCTTGTGAGTTGAGTTCTATCCTGTTTAACCAGGCTCTTATCAGCAGAACATTTCCAGATTGTCTAAAATATGGTTAATTTAAGCCTCTTTACAAGTAGAGGAATAAATGGTTACTGTCAAATTTTCACTTTTGCTGGATTTTTAAAATACATTTGAAAAGATTGTGTTGAAGCATCTTCCGAAACATCCGCCTGCAATTATCATATTGTTCAAGTCACAGTTTGAGTTCCTTAAGGGTTATGATAAAGAGGAGGCTATTTACGTGTACAGTAAGAATGTTCATCATTTTTAAGTAAGAATTTAGAGGTTACTGGCAGAAGCCTTTGACTGTGTGAACCACAACATTTGCTTAAATAAATTACAATATTATGATGTCACTGTCAGTGCTGCAAAATGGTAACAAAAGGTGCCATTGCAATATACCAGTGGAGTAAGCAATCAGTCTTCATCTGATTAGGGATTAATTGCATGTAGTGTTATACAAGGCTCCATCCTGTTTCCATTGCTTTTTCTTGTGTACATTAATGAGATTGCGTCTGTTACAGTGCCGGATGATGCAATTGTTTCGTTTGCTGATGATAAAAACATTGCATTAAATACGTACAGATGTAGAAATGACTGTTAATCAAACTTTCACTGAGATTAAAAAGAGGGTTTAAAACTAATTCACTGTCGCTAAACTCCGAAAAGACCTGTAACATACAGTTCAGAACCAGTAACAGGTTTTTTTCCAACATGTGTATGACATACGAAGACATGCAGATAGAAGAGGTTGACTGTGTTAAATTTCTGGGATTACAACTGGATAATAAATTCAGTTGGGAGGAAGAAACCATAGAATTGCTGAAGTTCTTAGACAAATCTGTATTTCCAATGTGAATGATGTCAGATGTAGGAGATACAAATAAAATAAAACTGCATAATTTGCTTATTTTTATTCTATTACGCCACATGTTATCATAATGTGGGGTAGCTCTTCAAACCGAGAAAACGTTTTCAGAGTGCAAATGCATGTAATAAGACCCATTTGTGGTGTAAATTCAAGATCATAACGTAGAAACCTCTTCAAAGAACTGGGTATTCTAATCCCTGCTTCTCAGTATTTATTCCTTAAGGATATTTTTTGCAAATAATATTCCCTATTTCCAACCAACGTCTGAATACGTAGTATCAACACTAGGAATAAGAAAAATCTACATACAGACCTAGAATCACTTACCTTGGTCCATCAACTACTGTTAATGGTTAGACTGCTGACATCACAGTTACAGACAGGTTGCATAAACCAGTTCACGAGAGTTCCACTCAAGGATTCGCTGGATCTATTTGAGAAGAAATTTGGGCCCACATTCACGAAAGTATTTAACTTTGTGCTCACGTCAACATATTTTTGTTTTGACGGACATTACTACGAACAGACAGGCGGCGTACCTATGAGTAGCCCTCTGTCACCTGTGGTGGCCAACATGTACATGGAAGAATTTGAGGAGAAAGCGTTAGAATCAGCACTACTAAAACCAACAGTCTTCTACAGATATGTGGACGACACATTCGTCATTTGGCCTCACGGGGAAGAGAAGCTCCAACTGATCTTACAACATCGGAACTCTATCCACCCCCAAATTCAGTTCACCATGGAGGTGGAGAAAAACGGGCAGCTACCATTCTTGGATGTTCTGGTACGGAAAAAGCCTGATGGAACACTGGGACACAGCGTCTACCGGAAGACAACCCACACGGATCTGTAACTTCACGCCTCCAGCTGTCATCACCCGTCACAAAGGGAAGGAGTACTAAATACATTGGTTCACAGAGCTCGTGTGATCTCGGACGAAGAAAGCTTAAAACCGGAACTAGACCACCTCAAGGATGTGTTCCAGAAGAACGGCTATAGTGACCGCCAAATTCGACGCGCCTTCAAGCAGAAGACCACACCACAGCCAACACCTGATGATGATCCACCGAAAGCGACAGCGTACATACCATAGGCGGGCAACGTATCTGGAAAAATAGGCAGGATGCTAGGACGTCATAAAATGAAATGCGTTACCGCCCGCCGCCAAAGATCAAGTCCCTTGTAGAGACAGTGAAGGACGATTTAAGACTCCGGAAATCTGGAGTTTATTTCATACCGTGCGAGTGTGGGAAAGCATATGTGGGGCAAACCATTCGCACGATCGAGGAAAGGTGTACTGAACACAAACGGCACACCGGTCTCCAACAGCCTACAAAATCTGCAATCGCAGAACATCGCCTCGAGACAAATCATCGTATGAAATACGACAACACAGAAGTCCTGCACAACACATCCCGCTTTTGGAACTGTGTTTACAAGGAAGCGATTGAAATCCGACTGCACGAGAACCTTATTAACAAGGACAACGGATATGGACTCAGCCAAGCGTGGAATCCAGTAGTTAAAGTTCTGCAGGAGCAGCGGAAACGGGGCACCACACCCGCCGAAGGCGGCATGCGTACTGACGCCCATCAGTCATCTCGTCAGCGCAAGCTACCCCCACCACCGCGGCCTGCACATCCCTCGGTCCATACGCATAGTCAGAGGAGGGGAGAGGCGACAGGTATATATACCACACCACCCACCGGCCTAGGACGTTAGTCAACAGGAGTAACCTGATGATGATGACACGTTACGCCGTCGAAAATTCGTTCTACAACGACCAGTCAACCCGGCTGCATGACCAAGAGACCTTCAAGTGTAAACCAGTTATGTTGGCCACTGATGTAGCGCATTTAGTGAAAACCCTTTCAGCATCACTAAGCCCTGAAGATGACGCACTGAAGCGCTGAAACTGGTAGCTACACAATAAATAAGATCAGAAGGATAGCTGTAGTCGTTTCATCTTCTTACTATAGTGAACGGCTGTGGTTCTCGAGACCTCCAGACAAAAAGATACACATAGGAAAATTTCTACTGCTTGTCTTCGTCCTTGCCAAACCCTACCTTGTCCAGCAGTCTCGCCCTTTCTCTCCCAAGCTAAGGACGTTCCGCACTATGGGCAGATCGGGATTTTGACGATCTAACTCGCCAACTGGAGAGACCGAGGCGCGATATTCGTCAGGAGGACGCTCAACAACTCTATAAATCAATGCCAAGCCGAATAACTGCTTGCATAAGGGCTAGAGGTGGGCCAACACGTTATTGGTTTGCTCATTTTGTACAGTTCTGCCTCTTGAAGAAGTCATCATATTTTTCTGAAATTTTAATGCTTTTACTTTGGATATATCTCCCATCTGCCTATTTCCTTACCGTTGGAATGATTTCTTTTTGTCTTGGAATTAAGGACGTAGGTTACAGTTTATGTCGATGAGCCATTTATTCTGATTGAGATCCTATCATTGCGTTGTACTAAGTTAACCATGAAGTATAGATGAGCCTCAGTTGGTCAATAGTAAAAAAAGTATCACCTAAGAGAATTACATGGCTGGTTGGAGGATATGTGCCCTCTACTTGTAAGGAAATGGTACTGTTGTACTTCTCATTATAATCCGTGATCACGGAAAATAGAGCAGGACCATTGTGGAAATATTTAGCGACATGAGTACCACCGGGGCAGCAATGAAGAGAGGGTTGGGAAATGTACAATAAGTAGTAAATGTATTCATGGGACGAAGAGCACTGAATGGAGTGAGTCTAAAGGGAGTCGTTGTTGACTTTGGGGAAACCTTGTGGAGGAGAACAAACTATATGTAGTATTAAGTCGTGTTGTTGCTCTCATTTGTGCCGTTGGTAGGTTGGCATCGTGTAATAGGGATAGTGTGTGGGGCGGCGAATAATTTGTAAAAAATCTAATTGCTGTATAAATGCTTGCATGTTGAATCAGTTTCTGGCTTTTAGAATGTTGTTAATGC
This sequence comes from Schistocerca serialis cubense, assembly GCF_023864345.2. Taxonomy (NCBI): domain Eukaryota; kingdom Metazoa; phylum Arthropoda; class Insecta; order Orthoptera; family Acrididae; genus Schistocerca; species Schistocerca serialis. The sequence continues at coordinate 606,604,653 of NC_064641.1, read as the reverse complement.
TGTCTTTCGCCGTTCTCAACACTGGCTCTCTATTTACTTTTTAGCACCCAGAAAGTGATTTAACAAAACGTGAAGCCAGTAATTAGAGTTCCTAGTGCCCACTTCATCTGAGAATACCATTATAGCAGCAGCTTATAGCTCTGAGGAATTAGGAGATTGTCCGGGATTTCTAATCAAAAACGATTTTCCAAAATAGTTGAGTATATTCTGGAATTCACTGATAAAAAACACAAGTATCCTTTCAACCTAACTAACAGAGCAGTTCAGAGTCTAATGCGCTGATGCAACTATAAATGTCCGAATTAAATGTTGAAATGAATGCTCGCCATAATTTGATGAGAGTATTTCATCAAACGCCACGCTAAATAATTGGTAGAATGTCTGTCCCGCGACGGCACGTGAAAATACGACAATACGCAAACTGAAGCTAGATAATGAAAATCATCCCAGAATTAACACTTCACTTGAAATGTTTTCATGGTTCCGCGTATCTCTAGTAACTTAATACGGCACCCGAGGCTGTTTGTAGCAGTGATACCGATGCGACGCGACTCCCGACACAGATGGCGTGTCAGTCAGCGTCTGGAGAGAACTGGGGCCTTGCTTCCTCGCGCAGCGTTCTTATATATAAAGCCGCAGTGTGGACGGCTAAGGGAACGCCTGATCAAATCGGCTCTCCCGACTAGCCGCTGGGCTAGTAATGCACCACTTCAAGTTACATAATAATTTATAGCTTCTTTTGCTGATGGCCGATGAAGCTCTTAATTTAAACGTGCATTCAGCACGCAGGTAAGTATTGATAATAAAATTTTGACGTGGCTAAGTTAAATATTTTGGGCGACAGAATTAATTAAATTACACTGCACGCAGTAGATGAGCTCTGAACTGGCCCTTTTGAGATCCGCTATCGCAATAATTTTATAGGTATTCAAAAGAAACTTTTCACATCTTCATAGTCATAGCGGACCTCCAACCTATTTAAATCTAAACATCCTAGCCTTATTTATTAGCCTACTTAATCTATCTTGCTTCCTTCAGTTTTGAGATGAAAACCAGAAAATCATGAATTTCCACTAAAATCTTACTTTGTGAAATCCAAAGTACTGTTTTTATTAAATCATTATGAAAGATGAATCTAAATATAAATTTTGAAGTCTCTAGCTCTTTTCTGTTGCGCCAATGATTTTTTCAGAAAAACGTCCAAATTTCGAAAATGGCTGAAGTTATCGAACTGATATTTAACACACATTAATTTAGTATTATTCCTGACATGCTAGAAAAGTTTTAGGTCATTTGCTTGATTTTTAAGGTATTGCGCAACATTTATGACGTCAGAGCTAGTTACAGCAGACTGGCTGGCACACAATGGAAACTGATGTGAATTTACTACAGCGTGAGTAGGCTGCTTCCCTACAAGTGGCATCTCGTTTTCTTCTTGTGTGTACTGGCGCCACTACAGTTGCTAGCGTCGTCTGTCTGCGAGTAGCAGCAGTTATCGATATCTAGTACGGTGGTACTATCTTTGGAGGAAGGGAGTGTGTCCGGCAGTTCAATAGGGATGGAGCAGCAGTGAGGGCCGGCAGCAAAATACAAGAAGACACTGCTAGGATTTGTATTCTGTTTGTTCTCTTACAGCTAGATATTAAGAAGTTTTTAATAAAAAAGGAAAATGTGAAGCCCACGTTTTGCGTTTGAATTCATATTTGTAAGTTCCATGTCAATAGTGTGACTCAGGGTTACTCGACTTCTTGTTGCTTCTACAGCGATGTAATGGCACTCATAGTGTTACTGATTCGCTTGGAGACATTTTAAAATATTTTCTGATTCATGTGAATCTAAATAAAGATTCTGCTGAGTCCAAGAGAGATACACATGTAAGATTTTCGTTATCGCATTGATAACTAGTGTTTTATTTTATACAGTTAACACGTGGTATTCCACGTCATGTCTGTTGGTTTAGAGAGTTTAGAATGTACATTCTAGGAACTCATTTGTATAATTATTTACTGTACTTACTTATTTATGGCAGAAACTACCTTTTGATCCATTTTCATTTATTATACATTAGTTTACATCTTATTCATTCTAGCGTTTTAAATTTGAATAGGTATGATAGACACTCATGTAGTGTGTACCTTATTTTTGCAAGTATGTGTGACTATTAGAATGTATGTTTAGTAGAAGCAATTGAATTCTATTAAAGTAACTTATGAACGCGTTTATTGCTGTTCTGTTAATAAGTAATTTACTTGAATCTCTTAATTGAGGGTTGCACCAGTAGAATGGAGGTGTGAATGTTACTAGAACCAGACAGAGAACCATACAATTCAGAATTTACAAAGTAAATTTGTATGGATGTGTGTTTAATAATGCTGCTGTTGTGTAGCGTATCAAGTCTGAGCGAATCAAGTCAAGTTGGCCAGTATTTTTAATACTCTAAAAACAATGAAACTGAGATTGACCAGTATTACATATCAAGAAATTTATGTCTCAAGAGTCGTGATTATGATATGAATGACTCTTTTAGATATTGGCTAGGTCACTTCCCATCTCCTTCTGCTGATCATTTATTTCAGTGAAGTTAAGAGCTGAAAGAAAAATAGATTTAGTGATGTCACAGTATGCCTTGTTTCATGTGGCATCCTCTGCATAAATTATTATCGCAGCTCTGGAGGTAAAAAGGGGTGTCAACCTGAGGGTGGGCTACCTCCTCTAATTCGTGATTTGTTTCTTGATTTTTACAGCTCCTGTAACTAATTAAATCATGTTTGTGATGCTAAGCAGATTTCCTGAGAGAGACGAGTGACTTCGTCATCCATCTGCAGTTTCACTTCATCTCTTCCCGCTTATTTTTTTTACATTCAGGTGCATATAAAGCATGTTTTCAGTCATGTCAACTGCGTGCTAGCTTCGTGTTGTGTGTGAGCCTTGGAAACGACTGGAAGAGAGAAGCTGGTTACAGTATACCTCCTAGTTGTGCAGAAAGGGAGATTCCAACTGCATTAGAGATTTGCTGACCTGGACTGAACTACCGTGGCCATGCAGTGCATTAGCTGGTCCCGGGATGAGCCTGGCAGTGATCTAATAGGGAACAGAGCCTGTGGATATCAGGCTGCCTCGAAAAATGCAGAGGCAATGTTGGGGTCTTATGCGCCCTGTGAAATTTTTACATTTACATACTCAGCTTGTGTTCACATAAGATCAGCAAGTTACAATAAATTTAACATCACGAAACCTAATGTAGTAATGAGATTACAGAACATACAAATATTGACACAGTTTATCAGTACAACATTAGGATGGCAAGACTGTGCTGGTAATTAGCGGTATAATGTTTTTAGAGGGTGCTATCTGGACGTAGAAAATACGAAAGCAGTTATTTCGCTAAAATAGAACATTCCTGGAGTGTTGGCTCGAAGCGTTTTCGTAGATATAGCATCTCTCCATGTAGCATGAGAATCAGTCGGCACTTTGGGTTATACTTAGTTTTCTGTTTTGTGGGGGGCAGGACACACTGATCTGGCCGCAAGTGAGGGAAAATTTTGATCGCCCATTTCTCCATGTGCCGTTTGCGTATTCCAAACAATTCTGTAAGTGGGAGATGTAGCTCTGCTACTTAATTTTCCACTGGAGAGAAACTCTGGAGCCAGTCCTCCAGTTGGTGGAGAAAACTGCATGAAATTATAACAACGAACTCTGGAGCATAGAGGCGGAGGAACCTCGGACTGGAGTTGGAAGGCACTCTTGGACTGAGGCTGGAATAGGTCTTGGCCTTCATTACACCCTTATTGCACTTGCTCTGGACTTAAAAATTTTTTTCTACTGATGGATTCCAGGGACAAAAGGACGTTGGGGACGAGGGGCATATGGGCATAGCACACCATGTTTGGAGCTCTCCTGGTTGCATGTCTTCAGCTACAGCTGCCGACACACGATTGCTAAGATGCATCTGCGGCGCAGAGTTTAAAGAGTCTGAGGAGACTAGGAGACTAAGAGTTGTATTCGATCTGGAATCGTCATTCCATACATATCAATGTTCGCGTCGCCGACCAATCGGGCAAAGTATGGTGTCTGGGACTATGTTTAACACTGCGGTCACATTTACGTAACCACTCAACCAACTTGAAGCTAACGGTAAATTCTTCGGTTGTCTTTTAAATCCATTACGAATTATCGGTTTGCTCGCCCATTACCAGCACAGTCTTGCCATCCTTATGTTGTACTAGTATACTATATCAATGTTTGCATGTTGCGTAATCTCATTACTGCGTTAGGTTTTGTGATGTTAAATTTATTGTACCTTGCTGATCTTATGTGAACACATACTGAGTAAATAAATGTAGAAATTTCACTGGACATGGAATTTAACTTATCTATTTAGAATTTATTTCCTATTTCTCGTGAACAACCGCTCGCTCACCGATAGATCTGTACCTACAGATTGGATAATTGCACAGGTCGCACCAGTGTTTAAGAAAGGTAGTAGGAGTAATCCATCGAACTACTGACCTATATCATTGACGTCGGTATGCAGTAGGGTTTTGGAGCATATACTGTATTCAAACATTGTGAATCATCTCTAAGGGAACGATCTATTGATACGTCATCAGCATGGTTTCAGAAAACAACGTTCTTGTGCAACGCAGCTAACTCTTTATTCGCACGAAGTAATGGCCGCTATCGACAGGGGCTCTCAAGTTGATTCCGTATTTCTAGATTTCCGGAAAGCTTTTGACACCGTTCCTCACAAGCGACTTCTAATCAAGCTTCAGGCCTATGGGATATCGTCTCAGTTGTGTGACTGGATTCGTGATTTCCTGTCAGGAAGGTCGCAGTTCGTAGTAATAGACGGCAAATCATCGAGTAAACCTGAAGTGATGTCAGGTGTTCCCCAGGGAAGCGTCCTGGGACCTCTGCTGTTCGTGATCTATATAAATAACCTGGGTGAATATCTGAGCAGTTCTCTTAGGTTGTTCGCAGATTATGCTGTAATTTACCGTCTAGTAAGGTCATCCGAAGACCGGTATCAGTTGCAAAGCGATCTAGAAAAGATTGTTGTATGGTGTGGCAGGTGGCAGTTGACGCTAAATAACGAAAAGTGTGAGGTGATCCACATGAGTTCCAAAAGAAATCCGTTGGAATTCGATTACTCGATAAATAGTACAATTCTCAAGGCTGTCAATTCAACCAAGTACCTGGGTGTTAAAATTACGAACAACTTCAGCTGGAAAGACCACACAGATAATATTGTGGAGAAGGCGAGCCAAAGGTTGCGTTTCATTGCAGGACACTTAGAAGATGCAACAAGTCCACTAAAGAGACAGCTTACACTATACTCGTTCGTCCTCTGTTAGAATATCGCTGCGCGGTGTGGGATCCTTACCATGTGGGATTAACGGAGGACATCGAAAGGGTGCAAAAACGGGCAACTCGTTTTGTATTATCACGTAATAGGGGAGAGAGTGCGGCAGATATGATACGCGAGTTGGGATGGAAGTCATTAAAGCAAAGACGTTTTTCGTCGCGGCGAGACCTCTTTATGAAATTTCCTTCACCAACTTTCTCTTCCGAAAGCGAAAATATTTTGATGAGCCCAACCTACATACGTAGGAATGATCATCAAAATAGAATAAGAGAAATCAGAGCTCGAACAGAAAGGTTTAGGTGTTCTTTTTTCCCGTGCGCTGTTCGGGAGTGGAATGGTAGAGAGATAGTATGATTGTGGTTCGATGAGCCCTCTGCCATTTAAATGTGAATTGTAGAGTAGTCATGTAGATGTAGTTGTAGATGTAGGTATTTTAAATTTAGAGGTACTGACACTGCAATTCTGGTACTTGTGATCATCATGATATCATTTAAATAATTAATTTCGTTAAAATAATTAGCGTATTTGTTACATAACATTTTAATAGGTATCTCGGTTAATGTGAGCTGTCTAACGAGTCCAGGCAGACTGGAAATATTTTTTCATATTTGGTTCCGTACTCAATTGGTGTCTTGTTTTTTGGATCTTTACATCCACCTAAATTACTCAGTGTCTGGAAAAGATCCCACAAAAACTAGCATAGAAAAAATAAAACTCAAATCTATTATTAGTATCATCGTGATATTTCGATGTTACTCTACCAAATCTCATCGTTATCACTGTATGTAGTCTAATATCACTACACATTCAGTAATAACCATTGTGAATAATAAATTAAGTTTATATCCTGTTGATATGGCTAAACAGTGACTTTCACTAAATTTAAATTTACTTCTTCTTATTTCACCATCCCCGTTAATGAAACAAACAGAGAACATACTTAAAATATCATTTATTGTTTTGACAGCATAATACGAAAAACTTTATTTTCTACTTTTTTCTTTGTGCACATTTTGGTAAGTGGTGAGACAGTGTGTAGACATAGTACCAAGATGGACCTCATCAGGTATAGAACAGGTGTGCGTCATTAACTCTTCTTCACGGTCTTGTACCCTGTGAAAGGTAAAACCATACATTAATTCATGTTGAGACATTGTATAGTAACTAGTATAATTCCAGTACTGTCAACAATACTAAACACATATTAATCAAGATGTGAAACTTTTCCGGTTCTATCCAAAAGGGTTACAACATATATTTCACTACCAGCTAATTGGTTACTTTAAAGCGTGTTTTTCGCACCATCAAAAATCGTAAATATGTCATTTGGGATAATGAAAGTAACAGGTATAAAAATAAAACAAGTTCCATGAAGGTAAGCCCTGTCTTGATAACAATAATGTATTTTATGTGCTTTTTGGATTTCGGAAAGTACTGCAGCACTACTCACTTTGATTTACAACTTGTTAAGTTTAACAGTATATGTATTTTTGAGTGTAGCGTAATGATTTCGCAGATATGTGATGTGCCGCCATCAATGTGTGATGTATGTTAGTTATAAGGAACCAATAGCGGAAGGTAGTATCAAGCGCCATCCTCCAGTCCAGTATAAAGTCCAGCGCCAAAAACTCATAAAAAATAAAACGTTTTATTTTCCACTTCATCATACTGGTGTTTCTTATAAATACTTTCTAGTAGTAGAAATCTTGCTTTGAAACAATGTTCGGCCTCATATAAAGGGACAAACTTCAATATTTAATTTTAAAACACCCAATCAGCTATTTCCTATTACATCAGTAATGTCTTTCCTTCAATTTGATCACAGGTTTTATCTTATTTCAACTTACTGTCCCAATTTTTCAGCGGACATTTCCCAAATAATAATTCTCACAGGTGAAGCATTTTATTTATGCCTGTCTCTTTCTTGGACTTCAATAACTGAGTAGACTTCATACACTATTATTACTACTGTTACATTTGTGGTGTGATACTGTCAATGTTTTATTTGCGATTATGATAAGTTTGTTCTGTGAAATCCTAGTTTGTAGTAAAGGTGGGACTGCATGCTCTGCACTAATTTCATCAAGTGAAATAAAACTAAATATCATTACTCTGTATATTTCTTACACTGTATGGTGGTGTAGGGTGTCCCCACTACCACACTACGCACCGTCTGTTTTACCCACTCTAACACTCACCCTGTACAACTTCCATGATCCGCTAGTCAACCTGACAAAGTGATCATGGTCTTGGGAAGCATGCTGCTAGAAATGTTATGTAAGGAGCAATACATAATTGTGATATACACTCCTGGAAATGGAAAAAAGAACACGTTGACACCGGTGTGTCAGACCCACCATACTTGCTCCGGACACTGCGAGAGGGCTGTACAAGCAATGATCACACGCACGGCACAGCGGACACACCAGGAACCGCGGTGTTGGCCGTCGAATGGCGGTAGCTGCGCAGCATTTGTGCACCGCCGCCGTCAGTGTCAGCCAGTTTGCCGTGGCATACGGAGCTCCATCGCAGTCTTTAACACTGGTAGCATGCTGCGACAGCGTGGACGTGAACCGTATGTGCAGTTGACGGACTTTGAGCGAGGGCGTATAGTGGGCTTGCGGGAGGCCGGGTGGACGTACCGCCGAATTGCTCAACACGTGGGGCGTGAGGTCTCCACAGTACATCGATGTTGTCGCCAGTGGTCGGGGGAAGGTGCACGTGCCCGTCGACCTGGGACCGGACCGCAGCGACGCACGGATGCACGCCAAGACCGTAGGATCCTACGCAGTGCCGTAGGGGACCGCACCGCCACTTCCCAGCAAATTAGGGACACTGTTGCTCCTGGGGTATCGGCGAGGACCATTCGCAACCGTCTCCATGAAGTTGGGCTACGGTCCCGCACACCGTTAGGCCGTCTTCCGCTCACGCCCCAACATCGTGCAGCCCGCCTCCAGTGGTGTCGCGACAGGCGTGAATGGAGGGACGAATGGAGACGTGTCGTCTTCAGCGATGAGAGTCGCTTCTGCCTTGGTGCCAATGATGGTCGTATGCGTGTTTGGCGCCGTGCAGGTGAGCGCCACAATCAGGACTGCATACGACCGAGGCACACAGGGCCAACACCCGGCATCATGGTGTGGGGAGCGATCTCCTACACTGGCCGTACACCACTGGTGATCGTCGAGGGGACACTGAATAGTGCACGGTACATCCAAACCGTCATCGAACCCATCGTTCTACCAATCCTAGACCGGCAAGGGAACTTGCTGTTCCAACAGGACAATGCACGTCCGCATGTATCCCGTGCCACCCAACGTGCTCTAGAAGGTGTAAGTCAACTACCCTGGCCAGCAAGATCTCCGGATCTGTCCCCCATTGAGCATGTTTGGGACTGGATGAAGCGTCGTCTCACGCGGTCTGCACGTCCAGCACGAACGCTGGTCCAACTGAGGCGCCAGGTGGAAATGGCATGGCAAGCCGTTCCACAGGACTACATCCAGCATCTCTACGATCGTCTCCGTGGGAGAATAGCAGCCTGCATTGCTGCGAAAGGTGGATATACACTGTACTAGTGCCGACATTGTGCATGCTCTGTTGCCTGTGTCTATGTGCCTGTGGTTCTGTCAGTGTGATCATGTGATGTATCTGACCCCAGGAATGTGTCAATAAAGTTTCCCCTTCCTGGGACAATGAATTCACGGTGTTCTTATTTCAATTTCCAGGAGTGTATTATCAACGCCTACTGGAGTATGTGCATCTAGTACCTACAGGAGAACCAACTGACACATGGAAAAAATAGGAAAAAGAGACTTCAATGATAAATTGGAGCTTTATGTTTGTAAACAGTTGGACAAAACTACATGTGTCATAGCAAGATATTGATAAATGAATTATTTTATTTTATTTAGAGACCACTGATTATGCTTGATGTGAACAGGAAAATATTTGGTTCACAACAAGCTACACGCCCTTTGCAAAATAAAGGTAACATTTTTTCTTATCTACATGACAAACATAATAAAAAAGTGCCATAGTACACAGATACAACAGTGGACCTAAGGAAAGTTGTGCTATTAATTTTATTAATTACGAGTTATTTTTATCTCGGAAGACGAATCTCACTAATGACTATTCACGTTGTAACGACAACTGTACATATAATAAATTTTTTTCCTTCGTGAATTTAGATAAATTAATGTAAGTAATGTTTTGAACTTTTTTTTCGGTTCGTATCGTTATGTTAAAGAGACTGTGAGTAACTTTTGAAATGAATATTATTATTTATGTTAGATTTCAAATAATGTGGTAATCAAAAGGAAGTGTATTTAATGTTAAAACTATTGTAAGATGTGAAAATTGTAATTTATACACTTGGTCCATACGTAGGTAATGCATTAGGATATGTGTAGTAGAAAACCTGTGGTGAATACCCTACCTGTAGGGGAGCGGGAATAGGTGGAGGCAGGCGAGGCGGGAAAACGCACACTGGCGCGGTTCGGCACAACGGGCACAGTATTACAGTCGGAGGCGAGCAACAGTCGGAAGTGCACGTACTGTACCGAGGAGGCTACCCAGGAAAAGTGGATTCCATTGAGCCTCGGATGAACCGATTCCGACGACTACTTGGCATGGCTATATTCTGAGGCACAAAGTTGGAAAGATAACGACGCTAAGAAGAAGGAAAGTGCCGCTGCAGTGAGAGCCTTAGCCGTGCTTGCATGTGTGCCGTGCTGCCCGCTATCTCGCTGCCCGCCATCCGCCGCACCGACTTGCACAGGTCAAACTTTTATTTCATCTTTAGAAGTGTATCTGTGTGGACCAGTGTCGAAAATGTTTCTAACTGTTCAATAATAACGTGACTTTTACCAGAATTGCTTCAGCCATGACTTATCCTGATCACTGACCTAGACAGGATCCTTACCTCGTATTGTGCAACCCGAGTATCCTGAACTGAAAGTTTAATGTTAGTGTTAACGAAAATTATCAGCAGATTAATCTATGCTATAAAGAACTTTAAAGTCCTGTGTGTTATTGCAAATGTTGGTAAAGAACAAAAGCATGACTAAATTGGAAGAGAGTTTTTTGAATTGAGTTAGCGATGTTATTTAATTAATTTGAGACAGAAATAATGACAGTTAAATTATTCAGAAGTAAGACAAAAGAGTAGTTATCCATAGATTGCTAAATTTGAGTGTAAATTTGCGTTCAGTACTTAATAGTTTCAGTATAACGACCATAACAGTTTCAGGTGTCCCCCCCCCCCCTTCCTTCTCTTGTCCATTCTTTCAAACCTTGAAATGTGTTGATCAGATTTGACCGGTAAAGCTAAGTCTATATTAATCCTATTGTGTATTAATGTTTTTGCATCATTAATAGTGATATTGTGTGTGTACTTTCAAGATTGTCGATGCTAGGGCAATCTATGCCCGATTTCAGTCTGCTCAACAGACAAAATGCAGTTCGTAGTAATCATTGCTGTGTGGTGTTGTGTAAATTTAGCTCGTCCAAATTAGTACAAAAAGAGAAAACTTTAGTTCAGTGGATCTTTCTGGTTCCAAACTTTGCCATATAACGCATCATTACTACGTGTTACTACGCTTGTACATGCACCCACTTGTACAAGGAAAAACTCACTCATTGCCTAAGTAGGCTGGCGACCGAATTATTAATTATAGGTAGCATCTACTGTGTGTACTTCTTGTCCATGCGAAAGAGTGATTATACTTTGCTTTTGCTTGATACATCACTGTAGTTATTGACTGAGTACAAGTCCGATCTTGCTTCTATTAGGTACACGCGGTCAACTTATGTACTAAAATCCTTGTTTATAAAGTGAAGCCCGTGAACTTATTACAGTACAGGCTTTATAGAGATAACGTACGTCCGGGCAGGGCGGTAGCGTTACAAGTGGCTTCCCGGTGACAGGACATCCAGTTGTTGTCAGTTACAAATTAATGTAAAGATCGAACAGTGGATGTTCAGTGGCACGAATTGCAATAAAAGTCAGTAAAATAAACTGCAGTGTGAGTCAAGTATAATATTGTGGTGTAGTTGGCATTTAGTATGGACAGAAACGTAGACGGGGTAGGTGCGCCGAGCGAAATGGAGAATGCGGCTGGCAGTAGCCGGAGTTTACGCGGCCAGATAACAGATGGCGTTAGCGGAAGACAATTGGCGTACATACAATACCACGAACAGGTCAATGAACAGATTGAAAGGTTGAGATCGCCTCGGACACAGCAAGGAATAAAACAGGAAGTGGAAGGTGACTTTGTAGATGATAGTGGTTATGTGAATGAATCCACTGACATGTTTGATTCTCCACAGATAAAGGAAGAACTGAAAGAAACTTTTGAAGTAGGATCGGAATACACCGATTCCGTAGAACAAAACAATGTGAAAATTTTAAGCATAAACGATTTATTTGAACAATTAACCAAACAAATTTCAGGACAGAGTGAGTAGATCAAAACACAGAATGATCAGCTTCAAACGCATGTTGATCAGCAGCTCAAAACACAGAATGATCAGCTTCAAACACATGTTGATCAGCTTAAAACACATGTTGATCAGCAGCTCAAAATACAGGTGGATCAAATTAAAGCACAGGTCGAAGGACAGGGAATTAAAATTAGTAAACAAATAGAACAGGTAGAACAAAAAGTGGGTAATTTAAGTTCTGTGGTAAATACACTGAAACTTGAAATTGTTTCCATTAACAAAAATATGGATACTATGCAGGAGGAAATTGGAAACATTAATAGTAGATTCGATGTTGAAATTCTCAACATCCAAGAGAAAGTAGAACCTCTGGTTGAAACTAAGGTAGACGAAAAAGTTTTCGATCTCAAAACTGAGATCGTAAACGAATGTCAACATGGGATATCACAATTGAAAAGGGTAGTTTTAGACACTGAAAGGGATTTAAGTAAAAAAGTATCCGGATGTGTTCAAAATTGTGAACAAAATACTACGAAAATTCAAGGCAGAATTTTCGATCTGGAGAGCAAAATTAAAGATAGGCCTGGTGTTGTCTGTAATGGCACACCAATTACGAAGCTGTTAGAAGGCGAGGAACGCTTCGATCCAGCCAAGAAACATAACGGGTGGCATCCGTTAGCTTTTATCAAAAATTGCGAGAGAGTATTTCCTGAGCACTTGTCCGATCAGGAAAAGATAAATGTAGTAATTAGCGCCTTAGCGGGTGATGCTAAGCGCTGGGGAATAAATTTAAATACCGAACGAATGACGTTCGAAGAATTTAGGCAGAAATTTACGGAAGAATATTGGTCTGAACAAAAGCAGGACCATTTATGGCGGGAGTTCATCATGGCCAAACAGCATGATGACAGGGGCAGGAATTCTTTGAAAGATTTCTGCGAGCATTGGTACCGGAAATTGACGCATTTAAGAGGCCGAAGATCAGATTCAGAAATTATCTGGGAGTTATATAAAAAGCTTCCAGAAGATTCAAAGAGGTATGTAGGAAGCAATCATCGCAGCTTCCAAGCATTTCTCGAAAGAGTCGAAGACGAAGATCATTGGCGCGAAAGTCGTGCCAATTATCAAAATTTTGGTAACCGTAGTAACCGACACAATGACGAACGAAATGACGGCGATGGATTTCGCGTCAATGTAATACAGAGAGGAAGAGGCAGAGGAAGAGGCAGAGGAAATTATCCAGGTCGCGGTCGAGAGTATACCGCGCAAAATAATAACGACGCAGGAAACTAATTACCGCGAACGTTGCGGGCCAAACGGAAGCGGACAACACATACAGGCCCCGATTTAAGAAAAGACATCGGACCGACCGTAATGTAATGAGACAGGATAGGGACAGTCATGGAACGCCGCGACGTGTTGTGGCGAAACAAGCGTCAGGTGCGAGCCAGAATGAGTCATCTCTGCAGCACAGAGCGCTACATGTTAACAGGCGAGTGGAGCATCAGAGGGCAACGGCCCAGCCTAGCAGAACATCTGTTCGGAAAGAAGCCGCTAGCAATAAGGCAGCAGTAGGTACGAACGTAGCCGTAAGAGCTAAGGAAAGTTTTACGAGTGATAATTCCGTGGCAAAGGAAACAATAAATGAAACTGTGAATACACAAAGAGGTGCGGTTAGCAGTGTTTGCAATGAGATAAAAGGCGAGGATGAATTAGCAAAAGTAACTGATTGGCGTGTGCAGATCGATGATCTGTATAAGGGCCTAAAGCAATGTGACTGGGAGGACTTTAAAAGGGAGTATGAGGCGAAGAAATTAGTTGGTGGAAAGAGAGATAGTAGGGACGTCCATAAAGTGACGTGGCCCAAATTTGAAGAGGGGAGAATAAATAGCGCCGCGAAAAGTACGCGTGCTGCCAATAGGAGGAAGGTTAATGATAGGAAGGATTTGGAGGATGAAATCCTCAGCATTGACGAAGAAATAACTTCTGCTAACAGTCCGCCAATAGTACAAGCTGCTACCGAGAGGCACTGTGGAGAAGGGGTAGATGATGACCTGAAAGTAATTAAAGTCCACGAGGATTACACTAAATATGAAGTCGCAGTAGATGTAAATAAAGCTGATGATGAGGCCGTTTTACCAAAAGAGGAGATTGAATTAAAATCCAAGCCTGACGACAATACAGAGGAAGAATTTAGTGCCTGTCTCAGAAAAGCTTTTATGTTAGAACCTGAAAGCGATCTGGAATGGTCGGATTCCGACGATAGTTCGGATGATGAAAGATACACAAATACAGACGAAAATGAATGTACTAACTCTCCCTATTGTGCAAAAGTAGCGTACTTAAGTGAATCTGATGTTGAGGAAGAGAGTAGTGGTGATTCTAGTGAAGATGAATTTTCAGGTGTAAAGGAAAATGAATATACTTTTACTGAAAGAGGGTATGAGAAAATCAGTGAAAATAAAGGGGATGCAGTTAATTGGGATATTGTAACTAATGATGACGAAGTTTCAAAACAAAACCCAGATGTTGAGACTGAACAAAGAAAGAAAGAGCCACCGGACGAGTCAGTGTTTATTTTGCAAAGAGTTCAAGTAAGCAAAGACTTTGGACTCCAGAAACCGAAAAATCCGCCAGATATGAATGGTTCACAGGTCAGGAACGTATCTTGGGACGATGTCACAGTCGACCAAGGTGCGTTGCGGAAAAAAGAGGAAGGGGCATGATTTAGAGCCTGGGGCAGGTTTATATCGGATTTTGAGAATGTCATGAAAACATTACATCATGAAACTACAGGATTTCCACCGGAAGAAATTTTGTTAGGCAGAAGTAGTAAAAGTTTAATTGAAGAAAAACCAGAGTTTCCACCTTGTACAAGTTTGGGATGGGATCAAAAGAAAGAATTGGTGATAAAAAGGGCAAAGCAAAAAGCTGAATCTAGATCTAAAAGACACAATAAAAATTTAAAAGTTTCAAAATTTAAAATTGGAGATTATGTTCTTTTAAAAACCAACCAAAAGTCTAGTGAACTAAACCAGGAAATTTCAAAATTTAAATATATTTATAATGGACCATATATAATACAGAATATTCCACATGACAATGCTTACTACCTGATCTACCCAAAATCCAAAAGACCTTTAGGTGTAAGAAATATTGTGGACCTGAAACTGTATGTTCCTAGGAACGAGTAAATGTGCTGTATCTTATGCTGAACCCAAGTTATTCTAAATGTATCTAATCTTTGTAAATGTCTGTATACCCTTGAAAGTGTGCTAATGTGGTTATGTAAGTTTCAGATTACCAATTGTACTGTAACTGTAAAAATGTATGGAGAAAAGGACTGAAAAGAAAGGATAAATGCTATCAGCCAGATAAAAGATGGGACTGTCAAAAATGAAAATGGGCAGTGTATGAACAATAATATGAAGGACTGCCAAATACCAATGAGGGCAGATATATAGGCGATGGAAAATTGTAAATGTGATCCAGGAGATGTGACAATATAAAGTGAAAAGGACTGCCCAAATCCGCATAATAGGCCGCAAATATGTGTAGTTAGTTTTCTGAATATATGTGTGTGTGTTTTGTTTAGTAAGTAAGAAAATGGACTGCTATTCAAAGCAAGCAGCGACAAATTATCTTATAGTGTATACAAAATATGCAATTGTTTTTGTAGTTAAATGTTTGTATTTCAGAATTTTAAATTATTTCTTTGAGAAATTTAGAAAAAATGATTAAATTGCTATTTTAGTGATGTTATGATGGGAAGTTGGACTGTGCAAAAGGCACTTGAGTAAATGACAAGTAATTATTCTTGATGTGTTAAAAAAGTGTGAACCTACATACAGTGAGTAAAAGGAAATATGTAGTGTAAATCTTTTTGGACAATTAAGTAAAGATTCGGAACCACTGTATAATTGTAAGATTTAGTGTTCCCATAAAATTTGGACTTAAGATAACTTTCTGGAAACAGGGGCATGTGTAACGACAACTGTACATATAATAATTTTTTTTCTTTATGAATTTAGATAAATTAATGTAAGTAATGTTTTGAACTTTTTTTTCGGTTCGTATCGTTATGTTAAAGAGACTGTGAGTAACTTTTGAAATGAATATTATTATTTATGTTAGATTTCAAATAATGTGGTAATCAAAAGGAAGTGTATTTAATGTTAAAACTATTGTAAGATGTGAAAATTGTAATTTATACACTTGGTCCATACGTAGGTAATGCATTAGGATATGTGTAGTAGAAAACCTGTGGTGAATACCCTACCTGTAGGGGAGCGGGAATAGGTGGAGGCAGGCGAGGCGGGAAAACGCACACTGGCGCGGTTCGGCACAACGGGCACAGTATTACAGTCGGAGGCGAGCAACAGTCGGAAGTGCACGTACTGTACCGAGGAGGCTACCCAGGAAAAGTGGATTCCATTGAGCCTCGGATGAACCGATTCCGACGACTACTTGGCATGGCTATAGTCTGAGGCACAAAGTTGGAAAGATAACGACGCTAAGAAGAAGGAAAGTGCCGCTGCAGTGAGAGCCTTAGCCGTGCTTGCATGTGTGCCGTGCTGCCCGCTATCTCGCTGCCCGCCATCCGCCGCACCGACTTGCACAGGTCAAACTTTTATTTCATCTTTAGAAGTGTATCTGTGTGGACCAGTGTCGAAAATGTTTCTAACTGTTCAATAATAACGTGACTTTTACCAGAATTGCTTCAGCCATGACTTATCCTGATCACTGACCTAGACAGGATCCTTACCTCGTATTGTGCAACCCGAGTATCCTGAACTGAAAGTTTAATGTTAGTGTTAACGAAAATTATCAGCAGATTAATCTATGCTATAAAGAACTTTAAAGTGCTGTGTGTTATTGCAAATGTTGGTAAAGAACAAAAGCGTGACTAAATTGGAAGAGAGTTTTTTGAATTGAGTTAGCGATGTTATTTAATTAATTTGAGACAGAAATAATGACAGTTAAATTATTCAGAAGTAAGACAAAAGAGTAGTTATCCATAGATTGCTAAATTTGAGTGTAAATTTGCGTTCAGTACTTAATAGTTTCAGTATAACGACCATAACAGTTTCAGGGCCCCCCCCCCCCCCTTCTCTTGTCCATTCTTTCAAACCTTGAAATGTGTTGATCAGATTTGACCAGTAAAGCTAAGTCTATATTAATTCTATTGTGTATTAATGTTTTTCCATCATTAACAATGATATTATGTGTGTACTTTCAAGATTGTCGATGCTAGGGCAATCTATGCCCGATTTCAGTCTGCTCAACAGACAAAATGCAGTTCGTAGTAATCATTGCTGTGTGGTGTTGTGTAAATTTAGCTCGTCCAAATTAGTACAAAAAGAGAAAACTTTAGTTCAGTGGATCTTTCTGGTTCCAAACTTTGCCATATAACGCATCATTACTACGTGTTACTACGCTTGTACATGCACCCACTTGTACAAGGAAAACTCACTCATTGCCTAAGTAGGCTGGCGACCGAATTATTAATTATAGGTAGCATCTACTGTGTGTACTTCTTGTCCATGCGAAAGAGTGATTATACTTTGCTTTTGCTTGATACATCACTGTAGTTATTGACTGAGTACAAGTCCGATCTTGCTTCTATTAGGTACACGCGGTCAACTTATGTACTAAAATCCTTGTTTATAAAGTGAAGCCCGTGAACGTATTACAGTACAGGCTTTATAGAGACAACGTACGTCCGAGCAGGGCGGTAGCGTTACAACGTGATACAAAATGGTTCACTAAAAGCGCAAAAATTGCAACCGAACAAACCAGAACTATTTAGCTGCTAAGATTAATCAAAAAATAGCTTTAAAATACCTGAACAACAAACAATAAAAGTATACTAATAATAAATATCCAGTTTAGGATGAAATCACACTCCAAAGATAATTAAGAATTAAAGAAGAAGCAGACAAGTCAAAATGTTACAAGATGTAAAAGATTATAAAGGATGGGAACTGATAATATAAATGAATGACAACAAAAATACAATGTGAGTCAGCACTCTCTGATGGCTTCTGAATTTATAGAACACAATGACATTTTAAGGTAAAGCAATTTATTTTATTTCAAAAGATATACAAAGAATAACTGTCTCATCTTGTATGTTGATTTTGACAGTAACTGCCAGCCACTGTCGCCGAGCGTTTCTAGGCGCTTTAGTCTGGAACTGCACTGTTGCTCTAGTAGTAGGTTCGAATCCTGCCTTGGGCATGGATATGTGTGATGTCCTTAGGTCAAGTTTAACTATTTCTAAGCCTAGGGGACTGATGACCTCAGTTGTTAAATCCCATAGTGCTTACAGCCATTTTTTTACGGTAACTGATTACTTCTGAAAGACAATGCCCTTTAAGTATAAGCCCTCTTTTTCAGGACACTCACAGACCCTCTGCGCGAAGTTTGTCACCACTCTCTCTAACATGTCATGCGGTGCAGCATGAATCTCTCGCTCAAAGTTATCCCTTAACTGAAGCACAATAAGTGACGTGCTGATGTTTATTTTTGTTCTTGAGGAAGCCTCACAAGAAAAAGCCACAAGGAGTAAGGTCTAATGCCAGGGCTGCGAGTCAAGAACTCCCCGGTTCCAGAATGAGATATTCACTATGCAGTGGAGTGTGCGCTGATATGAAACTTACCTGGCAGATTAAAACTGTGTGCCCGACCAGGACTCGAACTCGGGACCTCTGCCTTTCGCGGGCAAGTGCTCTGCCATCTGAGCTACCGAAGCACGACTCACGCCCGGTACTCACAGCTTTACTTCTGCCAGTATCTCGTCTCCTACCTTCCAAACTTTACAGAAGCTCTCCTGCGAACCTTGCAGAACTAGCACTCCTGAAAGAAAGGACATAGCAGAGAAATGGCTTAGCCACAGCCTGGGGGATGTTTCCAGAATGAGATTTTCACTCTGCAGTGGAGTGTGCGCTGATATGAAACTTCCTGGCACCTTAAAACTGTGTGGCCGACCGAGACTCGAACTCGGCACCTTTGCCTTTCGCGGGCAAGTGCTCTACCATCTGAGCTACCGAAGCACGACTCACGCCCGGTACTCACAGCTTTACTTCTGCCAGTATCTCGTCTCCTACCTTCCAAACTTTACAGAAGCCCTCCTGCGAACCTTGCAGAACTAGCACTCCTGAAAGGAAGGATATTGCGGAGACATGGCTTAGCCACAGCCTGGGGGATGTTTCCAGAATGAGATTTTCACTCTGCAGCGGAGTGTGCGCTGATATGAAACTTCCTGGCAGATTAAAACTGTGTGCCCGACCGAGACTCGAACTCGGGACCTTTGTCTTTCGCGGGCAAGTGCTCTACCATCTGAGCTACCGAAGCACGACCCACGCCCGGTAGTCACAGCTTTACTTCTTCCAGTATCTCGTCTCCTACCTTCCAAACTTAACAGAAGCTCTCCTGCGAACCTTGCACAACTAGCACTCCTGAAAGAAAGTATATAGCAGAGAAATGGCTTAGCCACAGCCTGGGGGATGTTTCCAGAATGAGATTTTCACTCTGCAGTGGAGTGTGCGCTGATATGAAACTTCCTGGCAGATTAAAACTGTGTGCCCGATCGAGACTCGAACTCGGGATCTTTGTCTTTCCCGGGCAAGTGCTCTACCATCTGAGCTACCGAAGCACGACTCACGCCCGGTACTCACAGATTTACTTCTGCCAGTATCTCGTCTCCTACCTTCCAAACTTAACAGAGGCTCACCTGCGAACCTTGCACAACTAGCACTCCTGAAAGAAAGGATATGGCAGAGAAATGGCTTAGCCACAGCCTGGGGGATGTTTCTAGAATGAGATTTTTACTCTGCAGTGGAGTGTGCGCTGACATGAAACTTCCTGGCAGATTAAAACTGTGTGGCCGACCGAGACTCGAACTCGGCATCTTTGCCTTTCGCGGGCAAGTGCTCTACCATCTGAGCTACCGAAGCACGACTCACTCCCGGTACTCAAAGCTTTACTTCTGCCAGTATCTCGTCTCCAACCTTCCAAACTTTACAGAAGCCCTCCTGCGAAACTTGCAGAACTAGCACTCCTGAAAGGAAGGATATAGCGAAGACATGGCTTAGCCACAGCCTGGCGGATGTTCCCAGAATGAGATTTTCATTCTGCAGCGGAGTGTGCGCTGATATGAAACTTCCTGGCAGATTAAAACTGTGTGCCCGACCGAGACTCGAACTCGGGACCTTTGCCTTTCGCGGGCAAGTGCTCTACCATCTGAGCTACCGAAGCACGACTCACGCCCGGTACTCACAGCCATGTCTCCGCTATATCCTTTCTTTCAGGAGTGCTAGTTTTGCAAGGTTCGCAGGAGTGCTTATGTAAAGTTTGGAAGGTAGGAGACGAGATACTGGCAGAAGTAAAGCTGTGAGTACCGGGCGTGAGTCGTGCTTCGTTAGCTCAGATGGTAGAGCACTTGCCCGCGAAAGGCAAAGGTCCCGAGTTCGAGTCTTGGTCGGGCACACAGTTTTAATCTGCCAGAAAGTTTCAACTCCCCGGTTAGTTACCACTTTTCCCAGAAACAATTTCCTCTCTTCAAATACGCACAGATTGGAAATACGAGCTTTCGCATCGTCTTGCTGAAACCAAACATTTCCACGATTTCTGCCAAGGCGACGACGTTCTGTGACGAGAAATTCACGCAACATGATCAAACAACGCTCAGAGTTCACAGTTACATCTCTCCCATTTTCTTGGAAGAAATAAGGCTCTATGACGCCAAATTTACCTAACCCAGCCCACACTGCAACCCTGTCAAAATGTAGTGGTCACTGGCGTAGATGCTGAGTGTTACTTGGAGACTAAGAACGACAGTTCTGTTTATTAACACTACCGTTTAGGTAAATATGAGCCTTGTCTGTCATTAAAATCTCAATTCCAGATTGCTTCCTCAGCACCTCTTTCATTGTTTCAGCAAAGCTTCTCTTTCTCACAAAATATTGAGGCTTCACATCCTGAACAATATCAGTTTTGTAGTGATGAAAATTTAGATGGTGTAAAATGAGTCGAGCTGATCAAGTTGATAACCCAAGAGACTGTGTGTGTCGGCTTACCGATCATTTGGGAATCTTTTGAATTGCAAGACACACAGCTTGCATGTTTTCAGGTGAAATGGAGGTCTTTGCACAACCTCTCAGTTTTTTCTTCAATGCAGAACCAGTCTCATTAGTTCTTAACCGATATCAGAATGGTATTGTGGATTAGAATTGCACCATTAACTGGAAAGCTGAATTGGAGACGGAACCTCCTTTGCATGGTGGTCACATTTCTTTACATGCTTAAAGAACGTCTCTACGACGAATGCGCTATGTTTCACTGTGTTGCACAGCCCACCTGTCCATTGTAAATAAACTGTTGCTCCAGGGGAAAACAATGAGCCAAAGCCCAGCCCTCCTCTGTGCTGACCCATCTGATACTAGTCAGATAACGCTGACTCACCCTGTATAAGGGTAGGGATAAAAGAAGAGATTAGAACATGATTATTTCACTAATTAACTACGAGAACTATTCTTGTAATCGTCATGGAGAGTGGTATATTTTGTTGTACTGACAACATTGGTCTCAGTATAACAGCTGTTGAATAAGCCATCCATCAGTAGTCGACAGTGTGTACATATGAGATTGAATAATCTGGCCTTTTGCTGGTCTTATTTTTTTACACCGTCTGTTTCAGATTGGGAAAAGTAAAGTTTTCGGGCTAAACCAATAGTCTAAGATTGCTGTTCAGTTACTGAAAATTTGAAGGTATCACCATTCACTTTTAGGTTTATTAGGAAGTATCGAAGATGTCGAATATTTCTAAGAAGCAAGTTCAAGCATTTCATTTTCTACCAGTATCATGTCAGCCATTACGAATGTATCCATGAACCTTCTGATTCTCCTGTTTCATGATTTTAAATTATCCTTTCGTATACCATTCTGTGGAAAAATTTCGGTCAGACATTGTTGTACGTGAAATATGTAAGTCAAAAGCATTTGTGAATATTGGATGAATTCGAAAACACTCTAAATATAATTGTTCAGAGAGCTGTTGATACCAACTGTTCTACCTCCGTCTAGTTATTTCCTAATTATATTTATAAGTTAAAGCAATAGTGTTGATAATAGTAACCGTGTATGTATAGGTAGAAGTCTCTTATACTGATGCATTACATATGACGTAATTTTCGAAATCTAACAACAACACAAGTGCGGTTGCTAAGGAAGTAACGTTTGACATTAACTGGAGACCTTTGTTCCTGACCAAGCACATTTACAATGTGGAAACGTTTCTAAGTATAAATGAATGCTTGATATATTATTACTACTATTTCATGTTAGTAAGAATTAATCATAATGTCTCATCTGTATAATAAAGCAGTACGTTAATTTGGCTGGTTGATTGGTTGAGGAAAGGGGACCAGACATAGAGTTCATCAGTCACATCGGATTAAGGAAGGACGGAGAAAGAAGTCGATCGTGCCCTTGCAAAGGAACCATCCCAGCATTTGGATGAAGTGATTTATAGAAATCATGGAAAACCTAAATCAGGGTGGTCAGACGCGGGTTTCAACCGTTGCCCTCTCGAATCCGAGTCCATTGCGCCAATCACTGCACCACATCGCTCGGTGTACAATGAGTACGCAAAAGGGAATACCGACGTGTAAAAAATAAAACTGACGTAAAATCAGTATTGTTAAACCGGATGACAAGTGGAAGACTGTAGAAACATACATGACTAGGGATGAAGAAAAATATAACCCATACGAAAAGAGAAGAAGACGTATGAACATCAATAAGTCGGAAAGCACATCAGTACTCACCAAAGAAGGAATATCTGAAAAGTGTAAGAAATTTAAGGACATTACTATAGAAAGAGAAGAGGAAGTAAGTGAAACTGTGATGGGAGATGAGACATAGTAAGAAGAATTTGACAGAGCCATGAAAGAGGTTCAGGGAAACAAGCTTCATGGGACAGACAACATTACGTTAGATTACTGAGATATTTCCGAGAGTCAGCAATGACAAAACATTTGCGAGGTGTATGAGACAGGGAAAACACTCTCAGATTTTTAGGAAGAATGTAATAACACCATTTGTGAAGAAGGCAGGTGTTGACAGGTGTGAATACTAGCGATCACCACTTTAATAGTTCACGGTTGCAAAATACTGACACGAATCATGTGTAGAACAACGGAAAAACTGGTAGAAACCGATCAATTTTGGTGTCACAGAAGTGCAGGAACACGTGAGGTAATACTGACCTCATATCTCATCCCAGAAGACAGGGTGTAGAAAGGTAAACCAAAATTTACAGTATTTGTAAATTTTGAGATTAGTTTTCACTGTTTTGACAGGACGATGCTGTTTGAAATGTTGAAGATAACAGGGATGAAATACAGGAAGCGAAAGGACATTTACCAATTTACGGAAACTAGACTGCAGTTGTAGTAGTTGATGGACATGAAAGAGAAGCAGTAGTAGAGAAGGGGACGAAACAGGGCTGCACCTATCCCCAATATTACTCAGTCTGTACATTCAGTAGGCAGTAAACGAACCCAAGGAGGAAATTCGTGAGGCAACTGAAGTTCAGGGACAAGACGAAGGAAAATGAGTTTTTGCAAAAACAGACATAATGTCTTATGGGATAACAGCAATCAGTGATTTTATAATGTTACTTTAAATCCGTCTTGATTGCAAATTTTTTTTATTATTATTATTCATATACTCATATGAAGATCCACAATAATACGATAACGTTAATGTCATGTTGTAGAATTAAAGCAGGCAATGCTGAGGGGATTAGATTAGGAAATGATATACTATTACAAGTAGCTGAGTTTTGCTACTTGTGCAATAAAATAGCTCAGGCTGGCCATAGTTGAGAGGGTGTAAATTTCTGACTGCAAGAGGTAGAAAAGCATTTCTGAAAAAAAAGAATTGTGTTAGCAGGTCTGTTCTGAAGCTATTTATCTGGAGTGTACCTTGTACAGAAGTGAGACATGTACGATAAACAGTCAGGCAAGATGAGAACAGAAGCTATTGAAGTGTGATGCAGTAGAAGAATGCTGAAGATTAGATGGGCAGATCGATTAAGTAATAGGCTGCTACTCATTCGAAATGGGGAACCGAAGGTAGCGTAACTACCGGCAAGGTCTCCCATGTCGGGCAGGCCTCTTGCCGAGGAGTCATACAAAGGGTGTCTCACAATTTCCCATCTTTCCCTTTAACTACTCCTGAGTTTTCCTTACTTCAGATGACAACAAAACCCTGGGGGCTCCCATCTTGAGAGTATATGGGTAATAATAACATGGGCCCTTAGCTAAGTCTGACATTTGTTCCACTTACATGCGTCTGGGTTCTGTAGTATGCTTTCCTAAGAGCCTGTCTTGACTAACTCTTAGTTTTTCAATCCAGACTGTATCGGGTGTCGTGACCCGATGGTGTTTTTTGCCGCCGCGCGGAATTATCCGAGCGGTCTTGGAACTGTGCGGCTGGTCCCGGCGGAGGTTAGAGTCCTCCGTCGGGCATGGTGTGTGTTTGTCCTTAGGATGATTTAGGTTAAGTAGTGTGTAAGCTTAGGGACTGATGACCTTAACAGTTAAGTCCCATAAGATTTCACACACATTTGAACATTTTTCTGTTTTTTGCTTTCTTCTTTTCCTACTCCAAACGAAAAGATACGTTCGACAGCTGAGTGAAAGCAACTGCTCTAGCGGAAGAAACTTCAATTAAAAGTCTTGCAAGAGTGGAGGCAGTAAGGTGACAGCCCCACCATTAGACTGTTCTTGACGGGGCCTGTAACTCTATGAAGCAGAATTTTCTTAAGAAAAAGCTTTATAAAACTGAAGCCAGATCGACAAAAAGCAGGACGGTTAGGCAAAATAAAAGATTAAGACTTTGGAATATGGGAAAAACTGCTCGTGGCACCATGTAATGTTAGTGGTCTAGTTAATAACGAAATAGAACGTAATAAAGAACTAGAGGAAAGAAAATCTAATACATTGGTTCGAACCGAAGACAAAAAGAAACTCAAAGGAATTCAGTGTATAGGAGACTGCATGTAGATTTCTAGTGGATTTGGTAAACAACAAAGAGCAGTTAGTACAGCTGTAGTAAGTATTGATAATAAGTAGGCTAAAAAGATCTTGCAAATGAGAAGATGCTTTTAGATTTATAATGTTTAGAGGTCACTTGGCAGTAATAGGAGTATGAACCCCTGGAGAAGGCTGAAAGGAAGGTAGGGGGAAGATCTATGAAGAACTAAATAGAGAAATAAACAAAAGTTAACAGAGATTGCCCTAGATTAACAGGAGATTTGGAATCCCGAGTGGGTACATACCGATTAAATATGTTGTAGATAAATTTGGTTACGGTATTTTGGACGACAATGGAGAGAAGCCGCGACGGTTTGCAGTATTTAAGAATCTAAGAATTAGAAATACAATGTCGGGAAAAAATCGCATCACCAAGAATGAGGTGTGCGACATAAACGAAAGTTATAGGAGTGATAATTTATCTGAAAGATGTATAATTCACGGCAGTTGGATAAGAGTGGCGCTAGTAGTGCACTATGAGGATGGTTTAAGTACACGCTGTAGAAGTTGTGAAAGTTAGTTGTCTTTGAGATTGGACGCGGCGAGTTGATGTTAGTCAAGAATGCCTTTCAGGCAGCAAAGACGACATTATCAGCACCTCACTGAGTTCTAACAAGGTTATGTAATAAGGCTACGAGAGGCTGGATGTTCTTTCCGCGACACTGCAGATAGGAGTGTAGCAACTGTACATGATTGTTGGCAGCGGTGGTCACGGGAATGTACGGTCGCAAGAAGATCAGGCACAGGGAGGCAAGTGGCACGACCGAGACTGAAGACCATCGTGTCCAGCTATGGCTCTGGCGCATCATACTGCATCTGCAGTAGCAATCTGAGCAGCAGTTGGCTCCGCAGTGAAACAACGAACTGTTAAAAACGGTTACTTCAAGATCAGCTCAGAGCCACATGCCTTGTAGCGTGCATTCCACTGACATCAAACCAACGCCATTTGCGACTTCAATGGGGTCAAGCGAGTGCTCATTGGAGGGCAAGGTGGACGTCTGTTGTATTTTCTGACGAAAGCTGGTTCTGCTTCGGTGCCAGTGACGGTCGTGTTTTGGTTAGAAGGAGGCTAGTTGAAATGCCTGCAAATAACAAGTCTCCTTGGAAGACGTGCTGGACCTACTCTTGGGGTTATGGCTGAGGGGTGCAGGAACATTATGGTGACTATCCCTCGCACAATGGCTGCAAATAGGTACGCCAATCCAGTTACTCGATCTCCTGTGCTGTCATTCATGATCAGCATTTCAGAGGGTGTTTACCAACAGGATGATGCTCGCCACACACCGCTGTTGTAACCCGACATGTTCTACAGAGTTTGGACATATTGCCTTGGCATGCTCGACCATCAGATCTGTCTCCAATCGAGCACATGCGGGGCACCATCAAACGACAACTCCAGCCACATCCAAAACAGCAACAACCATTTCTGTATTAGCAGACCAAGTGCCATGGGCATGGAACTCCTTCCCACAAACTGACAACCGGCACCTGTACAACGGAATGAATGCACGTCTGCATGCATGCATTCACCATTCTGGCTGTTACACCGGTTCTTAATGTATCGGCATTTCACATTTTCAAAGTCTTATCTCATGGTTCCATTAACCTATGATCTTGCAATGTAAAACACTTAAATGTGTTACCCAGAAAAATCTACTCCCGAAATTTCATTATTCTATATAAGTTATTTTTGACTTGTGCGATCTTTTCTGTTAGCGTACTATCTGTGAAAGAAAAAAGACATCCATAAACTTACTTGGTATGGAAGGCGAGATAAATCCCTAATGACTATGCCCTTGTTGTTGTTGTTGTGGTCTTCAGTCCTGAGACTGATTTGATTCAGCTCTCCATGCTACTCTATCCTGTGCAAGCTTCTTCATCTCCCAGTACGTACTGCAGCCTACATCCTTCTGAATCTGCTTAGTGTATTCATCTCTTGGTCTCCCTCTACGATTTTTACCCTCCACGCTGCCCTCCAATACTAAATTGGTGATCCCTTGATGCCTCAGAACATGTCCTACCAACCAATCCCTTCTTCAAATTGTGCCACAAATTCCTCTTCTCCCCAATTCTATTCAGTACCTCCTCATTAGTTATGTGATCTATCCATCTAATCTTCAGCATTCTTCTGTAGCACCACATTTCAAAAGCTTTTATTCTCTTCACTTCCATACATGGTTACACTCCATACAAATACTTTCAGAAACGACTTCCTGACACTGAAATCTATACTTGATGTTAACAAATTTCTCTTCTTATGAATAAAAAAAGGTCATCACAAGTACAAGATGTGAGAGTCTTTCGGTGAAGTGATATATCAAGAAATCATTATTTGCTGATATCAAAAATACCTCTCCTATCAAGGTGGAAGAGAATGATATGCGTGAAAGAGCTTTATAGCAATGAAGGTTGTCTGCTTACCTACAAAAACAATAAAGTAGCCAAAATATGAGGGACTGAATCATATAATACAAGCTGTGACAACAGTAGCTAAGAAAATGGTAGGTAAAGAAAGAAAGTACCCTGAGAAAAAAGTGGTTAACGATATGGCATGAAGAAATTGTAAACACAGTAAGAGAAAAGAAAGGAGCTCACCTACAAGCGTTACGACAGCAAACGAATGAAGCAAGAGAGAAAAAACGAAACGAATCGAAAAATACTGTGAGGTAAGCTCACCAAGAGTCTTGGGACAATTTTCTAAGCACCTATGAAGCTGATATACATTGGAGACAAACGATGGCCTATGAAGAGCTTACGTATCTAGACAGTGACGAAAGAGATACAGCAAATATAAATGTATTGAAGAGGAACAGCTGATGTAAAGTTATAGAAATTCGTGGTACACTAACTCCCTGAAAGAAAAGAAGAAAATGATGAACCTACTAATGGAAATATAACTCTTATTATCTTTCAAAAATTATAAATAACACTAAAACTGAGGGACTGGAACATGGAATAAATGCAGGGTTATGGAGAAATGGGATCCAAATACTAAATCAGATATTTCTCAATCTAATTAATATATATTACAATTGATATCAAATTCCAAGATCCAGGTCACATGGCCAAGTTAGTCAGTATATAAAAAGGGGATATAAACATGTATGAAGATTATGGGAGAATAAGTGTTTTGGGTACAGGACATAAAATACATGCAAGAATCTTATGTAAAAGAGTATGAGCCATTGCAGGCGTTTTATTACTAGGAGAACAAAACGGTTTAGAAAGATGCGATTCTGTACAAATGCTACTTTCACAGTTAAACAGATAACAGAAAAAGGAGGGTATATAACCGTGAAGCTCATATCGCTTTCTTTGATCATGCAAACACACTTGACGGAGCAAGTAGGAAAAATTTAAGGGAAACCATGACTCAAAAAGAGTATCTGAATCACCAAATTAAAACACTAAAATGGGCTCGTATGACCTCAGTTGTTTTTTGCGCCCTAAAACAAAACAAACTAACTAACTAAGCACTAAAAGGTATGTATATAAAGATACACGAATGAAAGTAATATATAGCAAAATGGATACATGTGAACCAAGGTATAAGGCAGGGTTGTAGCTTGTCTCCAGTTCTGTTTATACTTTATATAGACGATCTGATTAGAGGGTGAATGTATAAAATTAGCGACGTCATTTCATCGCACCAAATTTTATTCTTAATACGATTATATTTGCTGATGATCAGATTATTATAAGTAAAACTGTAGAAGAGCCGCAAAGAGCAGTCTATGTGTTACAAAAGCTGTGTGAGATTTATAATTTTATAATTTTCACGAATAATACAGAGACAATGGCCTTCAAAGCTAAATATACCGTTGGAACCAAACTTGTAATCAGTCATATTATGTTAGAAGAAGTAACGAGTTTTAATTACTACGGAACGTACATAAATTATGAATGTGAAATAGAGTTTAAAAACAAATTACCAATGTTCCGCCAAATATACGGTGCAGTAAATAGAAGCCTGGAAACTAAATCTAGCAAAGGAAAGCGAATGAATTTCTACAAAGTAATGTCTGCGCCTGCTTTTCACTACGGATTTGAAACATGAACGTTGACAAAAGCTGTTGAAAAGAAAATATAGGCTGCCGAAATGAGATTCATAAGAGCAGTATAAGAGTGTTATCCTTCCATGCAGAACTGCCACTGGAAAACAAAATAAGAACTAAGAACAAATTCTTCTGGCAAAAAAAATTGTACACTATACAAATGATTACAGAATACCAAAGGAGACGATCCGAGGAAGGGTGTTGTTCTATTGGCATAAGGTAAGAAAATATACTGGAAGACCAATGAAACGATGGGCAGAAATGTTTTGCAACTGGAACACGCAGCATTGTCTATTCTAAGGAGGTAGCTTGGTGCTGTTGACTATAGCAGTAGTGAGTAAATGGTGGAGGCTTTTGGTAGTAGATGCATCTACCGTTGTGATTTCATTTGTTTATTATGCTGTCCAAAACAGTATGTCCTCTGTCTTAGTGGCATTTGGCAGTGGATTTCCTTCTATCGTCACTACAGTACTTCCCTGCTTGTCTCTGCTCCACTTATGTATGTACTTCCCTTACCGCATCTCATGCTCGCAATGCGGCCAGGCGGCAGTGATTTCGCGATGGGATGACGTAATATTTTGGCTGATCAGTGTACACTGAGGTGACAAAGCCATGGGATAGCGATACGCACATGTAAAGATAGCGATAGTATAGCATAAACAAGGCACAAAAGGGCAGATTACCGACCTGATTGCGGCAGCACGATTGGAATTAACAGACTCTGAACGCGGAGTGGTAGTTGGATCTAGACGCATAGGACATTCCATTTCGGAAACCGTTAAGGAATTAAATATTCAGAGATACCAAGTGTCAAGAGTGCGCCGAGAATTCCAAATTTCAGGCACTACCATAGACAATGCAATAGCCAACGACCTTTGCTTAACACCTGAGAGTAGCCGGCGTTTGGGTATAGTTGTCAGTGCTGCCAGATAAACAGCATCGCGTGAAATAACCCAGATATCTATGTGGGAAGTACGACGAACGTTTCCGCCAGGACAGTGCGGCAGAATTTGGCGTTTATGGGCTGTGGCAGCAGACTACGGACGCGAGTGCTATTGGTAACAAACAACACCACATCACCTGCAGCGCCTCTCTTGGGCGCGTGACCGTAATGGTTGGACCCTGGATGAATGGAAATCCGTGGCATGGTTAGACCACTACCGATTTCATTTGGTAAGAGCTGACGGTAGCGCTCGAGAATGGGGCAGACCCCACGAATTTATAAATCCAATTTGTGAACATGGTACTGAGCAATCTGGTGGTGGCTCCATAAAATGATGTGGGCTGTATTTGCATGGGATGAACTGTGTCCTCTGGTCCAGCTGAGCTGATTACTAACAGGAAATCGTTATTTTCTGCTACTTGGAGCCGTTCATGGACTTCGTGTTCCCAAAGTAAGTTGGAATTTTTATGGATGACAGTGCCACTCGTATCGCCCGACATGAATAACATCGAACATTTATGGGACATAATCGTGAGGTTAGTTCGTGGTGAAAATGCTGCACCAGCAACGCTTTCATAACTACAGACGGCTGTAGAGGCAGCGTGGCTCAATGTTTCTGCAGGTTTCTTTCAACGACTTACTGATTCCATGGTTGCTGTCCTAAGCAGGGCAAGAGGAGGTCCGAAACGAAATGAGTGTCTATCCCATGACTTTTGTCACCTAAGTGTATGTTATTTACTGACTAGAAATTGGCAAAACTACAGGTGTAACAGACTGTGAACATTTTTCAATATTTATGCCAGGTATTGATTTGGAAGTGCAAATTTTCCAGGAACTTCTATATGTGCTTCCTAAAAACTAGACAATCACAGTGTTTGTTTTGTGAACGGCTTCTTCGTGTGGCGACAGACGGTGCACCGTAGTTAGCTGCGACTCAGCAGGGTATTGTGTATCATGTGGGCACAAACTCAAGATTAAATTTGGGAACGACGTGCCAGGTTGCAGCCAGAAGGAAGCCCTTTGTGTAAAATATTTGGAGCCTGGAATTCCGTGAAGGTCATGTGGCCTTTTATGAATTTTGTCTTAAAGGCTGTCGGTTAACAGAACCAGTATTCAGTGACATACCTCACCATCGCGCGTCACTACGAGTGGCTCTGCGTATTCTTTGTCATTCGAAGGAAATCGCCATGTTCATGAGTATAACAGCACATATTTCTAGGTAACGATGTAACGACTGTGGACATCGTTCAACTTCATCAGAGTTTCGTGGCGAGATTTCAAGTGGTTCAAATGGCTCTGAGGACTATGGGACTTAACTTCTGAGGTCATCAGTCCCCTAGGACTTAGAACTACTTAAACCTAACTAACCTAAGGACATCAAACACACCCATGCCCGAGGTAGGATTCGAACCTGCGACCGTAGTGGTCGCGCAGTTCCAGACTGCAGCGCCTAGAACCGCTCGGCCACCCCGGCCGGCGCAAGATTTCACGACTTCAATAGAATAGATAATGAACTGCAATTATTTAGCACACGGTTTCAGTTGCACTTCATGCTGTATTTTTGGAAATGTAATAGGAAGTTAATAATATACAAATATGCGATCTGTGATAAGGCACAGGTTTACATCAGCATGCTTGTTCGATAGTTATGTAATGTACACATATAAAAAACTCCCAAGCTCCCCATACATGCGGTCGACATCATTTATGTTCGGGTCAACTTCTTGCTGTGAACAACTTTTTTTTCTGTCAGTAAAAGATTAAAAACTGCAGGAAGATGGCAGCTTCACGATTAAGTACATAAGAGCGTTCTGCTTCTCGTGACAGTTCGGAACCTGATGGCAAATACACAAGAAAGTTTCGCGTCACCCCGGGTCCCGGAACTACTGAAGATAGACGATGACTGTGGGTATTTTATCACAGACACAGTACCTTTGACTGTTTACAGATATCACTAAACCCGCCCAAGGATGTAAACAAGCACGCATGAACAGCGCCTATTACACTAAGGGGGTCCGACAGCCGATCAGTTCCAGTCACTCCACCAGGAAGGAGGTACACGGCTCGTGTTGTCTGTAGTTCAGACGGTCAATACCGCGATTCGATCGCCTCTGTGTTGTTACATTGTGCCAGGAAGGGCTCTCAACAAGGGAAGTATTCAATCGTCTCGGAGTGAACCAAAGCGATGTAGTTCGGACATGGAGGACATAACGGAGAGACAGGAACTGTCGATGAGATGACTCGCTCAGGCCGCTACTGCAGTGAATGACCGCTACCTACGGGTTCATGGCTCGGAGGAACCCTGACAGCAACGCCACCATGTTGAACAATGCTTTTCGGTAGCCATAGGTCGTCGTGTTACGACTTAATCTGTGCGCAATAGGCTGCATGATGCGCAACTTCACTCCCGACGTCCATGGCGAGGTCAATCTTTGCAACCACGAACCATGCAGCGCGATACAGATAGGCCCAACAACATGCAGAATGGACCGCACAGGATTGGCGTCAATTTCTCTTCACCGATTAGTGTCGCATATGCCTTCAACCAGACAATTGTCGGAGACGTGTTTGGAGGCATCCCGGTCAGTCTGAACGCCTTAGACACACTGTTCAGCGAGTGCAGCAAGGTGGAGGTTCCCTGCTGTTTTAAGGGGGCATTACGTGGCACACGTACGCCGCTGGTGGTCATAGGAGGCGCCGTAGGAGTGGGACAATCTAGACCAACAGTGCCCTGATGAACTGGTTGATAGTATGCCACGACGAATACAGGCATGCATCGATGCAAGAGGACGTGCTACTGGGTATTATAGGTACCGGTGTGTACAGCAATCCGGACAACCACCTCTGAAATTCTCGCTGTATGGTAGTAAAACATGCAATATGTGGATTTCATGAGCAGTAGAAAGGCGGAAATTATGTTTATGTTGATCTCTTTTCCAATTTTCTGTACAGGTTCCGAAACTCTCGTAACCGGGGTGATGCAAAACCTTTTCTGATGTGTGTATTTCGTTTCTAGTAAGTAAAAAAGTCATATTACACAAACATATTTTTGTAGTTAGTATGACTGTTGTGTTAGTAATGCCCTGTTACAACCACATTATCTTGGCTAATCCACCTAACTTTCCGCTTGCGTCTTGGAAAGAATTTTCATTACGACGAAACCATGGACGTAGACTAACGAGAACCGCTAGCAATAAGGACTGTAGCAAAGTAATAAATAATGTTCGGCCTTAGCTACATCGCTTTACTGTAATCATTTTTAAGGACGCGGGCCGGAAAAAATAAAGAGACCACAGTTTCAAGTTTTCCTTCATTGTAATTGCCCTTTTCCTACGCAATGGTGGATTAGGTCTCTGTAACCCAAAACTGCGACGTAATTCCATTTTACTGCTCCACTGCGCCACGCGTACCTACTCAGAATGGGCACTGC
Source organism: Schistocerca serialis cubense (assembly GCF_023864345.2). NCBI lineage: Eukaryota > Metazoa > Arthropoda > Insecta > Orthoptera > Acrididae > Schistocerca > Schistocerca serialis. The sequence goes on along the minus strand of NC_064641.1, from coordinate 606,571,316 downwards.
AACAACCATGCCTGGATAATTATTCAAGATGTTAGAGCTTAAAGCCACGCTTTGGCTTGTCGTTATAAATAGAAGGCTCCCAACATTCGTGGGTGCATAATTTCGAAAGAAAACATTTACAGGGTTGTATTTCTTATCATTTTTACAGTACTGAAAATCAACTTTGATAGGTGAATGGAGCGACTACACAGACTATTTGTTTCAACTTGACACAACTAAATATATCGAAGATGATGCCTCGTACGAAAAAGATATTCTAGTTTAATAAGTTAATAGTAATGAAGTGGACGTCTGACTGTGCTACTACTGGCCACCCCCCAACCACCGCTCCTGAGTGGGCGGGGTCAACTTTGTATTTTCAGCTGGGAACTCCCCCCTCCTGTTACTGCCTGTTTCGATTCTAAGCCTAAAAATATGCACGGGTTGCCAAACCATTTTTTTCCCTTTGGTGGAAGATACAATAGAAATCGATAGACATCGATTATGCCTGTTTTCCCAATTCGGAACCTACACAATTGATTCAACGTATCATTTACAATGTAAATGTAAAACTTTGAGTTTTAGCAGTTGATACTGATAATCAAACGTTACTTGCGCGCCGTAAAGCTGGTGATGCAGTATAAATAATGTGGTCAGCCATTGAAATTTCTGGCAAATAAACTACAGTATGGTAACGTAGTTTTCTGCCCTATGGGATTTTGACTGTGGAGAGTTCCCAAACCGTCGCGTGCCTCATTTCAATGACAGCCCTCTAACCCCGTCACCAGGGTGCATCAGTTCGGTGAGTGATTCCATCCAGCCGCCCTAACTGCTGTGCTACCCGCTACGCAACAACCGGCGGAATACGAACCAGGACCGTTGTAATAAGGTGAAATGCCGATGACGTGATAGTGACAGGAGCACCTGCCGAGCATATTCACCGGAAACAGACATTCCAACGGTGAGAGGCAAGGGGACTTACTGAACCCATGTACCCCAACAGCGACAGGCAAGAGGACTAACCGAAGTCAAGAGTCCAGACGGGAACAGTAAATTATTAAGTTCACGTCGTCGTTCCCGGATCATGCTAAATGTAGTTTCTAACCAGACACTGAAACAGGTGACCATATTGCACGGTACAATCAAATTTTCAACATTAAAGTAAATTTCGAACATAAATATCAACTGTTAGAACACGAAGGTTTACTTTTAACTGAAAATGAAATGCAAGGTCCAATGCGTCCATTATTAACTTAAAAAATAGGAGCATGGGGTATTTGTCGATTGCAGCACCATCTACACGAATAGGAAATAAGGGCTTGGTAAACTGTGCATATGTGTTTACGTAGTATCAGAATATGCAATAAAATAAAGGGAGGGCAATAACTGACGAGCACTTTCCAGAAACCTTTATCACTGCCTTTCTAATAGCGATACGACACCCTTTCCGGCGTCGTTCCACTTCGTGGAGAAGAAAACGGACACTGCCTACCAACCTAAAACACGAGTTGCAACATAATCGCAGCAAATATCCACAGTGACGCGGAACTGGCTTTTTATGTTCATACAACATGCGAGAAACAATATTTTACACCAGTTTACTAAGTTCGGTCTATGAAGACGATCTTGCAACGTCCAATATGGCTTCCCGATCACCGATGAACAGCATAATATTTCTGAACCTGATTTCCTTTCCTTTTCTCTTTTTTTTTTTTCAAAAAAGAAAAAAGTGCATCCAGGTTTTCGGAAATGTTCTCTCTTACATCGATGTTAATGTGTCGACCAGTTTGCATTTCACATCTTTTAAAATGGCGACTCTGAAATGGTTGGAAAATACCCATCTAATAGTATTACCTCTTACATGGAAGAAAAATCGTTTCAGTCACAAACTTCTTGAAATGTGATAATAGACTCAAGCGACTGTTGAGGAGGGGGGGGGGGCGGGGGGGGGGCAATGCGTCTTGGACGAATGCGCTCTGTGAGACAGCCCTCACGAGGTCTACGTCGTACGCGCAAACGACCATCACCTGCATGAAGGCAGAATCTGCTTTCATTGCTGAAGACCACGGCGCGCCATTCCGTGGATGCTCTGACAGCCCCAATCGAGCCGTACACATCGATTCTATGGCATGAGAGGAAGGCGGGCGAGAGGTGTACGGCCCAGAGTCCCCCTGCTAATAACCGGTTCGCAAAACTTCGTGTTGACACGTCTGAGCTCACTGCCCCCATTATCTATGCTATAATAGCCGTACGATCTGCCACTGATGCCCTTACAATACGAAGACTCTGGCGGGCATCTGTGCTGCGTGGATTTTAAGAACCTCGACTACGGTTGTGAGACTGTTCACAAGATCACTGATACGAGCGTCGTTGCACAGCTGACGCAGCAGGTCCAACGCGTGTGGAATTTCTCCGAAATGACCACTCCGCCACTCGGAGGGCCACAATTTGACCCTTCTCAAACTTGCTCAGTTGGCGGTAGGGAGTATGTGGGCATCTCCGTGGCATGGTTGGCCGCTTGCTTCACATGTCTGCACGATACTGAGACTTGTGGCTCTGGGAGCTACGCGTCTACGCTATCTGTTGGTGAACAACGTTGAAACCTTTGTCAGTACATCTATTATACCTTGAGTGGCATATGCTACCGTGGGAACCAAATCGGCATCGTCTTTCCAGGTGCTTTTTTTCTGGCAGTATATTACCTACCCAACATTAATAACGTATGTGTGTGTTCGATTTGCAAAACTAATTTGCTGTCAGGCAAATGACAACAAGCTACATACGAATATATTTAATATTCACATTTTAGTAGTTTTACCACTGGTCTTTACCATAGCGAATGGAACATAAATCTCTACTGGAAGCTTTTATAACCTAAAACTATCTTTCATTCTCAGTTGTAAAGAGTACAGAAGTGAACGTATAAGCAATCTTAAGATTTTACGAGAAATATGTTTCAGTCTTCCCCCTACTACTTTTTCTTTCTCCACACTAGCACTGAACAGATACATACTCGTATGTCTGTATGATGAGGTTTATCCGAATTCAGTTTGGGATGAAATTTTTTTCTAGAAAAAGAGGTAGCTGGATTTCTGTCCCTCACTGGGTATGCCCTTGGATGGGGTAATGTACTATGATGTTGAAAGGACAGTTCACTTATGCGGAGCTGCATATGATTGCAAAAAAGGTTTCTGTCTCCATTGACGAACTTCTCATGGGTGCCATTTCACCCCATGTAAATATGCTCCATACGGGAAATTTGAACCACTTGCCTGAATGATGCCCTGCTAGCTGTCGAATGGTATCACTGGATTCACGATACTGCCTATGCCAAAATGAAGAGGGATGTTTCCTGGCAACCGTGGTCCTCAGGCTACGCTCTTGACCCAGTAGTATATAAAAAATACAGCGCTTCCAAAAGCACTTAGATGGGGAATTCTATGTTCGAGCGCTTTCGATTCGGCCTCCAAAAAAACGAGCTTATATTGACCGTCTGGCCATACTCCCCCTATTGAGTTGCACCTATGACCAGTACAAATTCTGATGTCATCTCAGTCACATGACACTCAGAACCATCCCATTCGCTTTGTTGACATAATCTCTCCTTTAGCTGTCTCTTCTGCAGCTGCTCAAGGGGGTATTTTTACAATCCTTCTGAAACACACGGGGGACACAGAAATGGTTCAAATGTCTCTGAGCACTATGGGACTTAACTTCAGTGGTCATCAGTCCCCTACAACTTAGAACTCTCAAACCTAACTAACCTAAGGACATCACACACAACCATGCCCGAGGCAGGACTCGAACCTGCGACCGTAGCGGTCGCGCAGTTCCAGACTGTAGCGCCTAGAACCGCTCGGCCACCCCCGCCGGCGACGCAGAATGTACGAGCATTTAAGTAATTTGCAAAATGGTACTTAAAAATATTACGTCATCGTACCTTGATGTTCCTACAGGAGTCTTCGATTAGCACGTATCCAGCTGGACAATGTTTTGGCAGTGTTACTAGCCTCACAAAAAGAGGGGTCAGACACATTCCAAATTTAAACCTGGAACCTTCTGGGCACATTGTACGCTGCGCTGACTTCCCTATAGGCTGAGTGGTCTGGCTGCCATTAGTAGCGTTGACTGCCTCTTCGAACAGCTTCTCAGACATGGGTGCGGGTTGTGAATCAGCTGATCCAGGGCGTGTTCCCTATAGTTTCAAAAACATGTTTACAATCTTGAGAAAGCTATGGCAATGAACTGAAATACGTAAATTTACATGAAATAAGTAAGTATATGTAAGTACACATGAAATGATAAATGAAGCGTGATTCGAAACACTTACACGTACATGGTTATAGGAGTCAACTTAGATTCTCACCATTATCTGACATGAATCGAAATAGAGCGAGAAAGAGAACTGAACAGCGATGCAACAAGAGCACTCAAATACAGAATAAAATACTTATTGCTCAGTAGGTATGACAGAAGAAATGTCACTCTCAATATGAGAAACGAGTAAATTATCCTGTTGACCGGAAAGAAAAAATATTGTCTTCGGTATAATGAAATCGGTGACAAGCTATTAATCAAAAAAGCTAAAGATTGGAAGAAATTGAACAGTACTGAAGTTCCAACATATTGATAACAGATTAAATACCAAATTGTTACAGATAATAATCAAAACTTGGGATAAATTAAACTTTACTGAAATGTCAAATGTTAGTACGAGTTCTAATAGCAAAGCAGAAAAATACCAAAAGTAATTAATTATGAACATAACAAATACGAAACATATCAACTGTATGGAAAAAACTGTAAATGAGCGTTTGGCGTCATTGGGCGGGAGGCCTCTTGCGTGGCAGGTCCGGCCTCCTTGGTGCGGGTCTTATTACGTTCGACGCCACATTGGGCGACCTCCGTGCCGGATGAAGACAGCACAGCACCCAGTCCCTGAGCGGAGAAAATCCCCGAGCCGGGCGGGAATCGATCCCGGGCCCGTAGGACAGCAATCCGTCACGCTGACCACTCAGCTATCGCAGGCGGACATTGTAAAGAATACAAAAGGAACTGTAGTTATAAGAGCGAAGGACATGAAAAACATGCAGTTGTTGAGAAGGGTTTGAGACAAGTTTATAGCATACATTCTATATTATTCAATCTGCACGCTGGGCAAACTATTAGTGAAACCAAGGAGAAATTTGGAAATGGAATTAAAGTTCAGATAGAAAAAGAAAAATTATAATTTGAATATCAGCAACAGTAATACAAGCGTAATGGAGTGTAATGAAAGTAAATCTGATGATACTGTAGGAGAATTTTAGGAAGTGAGACACTAAAAGTAGTAGATGTTCCTTTCTGGGCAGAAAAAATCGGAGGATGGTAAAAGAAGGGAAAACAGAAAATGCTGAGTGCATAAGAAAAGTGAAATTTGTTAACATCGAATATAAATTAAAGTTTTAGGAAGGTAATTCTCAGGATATTTGTCTGGATTGTAGCCTTGTATGGTAATGGAATGAGGACTGTCAGCAGCGCATACAGAAAGAGAGTAGTTACTTTTGATATGTGATGCTGTAGAACAATGCTGCTGATTTAACTGGTAAGTCAAATAAATTATAATAGGAGAAACAAATTTATGCCACTGTTTATGAAAGAAGGGATCAGTTGCTAGCACACATGTTGTACCATCAAGATAAATCGAAATGCATAATTAAAGAAAGTGGTCCCCACACAACCTGTGACCTCCAAGTATTTTTATAGCGCCCATTATAGCTCTCACACAACCTTCTAATTACATAAAAATGGGAGTAAACCTCATATGTTACTTCATGTCCCATGCTCGACTCACTGATGTTTAGAGCTTGTAAAGCTACTATTTGCGGATATGCTGATTTCTAATCGATTAACATCGGGTGGTTTAGCGGCGATTCGAAGTGCTGTAGGAACGTAATCGAACAGCCTTGCGAATACTGCTGTTTTCATTTTGGAAAACGGGGGTTTCCACAGAATATTCGTCATGAAGACGTAAAACAAAAGGCAACACTTGGTCAGCATGGTTCATGTTCAGGGCGCCCTAAACGAATGAGCAAAAGTCATGGTACGAAAAACACTGCCAAAATATCATAGAACCGCCTCCGTACTGAAGGGACCTCCTATAAACTGCAAGTTAAATGCCTCAATGGGCCGCGATATCTGAAAAGAGGATGTATGGCAATTCTTTGGACCACAATGCACGTCTTCCGGTCGGCTACTGTCTTTGTTATTTGACCCGTGGAAGACGCAAATCTTTGTGTGATGCTGCTAGAAACGGCTGTCCGAGAAGTACCCGAATCTTGATATCTATTTCATCCTTCGCAGTGTTCCTTGGAAACTGGTTTAAATAGACCAAATTCACTGTCGGACTGAAACCGACTGTCCTTCAGAAGTCGTCATCCTCGTCTCCAGTCGCTGTAGATGAGGATCTTTGTGCGACCACTGTTCTTACGCAGTATTACATGGGTGCGAGTTGCATACCCGTGGCACAAAATTCTTTATTGACATGTTGCACAGCCCGCGGTTATACACGAACAAATAAGAAAACTACATTCATGGTGTAACCATGGGCACGTCCAAACACGGTAGCTGATTTCTGTCATGCTGTCAAGTCTTTACATCGAGTGATCTTACTGCTCTGGACATGATTTACATCAGTCGTGATTACATGACAGTCTGGTACTAGTTATATACCCCCCTCCCCCATACAGTGCCTGCGTGTCCTTCTATAGGGAATGACTAATATTTTGTCTAAGGGTTTTACTTAAATTTAATATCGCGAGGACACTCAAGCTGGTTTCATCCAAGTAAAAGGAAATTAATGGTAACAGTGTTGAAAAACACCACTAGATATTATCACACCAATGTTTGTAACAGTCAGCTAGTCTCTAGGTGGTTATTTCTCGACAACTGACCTTTAGCAGCTTCCTGCAGTGCCCTCTGACACGCACGAAGCCATCACGGCATCTCTCGCGTGAATAAAATATTGTAGGCTCCGGGTTAGGTGTTGTTGTCGGTGCGAAAGCCGGGGTAGGCTCTGCTGTAGTTGTCAAAAAGCTACGTTGCTGGCCATGCGTCCACATTCTCCGGCACTGTCCTGCTACCATAACGTACCCATCTCGACATCTAGTGGGGATGAATACGAAGGTAGCGGTTGGCTCTGGTGTGGTAGCGGCTGAGGTAGAGATTGTCTCTTCCCGAGTCTGTGCCACTGCTGCTGCCACAGACAACAGGAGGAACAGGTGGCAAGCCTGCAGTGACATGGCTCTCGTCAACTGTGCGAGGATGTGTGTTGGAACTGGGCATCGGCCTAAGAGCTCGCCTCGTGTATCCAAGAACCGGAAAATGAGATTTCTCCACCGACCTAACATCTCGAAACAAGGAAAGCCACATCCTCTTGTGTAGGAACACTTCCAGGAAATATTGCGATCAGCCAGATATAGCCTCGGACTGTCAGCCGATTTCGTAGTCTTCAACGGGATACTATCATCTGCAGCACTGAAACGTGAAAATATCTTAGTGAAATCTCTAACAGGTTTCGGCACCAGTGTGCTGCATTCACACCTACTCTGTTCGATTCTTGGTGGACGCCGGACACTTGTGATAACAGAACAATCCATGAAATTTCCATTCAGTGTCCAGAGACTTATAGATAGAGAGATCAGCCCCTGATTAGATGGAAATGCTACGCTTGGTGGCCATTTCAGAGATGGAAGCTATTACGTGTCACCTAGTCTCACCTACATCTTGCATCATCGATTAGATAACTGTAAACAATACTCTGTTACACAGTTAATAAAGTAATATAATCTGAGAAGTTCCATATTAAGCGTAAAACATCGTGGAAGCGGTGGTGGTATAGTGATGATGATGATGATGATGATGGAGAAAGTTTTTCGCACCCCCTGAATATTTGTGCCCGAACTAGAGCATTGGAAGGCAATTTAGTTTCTTACCTTGCTGTGCTACGATCATAGTAAATAATTTTCGCTCTATAAACAGTTTTCAAGTGCTGACTCACGTGATTTGCATTGTCCGTTACGATGTTCTCGTATTTTACAAAATTACCCTGTGTGGGTGGGTGCAATGCATGTCCCTCGAGTTCATACGTGGTGTGGTAACCTCGGATGATGTCTTAACCGCATGAACAACACTACAACCTAACCTAATCGCATACGTAAGTAGCTTCGTGGTTGTGGTATGCGATAATAAAATAGCAAAGCGTTTATCTGATTGTACTGGTATCTAGGGGTAGTATCTTTGGCCCCATGTTCGAATCCCGCCACTGCTTAAATTTTGAATAATAATCAGCATTAGTGGCCGAAGGCATCCGATATGAGAAGTCACCCCTCATTGTTTCAACGGTCTTGTCAAAGAGGGCAGCAGAGTGGACAGAGGTTCAGGGCACTCTCTTGTCCTACGGGTGGGAAACTGCCCCAAAGGCTGAAGAATCAGCAATGATCAACGGCATGACGATGCAGAAGGCAATGTAAACCACTGCATTAAAGACACGTAACATGTATCCACAGGACATGTGGTTGTAATTGAAGAAGTGTCATGACGATCTCTTCATTCGCAAAAAAAATTGGGAATAGTCCCCCATTCGGATCTCCGGGAGGGGACTGCCAAGGGGGAGGTTACCATGACAAAAAGATCCAATAATCAAAGAAAGGATAACGTTCTCCGAGTCGGGTCGTGGAAAGTCAGAAGCTTGAACGTGGTAGGGAAATTAGAAAATCGGAAAAGGGAAATAGAAAGGCTCAATCTAGTCAGTGAAGAAAAGACAGAGATTTCTAGTCAGATTAGTACAGGGTAATATCAACAGCAGCAGAAAACGGTGCAAGAGGATTCCTTATGAATAGGAAGGTAGGGCAGAGAGGGCGTTACTGTGAACAGTTCAGTGATAGGATGAGATTTTCACTCTGCAGTGGAGTGTGCGCTGATATGAAACTTTCTGACAGATTAAAACTGTGTGCCGGACCGAGACTCGAACTCGGGAACTTTGCCTTTCGCGGGCAAATGCTCAACAACCTGAGCTACCCAAGCACAACTCACGCCCCGTCCTCACAGCTTCACTTCTACCAGAACCTCTTCTACTACCTTCCAAACTTTACAGAAGCTCTCCTGCGAACCTTGCAGAACTAGCACTCCTGAAAGAAAGGATATTGCGGAGACATGGCTTAGCCACAGAATAGGATTTTCACTCTGCAGCGGAGTGCGGACTGATATGAAACTTTCTGGCAGAGTGAAAATCTCATTCTGGAAACATTCCCCAGGCTGTGGCTAAGCCATGTCTCCGCAATATCCTTCCTTCCAAGAGTGCTAGTTCTGCAAGGTTCGCAGCAGAGCTTCTGTAAAGTTTGGAAGGTAGGAGACGAGGTACTGGCAGAAGTGAAGCTGTGAGGAGGGGGCGCGAGTCGTGCTTGGGTAGCTCAGTTGTTAGAGCATTTGCCCGCGAAAGGCAAAGGTCCCGAGTTCGAGTCTCGGTCCGGCATACAGTTTTAATCTGCCAGAAAGTTTCAGTTCAGTGATAGGTTTATCCTTATTATAATCGACAGCAAACCTACACCGACAACGATAGTTCCGGTAAATATGCCGACGTCGCAAGCTGAAGATGAAGAGACAGTGTATGAGGACACTGAAAGGGCACTACTACAGTATGTAAAGGGATATGAAAATCTAATGGTCATGGGAGACTGAAATGCGGCTGTAGGGGAAGGAGTAGAAGAAAATGTTACAATAGAAAATGAGTTTGGGACAAGGAATGCGAGGGGAGAATGACTAATTGAGTTCTGTAACAAGTTCCAGCTAGTAATAGCGAACAACCTCTTCAAGGATGAGGTATACTTGGAAAAGGCCCGGTGATACGGGAAGATTTCAGATAGATTACATCACAGTCAGTCAGAGATTCCGAAATCAGATACTGGACTGTAAGGTGTACCCATGGGCTTACATAGACTCAAATCACAATGTAGTAGTGACGAAGATTAGGCTGAAGTTTAAGACATTAGTCAGGAAGAATCAATACGTAAGGAAGTGGGATACGGAAGTACTAAGGATGACGAGATACGCTTGAAGTTCTGTAAGGCTGTAGATACAGCAATAAGGAATAGCTCAGTAGGCAATGTGGTTGAAGAGGAATGGGCATCTCTAAAAAGGGCCATAACGGAAGTTGGGAAGGAAAACATAGGTACAAAGAAGGTAACTGCGAAGAAACCATGGGTAAAAGAAGGAACACTAACTGATCGATGAAAGGAGGAAGTACAAAAATGTTCCGGGAAGATCAGGAATGCAGAAGTACAAGTGGCTGAGGAATGAAATAAATAGGAAGCCCAGGGAACCTAAGAAGAAATGGCTGCAGAAAAAATTTTACGACATCGAAAAGGAAATGATTGTCGGGAGGACAGACTCAGCATAAAGGGAAAGTCGAAACAACCTTCGGTGACATTAAAAGCAAGGGTGATAACATTAAGAGTGCAACGGGAACTCTACTGTTAAATGCAAAGGAGAGAGTGGATTGGTGGAAAGAATACATTGAAAGCCTCTGTCAGGGCAAAATTTGTCTGATGTGATAGAAGAAGAAACAGGAGTCGCTTTATGAGAGATAGGGTATCCAGTATTAGAATCTGGAGGACTTAAGATCAAATAAGGCAGAACGGATAGATAATATTCATCATAATTTCTAAAACCATTGGGGGAAGTGGCAATAAAACGACTATTCACGTTGGTGTGTAGAATGTAAGAGTCAGGCGACATATCATCTGACTTTCGGAAAAGCATCATCCATACAATTCCGAAGACGGCAAGAGCTGACAAGTGCGAGAATTACCTCACAATCAGCTTAACAGCTCATGCATCCAAGTTGCTTACAAGAATAATATACAGAAGAATGGAAAAGAAAATTGAGGATGCGCTAGATGACGATCAGTTCGGCTTTAGGAAACATAAAGGCTCGTGAGAGGCAATTCTGACGTAGCGGTTAATAATGGAAGCAAGACTAATGAAAAATCAAGACACGTTCACAGGATTTGTCGACCTGGAAAAAACGTTAGACAATGTAAAATAGTGCAATATTTTCGAAGTTCTGAGGAAAGTAGGGGTAAGCTATAGAGAGAGACGGGTCATACGATATGTACGACAGCCAAGAGGGAATAACAAGAGTGGACGATCAAGAACAAAGTGTTCGTATTTAAAAGGGAATAAAAAATATATGTAGCGTTTCGCCCCTACTGATCAATCTGTACATCGAGGAAAGAATGATGCAAATAAAGGAAAGATTCAGGAATGAAATTAAAATTCAAGGTGAAAGGATATCATTGATAGGATTCGCTGATGACATTGCTATCCTGAGTGAAAGTGGAGAAGAATTACATGATCTGCTGAACGAAATGAACAGTCTAGTGAGTACAGAGTATGGATTGAGAGTAAATCGAAGAAAGACGAGGGTAATGAGAAGTATTAGAAATGAGAACTGCGAGAAACTTAACATCAGGACTGATGGTCACGAAGTAGATGAAGTTAAGGAATTCTGCTGCCTAGGCAGTAAAATAACCAATGACGGACTGAGCAAGGAGGATATCAAAAGCAGACTAGCAATGGCAAGAAGGGCATTCTTGGTCAAGAGAAGTCTACTAGTACCAAACATAGTCCTTAATTTAAGGAAGATATTCCGGAGAATATACGTTTGGGGCCAAGCATTGTATGGTAGTGAAAGATGGACTGTGGGAAAAACGGAACAGAAGAGAATCAAAGCATTTGAGATGTGATGCTACAGACGAATGTTGAAAATTACGTGGACTGATAAGGTAAGGAATGAGGAGATTCTGCGTAGAATCGGAGAGGAAAGGATATGTGGAAAACACTGATAAGAAGAAGAGTCAGGACGATAGGACATCTGTTAAGACTTGAGGTAATGATTTCCATGGTACTAGAGGGAACTGTACTAGACAAAAACTGTAGAGGAAGAGAGAGACTGGAATACATCCAGCAAATAATTGAGGACGTAGGTTGCAAGTGCTACTCTGAGATGAACAGGTTAGCACAAGAGAGGAATTCGTGGCGGGCCACATGAAACCAGTCAGATTACCAGAAAAGAAAGTGACAAAACCATGCGTTGCTGTTAAAATAATTACAATACCTTTCCTAAATTTTTCATACGCGCAGATATACACGCATACACACACACACACACACACACACACACACACACAACACATACGTAAGCATGCAAACGCCCACAGGACGAAGGAAAGAAATAACTTTAAATAAGAATTATTACAGATGTTGAAAGAGTGACACCTTTTTCTTTTTTTGTTTCTTTAGACGAGAGGCTTCATGTAGCAGAAATCTCTATGAAATATACATCCACACCTACATTACGATGTGCAACACAGAGTACTTCCGGTACTGTTATATTTCGCCTGTCTTATTCATAAAATGTGAGAGGCTATGACGACTGTCCATAAACTAGCGTATTAGCTTTCAGGCCTCTAACTCTCGTCCCAATCATGAGTCCGATCTGGAAAGGGCCAACATGTTAAATCACTTTTCATTGGACGTATGATGTCGGAATTTAAACAGCAAACCTTTGTATGATGCACAACGCCCCTCTTGTATCCTCTGCCATTCTAATTTGTTGACCATCTCCGTAAATCTTTTGTATGTCCATCCTTTTAGCAGGTGGTCTCTGGGACGACGGCCGTTACTATCGTTACAAAAAATAAAATCCCTTACAGCCGTCCTTATGATTATATTTTATTTTGTGGCTTCATTGCGTCATCTTCAGGCTGTTTTGATGCGATGCAAGTTGATATGATCCCCATGATCAACTGCCACCATTACTGGATACACAGATAATGTGTCAGCACTCCAACCATCAACCATCAACTCAGACCCATGCCGGGGCTGAGCGTCCAGCATTACAGGCGGTATTGCTTCGTTGAGAGAGCTATTGTTGCGGAAATTATTTGACGTTATTGCTCTTTGTCTTTATCCTAAGTACACTGCACCACGGAAATGCAGTTCCGAAAGGTAAGTGAAAATCCGTTTCGCAGTTGCCGCAGACTTCTTCACTAGCCTGAAAAAAATTTCAGTCACTAATTGCTTTTGACAGAGGAAATTGTGAAAGTAATAGGATTCGTGTACTTTCGAATAAGATATATCTTCCGACACATCGTATGGCATGTCCGATAATTTGGCCACTGCCTAGGAGGCTTTTATTGACCATGAAAATTAATTTTCCTTCTTTTATTCCAGGCGTGCTGACTCATACACTCCTGGAAATTGAAATAAGAACACCGTGAATTCATTGTCCCAGGAAGGGGAAACTTTATTGACACATTCCTGGGATCAGATACATCACATGATCACACTGACAGAACCACAGGCACATAGACACAGGCAACAGAGCATGCACAATGTCGGCACTAGTACAGTGTATATCCACCTTTCGCAGCAATGCAGGCTGCTATTCTCCCATGGAGACGATCGTAGAGATGCTGGATGTAGTCCTGTGGAACGGCTTGCCATGCCATTTCCACCTGGCGCCTCAGTTGGACCAGCGTTCGTGCTGGACGTGCAGACCGCGTGAGACGACGCTTCATCCAGTCCCAAATATGCTCAATGGGGGACAGATCCGGAGATCTTGCTGGCCAGGGTAGTTGACTTACACCTTCTAGAGCACGTTGGGTGGCACGGGATACATGCGGACGTGCATTGCCCTGTTGGAACAGCAAGTTCCCTTGCCGATCTAGGAATGGTAGAACGATGGGTTCGATGACGGTTTGGATGTACCGTGCACTATTCAGTGTCCCCTCGACGATCACCAGTGGTGTACGGCCAGTGTAGGAGATCGCTCCCCACACCATGATGCCGGGTGTTGGCCCTATGTGCCTCGGTCGTATGCAGTCCTGATTGTGGCGCTCACCTGCACGGCGCCAAACACGCATACGACCATTATTGGCACCAAGGCAGAAGCGACTCTCATCGCTGAAGACGACACGTCTCCATTCGTCCCTCCATTCACGCCTGTCGCGACACCACTGGAGGCGGGCTGCACGATGTTGGGGCGTGAGCGGAAGACGGCCTGACTGTGTGCGGGACCGTAGCCCAGCTTCATGGAGACGGTTGCGAATGGTCCTCGCCGATACCCCATGAGCAACAGTGTCCCTAATTTGCTGGGAAGTGGCGGTGCGGTCCCCTACGGCACTGCGTAGGATCCTACGGTCTTGGCGTGCATCCGTGCGTCGCTGCGGTCCGGTCCCAGGTCGACGGGCACGTGCACCTTCCGCCGACCACTGGCGACAACATCGATGTACTGTGGAGACCTCACGCCCCACGTGTTGAGCAATTCGGCGGTACGTCCACCCGGCCTCCCGCATGCCCACTATACGCCCTCGCTCAAAGTCCGTCAACTGCACATACGGTTCACGTCCACGCTGTCGCGGCATGCTACCAGTGTTAAAGACTGCGATGGAACTCCGTATGCCACGGCAAACTGGCTGACACTGACGGCGGCGGTGTACAAATGCTGCGCAGCTAGCGCCATTCGACGGCCAACACCGCGGTTCCTGGTGTGTCCGCTGTGCCGTGCGTGTGATCATTGCTTGTACAGCCCTCTCGCAGTGTCCGGAGCAAGTATGGTGGGTCTGACACACCGGTGTCAATGTGTTCTTTTTTCCAGGAGTGTATTTATTAACCTTTTTGAGCTTGCAGACATGCGTAGCGTGATCTGTTACCGTTTTACCCTTTACCAAGCAGTCAACAAGAATAAAAATTTTAAAGTCGCTGAGAACAGTAGTGTAACCTTTCCGATAAATGAATTTGAATATTTCAGAACTTGGCTGCGCTTCAGGAACTATGCATGCAAGGGCTCCAATGCACTGGAAAAACAGCCAAGCATTTCGAAAATATACGTTTCTGAAACCTTGCCCATGGTTTCGTTGATTTTAAAACCATCTTCTTCACAAGATGTAGGACGTAAAATCACATTATCTGTAGTCAAAGTGGGAGTCGTTGACTCTGTGTAGTACACATCATGCACTTAATCACCATGTAAATACATAATGAGTAGTAGCCGTCTGCTGTAGGGGTCTGTGTTACAACTTTAAAAATTTTAACTTCGTCGTTCCCTCTCCGCCTTTCACTTTCTGCCTCTTACTCAGTTTTTCTTTCTTTTCTTTTCTTTATTATTCCATACCACTGACTTCCACCATCTGTTTCGATCGGTATAACGATTTTAGCCTGAAGTGATGGACCACAGTAACTAATTCATCAGTGAAACCCACGGGATGAGCTGCTGGAATATATCAATTACCAGTCCAGTGAGCATAGGTGGGCATACGCTGTTAACCGCAATGGAAAGATAAGTATATAGGTGTTAAAGGTGCACAGGCCTTACAATAAATAAAAGTTTTACAATAAGACTTACAATATTATGTCTTCCAATAAATAAAATCAGCAGCCAGGCGTCTCAATAATTCCATTCTGTTCTACTCTAAATAGCGACATTACCTGTTTTAAGCCCACAAGCTCATCAGACGGCTGTTCATGCTTAAAATTACATAAAGCTTATGCTTTGCGAACACATGTGATACGGCTGATTTTCGTTGTGGCGAAAATTCCTTAGGTAGTCGAGTGGTATAATTGGATATAAGTATATATCCGAAAACGTAAACAACTTTCTAAGATGTGCACGCCTTTTCTCCGCGTAAGTAAGATAAAATTGATACATTTCGTATCTTGTAGTGTTTCCTACGTAGTTGTAATTTGTTGTTAGGTACAGTTACCGTGAAGTACGTCTACTTCCGGCATCTTTTGTAGTAGGACAGCACTTCCACAAAAAACACCAGTCACAAGAACCATCTGCCAATATAACACGCATAACACAAGCTATATGTACAGTCGTGCTCAAAACTATCCGAACGACCTGAATTGCATTTCGCCTGCTTCGCATGCAACCCACATTACGCAGCTGTCTAGCAGGTCCTCTAATCGCTCCTTGGTACAGTCGTTTGACTATTGAAAATGGTTCCAACAAGTCACCGCTAGAAAACTCTGCTCTGTATCGCAATAACTCAAGATGTAAAGTAATACCACGACACTACAAATATCAGGGAACACCTTATCACAGATAAGACTATCCTTAAGGCTTGTAAGCTCACATTTATTGTAGTAAATGACATACCTGAAATGTTACCATTCTCATTAAGTTCGTCGTATTCACGATTTCCTCTTCAAAGTAACATACCGTACTTGTTATTTAACACAAAATGACATCAAAAATTTAAGTTATTCACGAGCAGCTAGTTGAGAAGATGTATGAACTTCAAATGTCACGATGAACCGTCTCGTTCTGCGTATGGATTCAAACCCAGATCATGCAGACTAAGATTTCGTGACTGACGGAAACTAACAGTCATTCCTGACTAGGCATACAGAGAGTGATATACCTCGATTTTAGACAGTATCAGCGAATACCAAATTTAAATTACATAACGTAAACATTTTTTATGGACGCGAATTCCTACCCAGCAACTATTGTCTCTGTTAACGAACTACGAGAGATGTTAAATATTACTTCTTCACAAACAACTTACTTGAAATGCCGTGAGGTAAAGCTTTGTGTTGGACAGGGATTCGAACCCAGAAACTAATCGGATTGTTATCGAAGCATAATCAACTGTGACATATCGGATCTTCTCGGCAGTAGCTAGATGTTTTAACTGAAATGACGAGACGAAACATTAATTTTTTCCTTCCCACGACTCCAGCCCGGCACCTATCGCTGTTATATTCTAGAGAAAACGAACGTTAAATATGGGTTTGCTACACCAGCAGCGAAATGTGAGCATGTTTAAACTAGAAATAATATGACGAAGAGTTCAGTGCTGACTGGGAATCGAACTCCACAAATATCGTTCTTGACTACACACAAAGAGACGTCAGCTACCGAATTTTTCTCCACCAGGAGCTCGAAATAACATTCTTGAACTTACAGTGATCTCTCAAATAGTTCTGTGTCTCACTGGGAGTCAAAAACGTCAGATATCGTTAGTGTTGACAACGAATGAAAATGCATTAAAGATCAAAATTATTATCCACCAGCAGATAGGTGCTCTCATGCTAGATCCTGATGATACATAATGAAAACTTCAGTGCCGGGCCAGGATTCGAACTCATTCAAGCGCAATATGTGGACACGTTGAGGAATCTGCAGTTTTGAACCAACAACAAATTGTAGTCGAGCTGTATTGTCGCGAAGGGATCAAATTCCGCGTTAAGGGCGGTCTGAGTTGCATTCCAAGCTCAGAACCAATTTTATCGACATACAGAAGCTCCTGTGACCCTACATAGCGTTTGTTTCGTCACTAGAAATAAATAACTAGTATAAGAAAGGATACTGGTGATAGAGTTCCCACATTTCGCCACTCCTGACTGTATTGTGTTTCAGCGTAACGTCTTCTTGGTGGAGAAGGAATATCATGTTCAATGTGAGTTTCATACCACAATGCCATTATACTTCCTTCACTTGGCGTAGCCAGAAGAGAACATAATCTGTCTCTCCCTATTAAAAATAATCGGCAGAAGCTGGAATCGAACCCAGACCACCATCATAGGACCATATCATCAATCCAACAGACCACCAAATGTTGTTCTCTCATTTTTCTATCATAACACCGTTGTGGCACACTCGATGAGAATTCTGACACACAGGCTCCCCGTGGTGGTTTGCAGCATGTTCAGTACATTCATTTACTTGGTTGACCGAATCGCCATGAACTAACTACCCCGGTGACCCAGTGCGCACATCCGAATCTATTTTTTAATCACCGAAAGAAAATCACGTAGCTGCCACCTACACAGAACTGCCAAGAGTGTAGACTGCAGAAATTTATGTAGGAAGAGTACCTTTCCATTTGTTGAAAACGTCGTGCAGTGCAAAAGAAAAGCTGTAACTAACTGTCTTTCAGAAGTCTAGATCTGGCCATATGCATTATATCACAGCACTGTGGAATGCAGAAGTTCTGGAGGAACTGTTCTTGACTTCTTAAGACGCTGTAGCTACATGACAGGTACTAACGTAACGGTAAGAGTCGCGCACTGTAGATAAGACGTCGCGAGTTTTGTTACATTCGCTGCTACTTTTTACAACGCAATTCTGCTGTCTTCTGAAGTTATCAATTTAATGGAACTTTGAACATAATTCCCTTCACTTATCAACCCAAAATAGCCGCATGAGCAAAATGGGCTAACTTCTGCAACATTTTGTTCTTTTCAGATTTAATAGACGGCCAGGCAGCAGATGCATCTCGAAGATTTTGTATTATGTATGGGGCGAGCGCATAGTGCCAAAATAGTCAGAAAAGTATTTTCTAAATTATCTGTCGTCTGGTAGTGGCATTTTATTCTTCTTCAAACCTTGTTTGACTGCTTTAACTCAGAACAAGTTTTCTACATGCATGTAATCAATAACCTGCATGTGCATTGTCAGACTGTTATAGATAACATCAGAGAATTCGCATATATCGTTGATAATTAATTTCCCTCTCATGTTTAGTATTGTTTTAACAACACTAAAAGAAGCCTTACGAAAACTGTGCACTTTATTATAATAAATGAAATAAAACTACCCACGATAACCATACGACCAAAGTCTTTTTTAATAAAACTGAGTTCTGTACACAAGCGTGCTTCTAGCGGCACGGATTTGTAAAATACTACTCACTTAGATTTCGATTGGGTCTGTGTTTAATTGGTATGCTGCGTCATACTCAACAGGTATGCAAATGTGGCATTTCATAAATAAAGTTATGTATTCCTAGAAATCCGAAATTTGCTTGTCAGCAGCGGAAAGAAGCGTTACCTGTTGTACAGCACTGTAAGTTTTGCACCATTGCACTGTGAGCTGAAATTATTGTCTTGCGATTTCCTTATCGATGTTTGATCTGACTTCATATAGCTCTTTCACAGAAGGGATGAAAAGAAGTCATAGTCAGCGAGACTGGAACCGCGAACCATAACAGATGCTATTTCACAGGTCAGCACGTCCCCAGGGACCTAGCGAAGAGGTATGTGTTCTGCCTTCCTCTTACAAGGCCAATAGTGACTAGAACTCGTAAACCGCTGTTTAAAGGACGATATTAGTTGCCATTTCCACGTGCAACGGCTTTCCTGGGCTGAAAACCGTAAATTTACAATCTTTTGTTACACCTCAAGCGATAATAACTCAGATTATTCAATGGATATGACAGGAAAAATCGAGTGAACTTTGAGGCTTAATTCCGTGCACACCAGGAAGTAACCTGTCGATCACCTTGCCTTGTTGCCAAATGTCAGTTACAGTACCAGCAGGAAGAAGACGAACTGATGTGATCTTACAGCGGGCCGGGAAGTGACCATAACTGGCGTCTCAAAGACGTGGCTGCTACGGCCTGGAATACGTAATGCGTCTGATTCGCATTTCTGTAACTAGGCTTAGCGACTGGAGCGTAGTTACTAATAATACTCAGAACTGACTGCAAACTAAGCATCATAAATCAGTAGCTCTCGTAGTTGTTTTTATATTTCTTTCGTAGCTGTACTCAAAACTAAGAAACTCATTGACGGACGTTTTCGTGCCTCGCTGATATTCGAGCACACCAAACAAACAAAAATAAAAAAAGAAAGTATGTGAGTGTGTGTTTGTGAGAGAGAGGGAGAGAGAGAAGAGAGAGAGAGAGAGAAAGAGATAGAGAGGTAAATATATATAAAAATAAGAAAGAGTGAGAGAGAGAGTAAAAATTGTAAAGAAATTGAATACCGGTATGTAAGCTAATCTTTCATTAAAAAGACACATTCCACATCATTACGAAATGTCGTGTTCACGATCTATGTAACAAGTATTAATCTAATCTAATCTAATCATATTGCTGACTAGCTGTGAAGAGTCATGAATTACCGAAATTTTCGCCAATGTCAGTAACCAAATCTAAACTTGAAAATAAAAGACGAAAGTTTTTGTAATAAACCGGAACTCCTATCAAGACCCTTTCATCACTGTTAACTAACCACGAAAGATGTCTCATATTCCTCCATTCAGCAGTAACAAAGTGTGTATGCATTTAAAGATGAAGTGCATGATGTGAAGTAGTGTGACGGAAATACGAACCCAACACGTAATCGTTAACTAAGTAAAATCAAATGTTACGTATCGGTTTTTCTTACCAGCTGCTAGGTGTTTGAATCTAAAATAAGGATACAAATTTTTGGGCCTGAGCGACAGTCCTACCGCACTCCTATCGTTCTTCTTAATCGTCCACGAATATAGCTTAAGTATCAGTTGTTTACCCACCAACAGTAAGATGTATGCGTGCTTGACAAGAAATTGTTTCAACACATGAACAGACATTAAAAATGCACGGTAATTTTCACTAGCAGGCCGGTGTGCACGTGATAGGGCTTGAAATGAAATTATGAATTTTTTTTTTTACTGGAACAGGACTCGGACCCACATACTTACCTTTGGAGGAGACCTAGAGAATATTGCAGTCTTGGAAAAAGGAACGAAATGATCGAACTATACTGTTCCGAGAGAGTCAGATCCTCGAAAGAGGAGATTCGAATTCGAATCACATTCCAGCACCAAATTTTTCAACGTCTCTAGTTCAGTCAAGTACAAGTAAAATAAGAGCCCTGCTCCTTTAAATGGCTGTCGGTTCATCAAATGAAATAAAAAAATGGTTCAAATGGCTCTGAGCACTATGCGACTTAACTTCTGAGGTCATCAGTCGCCTAGAACTTAGAACTAATTAAACCTAACTAACCTAAGGACATGACACACATCCATGCCCGAGGCAGGATTCGAACCTGCGACCGTAGCGGTCACTCGGTTCCAGACTGTAGCGCCTAGAACCGCACGGCCACAAAAGCCGGCAAATAAAATAAAATTTTCTAATGTAAGTAAGTTTACTGGCGACAGTATTTCTGTTTACCATGACCTCCACCTGTGTCATTTCGCAATTTAAACCGGCTCTGCCCTGTTGGGAATGAAGGATCGTGATGTTTAATGCGGATTCTGGATTATAACATCTTTCTCTTGAGGTTACGAGAGGTAAAGTAAATCTGTTTCTGCCTCTGAAAAGTAAATACTTGTACCCACACACAAGTGTATTGTGATAGTTCGTTCCACCAGACCACATTTCCCCGCCCCAGGAGTGTGCTGTAACGGATTATGTGCTTAGCTTACAAAATTATTCACTGTGGAAAAAATGCGAGTCTATTAAATGGTTAAGTAGAAGGAAGCTCCTGACGCGGAGATTATGCTATTCTCACGTCAGCACTATGTAAAGACTCTTCTAGGCATCATAGCCTCGATGTGAAGCCATTTTGAAATTTTCACTAATTCAGGAAATATCTTAGTTTGAGAAAATCCACTGTGAAGTGTGAAGTTACCGGATAATTCAATTATTACCGTACTTCTTACTATCATTTTCTTCATACTGCTGCTGGAACACATGTGCTTGAAGAGCATTTAATGCCTTCTGGTCTTTATGGAAGTAGTTGCCCAAGAACAGGTTCTTTCCCTGTCTACGGAATCCTTTTCATGTTAATATCAAACATCAGCAATTACTAGTAGATTACATTAAAACTGAAGTAATTGATGAAGACGTTACTTGATAACAAAAAAACGCGCTGCCTTTCTTCATTTACTTGCGACTAGAAATGGCTGTCGAATACTGCCAAACCAAAAGCCATGAGATCCTACTGCCTTCTGATGTACGTCGCTGTCAGTTCTTCCATATGATTTGGTCCACGTGACCTGTTAAAAGTTGAGTATGACAGAGAATGTTTTAGAAAATCAAATGTTTTCCTTTGCAATGGACAGAAAGATTTTCATTCTAAGCTACCCAAGTTCAAATTTAATATTCGCTTATGTTGTTGTTTTTGTTGCGGTCTGCAATCCTGAGACTGGTTTGATGCAGCTCTCCACGTTACTCTATCCTGTGCAAGCTTCTTCATCTCCCAATACCTACTGCAACCTACATCGTTTTGAATCTGCTTAGTGTATTCATCTCTTGGTCTATCTCTACAATTTTTACCCACCACGCTGCCCTCCAATACTAAACTGATGATCCCTTGATGTCTCAGAACATGTCCTACCAACCGATCTCTTCTTCTAGTCAAGTTCTGCCACAAACTTCTCTTCTCCCCAATCCTCATTAGTTATGTGATCTACCCATCTAATCTTTAGCATTCTTCTGTAGCACCACATTTCAAAAGCTTCTATTCTCTTCTTGTCCAAACTATTTATCGTCCACGTTTCACTTCCATACATGGCTACACTCCACACAAATACTTTCAGAAATGACTTCCTGACACTTAAATCTATACCTGATGTTAACAAATTTCTCTTCTTCAGAAGCGCTTTCCTTGCCAATGCTAGTCTACATTTTATATCCTCTCTACTTCGACCATCATCAGTTATTTTGCTCCCCAAATAGCAAAATTGCTTTACAACTTTAAGTGTCTTATTTCCTAATCTAATTCCCTCAGCATCACCCGACTTATTTCGACTACATTCCATTGTCCTCGTTTTGCTTTTTTTGATGTTCATCTTATACCCTCCTTTCAAGACACTATCCATTCCATTCAACTGCTCTTCCAAGTCCTTTGCTGTCTCTGACAGAATTACAATGTCATCGGCTAAACTCAAAGTTTTTATTTCTTCTCCATGGATTTTAGTACCTACTCCGAATTTTTCTTTTGTTTCCTTCACTGCTTGCTCAATATACAGATTGAATAACATCGTGGAGAGGCTACAACCCTGTCTCACTCCATTCCCAAGCACTGCTTCCCTTTCATGCCTCTCCACTCTTATAACTGCCATCTGGTTTCTGTACAAATTGTAGATAGCCTTTCGCTCGCTGCATTTTACCCCTGCCATCTTCAGAATTTGAAAGAGCGTATTCCAGTCAACATTGTCAAAAGCTTTCTCTAAGTCTACAAATGCTAGAAACGTTGGTTTGCCTTTCCTTAATCTAGCTTCTAAGATAATTCGTAGGGTCAGTATTGCCTCACGTGTCTCAACATTTCTACGGAATCCAAACTGATCTTCCCCGAGGTCGGCTTCTACTAGTTCTTCCATTCGTCTGTAAAGAATACGCGTTAGTATTTTGCAGCCGTGACTTATTACACTGATAGTTCGGTAATTTTCACATTTTTCAACACCTGTTTTCTTTGGGATTGGAATTATTATATTCTTCTTGAAGTCTGAGGGAATTTCGCCTGTTTCATACATCTTGCTCGCCAGATGGTAGAGTTTCATCAGGACTGGCTCTCCCAAGGCTGTCAGTAGCTCTAATGGAGTGTTGTCTACTCCCGGGGCCTTGTTTCGACTCAGGTCTTTCAGTGCTCTGTCAAACTCTTCACGCAGTATTATATCTCCCATTTCATTTTCATCTACATCCTCTTCCATTTCCATAATATTGTCCTCAAGTACATCGCCCTTGTATAGACCCTCTATATACTCCTTCCACCTTTCTGCTTTCCCTTCTTTGCTTAGAACTGGGTTTCCATCTGAGCTTTTGATATTCGTACAAGTGGTTCTCTTTTCTCTGAAGGTATCTTTAATTTTCCTGTAGGCTGTATCTATCTTACCCCTAGTGAGATAAGCCTCTACATCCTTACATTTGTCCTCTAGCCATCCCTGCTCAGCCATTTTGCGCTTCCTGTCGATCTCATTTCTGAGACGTTTGTATTTCTTTTTGCCTGCTTCATTTACTGCATTTTTTATATTTTCTCCTTTCATCAATTAAACTCAGCATTTCTTCTGTCACCCAAGGATTCCTGCTAGCCCTCGTCTTTTTACCTTAATACTCTGCTGCCTTCACTACTTCATCCCTCAAAGCTACCCATTCTTCTTGTACTGTATTTCTTCCCTCCATTCCTGTCATTTGTTCCCTTATGCTCTCCCTGAAACTCTGTACAACCTCTGGTTTAGTCAGTTTATCCAGGTCCCATCTCCTTAAATTCCCACCCTTTTGCAGTTTCTTCAGTTTTAATCTACAGGTCATAACCAATAGATTGAGGTCAGAATCCACATCTACCCCTGGAAATGTCTTACAATTTAAAACCTATTTCCTAAGTCTCTGTCTTACCATTATATAATCCTGTCAGTATCTCTAGGCTTTTTAGAACTTAGTTCCTAAGTCTCTGTCTTACCATTATATAATCTATCTGAAACCTGTCAGTATCTCCAGGCTTCTTCCATGTATACAACCTTCTTTCATGATTCTTGAACCAAGTGTTAGCTATGATTAAGTTGTGCTCTGTGCAAAATTCTACCAGGCGGCTTCCTCTTTCATTTCTTACCCCCAATCCATATTCATCTACTATGTTTCCTTCTCCCCCTTTTCCTACTGCCGAATTCCAGTCACCCATGACTATTAAATTTTCTTCTCCCTTCACTATCTGAATAATTTATTTTATTTCATCATACATTTCTTCAATTTCTTCGTCATCTGCAGAGCTAGTTGGCATATAAACTTGTACTACTGTGGTAAGTGTCGGCTTCGTATCTATCTTGGCCACAATAATGCGTTCACTATGTTGTTTGTAGTAACTTACACGCATTCCTATTATCCTATTCATTATTAAACCTACTCCTGCATTACCCCTGTTTGATTTTGTGTTTATGACCCTGTAGTCACCTGACCAGAAGTCTTGTTCCTCCTTCCACTTAACTTCACTAATTCCCACTATATCTATCTTTAACCTATCCATTTCCCTTTTTAAATTCTCTAACCTACCTGCCCGATTAAGGGATTTGACATTCCATGCTCCGATCCGTAGAACGCCAGTTTTCTTTCTCCGGATAACGACACCCTCTTGAGTAGTCCCCGCCCGGAGATCCGAATGGGGGACTATTTTACCTCCAGAATATTTTACCCAAGAGGACGCCATTATCATTTAACCATACAGTAAAGCTGCATGCCCTCGGGAAAAAATTATGGCCGTAGTTTCCCCTTGCTTTCAGCCGTTCGCAGTACAAGCACAGCAAGGCCGTTTTGGTCAGTGTTACAAGGCCAGATCAGTCAATCATCCAGACTGTTGCCCTTGCAACTACTGAAAAGGCTGCTGCCCCTCCTCAGGAGCCACATGTTTGTTTGGTCTCTCAACAGATACCCCTACGTTGTGGTTGCACCTATGGTACGGCTATCTGAATCGCTGCGGCACGCAAGCCTGTCCACCAACGGCAAGATCCATGGTTCATGAGGGGGAGGTATTTCGCTTATATAATGTAGGAAAGTATTTCACAGTTGCAAAATCTGCATCCGACTCATTGTCCTTACACATAGTCGCTGACCATAAATTCTAGCTCAGAGTGACACCAGTTTAAGTAACCTAATGTAGCGGAGACTGTTTGCCAGTGATTCAAACACCTAGCAGCTGGTAAGAAAAACCGATACGAAACATTTGATTTTACTTAGTTAACAATCCGATTACGTGTTGGGTTCGTATCTCTATCACAGAACTTCACATCATTCACTTCATCTTTAAATGCATACACACTTTGTTACTGCTGAATGGAGGTATATCAGACATCTTTCGTGGTTAGTTAACAGTGATGAAAGGGTCTTGATAGGAGTCCCGGTTTATTACAAAAACTTTCGTCTTTTATTTTCAAGTTTAGATTTGGTTACTGACATTGGCGAAAATTTCGGTAATTCATGACTCTTCACAGCTAGTCAGCAATATGATTAGATTAGATTAGATTAATACTTGTTACATAGATCATGAACACGACATTCCGTAATAATGTGGAATGTGTCTTTTTAATGAAAGATTAGCTTACATACCGGTATTCAATTTCTTTACAATTTTTACTCTCTCTCTCACTCTTTCTTATTTTTATATATATTTACCTCTCTATCTCTTTCTCTCTCTCTCTCTCTTCTCTCTCTCCCTCTCTCTCACAAACACACACTCACATACTTTCTTTTTTTATTTTTGTTTGTTTGGTGTGCTCGAATATCAGCGAGGCACGAAAACGTCCGTCAATGAGTTTCTTAGTTTTGAGTACAGCTACGAAAGAAATATAAAAACAACTACGAGAGCTACTGATTTATGATGCTTAGTTTGCAGTCAGTTCTGAGTATTATTAGTAACTACGCTCCAGTCGCTAAGCCTAGTTACAGAAATGCGAATCAGACGCATTACGTATTCCAGGCCGTAGCAGCCACGTCTTTGAGACGCCAGTTGTGGTCACTTCCCGGCCCGCTGTAAGATCACATCAGTTCGTCTTCTTCCTGCTGGTACTGTAACTGACATTTGGCAACAAGGCAAGGTGATCGACAGGTTACTTCCTGGTGTGCACGGAATTAAGCCTCAAAGTTCACTCGATTTTTCCTGTCATATCCATTGAATAATCTGAGTTATTATCGCTTGAGGTGTAACAAAAGATTGTAAATTTACGGTTTTCAGCCCAGGAAAGCCGTTGCACGTGGAAATGGCAACTAATATCGTCCTTTAAACAGCGGTTTACGAGTTCTAGTCACTATTGGCCTTGTAAGAGGAAGGCAGAACACATACCTCTTCGCTAGGTCCCTGGGGACGTGCTGACCTGTGAAATAGCATCTGTTATGGTTCGCGGTTCCAGTCTCGCTGACTATGACTTCTTTTCATCCCTTCTGTGAAAGAGCTATATGAAGTCAGATCAAACATCGATAAGGAAATCGCAAGACAATAATTTCAGCTCACAGTGCAATGGTGCAAAACTTACAGTGCTGTACAACAGGTAACGCTTCTTTCCGCTGCTGACAAGCAAATTTCGGATTTCTAGGAATACATAACTTTATTTATGAAATGCCACATTTGCATACCTGTTGAGTATGACGCAGCATACCAATTAAACACAGACCCAATCGAAATCTAAGTGAGTAGTATTTTACAAATCCGTGCCGCTAGAAGCACGCTTGTGTACAGAACTCAGTTTTATTAAAAAAGACTTTGGTCGTATGGTTATCGTGGGTAGTTTTATTTCATTTATTATAATAAAGTGCACAGTTTTCGTAAGGCTTCTTTTAGTGTTGTTAAAACAATACTAAACATGAGAGGGAAATTAATTATCAACGATATATGCGAATTCTCTGATGTTATCTATAACAGTCTGACAATGCACATGCAGGTTATTGATTACATGCATGTAGAAAACTTGTTCTGAGTTAAAGCAGTCAAACAAGGTTTGAAGAAGAATAAAATGCCACTACCAGACGACAGATAATTTAGAAAATACTTTTCTGACTATTTTGGCACTATGCGCTCGCCCCATACATAATACAAAATCTTCGAGATGCATCTGCTGCCTGGCCGTCTATTAAATCTGAAAAGAACAAAATGTTGCAGAAGTTAGCCCATTTTGCTCATGCGGCTATTTTGGGTTGATAAGTGAAGGGAATTATGTTCAAAGTTCCATTAAATTGATAACTTCAGAAGACAGCAGAATTGCGTTGTAAAAAGTAGCAGCGAATGTAACAAAACTCGCGACGTCTTATCTACAGTGCGCGACTCTTACCGTTACGTTAGTACCTGTCATGTAGCTACAGCGTCTTAAGAAGTCAAGAACAGTTCCTCCAGAACTTCTGCATTCCACAGTGCTGTGATATAATGCATATGGCCAGATCTAGACTTCTGAAAGACAGTTAGTTACAGCTTTTCTTTTGCACTGCACGACGTTTTCAACAAATGGAAAGGTACTCTTCCTACATAAATTTCTGCAGTCTACACTCTTGGCAGTTCTGTGTAGGTGGCAGCTACGTGATTTTCTTTCGGTGATTACAAAATAGATTCGGATGTGTGCACTGGGTCACCGGGGTAGTTAGTTCATGGCGATTCGGTCAACCAAGTAAATGAATGTACTGAACATGCTGCAAACCACCACGGGGAGCCTGTGTGTCAGAATTCTCATCGAGTGTGCCACAACGGTGTTATGATAGAAAAATGAGAGAACAACATTTGGTGGTCTGTTGGATTGATGATATGGTCCTATGATGGTGGTCTGGGTTCGGTTCCACCTTCTGCCGATGATTTTTAATAGGGAGAGACAGATTATGTTCTCTTCTGGCTACGCCAAGTGAAGGAAGTATAATGGCATTGTGGTATGAAACTCACATTAAACATGACATTCCTACTCCACCAAGAAGACGTTACGATGAACCACAATACAGTCAGGAGTGGCGAAATGTGGGAACTCTATCACCAGTATCCTTTCTTATACTAGTTATTTATTTCTAGTGACGAAACAAACGCTATGTAGGGTCACAGGACACTTATTCCATCTTTTATTTGAGATTCTGTATGTCGATAAAATTGGTTCTGAGCTTGGAATGCAACTCAGTCCGCCCTTAACGCGGAATTTGATTCCTTCGCGACAATACAGCTCGACTACAATTTGTTGTTTGTTCAAAACTGCAGATTCCTCAACGTGTCCACATATTGCGCTTGAATGAGTTCGAATCCTGGCCTGGCACTGAAGTTTTCATTATGTATCATCAGGATCTAGCATGAGAGCACCTATCTGCTGGTGGATAATAATTATGATCTTTAATGCATTTTCATTCGTTGTCAACACTAACGACATCTGACGTTTTTTACTCCCAGTGAGACACAGAACTATTTGAGAGATCACTGTAAGTTCAAGGATGTTGTTCCGAGCTCCTGGTGGAGAAAAATTCGGTAGCTGACGTCTCTTTGTGTGTAGTCAACAACGATATGTGTGGGGTTCGATTCCCAGTCAGCAGGTTCGTATCCTGCCTCGGGCATGGATGTGTGTGATGTCCTTAGGTTAGTTAGGTTTAATTAGTTCTAAGTTCTAGGCCACTGATGACCTTAGAAGTTGAGTCGCATAGTGCTCAGAGCCATTTGAACTATTTGTACCCATTCAGCACTGAACTCTTCGTCATATTATTTCTAGTTTAAACATGCTCACATGTCGCTGCTGATGTAGCAAACCCATATTTAACGTTCGTTTTCTGTAGAATATAACAGCGATAGGTGCCGGGTTGGAGTCGTGGGAAGGAAAAAATTAATGTTTCGTCTCGTCATTTCAGTTAAAACATCTAGCTACTGCCGAGAAGATCCGATATGTCACAGTTGATTATGCTTCGATAACAATCCGATTAGGTTCTGGGTTCGAATCCCTGTCCAACACAAAGCTTTACCTCACGGTATTTCAAGTAAGTTGCTTGTGAAGAAGTAATATTTAACATCTCTCGTAGTTCGTTAACAGAGACAATAGTTGCTGGGTAGGAATTCGCGTCCGTAAAAAATGTTTACGTTATGTAATTTAAAGTTGATATTCGCTGATACTGTCTAAAATCGAGGTTTATCACTCTCTGTATGCCTAGTCAGGAATGACTGTTAGTATCCGTCAGTCACGAAATCTTAGTCTGCATGACCTGGGTTTGAAACCATATGCTGAACGAGACGGTTCGTCGTGACATTTGAAGTTCATACGTCTTCTCAACTAGCTGCTCGTGAATAACTTAAATTTTTAATGTCATTTTGTGTTAAATAACAAGTACGGTATGTTACTTTGAAGAGGAAATCATGAATACGACGATTTTAAAGAGAGTGGTAACATTTCAGGTATGTCATTTACTACAATAAATGTGAGCTTTCAAGCCTTAAGGATAGTCTTATCTGTGATAAGATGTTACCTGATATTTGTAGTATCGTGGTATTACTTTACATCTTGAGTTATTGCGATACAGAGCTGAGTTTTCTAGCGGTGACTTGTTGGAACCATTTTCAATAGTAACGACTGTACCAAGGAGCGATTAGAGGACGTGCTAGATAGCTGTGTTATGTGGGTGGTATGCGTATCAGGCGAAATGCAATTCAGGTCGTTCGAATACTTTTGAGCATGACTGTACTTTACAGAGTTAATAGCTGTTTGCTGATTAACGCGCTCTAAGGCTGCAACGGAAGCATATGTTCTTAATAAAAAGTGTTAGTAGAATTAGCTGTTTGCTGTTTGCAGTGTAATGTAAGAATCAACCTGTATTTTCACGAATTCACGGTCTCATCACGTCGATTTTCAACAACATGGTGTTAAAGTGTTAAAGATGCATTTCAATTTGTTATTTGCCGGGAAACCAGCACTGTACGCATCCATGATAACTTATCAGTGGTCACTGGTTAATTAAATTGAATCTTATAATTGATGTTTATAACATGTAGTAGGATAATGGTACACGTAACAAGTGCAAATGTTCAATTGCAAAATTTTCAACTTAAGACAAGAAACCGCTGAAGATGTGGATGATTTTCTATTTCAGACTAAGGTTGGTACAGAAGGAAGGCAGAAGGAAAACATGATAAATGCACTTTTTATTATAAGAGACACCTTCAAGTGTCAAAAATGATAAACCGCGGGACAAGAAAAACGACTCAATAAAGCTACACATGGAGCACAGGTTAGCTTGGATGCAGAACGTGAACGATGGGAGAGACATAAATGTAAGATTTCGAAGTATCTGAAATGTGGCGTTACATGGGGCTATTGAAGATCAGATGATTTTTTTTGAGTAGGGAATTAAGACTCCTCAAAGAAATAGATACAATTTTTGGAAACGTAAACGTGTTACGATATGAGTCGTTGCTGAAAACTTTATTTGAAGGGAAAGTGGGTAGAAATAATAGCAGAAAAGGTGTAGATATGAATTTATGATTCAAACGTTTGTCGTTATTGGTAGCAGTAGTTAAACAAAAATACGTAACGTAGTTGGCAAGCGAACAGAAAACAACATAGTCATTTGTTATGGGGTATGTTTTAATCATCGTTACCTATTGAAGTATATCACTTACCAGTTACGTTGAGCACCGGTGAACATACATTATTGACCAACGTCCAGCCATCCCTACAGCGTTCCGGCAAATCAATGGAGGAGGATACAGGCGTCGTATCGGATGGTATTTCAGCTGTGGTCTGACATAAACAGAATATGACAGCGACTATTGCGAGGCTGACGACCAGCAGACAGCGACTGCTCGCCATGACTGTCTCGCACGGACTGACCGTGAGATTCCGAAATTACCTCCGTCAACCATGAGCGCTGTACCGGTTTCCTCACGCGTTTCGTAACACCTACGTTGGATCAGGTGCTATTGTGCTAACGCGCACGTTTTTATAAGGTCTCTACCGTGGCCAGTACTGTAGTCTTTCAAATCCCGTATCATCTAACATTAATGTATACTGTGATAGATGGAATACTATGTAAAATACTAAATTTCATTCAAGAAAGGCGACAGTAAAATATCAATCCGGACACTGTACTATGGGTTACACACGTTTTAGGTGAATCAGACAAATCATCCCCGACGAAAACTGTTTTCTTCAATATTTGCACCACAATCTCTGTTCACCATTATTGATCAGAAAAACTTATTGCCCCGTTCCTAAGAACAAAGATAAAGACAGAAATTAAGCTCCACCCTTACTTCAAAATCAGTCAGTATTGAGGGGCGTTAAAAATAATCATTTTACGAGTTACCACAGTGTTGAGATAAGCTCATTTCCATGCCCAACTTATGAATTATTGGTACTGGAGTCCAGCTAACATCTCAAACGAAGATCATCTACAGAGAATGTTCAGATGGAGAACATTTTCACCAGCGCGATGCATTAGTAATGGCAGGGAGCAACCACTTTCCTGTCCTTCAACAACTAATTCGCTAGAGACAGAAGTTAATATCGATCGGAACGTGTATTCCCTCGTTGCTAATTTGGCAGACAAAAAGTTCACAATCACTACATCAGATCACCTTGTTCAGTTGCTATACAGAGTAATCGGAAACAGAGCGTTGCAGGGTAGGTTTTCCTTTGAAATAATTGTTCAGAAAAAAAATTGATACATTACGCCGTTTACGTGTGAATTAGCATTGTTCAATGAGGTCGTTGCACGCGCAAATTCAATTAGTTCGCCAGAGAGAGCGTCGCCAAACATGTTGTTCGTTTTGTTTCCTAAAACCGAACAAGAGAGCAGTTCAAAAATTAGAGACGGGAAGATAGTAAGGATCGAAACCCAGCCAAACTCTGAGCAGTCTAGTGCGCTATCGTCTGTGGTATGAGGACAACTGACAGTAACTATATCAGGCGGGCCGCTTGAACTTGCCCTAATGGGCTAACTTCAACGCTAATTAACTCGGAAACGGGGCAACGTATGGAATTTTTTTCTTAACTATTATTTTTCAGCACAACTCACCCTGAAACACCCGCACTGTTTCTGACAACCCTGTATATTTATTCAGTAGTCGCATGTTAAGTGCTTCAAGAACAAAGATGTCTAAAAATTTACGAGTACGGTAAGTGCTAACCCGTGAAGAGCTAGTTATCAAGCTTTGTGGAGATATTCGTCGTATAACATGTATCAAATAAATACAGTTTCATTGCGTTTCGAACTGATGCCCATCACGAACGCCAGTATGAGGTGTGAACGCCACAGCCACGAACACGTATATTCGATGCGACATGCGAGCAGACAAAGTCCGCAAGCCATTTTGAGGAGTTTCTTGCCAACCCGAAACACTTTCTGTGTCAGTTCATGTTATGCTGCAGGTTGCGATGGTACCTAACGGTTACTGCAAAAAAAAAAAAAAAAAAAAAAAAAAAAAAAAAAAAAAAAAGGGGACTCAAGTCCCCTAGAACTTAGAACTACTTAAACCTAACTAACCTAAGGACAGCACACAACACCCAGCCATCACGAGGTAGAGAAAATCCCTGACCCCACCGGGAATCGAACCCGGGAACCCGGGCGTGGGAAGCGAGAACGCTACCGCACGACCACGAGATGCAGGCCACGGTTACTACAGAGTTGTTCTTTTAAACAACAGTCCTACAAGCAAAGCAGTTACGGCTTTGCCTTATATTGCTCGTGCCTTAGGCACCTGTGCTATGCATTGCTCTGTTTAAAAAGTAAAGCTCGATGTAGTCATAGGGTCGGGCCACGCATGTCTGCTTTCATGCCACCAGACCGCACTTAAGCACAGCAGTGTTCCACCGCTGTCCAATTCTCGTTGGTTGAAGGCGGTCCGCACCAAAAATACATCGTTCTTAACCTCTGAAGACGAGATCTCACTCAACATGACCACTTTCCTGCTCTAAACTAAAATATTAAGACAATATTTAAATAAAAGAAATGTTATAAACTTTCGCAGAGGTTGAAAATATCGCGTCAGTTTTAAATTTCTTTATCTTCACACTAACGGTTTCGGACTGTTATAAGCTCATCTTCAGGTGGCCTGTGGTCTGCGAGCGCAGCGTGTACCAGGCGCGGTGTACTGCCTATGAGGGCAGAAGTGGTATTTTCAACCTCTGCTAAAATGCTCAATAGCGGCTGTTCTTCCAACAGGATTGTTTGTGTAAACAATCGGTTACATTCGGATCAATTGCAATAAATATCAGTATCAGTTGGTTCATAAATAAATGAGGTAGCATTCCTGCGCAAGTTCACTCACGATAAATGATAACAGATTCTCGTTAAACGTTTTTAAGCTATCATTGATGCCTTATTGACAGAAGCGTCCTTTGTTTCCCCTTCCGGTGCTGGTGTCTCTTAAAACATGAGATCGACCACTATTAAAATGATCACAGCTATCAATAGCGCTTGTAATCAACATCTAAATAACGTTACTAGCAGAACAGTAAACTATTCATTAAATAAAAACACAAGTTCGACAAAATATGATATATTCATGCTGTATTCATTTGCTGAGTAAATTTGAAGAATATGCGTTCTGAGGAACATTTACATAATGAAGAAGGTGTATAAGAAATCGTAAAGCTATAAATAAAAGAGATGACACTTAACTATAGTAAATGCTATAGAATTGAAATGTCTATTGAAATACAGAGTTATGTAAATAGGTAGAAAACGGCCACGCGCGGGATGGTCGTGCCGTGCGGTTTAGGGCGCCTTGCACGGTTTGCGCGTGGCTCACCCCCGCCCCTACTCCCCCCCCCCCCCCCCCACCCGCCCAGCGGAGGTTCAAGACCTCCCTTTGGCATGGGTGTGTGTATTGTCCTTAGCTTAAGTTGGTTTAAGTTTAACAATTCAGTAGTGTGTAAGCCTAGGAACCCAATGACCTCAGCAGTTTGGTCCCACAGAACTTACCACAAGTTGCCAATTACAGAATATAGCGCTGCGGTCGACAACGCCTATATAAGACAAAAAGTGTCTGGCTCAGTTGTTAGATCGGTTACTGTTGCTACAAGGGCAGGTTATCGAGATCTAAGTGAGTTTGAACGTGGTGTTATAGTCGGCGCACGAGCGATGGGACACAGCATCTCCGAGATAGCGATGAAGTGGGGAATTTACCGTACGACCATTTCACGAGTGTACCGTGAATATTAGGAATCTGGTACATCATCAGTTCTCCGACATCGCTGCGGCCGGATAAAGATCCAGTACGAACGGGACGAACGTCGACTGAAGAGATTCGTTTAATGCGACAGAAGTGCAACCCTTCCGAAAAATGCTGCAGATATCAATGCTGGGCCATCATCAAGTGTCAGCGTGCGAACCGGGTTTTCGGAGCCGAAGGCCCACTCGCGTACCCTTGATGAATGCTCGACACCGAGCTTTACGCCTCGCCTGAGCCCGTCATCTCCGACACTGGACTCTTGATGACTGGAAACATGTTGCCTGGTCGGACGAGTCGCGCGGGATTAACCGAGCGGTCTAGGGTGCTGCAGTCATGGACTGTGCAGCTGGTCCCGGCGGAGGTTCGAGTCCTCCCTCGGGCATGGATGTGTGTGTTTGTCCTTAGGATAATTTAGGTTAAGTAGTGTGTAAGCTTAGGGACTGATGACCTTAGGAGTTAAGTTCCGTAAGATTTCACACACATTTGAACATTTTTTTCGGACGAGTCTCGTTTCAAATTGTATCGGGCGGCGGTCGTGTACGGGTATGGACACACACTCCTCAATCCATGGATGCTGCATGTGAACAGGGGACTGTCCAAGCTGGTGGAGGCTCTGTAATAGTGTGGGGGTGTGCAGGGTGTGTGCAGTTGAAGTGATACGTCTATATTCGATTCTGACAGGTGACGCGTATGTAAGCATCCTGTCTGAATACTTGCACCCATTCATGTCCATTGTGCATCCCAACGGACTTGGGCCATTCCAGAAGGACAATGCGACACCCCACGCCCCCCATACTACAGAGTGACTCCATGAACACCCTTCTCGGCTTAAACACTTCCGCTGGCCACCGAACTCCGCAGACATGAACATTATTGAGCATATCTGGGATCCCTTGCAACGTGCTGTTCAGAAGCGATCTCCACCCCTTCGTACTCTAATGGATTTATGGATAACCCTGCAGAGTTTAGTGGAGTCCATGCCACGTCGTGTTGTGGCACTTCCGCGTGCTCGCAGGGGCCCTACACGATATTATGCAAGTGTACCCGTTTCTATGGCTCTTCAGTTTCATTCGGAGGGTCATTGTGAATGGGTTTATTCGCCGTGAGATATAGATATTAACTTCTGTAGTTCTAAAGATACTGAGATATTATTGTGCGCCGGCCGAAGTGGCCGAGCGGTTCTAGGCGCTACAGTCTGGAGCTGCTCGACCGCTACGGTCGCAGGTTCGAATCCTGCCTCGGGCATGCATGTGTGTATTTCCATCGGTTATTTAGGTTTAAGTACCTGATTTTCTCTGTGCTGAGTCAGTCATTCCGACACTCATTTCTTTTTCGATTTCTCCTGCAGCCGTTTCACCTTCGCTTCGCTATACTTCTAATTTCTTTCATTTCTAAGCGATTTATATTCCCGTATTCCTTTCATCCCCTTTACATCTTTGCGCTTCCCTCTTTCGTCGATCAACTGAAGCATTTCGTCTGTTACCCAAGGTTTCTTCACAGTTAACTAAATTTATCTGTCCAACACCTGGGACTGCCCTTTTTAGAGATGCGCATTGCTCTTCACAAAAAAACTACCTATTGAGCTATTAACTAACTCAGTATCTATAGCCGTAGAGAGCTTCAAGTATATTCTTCATTCCTTCCAAAAGCAAACTTCCCATCGCATCCCCTCCCCCCCTCTTCCCATCAGTGGTAATATGGTAAGAAGGTCCTGTGAACAGCCCGTCAAAAACTGACCACAGATCATGCATGAAAACAGGAAGAAGGTGTACTGAACTGTAAAAAAAAGCCAAAATAGAAACAGTGAACGGTCTCAAAACAGGAAGCGCAAAATAGAGCAGTCTCACTGAGCGGCTGCGTCGTGGGTAATTGGTCATGCTGTTAGACTATGAAGTGGGCACGCCGCGTTCAAATTTTTCTAGTGCTAAATACCTTTTTTTCTCTATTTGCTGTATTCAAATTTGTGTCTGTGTTGTGGTGTAACGTCCGTTTGCAACAGCGATGTGTAAAGAGGGGACCTATAATGATAGTTGATTCCGCACACCTGCTCTATTACCAGCCTATAGGAAGTGGCTTTCGAATGCGAACCGCAAATGTTTGATGACAAGGCGACAGCTCATTAGAGTCCTCCACCAGGAAACACGTCTGGTGTGTTATACATGCTATTAGTGACAGTACGTGTGTCATATGACAGGAATATCTTACCGACGCACCTAATTTGTACGCCTGGTAGGTTAGTGAGATATGCCTCCTTTCCCGATTTAGGTGTTCATATGAGAATGTGATCGCTCCGAAGGAAATGATGAAGACTTAATAGTTTATCACATAAGCTTCAACAAACGATCGCAACAGTTTCACAATCACACAAATTCTCTGTGCTCGGTCAAAACATATGTGTTTAACGTTTTTGAAGTTGCATTCTGTTTTGGAAACTTTGACCCTTAAATTACTTTATTGTAACACAGTTCACACCCGTTTATTTGTTGTTTTCACTTCTGTGAGACATCTATGTGGAATCCCGCTTACTCTCGCTGTTCATCACGCTTACTTGCGACGGTGAGATATTCTTATCACATGACTCATATTCTACAACCAATGCATAGTACGACAGCTACCAAGACTACAGAAAAAAAAACAGACATTTCAAAACCGAACCGACAGTTCATAACGTTGCGAAAACTTAAAATAAACAGGAGGAGAGAGAATGAGATTTTCACTCTGCAGTGGAGTGTGCGCTGATATGAAACTTTCTGGCAGATTAAAACTGTGTGCTGGACCGAGACTCGAACTCAGGACCTTCGCCTTTCGCGGGCAAGTGCTCTACCATCCTTTTTTTTTTTTTTTTTTTTTTTTTTTTTTTTTTTTTTTTTTTTTTTTGTAGCCAATGTCAGGCTTACCACCTTTGCTGACATACACGTTGTCGTACTATCGCATAAATAGTGTCTACAAAGTCCATATGTCGACAAATAGTGGCTAATTAGAAACTTAATTAATTAAGGAAATGAATGAAACTGAAAATGCTCAAATGAAAGACATGAAGACAATTGCGGATAGTACAAATACAAAAGAAACATGCTCCTGTAGCAATGAAATGAAATTCGTGTTGGGGGCGACACCTGCTCACGACCCGACGTTCGATAGAGCAAGAGAGCCATCTATCGACTCGTTCTCCAGACGTTGGTGTAAGACTGGGTCGTCTTCTCGAAATTAACTAAGGGTCCGGAAGTGTGATCGATGTCTATCTCGGCTCCTTCGTCTATCTCATCTCTCACCCGTCACACCCCATCTGGCCGGCGGGTCGGTAAATGTAAGTCGCAAGTAATTAGCGAAGTCTTGCCTATATTTCTTATGCTGTTGCAGCTTCGTGTGTCCATCCAGGAGAAAATGCCAAAAATCAATTTTGTCCTTTTCCGATTCGTTATACACGTAGCCCACCACCATTCCCCGCACCCATGTCACTGCATTGGTTTTTTGGACCGGGAAATAAGATTCTTGGGGGAAAAAAAGTGTGTCTGATGAAATTGTGTGAGGGGCGGAGCGTAACAGGAACGCCAATATCTGTTGTGCCAAGTGCCACACTGGAGCCGTCCCACTACATGCTAAACGATGTTCATCAGTGTCCACTGTTGCGCAGCCTAAACATAGTGGAGTGTCTGCCAAATGAATCGCGTGCCGCCGTTGATTCGTTGCGAACTTCCTATTTATCACCACATACCAGGTTGAGCGTACCGACGTTGGGAGGTAAACGTTCCGTATAACGCGCCATATCTGTCGCCAGTTCTTGTCTGGGTACTTCTTTTCCAGGGTATTCCTGGGGCACCAGCGCAGTAAGAGTTGGTATACGTCTCGCGTCCTCGGTAGTCGTGTTGTTGGGAAGGAATCTCTGACATAGCTAAGCTCCAAAAAAAAAAAAGACTTGAAATGTGACAGCTTCGATGAAATATGGCCCACATCGACTGGGGGCAGCATTGAAGTGGGCGCTAGTACATCGACCAACGCACCCGAGATATTGCGAAATTGACCGCGCCACTGTCGGAAAATCGTACTGACGAATAACGCCCGTGCCTTTTCATATACGTTCACTAGACCAAGTCCACCCTCTCCAGGTGGTAGCGTAAGCGTTGTGTATCGGATCTTAAACAGGTGTCCCACACTCACGTAGGTTCCGAAAGTTGCTTGTATCCGTGATGCCATTGTGCGCGTTAAAGGCAGGACATGCGCTACGTGAGTGAGTCTCGGTGCTAGGTATACGTTAATATAGGTCACCCTCTGAATCATATCCAACGCTCTTAATTTCTGTAACAGCACCATTGTCCGCATCAGCTTCAATATGCGTCGGTAGTTATCCGCTGCTGTCCGCTGCACATCCGTGTGGAACGTAATACCTAGGCATTTTATGGTCTTAACTAAGATGAGCGGGCCTTCCTCCCCCGGTTGTAATCCTCGACCGACATTCATGCAGCGTGATTTTTGTAGATTAAGCACGCTTCCTGCCGCCATCCCGTATCGCTGTATCCATGCCAACGCCGTACGTACTTCTTCGCCTGTCCGTGCCACCAGCATCACATCGTCAGCATAAGCGCGGCAATGAAAGGTCAGTTGTGGCAACGGCACTCCCTCCAAACGTCTTCGGAGACCATATAGACAGGGTTCCAAAGCCATTGCATACAAAAATATCGAAAGGGGGCAACCTTGACGAACTGACCTTGAAATAACAATGTAGTCAGTGCCCCGCCCATTCACCGAGACCTTTGATCGTACGCCGTGTAACAGTCGCATGATCACTAGGATGAAGGCCTGTGGGATTCCCAATCTGCCCATCACCGCATGCAAAAAGGTATGATCCACTCTGTCGAATGCATGATCGAAGTCAACAGCGACGAGTGCCCCACGCACTCGGCATGCCGCTGCTAATGCGATGATATCTCGGTAGTCACTGAGCGCCGTATGTACGTTGCTCTTACCGCCGAGGCAAGTTTGATCTATGAGGAGTCTATCAGAAAGTGAAGACCGCAGGCGAGCCCCAAGGATGCGCACGAAAATCTTATAGTCGCACTTCAAGAGAGTGAGTGGTCTATAATCTCCTAGATTTCTGCCACCGCGTGGTTTGGGTATTGGGATGATGATACCCTCCGTGAATTCGGCAGGTATCTCAGTCTGCGGTAACAGGAGTTCGTTGTACATCTGAATCCAGGTCCGTCCCATGAGGTATGCAAAGGCGCGGTAAAATTCAATTGGGAAGCCGTCCTGTCCTGGGGACTTGTTCGGAGCCCCCCTGGCAATTGCGTCTGTCAGCTCGTCCTCTGTTATCGCTGTGATGAAAGTCTCTGCATCCAGTGGTGGTCCTCTATCTGGCATTTCCGAGATGACATCATGTAGTGTCTCGTGGTTCACATGTACAGGTCCATATAACTGGCGGAAATAGTCGGTAAACACATGCGCAATATCACGCTGGTGCACAACTTGCTGGCCAGTTTCAGAGATTAGTTCCCTGATCAATGTCCTGCGTCGTCGTTGGCGTTCACGTACCACGTGGTGCATGGAGGGGGTTTCGGCAGCAACTGTGTCCGCCAATCTCGCCCGGACCATTATACCTTCCATTCTTAGTCTCGTCAGCTGTAATAACTTGGCTTTTATCCTGCGCATGGCCGTGTGCCTTTCCGGCGATGGTTGTTGGGTCATCAGCTCCCTCAGGGCTGTAAAATAAAAATCAGCCGTTGTGCGGTTCCACTGCGATTTGTCCTGCCCGTATCGTATCAACGTTCTCCGTAACGTTGGTTTTGCGCATTTAATCCACCACTGGAGAACCGAGGTGTATGCTCGTTGGCGGCGAACGCAGGTCTCCCAGGCCGCCTCTATCGACCGGTGACATTCAGTGTCACGTAAAAGTGCACAATTCATTTTCCAGTGACCTTTACTCCGCCATATCTTCTGACGCGTTAGTGACATCGTACAGACGTACGCCATATGATCCGTAAAAGCCGCTGGCCAGATTTCGGCATCCAGTATCGTCGTCCGTAGAGCTCGTGTCACGTACACTCTATCAAGTCTACTCGCCGAGTGTCCCGTGACAAACGTATAACCCGGTCTGTCACCATGCTGCAGTTCCCAGGTATCCAGAAGCGCCATTTCGGTAATCAACGCACGCAGTTCCATGCATGG
Organism: Schistocerca serialis cubense; assembly: GCF_023864345.2. Classification (NCBI taxonomy): domain Eukaryota; kingdom Metazoa; phylum Arthropoda; class Insecta; order Orthoptera; family Acrididae; genus Schistocerca; species Schistocerca serialis. The sequence continues at coordinate 606,530,759 of NC_064641.1, read as the reverse complement.
CACATAATGAGGTACTTGGTCCTTTTTGTCGACGACACAATTAAAGTCGCCGCCCACTATACAGTTATCAAAGCGTCCAGCGAACAACGGTGCTATCTCTTCGGTGTAAAAAGTCGCCCTTTCTCTTCGTTTTGTGGAGCCAGATGGTGCGTATAAATTGATGAAACGAACGCCGTCGACAGTGATCGCTATGCCGCGTGCCGAAGGGAGAGACCTGACGTCCTCCACTCCTATTCCTTCCCTGGTGAGAATCGCCACACCGCATCCACTTTCATCATGCACTGAATAATGTGCCTCGTAACCGTAGAACTCCGGCGGCGATGTGAAACGCACTTCTTGTAGGAGTACAATATCCACGTCCGCAGCGCGTAACATATCTTTCAGCATTTGAATTTTAAGCGGTGTCCGTATGCCATTAATGTTTATCGTGGCAAAGCGGTACGCCTGGCTTGTGTTCATCAGTTGTAGAGTGGTGTCATTAAGCGTCCATCTGCACACCCGGCGCTCCTCAACACACCTAAGTTGGTCAACATTTCCCGACCCCTCCCGACCTCTGGCCAGGACTGTCCTCAATCGTCGCGTTCGTATTTTCATCCTGTTCCTGTCGGTCCATTTCTTGCGCCCAGTCCCCCAGCATATTTCCGGAACTGGTCGAAGGATGGGAGGTAACGTTGTCATCGCTCTGATGTTGGACAGTTGTCATCTCCACTTCCGCCTTCCGGCCACCAGAAGGAGAGTTGAAGTTATCGTCGCTGTGTAGTTCCTGCATCGTCATCTCGGTATCTGTTGAATCCACTGGTCTCAGGTCGATACTGTCGTTGTCGTCCGTCCCCTCGGGACTATGGCTATCGTCAGCAGAAGTCAGTCGACGCTTCTTTCTTCTCTTCGGCGAACGCTGTTTCCGTTGCCTTGCTTCCGCATCGGCTGTTGGGGTTGCGTATCCTCCGTCTTGGGCCTGGCCTATCACGCTCTCGGTGGAAGCACTGGCAGCCACCACGGATGAGCCTGGAGCGGCCGTCAGCTGCATCTCTTCTGTGGTGTCCTGTGTCTGCTGTGGTGGAACCGGTGTTCGGAGTTCCAGTCCGTTGGTGTCCATGTTCTCTATAGGGGGCAGCTGCTGGTGCCCATCGGAAGTCTCCCCCACGTCACCTCTCAGGGCTTCCACAAAGGTCAACGGTAAGACAGTCGTTGGTTGTGGCGACTGAACGTCATCCCGTGGAGTTTGCACTAAACGTCGCTGGAGGCATTCCGAGCGGACGTGACCTTCTTTCCCGCACCCCGAGCAAGTGCGAGGTTGCCCATCATAGATTATAATCGCTCGACAACCTCCTATGTACAAATAAGAGGGGACGTGCTTGCGCAGTTCTATCCGTATTTGTCTCACCCCATATAAAACGGGGTACGTGGTAAAACTCGTCCATTTTTCGGCCACATGGGATAGAACTGTACCGTATGGTCGAAAGGCGTCGGTAACAAGTTCAGACGGGACCTCAAACGGAAGTTCGAAGACTCGTATAGTGCGGATCCCCATTCCCGCGTGATCGACTGTAACCGCACCAACATTCCCGTCGGCATGACAGAAACGATACCCGTTCGGTGATCGTTGTAGAAGTCTTTCGCAAGCAGCCTCGTCAACAAGCTTGACATAGACGACGCTTGAAACGAGCGATAAATTGATTCCCACGATTTCCTGTGGATCGATTTTTACCTCTTCTCTGAAGAAACGTTCAATCTCGTGTGCCTTTGGTCGTGTATAGTCGTTCGCAAAACTTAACTTCAAAGACGTTTTTCTGTACGAGTGTGCCATCTCGTTCTAGACTCACAACACCGCACACGCGAAGCTGCTCCGGCGTAAACAAACAGGCGCGCGCACCACAGCGCGGCCGGCAGGCAACACGGTCCGCACTGTGTCACTGCCGAAGGCAGACTGCCATCTGAGCTACCCAAGCACGACTCACGCCTCGTCCTCACAGATTTACTTCTTGCAGTACCTCGTCTCCTACCTTCCCAACTTTACAGAAGCTCTCCCGAGTTCGAGTCTCCGTCCAGCACACCGTTTTTAATCTGCCAGGAAGTTTCAGCACGAGAGAGTTTTGACCACGGCTCATCCGTTTTACAGTTCAACACCGCGACCAGTTAACCAAGATGTCACAGGTCTCTATTCTTCTTGTTCTTGCACCGTTCACTGTTTCTATTTTGCCTTTTTTCTTTCACAGTTCAGTACACCTTCTTCCAGTTTTCAAGCTTGACCTGTGTTCAGTTTTTGACGGGCTATTTACTGGGCCATCTTACAATGGACGCAACTGGGAGTTTCCCTTGATAGTATTTCTTACCTCACTAATTATTCCGTACGATTCTCTGAAACTTCAGTCTATACCTCATAATTACTGAACTGTGATCTGCATGTAAATTTGCTCGTGTGTCTGCCTTACACTCCTTATCTGAATTCGGTATCTCTGTCTGACCATAGTGTTATCAGGCTGGTATGTTTCCGCTCTGCGGGCGTTTTGCACGTATAGCTCCTGCTCTTGCGATTTTTCAACTTAGTATTTACAATAGCTAGCTGAAACTTATTGCAGAACTCAACTAGTCTTTCTCCTCTCTCACTCCTACTACCGTAACGATTTCTTCTACTTCTTCCCCAACAATCTCATTAAAGTCACCAGTGATATTAGATTTTCATCTTCTTTTACATACTGAATTATCCGTTCAATAGCCCCAAATATTTTCTTCGTTTTTTCTCCGGCTTGCGACGTCGGAAAGTATACCTGAACTATCGTTACCGAGAATGGCATGCTTTCGAATCTAATGAGATATTCGCAGCAGCTCCCTCTCTACCCTACTTTCCGCCTCATAACGAAGCCTACACCCATTATAACATTTTCTGTTGCTGTAGACATTATCCTATATTTTTCCGACCAGAAATCCTTATCTTCTTTCCGTTAGACCTCACTGAACCCTACTATTTCTAAACTGAGCCTTTGCATTTCACTTTTCAGATTTTCTAAAACTTCCCATTACATTGAAACACTGATATTCCAAGCTCAAACCCATAGAATGTTAGCCGTTAGTTAATTATTCCGTCTTTCCCTCATGATCACCTCCCCCTTTGCAGCCTTATACTAATCCAGAATCTCTTGCCAATGAAGAGTTCATCATGGCACTTTTTTAATTACAGGCCACACATCCTGTTGATACACCCTATGCATCGTGAGTGCAGTGTTTTCCACGTCGTTGATAGCTGCTGATTCATCCGCCTCTTAGGGGCAGTTTCCCACCCAAAGGGCAAGAGAATGATCTGAACCTCTTTCCGCTCCTTCGTCCTCTTTGACAAGGACGTTGGCAGAACGAATGTCATTAATTATACCGGAAGCCTTCGGTCACCATTGTTGATCACTTTCGATCAAAATACAAGCAGTGCGTAGGTTCGGAGCGGCACCCAAACGCTAACCCATCCTCTGAAATTTGGCATTTCAGCTTCATTCAAAAATTACCAAATCAGTCCTTTCACCAAATACAACAGTTGCACACGTCATGTTTACATGTGCTGTAGCGCTGTTGATATCAAGATTTGCTGCTACTTGTAACCTTTCATCGGGTCTTCTACCGACATAAACTAGAGCGAACCTCAAGGCTGAAGAATACAAAATGACCTTGAATTCGCCGACTGACTCAGGCTCTACACAATAAAGATCTCTCTTTCCTGAAGTACATTGTCAACAGTAAATGCCGCATGGGAGTTCGAAATCTGAATCATGTTTCCAGTAACCTGCACCCAGTGATTTGTGGTGATACTTTTCCTTGTAACCTCTGCCCGCAAGTCAGCTGTTCTCATCCGCCTACTCGTCGAACCAGTAGGACAATCGTATGATGATACAGGTTTGTCATTAGTGTCATCAGTCAGTCTTGTCACCAGTTGTTCTGCAGTGACTGTACTGCAACAAAATGTCTGAACGATCCGTCGAGGTGATGCTCCCATATCTCTCACGCCAATGCCTGGATCTGTCTCGTAACGGGAAGTCACAACTGTGGAATCACGTGCTTACTTCAAACTTTGTACACTTTCAATGATCCAATATGATGGCACAATTTGGATATAATAAGGCGTACTATTTAGGCGATTTCGAGAATGGCACCACACGAGCTTTGCGCGGCAATAATGAACACGAGATATCGGCGGTCATGTGGTTAGGGTTCAAACTCCGGAAACGATGGATCCATGGATCGCTCTTTTTTTTAATTTTTATACTTTTCAACAGCAGTTATATTGTTTGGTACTCTGAAGAGCCAAAGAAACTGGTATACCTGCCTAATATCCTGTGGGGCCCCAGTGCGCACGCAGAACTGCCCCAAGACGACGTGGCTTGGACTCGACTAATATCTGAAGTAGTGCTGGAGGGGACTGACACCATGACCCCTGCACGACTGTCCATAAATCCGTAAGAGTACAAAGAGGTGGAGATCTCTTCTGAACAGCACGTTGCAGAGCATCCAAGATGTGCACAATAATGTTCATGTTTAGGGAGTCTGGTGCTCAGCGGAAGTGTTTAAACTCAAAAGAGGGTTCCTAGAGCCCCTCTGTAGCAATTCCGAGGGTGTGGGGTGTCGCATTGTCGTGCTATAATCGCCAGAGTACGTCGGAATACACAGTGGATACGAATGGGTGCAGGTTATCAGACAGGATGCTTATGTGCGTGTAACCTGTCAGAGTTGTATTTAGACGATCCGGGGTGCCATTTCACTCAAAGCGCACACGCCCCACACCATTACAGAGCTTCCACCATCTTGAACAGTCCCTGCTGACAGGCAGGGTCCATGGATTCATGATGTTGTCTCCATATCCGTATACGTCCATTCGTTCGACACAATTTGAAACGAGACTCGCCCGAGGTAACATGTTTCTAGTCATCAACAGTCCAGTGTCGGTGTTCACGGACCCAGGCGAGGCGGAAAGCTTTGTGTCGTGCAGTCATCAAGAGTGCACGAGTGGACATTTGGCTCCGAAAGCCCGTATCGATGATGTTTCGTTGAATGGATCGCACGCTGGCACATGTTGATGGCCCAGCATTGAAATCTGCAGCAATTTGCGGAAAAGTTGCACTTATGTCACGCTGAACGACTCTCTTCAGTCGTCGTTGGTCCCGTTCTTGCAGTATCTTTATCCGGCCGCAGCGATGTCCGAGATTTGGTGTTTTACCGGATTCGTGATATTCACGACACACTCGTGAAGTGGTCGTACGGGAGAATCCCTACTTCATCGCTATCTCGCAGGTGCTCTGTCCCATCCATCGTGCGCCGACTATAACCCCACGTCCTAACACACTTAAATCTTAATAACCTGCCGTTGTAGCAGCAGTAACAGATCTAACATCTGTGGCAGACACTTGTTGTCTTATAAAGGCGTCGCCGACTGCTGCGCCGTAATCTGCATGTTACATATCTATGTATCTGACCACGCATGTCTACACCAGTTTCTTCGGCGCTTCAGTGTATGTATCACATCTGAAATGTAGTACTGTGAAAAGACACATGTGTTTGCTTGAATTTTAATCGAATTTCGAATGTTATTTCGCCAATTACTAAACTGTGTTATTACATCAAATATTATGTGACTTTTATTTCTAACTAACAACGAACGAGAAATTGCTTCTCGTGAAGATGCTATTTAAAAATAATTCCATCGTACATCGCCAGTTTTCGCTACCTATATTTACGAAAATGCTGCGACACGCATGGTTTGCACCCAGGCGCCCAGGCGCAAAGCAGTTAGTTCTCTGTACCTTCGACGATTGCAGGTATAAGGGATTTCGGAAATCACTACAGGCTCACGTTTTCAAGAAAACTTTATGCGTTTCGTCGATCACTTGTCGATAATTATAAATAAAATATTTGTTGTGACAGTAAAAATTAGCAAACAACCAAACAACAATGGAAATTCGATAAAATTTCATGCAAATACACATGTCATTTCGACATACTATCTTTCAAATGTGATGTGTATCAAATAATTTGACTAGTAGTAAAAATATATAAATTTAAAAGAAAAAAAACCAAGAGAGCAATTCGATCCAGCGATCCACCAATTACGGAGTTCAAACGCTAGCCACATGACCGCCTCCATTCGTGTTCACAATTGCAACACAATGGTATGTCACTTACTCGTCAAACTTCTTTGTAGTTTTGTCGAAATCGCATGAGCAGTACGCCTTACTACTTGCAAATTATATTGGCCCAATGGACTGCTAAAAGTGCACAATGTTTGAAGAACATGTGTGATCCGAACGTCGTAGACTTCCCTTGTCAGTGTGAAAGACGAGAAGCTGTAGGCACGCTTTTCTGGGTACTTCGCGTTGCTATATCCAACTGAATAGTTCTAGTAGCTTTAGATAAGCCAACTAGCCATAATGTTACACAATTCTTCATTTGTACGAATAGCTTTTGTCTGTACCAGCAATAGTAAAAGTAAGCTCGAGTTAGTATGAAATTTTAAATACTGGAATATCAGTTCAGTAGCGCTCGGTCAGTGTGTTCATACCGTAGTGTTTTCCATTTCTGGCAGAGAGGATGGTCATTACAAAAAGGTTGAAGCTGTGATAATTTCTCTGTTTAATCAGTCGAAGTTACAAGTATTTTTCTTACTACTCCTGCGTACTACACTAAGCATGACTAAACCAACACTTTATGTGTGTTAAGAACTGTTCTCTCCACTCTTCATCATAATACCATTCGTTATTAGTTTCCAGCGCTGATGACCTTGCTGTTTAACGATCTCAGCCGCAAATCACAAATCCAAATCGCAGTGTCGCTACTTAACGTTTACAGTGTTGACTTACACTCTGGAGGCGTCACTTTATAACTTAGTACTATCACTGTGACCGCTCACGTCGTTAGCTTGAACCAACGCAGTGTAATGTTTTCGCTGCATGTGGAGCTCTGAAGACATGAAGGAATGCATCCCATCAGACAGTAACACTGCAGACGCTCCTACGAACTTCGTACCTGTTGGAGAAACCATATGCAGCAAAAGTGGATGTTTAGCAGAAACAAAGAAAGCTGTCAGCAAATAATTTGGTTGGTTGGATTCTAAATCTAAGTTATTTTGCCACACTTAAAGATATCGTAGGTTGAATTTTTCCGTGTCCAAGGAAGCTAACGAAGGGTTTGGATACGCACCTACTGTTGGACACCCTATGACGTTCAGTTATTCCTGTTAGATGCATGGTCTGATTCGGGCACAGCGTACAAACACACAAATCTCGTAAGCTGCAGATACTGTCAGTACCTGTGGTCAGCAAGAGATCTATATGGACGCCCAAGGCTAACAAACTGGTCACTCACTCATGAGATAAGCACCAAACTATAAACCCTTAGCCAATGACCTATTTGTCTCAACATATTGATGATATGTTCGAAAGTATCACCGGCCGGAGTGGCCGAGCGGTTCTAGGCGCTACAGTCTGGAACCGAGCGACCGCTACGGTCGCAGGTTCGAATCCTGCCTCGGACATGGATGTGTGTGATGTCCTTAGGTTAGTTAGGTTTAAGTAGTTCTAAGTTCTAGGGGACTGATGACCTGAGAAGTTAAGTCCCATAGTGCTCAGAGCCATTTCGATTTGGAAAGTATCACCCACATCATTTTTACATCAACACACCGCCATTTGACTTTATTGTTTATTTAATTACATTCCAGGTTGGCCAATTTTGAGCTTGATGTCTTGCAATATAAGTTAATGACATAAACTCAATCACTTGAAAAAGCATAAAATGCCGAAACCTTGATCGTAATTAAATAAATAACAGCAAAGTCAAATGGAGGTGTGTTCATTTAAAAATTATTGTATGACTGATGCTCAGCAACTTCAAACACATACATAAGTATTGGGCTGTGGGTATACTGTATTTCACAAATTTTGCTTCTAAGGAGAAAATGTTAGGTGCTGTGGCTGAGACCAGAAGGTTAGATTTTTAACAATAATTGCTAATACATAAGAACAGGAGTGCACCTTATTGCTGGGGATGACCTGTGATAGCCAGATGCGCCGATGCACCAAGTCCGAGGAAAGAGTGAACAGAGTGTCTGCCCCGCCATGCCTCGAACTGGTGATTTGTGCTGGCAGGTCCATAAGGAATCTTCATTCAGCACGGCCTGTTGTCCCGGTAGGGCTACGATACTGGGGGTAATTCAATTACAAAAATGTCCACTAAATACAGTCGGTAGCGGCGCGTTTGTTGTCCATATGCGCAACTACCGTTCACGTATTCTAAAACAGCTCTGCCACCGTCAGTGTGGAAATCTGCCATGTTCCTTGCTGCACTATAGGGTGCTGTACTGCTGAGTTCGATAAAAGCTGTGCACTGAAAAGTTAGAGCCCCTGTGGCACTTGGTATTGTGGCATTCAAAATCATTATCGTTATACTTCTCTGAACCACTCTACATGCTGCATTAGCTCCTTGGCTGAAATGCGTCCTTTTCGCAAGGCAATGAATACATCCAGCGAGTATATTAGATCAGGTTCCAGAGTTTCGTTTAGAAATATTGTATTAGATGCTAGCGAATACTTGAAAGATACATGTGGCCAACGTAGCTGTATTTGTGAAATTTTGTGATGCGTTCCTGTGGGAACAAACTGCTAAGGTCATCGGTCCCTAGGCTTACGCATTACTTAATCCAACGTAAACTATCTTACGCTAAGGACAACCAATGTACTCATGCCCGAGCGAGGACCCAAACTTCCGACGGCGACGGGGTCAGCCGCACGAACCATGGCAAGGCGCCCCAGACCGCTCGGCTACCCCGCGCAGCTGTAGTTGTGAGATATTCATTTGCGTGATTCGTGTAATCGTGACTGGTGGACAAAGTATGGGCCCTGTTGTGTCGCATACAGTCCCACTGATTGATAACCCATTACCCTTAAGTTCAATCCATCTGGCCTTCATGAGTTTCTCCCGTTCGTAACAACTCGCCACTATTATTATGTCGTCATAAGTGGAGTAAATCCAATGAAAACCTGCTCGCTGAGAATGTAGTGTTGTTTCCACCACATCTGTCGCACATTCTAGTCCCTTCTGTCTATCTAGGAACACCTGCCCTGAACATGTGATCTGGCTGATTTGTATTACCCTGGACAGACACAAGGTGACCATCTGTCTTCAACAATGTTGAAACTTCTCCTTCGTCATTAGTGCATGCCTGCTACTATCTTCCGAAATTAGTAATGTCCCATACATCCTCACTTGCACGAATTTTCCAAGAACTCCCCACTTCACGGCATAACACATAACTGTGCACGTCCTCCTCTTACCAGTAATCGAATTAGAGTATCCAAGTCTGCTGGGTCAGTTTCCATTTCTCCTGAGGCTATGTGGTACTAGGAAGGTAGTATTGAATTCCATAATTAGGTTTAACTTCCTGTAATCCTGATAAGCACTGTTCAGATGACGGAAAGTACAATACTACTATGACTCGCATTCCTTCCATTTTTAACCTTGGTGTATCACAGCCTGCGCACAGAAACAAATATCACACTTCCTCTCTCCTCAGAAGTCTGCTGCCACTTGCAAGCACTTTCACAAGCAACAATGTAACAGAGAAAGTCACTTAAGTAACGTAACTTACTCACTACAATGCTATACAATTGCAAATATATAAACAAAGAAGTTCTTGACAACATCAAGGATGATTCTATCGATTACGGTACTTCGTGCACAGGGTCAACCACATCTTGTCTCTCTCTCTCTCTCTCTGACTACTTCTCCTCGTGTTCGTTTCTACCGCTTTGAAATGTCTAGAATGGACTCTGAAATTCCTCAAAAACACCATATCTGTCGAATACGTAGCACTATCGTTCTTGTTGGCGAGAAGCTTCATGTTGACTGGCAAAGAAGTCCCCACCACTTGGCATGGTCCTTAATACCTTGTGATGAACTTTTCCGTCTTCCCTTTCGACCTGTAGCTATTGATGTTCTCAGCATTACTGGGGATGGGGTACGCATCTGTTACAGAGCTTTGCTGTTCAGGTTATGATAATCACAGCAGGGCCTGTACTATCTAGAACCATCTGTAGGCTTTTATGAATGACCACAGTTCCTGCACCCCACACAATAATATCATTGTCTTGTATATCCCGTCAGCTAGCTGCTGGTGAACAAAATATTCCGTAATTGGCTGCAAATACCTTGGTGTGTGTCATGATTTCTGATACACTGGCGCTTCATTCCCCGTAGATGTTCAGTGTTCAGTCATGGGTGTTGCTGGCAACAGACCCCATGATAAAATACACTCCTGGAAATTGAAATAAGAACACCGTGAATTCATTGTCCCAGGAAGGGGAAACTTTATTGACACATTCCTGGGGTCAGATACATCACATGATCACACTGACAGAACCACAGGCTCATAGACACAGGCAACAGAGCATGCACAATGTCGGCACTAGTACAGTGTATATCCACCTCTCGCAGCAATGCAGGCTGCTATTCCCCCATGGAGACGATCGTAGAGATGCTGGATGTAGTCCTGTGGAACGGCTTGCCATGCCATTTCCACCTGGCGCCTCAGTTGGACCAGCGTTCGTGCTGGACGTGCAGACCGCGTGAGACGACGCTTCATCCAGTCCCAAACATGCTCAATGGGGGACAGATCCGGAGATCTTGCTGGCCAGGGTAGTTGACTTACACCTTCTAGAGCACGTTGGGTGGCACGGGATACATGCGGACGTGCATTGTCCTGTTGGAACAGCAAGTTCCCTTGCCGGTCTGGGAATGGTAGAACGATGGGTTCGATGACGGTTTGGCTGTACCGTGCACTATTCAGTGTCCCCTCGACGTTCACCAGTGGTGCACGGCCAGTGTAGGAGATCGCTCGCCACACCATGATGCCGGGTGTTGGCCCTGTGTGCCTCGGTCGTATGCAGTCCTGATTGTGGCGCTCACCTGCACGGCGCCAAACACGCATACGACCATCATTGGCACCAAGGCAGAAGCGACTCTCATCGCTGAAGACGACACGTCTCCATTCGTCCCTCCATTCACGCCTGTCGCGACACCACTGGAGGCGGGCTGCACGATGTTGGGGCGTGAGCGGAAGACGGCCTAACGGTGTGCGGGACCGTAGCCCAGCTTCATGGAGACGGTTGCGAATGGTCCTCGCCGATACCCCAGGAGCAACAGTGTCCCTAATTTGCTGGGAAGTGGCGGTGCGGTCCCCTACGGCACTGCGTAGGATCCTACTATCTTGGCGTGCATCCGTGCGTCGCTGCGGTCCGGTCCCAGGTCGACGGGCACGTGCACCTTCCGCCGACCACTGGCGACAACATCGATGTACTGTGGAGACCTCACGCCCCACGTGTTGAGCAATTCGGCGGTACGTCCACCCGGCCTCCCGCATGCCCACTATACGCCCTCGCTCAAAGTCCGTCAACTGCACATACGGTTCACGTCCACGCTGTCGCGGCATGCTACCAGTGTTAAAGACTGCGATGGAGCTCCGTATGCACGGCAAACTGGCTGACACTGACGGTGGCGGTGCACAAATGCTGCGCAGCTAGCGCCATTCGACGGCCAACACCGCGGTTCCTGGTGTGTCCGCTGTGCCGTGCGTGTGATCATTGCTTGTACAGCCCTCTCGCAGTTTCCGGAGCAAGTATGGTGGGTCTGACACACCGGTGTCAATGTGTTCTTTTTTCTATTTCCAGGAGTGTAAATCCTCAAATTTGAGGAACAATTATGCCATCCGCTCTCTCTCTCTCTCTCTCTCTCTCTCTCTCTCTCTCTCTCTCTCCCTCTCTATTCCCTTTATTCACTCCAATTTCCTATGTAATGAAGCCTTTACAGTAGCTCGTGGCTGCTTGTGGCTCAGACACCTCATGCACCACTCATCTGGAATGTCAAAAGTTTCTATCAATATCCCTTTCCTTAACTTCACTTCCTTGGTGCCAAATTATCTACCATACCTCTCTTGTACACGTATGACACTTCCCTTAGTAAAACAACTTGCTGGATCCAGTATATCATTCTCCTCCAGAGGCTGTACAACACATAACATGCCCACAAGTAGGTCAGGCTTCACATTTACCCTAAGCGTCAAAGCTTTATTCCTGTGCCACCAGGCAGACAGTCATGTGAACCAAGCATTAGTGCTATTGTACGCTGTCCAACGGGTTTATCCAATTAGCTAGAGGCCCCTCAAAACAGTTATAAACTGGCAACAGATTCCCCTAGCTGGAATTTGATTCCACTATGGTCTATTGTACCTTGCCGAAGGTCAATATTAGCAAAATGTTGGTACAAAACACCTATCCCCAGAATCATGCTTTAGCCCTTGCTTGCATGTTGTGCAGCCTCTGCATACTGCTTAATTCAAACAGTCCATATATGAAAATTTATGTGTGCCAACGGCATTGGTCTCACGTCATTCTCTCTGACCACATGTAACCTATGGAGTTGTTGGTTCCATTATCGTTGACTCGTTGTCTCTACAGACAAATGAAAATGGGCCCATGCCCAGCCAAAACTTTTATTCTTTACATCTTGGAAAACCTTTTACTGTACGATCCACGTCTGCATATGTATTCGTTGCATCTAATTTTAATGGGAATGCCCTTAGGTGGAATTTGGGTTCCCCCTTGCTTTCAACGGCTACTTACCACCTCCCTCGTCCAACCCTATGTCCATTACCAAAATTCTGCCTCTGATGTCTTCTAGTTCTTTTATTTCCCTGAAGCGGCCCACACTGCTACTGTGAACGTCCAATCAGTCAACGTGTTTAACAGGGTTCATGGAAAATACCCAGCGTCTATCTCGTGCCCCTGTTGATATGACAGTTTCATTGCTTTCCAATGCTAACCTAACAGCAGAATGCAGATCCACTGGTACACCTGTACTCACTCTTCTTGACATGTCTGACGGCAATCCCCCAAGAAAGGCATCGAGTACACTGGGCTCTTCTTCTTCCAACAAAACTGCCTTTTCATTGTCATTTTGTCCCAATTCGTACATGTGTTGATTACATTTCCTTGTCGTGTCCACAGAGTCTTCGACAGATTCCCCTTGTCTATTCATAATAGAGTGAACTGCTTCCAGAAGTACCTTGCACTGTACTGATTTTCGTGTCATAGCAGAAACTCCTTCACCAACTGTTCGATGCCTGCTCCATTCTTTATTGCTTCTGTGCGACTCACATACATTTTAGCTTCTCCCACTAGCTTTATTCACAATCTTTGCTGCCCGCAACAATTGACTACCACTCCAAACACTCTTCTTAAGGTCCTCTACGAACGACTATACATCCTCAGATTATTTTGCAGAAAAGATAATAATCAGTCCTGCGGCAGCTGGATCCAACTCAATCTGTGGTCCCTAAAGCAATATTAACTCTTCGTCCTTGGTTGTCAACTGCCCATGTAGCAATGTATTCTCGGCTTTCAACTGCACTACTTTTTATGACAATGTCCTTACTGCTTCCAGCTCCGACAAACATGGCTTCTGTGATTGTGTCTCTGTGACGCTACTACTCTTCCAAGCAAGTTACATTGCGTACACCTTACAGACACCAAATACTGCTTCCTACAATTACCCATAATCTCAGATAAGTCAGTCTGGGACACTGGCCTAGACAAGGCAAACGTTAAGTAAAAGTGACAGTCACACTTTACTTCCATGTCTGTTAGACGCTCCAAAAGTAAGCATATGGTTCAGCAATCGCCACACCTTGTTGACACTATAGGTTGTGGTCGTGATACCGTGCTGCGTGAAGATGACGCTGCACACTATGACACCGAACTATAGCGACCCCAGTGCAGGGTGGGGCACCTATAAGCCAGGATTGTGAGAGGGGGTAGCAGACGTGAGTTAGGAGACCAGGACACTCCAAAGAAAGGCAGCTGCAAGCGTAACTTTACTGATGCATTTGCACTGCTTGATATACTGGCTCAGTTGCCAGATGACAGCTGAATTATGCTGGGCTGGCTGCCCGCACACTCTGTGAGGATGATGCTGGTATTCCGTTCAACTCCGGATGGCTCGTCGCGTAAGCCAGCTGTATGGTCCCTCCACTAGCTGCATGTACTCGATGATATTTCCAAGGTGACACCTGGATGCATCATGACAGTGGACGATCACCACACTCAGATGCCAGTCAGGCTACGGCAGATGGCAGCTGATGTGTGTGGAGTTTGACCTACTGCCATCTGAACAGAAATGGGCCATTTTGCTTGAGATGACCTGGGATGGGTATCTGCGCCATAACACTAAATTCGAGGAGGGAATTTCCTATTCCTAAAAGTATTAGAGATGTGAGACGCTTCCTCGGATTATGTTCTTATTGCCGTCGTTTTATCAAAGACTTTTGTATCAAAGCCAGGCCAGGCTAGATCTTACATTTTCTAGGTCTGGTCGCTCACCTTCGTTTGATACAAGGTGTCAAATATTTTGATTTCTTTTGCTCCAAAGAGACACTTTCCTGGATTACGTTTCAGTCCGCCTTGTTCGAGACACTTAATAACGGCCCTCAGTCTCTTTATATGTTCATCAAATGTCTCTGAGAACACTGTAATGTCATCTAAATAACAAAGACACATCTTCCACTTCACGTGGCTTAGTAGATTATCCATCGTCCGTTCAAAAGTTGCTGGTGAATTACACAAACCAAACGGCATTGCCTTAAACTCACACAGGCCGTCAGGGGTGATGAATGCAGTATTGTCACAATCAGCCTCATCTACTTCGATTTGGCAGTATCTCGAGTACATGTCCATCGTTGAGAAAAACTTAACCCCCTTCAGACAGTCTAGTATATCGTCGATTCGTGGAAGAGGGTAAACGTCCTTTTCAGTTATCTTATTAAGCTTACTGTAATCAACACAAAAGCGCCAACTGCCATCGTTCTTCATGACGACGACCACTAAAAATGGTTCAAATGGCTCTGAGCACTATTTGACTTAACATCTGAGGTCATCAGTCCCCTAGAACTACTTAAACCTAACTAACCTAGGACATCGCACACATCCATGCCCGAGGCAGGATTCGAACGTGCGACCGGAGTTGTCACGCGGTTTCAGACTGTAGCGCCTGCAACCGCTCGGCCACCCCTCTCGGCGACAGTTAACTATTCGCAATTCACCGAATCCGCTCTTAAACGAGACGATAGAGGCTGGAATGATCAAGTTATTCTACAGTGGTAAGCTTCTCTTACATTCCACTACAAGATCCATGGGTTGATGCATGGCATGACACGTGACAGTTACCTTTCTAGCGCTGACTGCAGGAATGATCACTTCATCCAGCACTCATAGTCTCCACACACTCGGATGTGCATCTTCCTGTCCACAGTATCTCATCTCGTCTAGTATAATCTTCGAGCGACCACAATCTATAATTACCTGAGAAGCTTGCAAAAAGTCCCGTCCGAGAATGACGTCATATTTACACTCTTGTATGGCGATGAATTCTAAGTGCTGTGTTTGGCCATTTATACCCACACGAATGGTACATATTCCTGTAGGTTTTACATATTTCCCATTAGCCACCTTCAGCAGAGACATTTTGTTGCCGACGAATACGGTTTTCTGCAACGGTACTTCTCCGAAATGACTGAATATGATTCTCCAGAGTCCACCAGACCTTGGGCTGGTCGGCCATCCATGAGGGTATCGACAAAGTTTCCTATCATTTTTGGAGTGATTGACGGCTAAGAATTTTTCTCTTCGGCGGTCTCACCTCCAAGGAAGGTCACACGCTGTAGTTTTCCAGGTTGTGGTGGCTAGGTCATCGGCTGGAGCTTCTAAACCGCCTCTCCAGCGGCTAGCTTGCGGCGATGGTGACCTACGTCGTCATGCACCCGCATCTTCTTGTTCATCTTCGTCTTCCCGCAGTTAGCGTGGGCTAAGATCGTTCTGCTGTCTTCTGGCGTGGGCGTAATCAAATATCCGCCGCCTTCCTCGACAATAGCGCACAACATGTCCCGGTCGTCCACAGTGGAAACATACTGGTTGTTTATCCTGGGTCCACCAGACGTCGGTCTTCCTTGGTGCCCAAACAGGGCCTCATGCGGCATTGTAGGAACGTAACTCCGCCTGGGTCTCAACTTTTTCACCGTTTTAAAGAAAAATGAAGGACGAGAGATTTGGTTCAATGTCTGTTCCACTTCCTCCATTATTACCTTATGAAGCGTCTCAGTTTTTTCTCGCCAATTCGTGGAAGAGGGTAAACGTCCTTTTTAGAACACTTGTGAAATCAATTGCTTCCTCCATCACAGACATCGATACGACGTTTGGAAGCCGTTCAAACATTTTCCGTGTAATTATTTATTGTTGCATTGCCTCGATGTACTGGCACAATTTTATGAAGTCGTCTGCTGTCGAAACCTCCTTCAGGAGTAGGGCTTGATACATGTCGTCAGCAACACCCTTCATGAGGTGTGCAACCTTATCTTCCTCCTTCATTATAGGACCCATTATTTTACACAGCTCCTAGACGTCTTGAATGTAGGATGCTGTAGTTTATCCTGGACGTAGTGCCCTGCACTTTAATGTATCTTCAGCCTTGCACTTCAGTCGCTGTGTGTCGCCGGAATACTTGCGCAGTTTCGCCTGGAATACTTCCCAGCTTGTGAACTTCTCCTCGTTGTTCTCATACCATTGCTTGGCAGTGCCCTCCAAGTAGAAAAATGCGTTAGCCAAGCACACGGTGTCATCCCATTTGTTAAATTTGGCTATACGCTCATAAACCTGCAGCCACTTGTTTGGATCCTGGTCATTGTCACCAGAGAACCAGGAAAGATGTCTCATGTGGTGGCACACAGTTGCTATCATCGTAACCTCCTCTTCTTCTTCTGTCTCTGATAGATTGCGATCTGTTGAATACGGTTCGAACTCGGGTTTCTCGTCACGTAAACGGCAGCTCTGTCGTGGCCTGATGGGAGCTACTGTGTCGTCGATAATGTGCGCTTTCGCAAGTTCCAATACCCAGTGCCTCCACCAGAATACTGTCACGTAGAAGAAGGTATAATTAGATGAATGACGAATACTAACTACACTTCACAAAGATTTATTCAGCACTTGCACATGCAAGAGCGCGGAGGGAACTGCCTCCGGCCAGAACACATAAGGTATATGTACAATTACAGAACATTCCAGTACAATGAATCTTGACATTTGTGGATACTTCTAGAATGTACTCGAACCGAATATAGAAATTAAATTTGTACAATCCAGATGAGTTTTGAGCGCACGACCCTCCATGCAACACTTTATTATCGCAACTACTACACCACAGAGCTACTCAGCTACTTCTGCGACAATATGCAGTGCCTCTGATAAGTTGCTGCACAAATATGCTATTGCCTCCAAGGTTTCCATAATGCCTTGAGTCTATGGTTGTAAAATACTTGTGATTTTGGGAGGAAAAAAATATAATCTTTATAGCTTTTAATTTATGGCTGGTAACCGTCGGGTAATTATCACCATAAATCGAGCATGAAGGCTTTTCTCGTAAAAACCGCTAATTCAGTAGGTAAACCTAACGGCCACCAACAACATCTTCATGTTCGTCATATATTTGGCCGGTAATGGTTCTTTTTCTAATTACAAATAAGGGTAGTTTTCAGATGCTTCTTTATTGCATCCTACCATTAACGTCATTGTTGCGTTAAAGATTTTTCCTCTTCGAACTGGATTGTCCCTTAAACGATAGATCTTTGTTAGGTGAACAGTTTCAAAAACAGGACAATATTGGTGGCACTGTTGGCGCATTCTGCTGCATGAGTGTTCTTTCAGTGAAGACAACGTAGACTACATCAAATCTGTAGTAAAACTTGATTAGCTTCGTCACTGGCGACATTTTAATACTATTCCATTCGTTATCATGAACCGTTCCAACCAACCGGGATTACCACAAAATTTTAAACTTTTGTTCTGCAGTTTCAGTTCTCTGTAGCAGCCAGATATTTAGGTTCACACGTTTCCAAGACATTTTTCGTGTTTAACCGTTAGCATAGGTTTCCTCTCTGGCTTGAACACGCTGCACTCACGAATTGCTAGAGTCTGACTTTTATTTCTAATCGTTCTAGATATTCTTGCTTTAGAAATTCCAATGCTCCTTATTGATATCCATTTTCGACCTCCGTTTGTCATCATCTTTCTTAAACAGCTTCATCTTGATTTGAAGCGACATACAGAACTTTTCGTCCGTATTTCTCTTCCGTTGCGCGTAAAAAATGAGAATTACACCAACCAAGTGAAAATATCTGAGTACAAATCTCGCTGATTTTGACAGACGTTTCACCGACTTTGATAAACTTATCAGCTAATACTAAAACTGAAATATTTCGATAGCGACAACATCAAAAGGCAAGCTGCAATATATCAACAGGTGCAACCATTGTTTGCTTCGTTCGGTCTCAGAAGGATAAAAGCCAATAACTTTGGTTGATGTCACAACTACCGAAACCAAGTATATTTATTAGTGGCGGAGAGGATGTGGTTATGAATAGGGAAAACATAGGGCCACAACAAAGTGTTTCTTCGTGGTCAGGCAACAAACAGTAATTACGTTACGTGAGCCTCAAGACAGGACAAACAATAAAAGAAATTTCCTGAGTGTAGCAAGTCATCTGTCAACTGGCCAAGTCCCACGTCTGGAAATCCACAAACGACAGGTGAGTTAAGCACGAACTAATTCTTCTAAAGGCCAACTTGTTTGGTTGTAGGTATAAAATATCTGCCCGTACGTAGTGTAGCTCTCACTACGGTCTTTCCGGCGTTCTTTGATGAGAAAAAATGTTCTCCTCTACCATTCTGTGCGTCGTTCTAATAGCAACATTTTTACCCCTTCGTATCTCCGCTGACAGTCAGTGGCAAAATGCACAGGGAGCCAAGAATTGCTGTGCGAATATTGTGACGTTTCCCTCACGTTGTCCTGACGGCGAAACGTGGGTAGAAGGAGCTTGCAGGCGGACGGTATCTCCACCCGGGGGTAAGTAAATCACAGACACGTTTGATTTCCCGTTCTCTTTCATGTGATTCTCATCAAGAACTCAAAAACAAAATATGCACAAAGTCATCTTCACTCTAATTATAACACTAAACATTGATTTTAAAACGTTTTAATACTAATATTACGCTCATGTTTTAAATGTTGCCATGTTTTTGTTTATAATATCACTTCCTTTTAATGACAATTTTACATTCAATCTCATTTATGTAATATCTACTTGTATATAAGTAATCGTTGTGCTATTAATATTTTTGAGCTGTTGGTAGAAACTTTGGTTTTCCTAGAAGGTGTGTCTGTCCATCTACAAATTATGTATAATTCCTTGTTGTCTGACACCTGTTCAGGAAAGCGGGCAGATTTCTCTCGTTGTTCGCGAACAACATCACTGTCTCTTTACACCGAGAGGCAAATGTTTCATCAAGACGTGGTTGCTTGGTATAGGACTGTTTGATTCAGTTATTATTCAGGATACTGCTAGAATCATGGAGGGTATCGGTTAATTAACTGTCTCCATATGACCCACCATGATTTGTGTTGAAACTCTCCATCTGATAGTATTTAAATCAACCATTTCGAACATTTGTGTATTGCAACCTCTGTTTTCCCCTAATCTTGATTCCTAGTACACCTTTCTGTAGCTCGCTGGAAGCTATGCATTGAAGTCATATTGCGACTTCTGTCGGTACAAGACACACAGCCATACCATGCTGTACACAGGCCGTACATTCTTAAGAAATTTCTTCTCCTAATGGAGGTATATGTTTATTATAATCAGAGTTCTTGTGAGGAAGAATTCTTCCTTTGCCTGTTCAAGTCTGCTTTTATATCCCTCTAGCTTTGTCTGGCCGTTGCACAGTTCATCTAATTGTTTCATACTTTTGACACAAGATGACATTATCGTAAGCCAATTTACTCATAACTTTTCTCAACCCTTAATTTTATTCCTATTTACTGATTCTTCTATATACACGTTGAACAATGAAGTGCATCCTTGTCTTAGATGCATTTGATCGGTAGAAGAGAACTTGGTCTTCCATTCTAATTGTTAATGTATGATTGCTTACATCTGTATATTACCCTTCTTCCTGACTACATCGCCTACCTATATTACTGAGAATTTCAAACAACATATAACAGTTTACATTATCAAAAGCTTATTATTGGTCAATAAATCATACGAAATTGTTTTTATTTTTCTAAAGTCTTGCTTCCATTTTAAATCATAGTGTCGTAGTACCTCTATTTTCCCTAAAGGTAAATTCAACTAATTTTAGTAGTTCCTTAAATGTTCAAATGTGTGTGAATTCCTAAGGGACCAAACTGCTGAGGTCATCTGTCCCTAGACTTACACACTACTAAAACTAACTAATGCTAAGAACAAAAAACACACACACAAACACATCCATGCCCAAGGCAGGACTCGAACCTCCGGCGGGAGGAGTCGCGCAATTCGTGACATGGCGCCGTGCGGGCATTCCGCACGACAGGGTCCTTAATTTATCTTTCCATTCTTGTGTATATTATTATTCTCAGCAACCTGTATGCATTAGCTCTTAAGATGAATTTGCAATAGCATTGGTCAATCTTTGATATCTTGTGCATTGTGTGGATTAAATTTCTGCGGAAGTCCGATGGTATATCTCCATTCTCATAGCTTCTAGAGACTAGCCTGAACAATCGTTCCGTTTCCACATACACATGTTATCTTAGAAATTCAATAAGAATATTACCTATTACTTCAATCTCATTTGTTCGCAAGTCTTTTCAGATATGTTACCCTCTGCACTCCAATACTGGATCTGCAAGTGTTCTCCAAACTGGTATCCATCTGTTGTCCTGTCGTCATCAGGGAGTTACAAAAACTTACTTGTTAATAAATGTACATGAAGCCATTTTTGTTGCAGAAACTGATCAATTTATTTTAGTACCAACATTTTCGTAGTTTACCTTTGGGACTCACTTTAGTTTTCTCGTAAAAATATTTTGTACACGATTATGGCTTTCTTTATGTCTTGCAGAGACGGTGACATCGAGGCACTGCCGGAAGTTCTTTTGTGTGCAAGAAGTGCTGCAGATAGCTTTCATCATATAATCTTGTAATCTACGATTTAACGGTGCCATAAATACGTATAACTAGTAATTGAGGTGGGCACATGTTCGTTGTCGCATGTAGAAACACTATGTCACACATGAAAATAAAATATATCTTATTCAGTTAAAAATTTGTGTTTTATGTCTAATTACTGACCATATTCGAAATATATTCCTATGGGTTACCAATGTCAGGGGTTGACAGACTGTTCTAAACTACAAGGGCATATCAGAAGTTCAGGATGTAATGCATATTTCGCTAGAGAAACACAGGATTTTAAATTTGTATACCTACTAACTAATATTTAAGTGAATAAGTGGCTACTGTTTCACAGTGACAAACATCTGGAAAAGTATGAGGCGGAACAGATGTTGGAATGAAATAAAAGTACTTTATAGTTACTAGGACATCTTATGATCATCAGGTGGACGAATGGCAGCGTGAGACCTGTGCGTCCGCAGTACTGCCGAATTATATTTCCAATGGTGGAAAGCAGATGCGTGGTTACAATACAGGGCGACGTTTCATCTTATGCACTGGTGCCCAACTCACAGCCACTGTGTACGGCTTCCATGAGGTATTTCAACGTGAGTGCATACATGATTTGTACTGTAAAGTGAATGTATGGTGTCACGCTTCGCCTAAAGTTTCATTGTATGTGGTCCAGTTCCTAAACCTTTCTATGGATGTGTACGAGGAAGTGCTGAAAAGTAATGTCTCCGAATTTTTAATGTGAAAACTCTTAAAGTTTTTACTTTTTAGGCCGGTTCTAGGCGCTTCAGTCTGGAACCGCGCGACCGCTACGGTGCCTCGGGCATGGATGTGTGTGATGTCCTTAGGTTAGTTAGGTTTAATTAGTTCTAAGTTCTAGGGGATTGATGACCTCAGATGTTAAGTCCCATAGTGCTCAGAGCCATTTGAACTATTTCAAATTTTACTTTTTCATAAAAAAAAGAATCAAACACGATAATAACATTCTACATCTATATTCTCCATATCTACGTATTTATTTCTCTATACAGTCACCCTAGAGACGAATACATTTCTTCGAAAGAGAGACCAGTTTGTTGGTACCGTCACTGTAGACTGTTTGACTTTCTTGACGAAGCCACAACCTAACCTCTGCTTGCACCTCTTCACCACCATCAAAATAAAATCCATACAAAATGCGGTGCAAGTACACTATCTGTCAAGTGATACTCGGAATTCATTTACTTCTAGTTGTAAGCTTCACGTCAGGAGTGCCATCCTGTCACAGACAGAAAATGAGAAGCATTATTGTCAATGCAACTCCTGACTGAACTGATGTTGAACACGTAACATTGACCCTGCGTTATACTTATTTCAATAAGAAAATTGGTAAATATGAGATAAATTAACTGCGTTTTTGGATTCTTGGATTGCAATCAGAAAACATAAGTTGCTGTAGCACATTTAATTCGAACAGTACTTGTGAAACAAACAGTTCCTATCAGTGAATGCAGAGGACAAGGTTATGGTAAAGGAAGAAATATGGAGGGGTATTACAAAGGAGCTCAGACTTTCTTTAGTGGAACGTTCTTGCAAAATTTTCTGTGTGTGTTTGTCGTACATAGTCTAATATGGTGTACTCGCTGCTGAGAGTCGTTATGAAACCTTTTCTTTTTTCTGAGTAATTCAGCATCTTCACAGCAATGATGGGAAATTCTGAAACAGTATCCTGAGAGTTGTTTACATTCCGTGTCTGATATATGTAGGAGTACTTGGACTGACGCTCAACTTCGATAAGATGGCATTGCTTTTGAAATTCTTAAGAGTTAAATTCATAAGCTGAAGTACACTTTGTGTTATGAGGTATTTTAGATTAAGTGAGAACTTTCACGTTCTTCATCATAGCATCAATTTGGTTAAACTTGTTGCATCCAATTGATTATAAAAGTCAATTACTAGAAGTTCGGAATACTATCACTGATGCAAATACGCTTCTTGGCTTTGCCACCGGATCGTATTGTGCAACTCGCACAATATTTCATCGATGCAATTGTTCAATAGCATCAGGTAGTGGTAGCAGCTGTGTTTCTCCAGCATCTCAACTCACTCCACCTCAGTATACACTTCTCAATGTAAGTGTAAAATAACGGCATCTTAACATTCCTGGACTTCATAGTCAGAAGAAAAGCTGGTGGTACACTGGGACACAGCATCTATCACAAATCAACTCAAACGGAGCTATATTTGCTGGCCGCAAGTTGTAATCATCCTGCGCAACGTGACAGTAGCCTACGCTCTTTGGAGCATAGAGCACTTGTAGTCTCAGATGCCGACAGTCTACCTGGTGAACTACAACACCTGAGAACGGTATTCCAACAGAATGGCCGTTCGTGTAGGCAGATACGCCATGCATTCCGTTCTAAGAAAACTAGAAGCAGGGATGTAAATTAAGATGCGGTGGCACCAGCTGCAACAGCGTTGTGCCCTATTTTGGAGGCATGTCTTCGAGAACAGAAAGGATATTCAAAAAGCATGATAACAAGTATGTTTTTCGGCCACCAGCAAAACTGAAGAATCTATTTTTCGGTCAAAGACGACCCTGACGTTAGGAAACGTGGCTTGTGTAAATCTCATACCAATGTGGAAAATCTAATATTGGACAGACATGCCGAAGCGTGCAAGAACGTCGCATCGAACACCATCATCATACACGCTTGGGGCAACCTGACAAATCAGCAGTAGCGGAGCACTGCCTGGACACGGGACATCGTATGCTTTACGAACAGACGGAATTTTATCCCCAGCGTCATCTTTCTGGGACTGTGTAGTTAAGGAGGCCATACATATACGTACGGCGGACAATCTTATCAACAGGGACGCAGGTTTTCAACTAAGCGCCACCTGGAATTCAACACTGGCTGCCATTAAATCAAAACAGGGAAAACAAGAACTTCCGATTCATCACGCGATGCAACACGCTACTGAGATTTAGTTCAGCCTTTAACCGCAGGAGCGTCCGACAGCACAGTGATTGAAATTTCCTGACAGATTAAAACTGTGTTCCGGACCGAGACTCGAACTCAGGACCTTTGCCTTTCGTGGGCAATTGCTCTACCATTTTTTTTTTCTGCCGTGTCGTCCTCTGCCTTGCGGCGGTTCTGGTTTAGCGGACGGTCAAATAGCTCCTTAATTGGCTCATGAGGCTGAGCTCACCCCGTACCAGTCCTCCCACCAAAGAAAAGTCGTTGGCAGTGCAAGGAATCGAACTCGGATCCTCCTCATGGTAGTCATCTACGCTAACCATTTCTTTCTTTTTTAATTTTTTTCTTTTAAGTTATTTTTTTTAAACCCGCTATCCATCTTTTTTTTAATTCTGTCGTGCTGACCACTTTTTTTTTAATAAAAGGAACGTGGTTCCTCCGCTTTATGGTCCAACAACGCGACCACTGTTTTTTTGTGTGGAACAGGAAGGCAGGGTAAACAAACAATCTTTATTCCTACAATTGCGCTGTCCTAGGGATAAGAAAAGTATCGAGACAGCAAAAACAATTTGGAAAAAAATGTACTTTTTTTTAACATGAATAAAGTAAATGACAATCCTAGCCACAGGCGGGAGTGAAAACGAAGTTACCATCTGCAACACCTTTAAAAATGTTCCAAAAATGTTGGCTTGCGAGAGTATTCGCGCGTTTTTATTCTGAGGGAGAAGGAAACAGTAGCAGTGGAGATGAGACGGATAAGTAATAAATATTGGAAGATGGAAGACAGCGATTACGGCACAGGGCACAGAACGAGCGAAGGAGACCACTGCAGTGTGGAAGAAGAAGAGGGACACAGTGGCAATGGAAGATAGTTGATAGTGATAGAACAGTGCTAGGAAGAGAGTGAAGGAGTGCCAGTGGGAGAGGAATGAAGAGAACGAGAAAGTGGGACTGTTGTGAGAGCCAGTGATAATGAGAGACAACACCTACGACAATGACAAAGAGGGAGAGAGATAGATAGTGACAGTGAGAAGGTACATCAGCAGTAGGCAGGAATGAGTGAGACAACAGCAGTGAGAGGGAGGAAGAAGGAGATAGTGAGGAAAGAGGAGACATTACTAGCAGGACAGAACGAAGGAGACTATGACTGTGAGACATGAGACAGTGACACTTCTACAGAAAGAGATAATGACAATGAGTTAAACTAAATGAGTCAGTGAGACTGGGCAAGCAGGAGTGGATGGATATTAGCGACTTTTATTATTATTATTCTCGTGTCAGGAACATACATGTACATGTGCATACATTTTACACAGTTATCATTAAATTAGTTTTGACCAAAACTTGGCCACCTCCAACGCATTTTCTATTGCGTGTTAAGGGTCATCTTCTGTACACAATCGACACCGAAGCATGTGCCGGACTGTCTGTTCTTCTCCACAATCACACCGAATATCATTTGAATCAGTGTATCCCCATTTTGACAGGTTAAGTTTTGATCTTCTAACTCTGAATCTCATCTATTCATGGACTTCCACGTTGTCCATTCCCTGTCATGGCCTGGAGGTAAAGCTTCAACTGCTCTTTTCCAACCAGGGGGAAGATAGGTCGTAGCCTTCCATAGCTGTAACCTAGCTTTTTCAGCAGTGGTTCTAAGCTCCTTTGATGTCTTAATGAAACTCTTCCTCCTTCAGTCGTTGCGGTTGCGGTTCATGCCCATGCAGAGGACGAGTAATTTCCTGTTCCACTGCCTTTCTTTCCTTGTTTGCAGCTATCTCTCTTTAAACAAGTGTTGGAGCAATTCCTGCGAGGTAGTAAAGCCATTCGACTGGAGTGGATTTCAAGAAACCTGTTATAATTCTGCAGGTTTCGTTGAGAGCTACTTCCACCTGTCTGGCATGAGTAGAATTATACCAAACAGGACAGGCATACTCTGCCCCAGGAAAACAGAGTGCCAGTGCAGATGTTCGGAATGTTTCATGTTGACTGCCCACTGTGATCCGGCCAATTTCCGTAGGAGATTGTTCCTGGTGGAGACTTTCGACTTGCATTTCATGCAAAGCTTTTTTAAAGTGAGAGATCTATCAAGTGTCACTTCTAGGTATTTTCGAGTCTCGTAGTGTTCCAGTTCAACCCCCGACCATACTATTTTCAACTTGCGAGTGGCTTCCCTGTTTCTCAAATGAAAAGCACACACCTCGGTCTTCGAAGGGCATGATTTTAAGCAGGTTTGTGTTGTAGTATCTGTATTCAAAATCTGTGTTCTGGGGGGGTAGAGCAAGGTCGACAGTATATAGGAAGCTCCTGGTGTTTGGGCCTATAAGTTAGTCGTTCGTGTATACAGGGTGTCCCAGCTATCTTGTCCACCCAAAATATCTCTGGAACAATAACAACTATTGGAAAACGACTTCCACCGCTATCAATGTAGGGCTGGGGCCCATGAATGTACATATTTGGAAACGTTCTAAAACGAAAGCATATGTGTTTTTTAACACAAACTTATGTTTTTTTAAATGGACCTCCTACATTTTTTCTTCAGTAATCCATAGCATGACAAAGCACATACACAATGGCGTTGATCGCGTCGCAATATTCCCATTACATCCCGAGATATTGAGACGCGAAGTTGACGCTTGAAACACCCAACATGCGCTGGTAGCGCACGTCCTGAGGCTCAGGCGTGAACCCCATGCTGCCCGTAATCGCGATGTGATTGACATGTGTAATCACACCTCCATACTTATAAAGAGGTCCGAAACGAATAATACGGTCTGCTGCCATAAACTTTCATAAGCACATAATGGTTTCCCTCTTGCACGTTTAGCCGGCCGGGGTGGCCGAGCGGTTCTAGCTGCTACAGTCTGGAACCGCGCGGCCACTGCGGTCGCAGGTTTGAATCCTGCCTCGGGCATGGATGTGTGTGATGTCCTTAGGTTAGTTAGGTTTAAGTAGTTCTAAGATCTAGGGGACTGATGACCACAGCAGTTAAGTCTCGTAGTGCTCAGAGCCATTTGAACCAATCTTGCACGTTTTACGTATCTACGTACACAATATGAACCAGTACCGATCGGTGTACACCCGTCAGGTTGTCTTATTTATCCTGCACACCCAAAATAAGGTTTATCTAATGCGTTATATGACCCATTGTGCCTGTCGCGCAGGGCCTGGCTCTACCTAGTCAAGTGTCCAACGTAGTTCCCACTACTGCCACAGTAACCACTTCGCCTTGTTTATGATTTGCGACCCATGCAAACTCCTGTACTCCACCACCCTCCGAGCATCCCATTTGTTGTTGCTTTGGCGTGCAGTACACCGCTTGCCAGTGTAGTCGTGCATCAGAGTAATCTAGTGACGACACGGAGGTAGTACACATTGTGAATAAACGTTGTGTTGTGGAACTTATACTGTACAGTATAATGTACACACATGAAGATATGGTAGAAATGCTGCTGATCTATGGAGAATGTACGTTGACGGGAAATACGTTATGAGATTGCTTGTTTGTTGATAGTACTGTTAGCGAGCATTATGATTATTAAGTTAATATGTCTGTTTTCTACCCTACTCTACATACCCGTACTGTACCCTGTTGTAGGTGGACGAAATGCTGTTCAGGCGGAACGACTGTACAGAAGACGATTCCCTGACAAGCCATCGCCTTCGCGCCGGATGTTTGGTCGTCTCACATCTCGTCTACGTGAAACGGGAAGCTTAAATCCAAGACCTCGACATCGTCCTAGAACACGCACAGATGAACGTGCTTAAGTTGCTGTGCTCGCTATCCTCAAATCAGCACACGTCAAATTGAACGTGAAGTTGGTGTGTCGAAATCAAGTGCACAGCGTATTCTTAAACGTCATAAATTTCGTCCTTACCATGTTCATTTACACCAGGATCTTCATGGAAATGACTTCTGCAATAGGGTAACATTTTGTCGGTGTGCTCAGCAAGAACTTCTGACTAATCCAAATTTTTTTTGCAGATGATCTCTTTACAGACGAGGCATCATTCTCCAACAAAGGAATTGTCAATATGAGGAATATGCATTATTGGTCCGCAGACAATCCAAAATGGCTCCGTCAGGTAGGGCATCAACGTCCGTGGAAAGTTAATGTTTGGTGTGGGATTATTGGAGATACCATTATCGGACATTTCTTTGTAAATGGCATCCAAAAATGGCAGACAATACTCCAGATTTATACGACACATTCTTCCTGTTCTCTTGGACACCGTACCTCTGAACCGGAGAATGGTCATGTGGTATCAGCATGACGGATGCCCTGCACATAACGCCTTATGAGCACGACGACTTCTGAACCGTAAGTTACCTGGTAGGTGGATTGGACGACGTGGCCAGATAGGTGGCCTGCCCGATGTTCGGACCTTACACCGCTGGATTATTTTCTTTGGGGAGCAGTGAAGGATGCTGTTTACCAACATGAACCAACAACACCAGAGGACATGAAGCAACGCATTATTGATGCTTGTACAGCCATCAAAGAGGAAACAGTAGCACGAAGTAAGGCGTCCTTCATCCGCAGAGTGACCCTATGTATGCAAGCCAATGGGCATCACTTTGAGCATGAGACGTCAATGCTATGTTTAGTATGTAGTGCTGGTATCACAGTGGAAGTTTCGACAAAGGGCCATTTTACCCAGTGATGTTAAGAAACATTGGTTTGCAACAATTTGTCATTTAACGCATTAGATAAACATAACATTGATAATTATGTGATAGCCGGCCGAAGTGGCCGTGCGGTTAAAGGCGCTGCAGTCTGGAACCGCAGGACCGCTACGGTCGCAGGTTCGAATCCTGCCTCGGGCATGGATGTTTGTGATGTCCTTAGGTTAGTTAGGTTTAACTAGTTCTAAGTTCTAGGGGACTAATGACCTCAGCAGTTGAGTCCCATAGTGCTCAGAGCCATTTGAATTATGTGATAATAAAACCAATTGGTTAAAAATGTTTACATTCATCTTCTATGTCCTACCTGCACTTCCCAAATCAAAACATTTTTACCTAAACAACGGTAAAACTTTTAGTCCACTTGCTCGTTTCACTAAAACCATCAACATGAATTTTACTATTATGAGTGAATGATTAACTGTCACTTGTGCTAGATCTACAGTAAAGTAAAGTTTTAACGTTGAACGGCATTACCTTTTTAGTAACGGATTAACGATAAGCGAAGTTAACTTTGTGACTAACGTTGCGGTACACAGATATGTTACAGAACCGCATCACCCCTAGCCTATGGGATAAATACCTGCTGGAACGTACGACATTAATGCAGGATGGCAGCAGACCGTATTATTCGTTTCGGACCTCTTGATAAGTTTGGAAGTGTGATTACACATGTCAATCACATCGCGATTACGGGCAGCATGGGGTTCACGCCTGAGCCTCAGGACGTGCGCTACCAGCGCATGTAGGGTGTTTCAAGCGTCAACTTTGCGTCTTAATATCTCGGGATGTAATGGGAATATTGCGGTGCAACCAACGCCATTGTGTATGTGCTTTGTCATGCTATGGATTGCTGAAGAAAAAATATAGGAGGTCCATTTAAAAAAAACATAAGTTTGTGTTAAAAAACACATATGCTTTCGCTTTAGAATGTTTACAAATATGTACATTCATGGGCCCCAGCCCTACATTGATAGCGATGAAAGTCGTTTTCCAATAGCTGTTATTGTTCCAGAGATATTTTGGGTGGACAAGATAGCTGGGACACCCTGTATATTAAACAGAACTGGAGCCAAACCACTTCCTTGCAGGAGGTCATCCTTCTGTAGTCTCCATCCACTACGCTGTCCTCGAAAGACGACGAATAACCTGCGAATCTGCAGAAGGGAGGCGATGAGTCTGGTTAGACCTAAATCTTTGGTCAGATTGTAGACCATGACTAGTAGTAGCTGGTGATTGACCGTATCGTACACCGCTGATAATTCGACAAATGCCACTACTGTCACCTTCCGCGCTTCAGAGCCATCTTCTATAAACTGTGTGAGATTTGGGTGCATAGATCCTAAGAAGTCAGTGCCCAGAACAACCACCTCTGGCCATAATAACGGCTTTAATACGCCTAGGCATTGAGTCAAACAGAGCTTGGATGGAGTGTACAGGTACAGCTGCCCATGCAGCTTCAACATGATACCACAGTTCGTCAAGTGTAGTGGCTGGCGTATTGTGACAAGCCAGTTGCTCGGCCACCATTGACCAGACGTTTTCAGTTGGTGAGAGATCTGGAGAATGTGCTGGCCAGGGCAGCAGTCGAACATTTCTGTATCCAGAAAGGCCAGTACAGGACCTGCAACATGCGGTCGTGCATTATCCTGCTGAAATACAGGGTTTCGCAGGGATCGAATGAAGGGTAGAGCCACGAGTTGTAACACATCTGAAATGTAACGTCCACTGTTCAAAGTGCCGTCAATGCGAAAAAGAGGTGACCGAGACGTGTAACCAATGACACCCCATACCATCACGCCGGATGATTCGTCAGTATGGCGATGACGAATACACGCTTCCAGTGTGCGTTCACCACGATGTCGCCAAACACGGATGCGACCATCATGATGCTATAAACAGAACCTTGATTCATCCTACAAATTGACGTTTTGCCATTCGTGCATCCAGGCTCATCATTGAGTACACCATCGCAGGCGCTCCTGTCTGTGATGCAGCGTCAAGGGTAACCGCAGCCATGGTCTCCGAGCTGTTAGTCCATGCTGCTGCAAACGTCGTCGAGCTGTTTGTGCAGATGGTTGTTGTCTTGCAAACGTCCTCATCAGGGATCGAGACGTGGCTGTACGATCCGTTACAGCCATGCGGATAAGATGCCTGTCATCTCGTCTGCTAGTGATACGAGGTCTTTGGGTTCCAGCACGGCGTACCGATTACCCTCCTGAACGCACCGATTCCATATTCTGCTAACAGTCATTGGATCTCGACCAACGCGAGCAGCAATGTCGCGATACGATAAACCGCAATCGCTATAGGCTACAATCCGACGTTTATCAAAGTCGGAATCGTGATGGTACGCATTTCTCCTCCTGACACGAGGCATCACAACAACGTTTCACCAGGCAACGCCGGTCAACTGCTGTTTGTGTATGAGAAATCGATTGGAAACTTTCCTCATGTCAGCACGTTGTAGGTGTCGCCACGGGCACCAACCTTGTGTGAAAGCTTTGAAAAGCTAATCATTTGCATATCACAGCATCTTCTTCCTGTCGGTTAAATTTCGCGTCTGTTGCACGTCATCTTCGTGGTGTAGCAATTTTAATGGCCAGTAGTGTATTTAAATTTGCTGAGGAAGGTAGACTGAGGCAGCTGGTACCTCACTTTTCAATTAGAGAATTTTAAACAGAGGCATGTTCGCCCTTTATGTGCACTGATAGGAGCATTTCTCCATTGGTATTTCACATTTGCACACTCATTCGCTATTCATGCAACAGCTTTCAAAGCTGCAGCGAGAAGTTGTCGACATAGTTTATTACAACTGTTTTTCCTACATTCCAAACTATTTCGACTGTAATAGAACATTATTCAAGGTGTACGATAGTAACTTTACTAGTTTTCTGAAACAATAGAGGGCACGAAACTAAACATCTTTCTCAACAAAGCAATGTTAAACTTATGGTGGGGTGTTGGAAATTGTATATTCTAATAAGTTCTGGAAATTTAGAGCACAACCTTATCAACGGCACATTACGCAAGTGTGCTGCAAGCTGTTTCCTCTCTACGAAATTTCTAATAACGGCAACCATTCTAATTTCAAATGAAAATGTGCGCGGAAATCAGAAATGTGAGGGCAGAAAATGTACTCAGAAGAAAATTAAATACTGAAGGCACTGAAGTGAAGGTAAATTAAACGACTTCAAAAATTTAATTTAACTTCCTGTGTCAGTTTTGTAATTAGGAGGGCTGTCTTTCCACGTACACTGTGGAGGGGGGTGGGGGGTGGGGGAGGAATCTTTCTAAACAGAAGAAATTATGTGGTGAATTGAGTATAGAACACACTACAGAGAAAGCTGGAGGAAACCATGTTAATTTTTAATGTTATTTATTTATTTACTTTACATAATTGTTCCTTAAATAGAAGGTTAGAAGTAAGGGCGAAGAACAGCTGATGGAACGATGGGGACAAACAATGGCGCACACTTACAGCTTAAACAGTGGCATAATGGCTTAATTTTATACAACTTTTAACAGATGTGAATAGTGTGGGGGATAGGCAATTTTTTTTATCAACACCGCAGACCATCTCTAGGATCTGCCCACCAAGACATAACAAAATAAAACCATACAAGGCATAAGAACTCATGGCAGAGTGCTGGTTTGGGAATGGATATAAGGGCTCAAGGATAACCAAAAGAAAAACTGAATGTGAAACACAAAACAAATAATAACAATACGACCTACGCTCCTCATAAGATGAGGACCAGATGTATGTCACATATGCAACCTTAAAAATGTCTAGTTTTACACATCTTTTGAAACAGCTACCGTTATCAGTAATCCCTTTCATGCCTAAGAAATAGATAATAATTATTGACAGGAATTCATAAAAATGTTACATTTAACATTTAAATATTTATTACCAGGAAATATTGTAATTCCAAAGAAGAAGTTAATCAACTGACATTAGAAAATGTATATACACAAATGTTGAAACCCAGTTTTGCTCAAAGAGTATAATATAAAACTTAGGTCCAATAGTGCAGTCCAATACGATAGCCCCGATCTCCAAACATTTCCATAATTACACTTACAAAACCTTCCCACGAAACAGACTTCACGTAAGTAATATTATCAAACTATATCAGAAATTGTTTGCTCCTTTAGAGACCATTTTACATTATTACAGAAGAATCAATAATATGACACAGATGAACTTTATATTTGCATTCTCACTCTTTAGGATGTACTAGAAGGGGGGCGGGAGGCTGACCTCTAGAGAGTAATGCATGTAAGATAATGAAAAATAAACATAATACCCCAGAAATTATAAAACATACCTTACAGTTTCCAGAAAAACTGACAGGTATTTATGTGCACATAAAAACTTACGTTCAATAAATATGCCCACAAAGAGAGATCATCATTCTCCAGTACTTCTATCCCTACAGGAAAAAATTCCAAACGTCGCCAGAGTGGCATTTCTTGATGTAGTACGTTTGTACATATTGAACTTCACGATCTAGCTCACTGGTGTACAGGGTTTACTTGGAACCAAAGATTATAATGTACCTCTTAGTAAATTGACACTACAATTGCTAGCGTGTACTATCATTTTATCCCAGACAAAGTATTTTCTTTGACAGTGTCCTTGAATTTTTAGCCTAGTTTCGTCTGTCAGTGTGTTACGCGCTATCGATGTGAAGTTAATTCTTGACGAAAATGATCCTACACAATTATTATTGTGAGAAATTTCTTACGTACTATGGTGGGATTAAGAGAGCAAGTAACCATTGTTCAAATTATGGTATAATTTTACTACAGTGTATGCCAGTAAGTGAAATACTATTTAACCTCATATTTTCCCGTAACTGTGTAGTCTCTAATGGATTCATTTATTCGTCTTAGACTAAGCTTGACAATGGTCGTCGATCGAAACTAGTATCGAATTGTGCAAAATAAATAACAGCTGAACGTTTCACCATGAATTTTAACAAACTGTTTTCTATTCCTGCCGACGAAACACCAATTTCTTTTCTACAAGTTAATGAGACTAGCTACTCAGTAGCTACTCAATAGCTTCCAACCAATGCGTAACAACTTCCATAACAGTGGAATTTACAACTAGTTAAGTCATTAATACTCAGTGAATGATCAAACCAAATTATGACGACCAAAAATTCAAATTTCCTGCAAAAATTAACATCCAATATTTCTCCCCATCAAATGTGAAACAAATTGGGCTACCTATGGATTTCATATCACAGCTGTAACCTTCCTCAACATACCAGTGGTCCCTGTTCGTAACTTAGGTAAAACCAGACTACCATAACACGTATAATACCGTTTGGAACCATGTAGGCTAGTAAGTGATCACCGTTAACCACACTTTCAATGGTTAATGTAGTTTTACTTGTGGACGTCTCGTCGTCAGATAGCAGCTACGTCGTCGACTGTCCCTCAGCTTTTTTCTCGTACGGCAGCGCGGAGTGCGATCATCTTCGGTCTCGCACAATGTTGCGACGTAATCTCTTACTACTCATTCTTTCTGTAACATCATAAATACAACAAATTTATAACATCTTCATACTAAGAATTACCATCGTGCTTAGCAATAAATTAATATAAAAATACCGCTTTTTCAAACTAAGGCAGTTGGAGAGAATTAGTCTCTAACGGCCTTACATTTCAAACTGCACACTGCAAAGTGTACCCGACGTAGAATTTGACCTGTCTCATGGCACTTTGAAAATTCACTGTCAGTTGCTGTCACACTTTCGTACAAAGCAGCTGCACAACGATTGAAATTCACGATATCCAGTTTTATGGCGCGATAAGATAAGTTCGTTGATTCGAAAAAAATGGGGCCTTAAGATGGCTAAATGAATTGCAGAAACTCGTTGCTTTCAGGATAAAATAAAATATCTTAAAGTATACGTCTGTTGAGAAAGGGTATTGAATTGAAAAATATATATTTTTTTGTACAGATGACTTGACAACCACAGCTCTGGGGAGGACTTTCGAGGGGGTAGAGCAGAAATTTGTGAGGACTCCCAGAGTCTTGTTAGTACACTATCAAAATCACTCTCTTCAGCCAAATCCATCAAGGACTCAAGTAAGCATTTTCGACCTTCGATCTGGGCAAGAAAAGCGAAAACTCACTGCTTTCATGAAAAATACCACAATGTAACACACAGTTATCCAACCTATCTGTGTGCGAAGTTGAATAGATCGATAACATGTAGACACCACTGTGAATAGATCCGTTAGAAGGTGGAGTCTAGATATAATATTTTGCAGAAACTCGTAAACAGCAATTGAGATCAAAACTTATCATCCTGAGAACCAACCACGTAGCATTTTACTTGTGTTTTTATATTTGTTCCATAGAAATTATAATTTCTCAGTGTGTCACAGGCGATAGATGGTCGATTATCCACGTCGTGTCGTGATTGTTGTTGCAGCGAAATGTTTAGGTGCGGTTCTGTTTAGCAGGCTCAGTATTGGTTTACTAGTTTTCCAGATGTGTGTGACTGTTCGACATAAACTCCTGTACTCCAGGGTGTCTGCTTCACTGCACGTGTTGAAGGGGTCTGTCATGATGAGATGCATACCTGCTGGTTTTTCGTTGCTCGGTATCGTCC
Organism: Schistocerca serialis cubense; assembly: GCF_023864345.2. Lineage (NCBI taxonomy): Eukaryota > Metazoa > Arthropoda > Insecta > Orthoptera > Acrididae > Schistocerca > Schistocerca serialis. Next base: position 606,495,407 of record NC_064641.1, on the reverse strand, counting down.
TGTTAACAGTCTTGTACAAAGTGCTGCGGACTTCTAGTGATAAAAAGCGCGCTCACAGAGAGACAATTTCTCGTACGATTTTTCACCGGTATTGAGGATATTATGACTCACTGGTCTTCTAGATGGATGACCCATGGCTGTGTCACATATTTTCTTTGCAGTCGTCCCTCTGGGGCTGACGACGCTCCATATGATGTCGCTTTTATGCATGTAGTGTTACTGCTTGTAGCCGAGTATAAATGGAATTTTTAAGACTTTGACCTGTATTTCTCCAACAAGTCCGCTCTTGGAGTGGCCAGGTTCTTTCCTACGATTCTGGATGTACCATGTACACTGTTCAGCCGGAATATTTTGATCACCGACCTACTATCGATATAAGAACGTCCATGTCTCAGCAAGCAACGGCCTTGCCGCAGTGGATACACCGGTTCCCGTGAAATCACCGAAGTTAAACGCTGCTGGGCGTGGCAGGCGCTTGGATGAGTGACCATCCAGCCGCCGTGCACTGTTGCCATTTTTCGGGGTGCACTCAGCCTCGTGATGCCAATTGAGGAGCTACCCTACCGAATAGTAGGGGCTTCAGTCAAGAATACCATCTTACGATCGGGAGCCCGGTGAGCTGACCCAACGCCCCTCCTATTTTCATCCTCCTCTGAGGATGACACGGCAGTCGGATGGTCCCGGTAGGCCACTCGTGGCCTGAAGACGGAGTGCATGTGTCAGCAACTCACCTGGCGAGAAATGATTCCTAGTCAGACATATGCACGTTGCGCGTAATATCAGTGACCTTGCTCTCCATGTGTAGAATGTAGAGAAGAGCCACTATCTGTTTTAGTTTGACCGAGGGCAGATTGTGATGGCCCGGAGGCTCGACACGAGCATATAAGAGACTGCACTATTTCTCGGATGTTCGAGGAATGCTAAGGTGAAACCATGTCCAGACATTGTGGGGTTGGGCGGCCGCCACTCATTACAGATGTCGTCGTAGGCTGGCCAGACTCGTAAAATGGGACAGACGGCGAACTGTGGCGGAACTGGCGTCAGACATTAACGCTGTGCAGAGTACAAGGTGTCTAAACGCACAACGCACTGAACACACATGACGATGAGCCTCCGCAGCCGACGAACCATGCAAGTACTAATGTTAACACAACTACTTCGGCTCGTACAACAGAAATTCACACTTGACCATATGTACTGGATGTTGGCACAGTGGCATTGTGTTGCTCGGCTTGATGAATCGCGACATCTTGTTCATCATGCCGGTGGGAGGGCTGGAATCCGTCGTTATCCAGAGGAAAAGCTCCTTGACACTTGTATTGAGGGACAGAGACATGCTGGAGGCAGCTCCGTTATGCCCTGGGGAATATTTACGTGGGCCTCCATGGGTCCAGTTGTAACGCCGGAAATGCATATCCTCCTATTTCCATCTATTGTACTATAATTTGTTTTCCTTATTTTTGTTACCTGAATATATGACATTTCTGTGTCTTTACATATTGTAATTGTTTTACTATTTGTATATATATATTTATGCATTTATGTCGATGTATAATTGGTTTGTTGTGTAAAGATTATTTGTATTTTTACGCTGAGTCTTGCCTAGGGAAAACTGCTATCGAACGATTACATCGATAGGTCGTGTGATGACTCAAAGTGTGTAGGATCTTTGGTAGTGTGAACTCTGCCGCGTGGAGCGTGGGCAGAGCGGTGGGAGGCTGGCTGGAGTAGCGAGTGGAGCAGGTGTTGTGTGACGCTCCCGCGAGTTGCCGCGCTTTCGGGGTTTGGCAGCATGTAATTGCGCTCGACTCGCGATGATAGTTTCTGACATGGTGTCGCGGACGGGAAGCATTAGCTGGCGCACATCAAGAGCCCGTTTCGCCTGGTGACCGTGTCGAGAAGAAGGCGCGCCAACATCCAGCTTCTGCAACAGCGACGGCCGACAATGAGTGACTGTCGCCACCTCCTCGATCGACGGCTTCAAACCTTCAACCAACCAACAAGGAAGACTAAAAGCACGTAAAGTTTCAGAACTGTATGGCACACCTCAGCTTTTCAAATTGTTCCATTTGCCTCGCAAAATTACAGCAACTTAGCATGAACCTTTGTTGCTCATTGTCCCAATTGCATTGCCAAGCAGGGTCCCTTCCTTTTCCGAAATGAACCCGAGTGTCGTTGAAATTCAAACACCAGCATAATTCCATTTCACTGCTTTAATTTCAAAGTTCAATTTAAGTATTCATAGCTGGCTACAATAGTTAGATTACACAAGCACAAATTAAGAGTGCGAGTTTTGTTACCGTATTTTAGCTTACCTGTGACTGCAGCTCAGCTTGGTACGTACTAAATTTTACTATTGTTAATTGTTCAGAATCGTTTAATTCAAGTTCAAAGTTAAATCTCTGCTTTCTAAATTGCGTAGATTCAAGTAGCTTTAGAAATTATTGTTGAGGTAGTCCAAGACTAACTGTATTTCGATGTGCTTCAGAAAGAAAGCTCACTATTAACTTCAGTCACTAAATTAACTTTCGATTTTCCGGTTTCATTAATTCTTTTGCTAAATTAAGTGTAGAGAAATTTATTACTTCTGACAAACTTTCAGTTTTCACACTACACGTGTCAACCTTCAGTTGCCACGCTTCTAGTGCTAATTATATGTGTAATAACCTTTCTTTTTCAGTTATTATAGTAATTGTCCATAGGACTGGCGACCGTAATTTCCCCCAAATCTCAAATATCTAATGACCGCTAGTTGATTGTTAACGTAACGGCCGCACATTTACTTTCTTTATTAACTTTATCCCTATATCAAAATTAATTTCCACCAGTTTCACTTGCATTTTTCCTTTCATTTAGATGTAACCCTTTCTCCCTCTTTACCGACAGGTTAACTTCGGTGACGATTGCTTTTCCAAAATTCCCATTAGGTACACGCGGTTTCATTTTTCACTGTCATTAAGGTCGATAAGTGAGGGGGAGGTTACACAGTGAAGTTCGTGGAAGGCATCATGACGGCCAAGGAGTATCGTACACTGGTTTCAGACCACGTACAGCACTTCATGGCGATTAAGTTTCCCGACGGCAGTGCCATTTTTTCAACAAAATAACACGCTGTGTCACAAGGCCGGTAAAGTGGTTCGAGGAAGACAGTAGGAATTTTCCAATTGATGAGTTGGGCCTCCAACTTGCCAGATCTCAACCCGATCGGACATATCTGGGATGTGATTGAACGTGGCATCAGAGCTCATCGCCCCCTCCGTGGAATTTGAAAAACTGGATGACTTGGGTGTGCAGACGTGCCAGCTATCTCCAGTGACCATCAAGGCCTCATTACTTCCATTTTACGACGATTCACCGCCGTTATCCGTGCCTGAGATGGACATAACAGCTATTAGGCAGGTTGCCGTAATGTTCTGGGCGATCGGTGCACACGAGGTGAATGAGAAAAATAATAAGACTGTTGTTTCATGCACTGCAGTTTTTATTTTTTTCAGTCGACAATACTGTCCCGTTGAAAGCAGTTCCCTTCGGCAGCTATACACCGGCGGAGTTGTTGCTCTCAGTCTTTGAAACAAGACTGTAGAGCTTCAACCGATGGAGCATTATAATATCGGTTACAATCTTTTGAATGTACTCCAGAGTCCCAATACGACACATTTCAAGATTTTTTGAATATCTGGAAGAGCAAGAATTCACAGGGACTCAGATCAGGTGAACAGGGGAGCTGTGGAACAACAGGAATGCCTTTTTAGCTAAAAAAAAATCCATGATGGAAGTGGCCGTGTGAGATGAGCTGTTGTCATGTTGCAGTATTCATTTGTCTGTAATGTCCGGTCTCACTCGACTCACTCTTTTCCTGAGCCTCTCAAGAGCATGTTTGTAAAACATTTGGTTGACAGTTTGTCTTGGATGAAAAATCTTACAAGAGTACTCACAAGTTAGAAGTTTCCGTCGGTTTTTGCAGTTGAAGGTCCCTCCGAACGAGGTTCATCTTAAACGAATTCTCAGCCTTCCAAAAATGATTTGTGCCAACGAAAACCTTATGTGCTCGATTACGAATGTTCCCCTTTACCTGTTTTAACTTTTCCAAATCAGGCTCGCGGTTTTTCCAAGTTTAACACAAAACTTGAAGGGATATTGTTGCTCTAAGGACAACTGTTCCATTTCCTTAAAATACAACAAAAACACAACTTCACTGATGGCGCTCACAAAAATCATGTGATGGGCGTATACGGAGCTGAAACTTGGACTGAGCGTCTGGAAGGGGGTGATCACACCAGTTCACACTAGTACAACAATGCAGTGTTGCCAGATCACTCACAATGTTGTCTGTCTAACTGCTATTCTTACACACCTCGTAGCCAGAACACAGCATTTCGACGTAAAATAGATTACACCAAGACCTTCTTCTTCTGGTTTTGAAGTACATGTGGTGTATGCAAACTTAAATATGTCTTCACCCCACAGTAACCAGGATACTGCTGGTATTGAACCCTGACCCAGTTGTCTGGCTTAGGTTCATGATATATTCACATGTAATTACAAAAATCAGTAGTATCATATACATAAACAATAAATTAAGCCAATATTCCTCTAAAGCCTCTCTGGTGAGGTATGGATAGGCAATGTCAGAATTTCATTCCCACCACAGCAAGGTATTTCGGCAATAACATGAGAATTTTCGTCCACTTTTAGCACGAGCATTAAAATGCGGGATAACTAATAAAAATATCAAACAAAGTCACAAGAAACTCCGACTACTGCTCTCAGCTTTGAAATTCTACATTGTCCAACCAGTGAACTTCTGGACAGGTTTTCCCATCTTAGTAAATAACCACTTTGCCATCCTGAACAACCTAACCATGGCATATAAGAGTTTCTGTAAGTGTCCACCCTTTAGAAAAAGATAATACAATAATAATCATCGTATAGCACATATGCAAAGACATACTCCTAGAACTGCTCAGCTCTGACATTCATTACGAGGTGTCACGTTACGGTTGTATGGGTGCATTTTGCTATGACAAATTTGTTAATACTAATTACTGTTGCGATTGATATAATTTCTTTAAATCAGTACATAAACAGTCCAGCCAAATTTATTTTCTTATAATACATACTTTAGTATTTGGCACAGTGGTAACAGTTTTAAAACAAGAAAATTTTATTGCCTATAATACATTTATATTTTACCATAATTGATTTTTGATGCCATGATAGGAAAGGTGATAAGAGAGACAGAATTGTGTCAGAGTATGTGCAGTAGATCTATGATAAGATAGCGGTATGTCGTAGTCTGTTTCTTCTATAATCCCTATACATCATGTTCCACCTCTTGTGCTGGCTTTTCATGTTGTCCCTGCAATAGAGAAATAGTGAGACATTATTGAGGCTTAAAATACGTCATGTTATGTATGCAATGAATCATTACAACCGCATCAGATAGTACACTTATCGCCTTTATCTGTTTCACTAATCCAAAGCTGTAGACATAAAAAAATAACAATGATAAATTCTGCTGTACACACGAAAATATGAAATTTTGTTTGGGCCTCTTAATTTTTCTGTCCACAAGTGGGATAAGTAATCAAAATAGCACTTATTGCTCGCACGCTAAAAACGATACCTAAATACAACGAACATAGCAGTCATCTTTCCAATGAATATGAGCGATATGGAAATAAGCAAGAGAGCGCAGTTTGTATCCTTATTATAGTGTTCTAGGCATTAAAGACAAAGTGAACAACAACTTCATTCTTTGTTTGGGTTCCGAAACAACATAGTTTAATATGTAGTGACATTTAAATCCGTCATAGGCGTAGGTTTGGAAGTGCAGCTAGGTTAAAGATTTCATTTTTGTGTACGATTTGTATAATAGTCGAGGTGTTTAAAAAGAGTTCCGGAAGTATATATTCTGTGAGGCACATCAGGAGAATGTTAGAAACTTTTCGGAAATTTGAATTCAAGATAAATAATACATAAGATATTAGTGAGCAGCAGTCTAAATACTCAATACAATAAGTCACCATATATTTCGAGCTTTAGCTGTGGCGGAATAATCTCTTTCCTAAGAACTTGTCGTAGGTGTAACTAAATACTATAATTAAATTATTGGGAGTGGATAGCTGCTTTTCGCATTGACTGACAGATGTACTTCTGAAAAAGTTCAAAAACGCACTGTGTGAGTATACATCTAAAGAACTTATCATGATGTCTATGTTTCCTCCCGTTTTATAGTTACATCCATAGTACTATTATTATTAATGGGAGTAGCTCACTAATGTTAGCGGTCATTTTAGTGCCATGTTCGACAGTATCCGAACGATCCGAAGTTTCACACCTTGTTCGAAAGCATCTATAAAATCTTAATTTTTTTCTGTCCTTTCCAAAAGCATTCGAACGAGTTCAATTTTATTTGCCATATTCAAAATTAGCTGAATGGTATGATTTTGACCCATTCCCAAAAGTATCCGAATAATGTGGATTTTGCATCATGTTAAAAATTTACCTTTGTGGTTTAACATAAAGTATTTTCAGGTGTAAAATTATTTTGCTTCATCATCAGCAGCACACACACACACGCACACACATACGCACACACACACACACACACACACACACACATACCTGAATATTGCAAAACTGGGAAGTACTTAACAATCTCAAAAATGGCTCTGAGCACTACGCGACTTAACTTCTGAGGTCATCAGTCGCCTAGAACTTAGAACTAATTAAACCTAACTAACCTAAGGACACCACACACATCCATGCCCGAGGCAGGATTCGAACCTGCGACCGTAGCGGTCACGCGGTTCCAGACTGAAGCGCCTTTAACCGCACGGCCACACCGGCCGGCACTTAACAATCTGAATTTCAAAAATATATGACTGCTCTGAATATTGTTCCATGTTCAAAACTACCCATATGATTAGTGTATTATCCCAAGTTCAAAAATATGAAATGATATTGACAGTACTAGAGTATTTCCATCTAAAACAAAAAACTCCTCAAGATCTGCATTAACTGGCAGGATGTTGGTCAATATATTCCAAAAATAAGAAATGTGTCAATTAATAAACATACCATCTCATTTGAGCGTGTACAGTATGAAATAAAACGTTCTGGGTATAACTTACAACATTTCCAATGTCAAAAATCAGTAAGCACCATAAAGTCTACCTCATCAGCAAACTTCGTCTCTCCCTCTCTGTTTTACACCTTTCTGCAAAAACGTTTATGTCAGTACATCTGTAAATTTCATCTCTCTCTTACATGTGAAAAAAAATTTAACTGCTAAATAATACCAAGATGTAATCGTAAGACACCAAATAGAAACTTTTACGTGGAACATACTCAAACAAAGTGATAGATAAGGTGGAACATAGGGAACAAAGTCTGTTCTTTGTTAAATAGTCTTTAAAATGTACGAAACTATGTAAAGGGTATTGGCACTTTGAGCGTTGACCTACTTGAGACAAGGTACTCATGGTACAGAAACCAAACGACGAGCACCTGATTTTTTAGAAGTTTGCCAGTAATGCATCAACTAACCATCATGTCCTATACTGAATAAATATAGCAGATGATATTGATGGTCTCATATTGCTTTTCATATATTTTATCTAGACTTACTTGATGGTGACTACAGTAAACGAATTTTTGACATACGCTGCAAGATTTCCTGATTCGAAGTATGTTGCTATGGCTCTCTAAATTACTAAATCATACTAAAATCTGATCATAATGCTCCAAAATATGAGATGTAAGCAAATAACATAGCCAAAGACGAACTGACAAACACCATTGCAGGCAGTGTAACACCCCACCATCGATAAAGCAATGATGAGCGCCTTTTATGAACCTTTAACTGATTTCTATCATACATTTTGTTTCAATAAGTGAATGATTGTTTTATTTCTCCCTCATTGCCATCAAGGAGACACACTTCTGTTTTAGCTGTGGTTATGACCACAAGCCCTTTTCCCATTGCAGGTGCAATAGCCATTTTGTAATGTGTAACATTTACATACTTATCTTAAAATATATATAAGTGAATTCAGTTAGTAGTTCTAATAATTTAATTAACTTTAATCATCACCACATTAAATAATTATTCTTGTTTCTCATTACAGATGTAGATTGTCTGTCAGACTGTCACTATACACCGATAACAAAAGGATGCATTTGGCCAGCAGAAATTGTCAGTGCTGTTAGTGTAAATTGCACAACCAGAATATCTAAGAACATCGTCTTCTTAAACGTTTAGTTCAGGGATCTGTATGGCGACGCCTTCAAATTATTCTGTAATTATTTCAGTTGTAAACAACACGGTCACAGCATTCCTTTGTTGAACACGCAATGACACAATTGCTAATATTCTCCAATAACATTATAGGTTTTCCGGCCAGTCCCATGCACCTACGCCATTCCATAAGTAAGATCTTTCTTAATACCTCATCATTCGATCTGAGCTACATTTTATTACAATCACTAATTCTGAAGTCAGTATCCAGCTCCTAAACCTACCACGGGATAGTCTGGTATAAATCATAGCCCTTTTTTCATGTAATCCATTCTTAATAAAGGAACAGATATAAACTGATGGAATTCGTGAAGAAGGAAGAAACAGTTATATCAAACAGAGGGGGTTCTCACAAGATCCTTAACTTGTTCTATGGCTTCAACTGCACAAATATAGCCTCATAACTCGCATAATAAAAAAATGTGTACATGCAACACAAGGTGGCCAAAGAAAATTACTGACAGGATTCCTCATAAAGACATGAAACACATGAAAGTTCGATATTTGTAAAAGAACGATATTTGCAACGATTTATGTACCAAATAAATAAAAATTTAGATTACCGGACACAGAGGTTGCTTATCGTAATAGACAAGTAAAATTACACATTTATGATCACAAATTGAAGTTAAATTATCTCTACAAATACAGAATAATCTGGGGTATAAAATACATGTAACACTATCATGATAACTTAATTGTTCTATGAGATTAAGAAATATATATACATAGCTCGCATAGTAGGACTCTTGGTAAAGTTTTCAGGTTAAGCAGCATTTATTGGTTACAAATTTATCATCTATACTATACTTTCGACAGAACAATGGCCCTTATGATCAAATATTTCCACATCTGAAGTGTCTGTATTACCTTTCAAAATACAAAGAGCTTGCTTATTGGCGTTACTGAAATAACTTACAGGTTTGTTGAACACCTTAGTTAAATATACATACCACACATTAAGCAAACCAAATACATGTAAAGATTTGTTTTAAACAATATGAAACACACTTTCGCAATATTATATTGACAACAACAGTTTGATCTCTTTCCTTAAGTAAACAGTGTTATTCACAATTCTAAATCTGTTAAAAACTCATCTTACTCTGGATAAAACTGATATCTCAGCCAGCAACACATTACATTGACACCAATGTTAGGGTATTAGCTTTATCTTGTAGTATGAAGCTTTCATCTTCTGCTGGTAATGTTAAATTATAATGCCACACAGCGCACTCTAAGTGACACTTCAATAAAATTGCATGCTGAACAGTAGCAATATCTATTTTCGTGTAGGTAAGAAACAAGAGTCGGTATACTTTCACAAAGTTTTGAAAGTCAGTCAAATATTCTAGCAACTCTGTTTTAGGGTATTAACTACACTCCTGGAAATTGAAATAAGAACACCGTGAATTCATTGTCCCAGGAAGGGGGAACTTTATTGACACATTCCTGGGGTCAGATACATCACATGATCACACTGACAGAACCACAGGCACATAGACACAGGCAACAGAGCATGCACAATGTCGGCACTAGTACAGTGTATATCCACCTTTCGCAGCAATGCAGGCTGCTATTCTCCCATGGAGACGATCGTAAAGATGCTGGATGTAGTCCTGTGGAACGGCTTGCCATGCCATTTCCACCTGGCGCCTCAGTTGGACCAGCGTTCGTGCTGGATGTGCAGACCGCGTGAGACGACGCTTCATCTAGTCCCAAACATGCTCAATGGGGGACAGATCCGGAGATCTTGCTGGCCAGGGTAGTTGACTTACACCTTCTAGAGCACGTTGGGTGGCACGGGATACATGCGGACGTGCATTGTCCTGTTGTAACAGCAAGTTCCCTTGCCGGTCTAGGAATGGTAGAACGATGGGTTCGATGACGGTTTGGATGTACCATGCACTATTCAGTGTCCCCTCGACGATCACCAGTGGTGTACGGCCAGTGTAGGAGATCGCTCCCCACACCATGATGCCGGGTGTTGGCACTGTGTGCCTCGGTCGTATGCAGTCCTGATTGTGGCGCTCACCTGCACGGCGCCAAACACGCATACGACCATCATTGGCACCAAGGCAGAAGCGACTCTCATCGCTGAAGACGACACGTCTCCATTCGTCCCTACATTCACGCCTGTCGCGACACCACTGGAGGCGGGCTGCACGATGTTGGGGCGTGAGCGGAAGACGGCCTAACGGTGTGCGGGACCGTAGCCCAGCTTCATGGAGACGGTTGCGAATGGTCCTCGCCGATACCCCAGGAGCAACAGTGTCCCTAATTTGCTGGGAAGTGGCGGTGCGGTCCCCTATGGCACTGCGTAGGATCCTACGGTCTTGGCGCGCATCCGTGCGTCGCTGCGGTCCGGTCCCAGGTCGATGGGCACGTGCACCTTCCGCCGACCACTGGCGACAACATCGATGTACTGTGGAGACCTCACGCCCCACGTGTTGAGCAATTCGGCGGTACGTCCACCCGGCCTCCCGCATGCCCACTATACGCCCTCGCTCAAAGTCCGTCAACTGCACATACGGTTCACGTCCACGCTGTCGCGGCATGCAACCAGTGTTATAGACTGCGATGGAGCTCCGTATGCCACGGCAAACTGGCTGACACTGACGGCGGCGGTGCACAAATGCTGCGCAGCTAGCGCCATTCGACGGCCAACACCGCGGTTCCTGGTGTGTCCGCTGTGCCGTGCGTGTGATCATTGCTTGTACAGCCCTCTCGCAGTGTCCGGAGCAAGTATGGTGGGTCTGACACACCGGTGTCAATGTGTTCTTTTTTCCATTTCCAGGAGTGTGTATCTTGGAATACAAAACGCTCACTATGTTCTGCTGATTATGCTAGCTTATGCTATCATATAGTGGAAAATACATGTCACCATGCTCCCATACAAGTCTACATTATAGCAAATTTATAACAATTCATCAATGTTATAGCAAAATCGCAGCAGATTACAAAATACTTACGACACTGCAGTGCCTGTGCGGCATAGAACTATGATTTCTTTTTTTTTTTTTTTTTTTTTTTTTTTTTTGTTATCAGTCATCTGACTGGTCTGACTGGTTTGATGCGCCCAACCACGAATTCCTCTCCTGTGCTAACCTCTTGATCTCAGAGTAGCACTTGCAACCTGCGTCCTCAATTATTTCCTGGATGTATTCCAGTCTCTTTCTCTATGGCTTTTGCCCTCTACAACTTCCTCTAGTACCATGGAAGTCATTCTCTCATGTCTTAACAGATGTCCTATCATCCTGTCCTCTTTATCAGTGTTTTCAACATATTCCTTTCCTCTCCAATTCTGCGTAGAACCTCTTCATTCCTTACCTTATCAGTCCACCTGGTTTTCAATATTCGTCTGTAGCACCACATCTCAAATGTTTCGCTTCTCCTCTGTTCCGATTTTCCCACAGTCCATGTTTCACTACCATACAATACTGTACTCCAGACATAAATTTTCAGAAATTTCTTCCTCAAATTAAGGTCGATTATTGATATTAGTAGACTTCTCTTGGCCAGGAATGCCCTTTTTGCCATAGTTAGTCTGCTTTTGATGTCCTCCTTGCCCCATCCATCATTGGTTATTTTACTGCCTTGATAGCAGAATTCCTTAACTTCATCCGCTTCGTAACCATCGATCCTGATAATAAGTTTCTAGCTGTTGTCATTTCTACTACTTCTCATTACCTTCATCTTTCTTCGATTTACTCTCAATCCATACTCTGTACTCATTAAACTGTCCATTTCATTCAGAAGATCAAGTAATTCTTCTTCACTTTCAATCAGGGTAGCAACGTCATCAGCGAATCGTATCATTGATATCGTTTCACCTTGAATTTTAATCCCAGTTCTGAACCATTCTTTTATTTCCACCATTGCTTCCTCGACGTACTGATTGAACAGTAGGAGCGAAAGACTACATTATTGTCTTACATCCTTCTTAATTCGAACTCTTCGTTCCTGGTCGTCCACTCTTATTATTCCCTCTTGCCCTCGCAATTTATATATTCTTTACTGTTGTTTCTTGTTAACAATATAAGTTTATTCCCAAGACTTAGCAGCTTTCACTCGGTTAATACTCGGCACAATGAAAACTTACAAGTCTCAACCTGATCGGTGCTATATTTTGGTCAAAATCGGCACTTTACGAAAATTTGAAGGCGTTAAATATTAGACTCAGAAAGATGAAATTTCGAATGTAGCCTCAGTTTCATACAAAAACATTAACTATGTGACAGCAAAATAAAGTGTGTGAAATCTTATGGGACTTAATTGTTAAGGTCATCAGTCCCTAAGCTTACACACTACTTAACCCAAATTATCCTAAGGACAAACACACACACCCATGCCCGAGGTAGGACTCGAACCTCCGCCGGAACCAGCCGCACAGTCCATGACTGCAGCGCCTTAGACTGCTCGGCCCTGTGACAACATTTATTAGTTTCCAAGTTACTCACTAAAAACTAAATTTCGAATCGAAGCGTCAGTATTCAAATTAGATTGTCATTTGTAACTGTTATAAAAAGTTCCAATTATAGCACTCGATTACTTTAAGGATATAATACATTTGTACCTGGTTTCAGTAATTAACCCTAAACTGCTCTAGTTGGGTCCTGCGGAAACCCAGTGTCATTTATAACTGTTATAAAAAGTTCCAATTATATCACTCGATTACTTTAAGGAAATAATACATTTGTACCTGGTTTCAGTAATTAACCCTAAACTGCTCTAGTTGGGTCCTGCGGAAACCCAGTCGATATGAATACAATACGTAGTATGTGAGTGGAACAATAGATGGCGCCTGTGTTCGTAGTTGTCCTCAGTGAAATGTTCCGTTTAACGAGGAGTGTGGTATGCCATGTTTCCGGTAATATTTTGTGAGATAAAGAGAAAGATATCTCAGAATACCCTACCAGTGTATTAACGTAAGCTATTTTTCATTATCTCAATCAGTGTTTTACGCGACTGAAGTCTTAGAGTACTTCGAAAAGAGCAAAATTTCAATGATAACGTCAATTTAAAAAGAAAAAGGTTATGCGCATATGTATGCATTATTTTTCAGAATGGCATAATCGAAGTCATAAACAGATGACGAGTTGGAAAGAATAGTGAATGATCGTGCGTTTTTGCAATCTAATGAGGAGAACACAGCAGATGAGGATGAATTTATATTATACTAAGTGATCGTGATTCCACCTCTGAAGTTATATCAGAAAGTAATTGTGAAACATCAGATGAAGAGGCTTGTGGTAGGCCCTCCGCTGACAAATATCTTTTTGGAGAAAGCAGTGCTACAAGTGATCAAAAGAAGCTCCTCTTACAACTCGTACCCGTGCTCAGAATACAGTTAATCGCCTTCCAAGCAAAAACGCTTGAGTCAACTGACATATTATCTGCTTGGGAATTGTTCATTACCGAAAATCTATTACACTTAACACTCACCAATACAAACGGCAAGATACATAACATGTCAAACAAATACAAGGCTCCTCAACCATCATTCATAAAGTCGCTAGATATAATAGCACTGAGATGATTTATAGGTCTGCTTCATTTATCTGGAGTAATGAAAACTAATCACGAAAATGTTGTGGGACTTTTTGCTAATGATGGAACTGGTCGTGATGTGTTTCGAGCCACTATGAGCGTTCATAGATTTTTATTCATTTTTTCTTGTTTGCATTTCGATTGTGCTGCTACAAGAGATGCTAGGAAGGCTGATGACAGAATTGCAGCTGTCCGGGAACTCTTTATAGATGAAAGTCGAAAGTATTACACTCCAGGAACGAATGTGACAATCGATGAAATGTTAGTACCCTTTCGTGGTAGGTGCAAATTTCGTATGTATATGCCTAATAAGCCAGCCAAATACGGCCTAAAAGTTCTGTGACTTTGTGATTCACGACTATTATATTTACGCAATGTCTTTGTCTACACAGGCGAAGGGACAAATAAAAGTATATTATCAATTCCAACACAGGATGTTTTGAAATTAATAACACCAATTGAAGGAAACAGTAGGAATGTGGCAGAAGACAATTTGTTCATGTCACTTGAACTCTGTGAGCAACTGGAAGCCAAAAAGTTGACTGTCTTAGGCGCTCCAAAGGTAAATAAATCACAGATCCCAGATGAATTCAAATGAAACAGAAAACGCCCAGTAGAATCTGCAATTTTTTGGCATAACGAAGTACGTCAAAACTGAATGACTTAAACTGTAAAATTGATTGTAATCAGCATGAGATGCAAGTCCAAGTAGGACAACAACTAAATAAATTTCATAATATTTTCAAAACCACAATTAGCGAAGTTCGCAAAGATTTCAAAGCCGTAGATGAACTTATGGAAGGGAGGTTGTCAGAAAGAATGGGCAATGAATCCATACGTTGCTCTATAGATTTGAAGAAATAACTACTAAGGTAAATCTTATCAAAAGGATATTAAGAAAGTAAAATCTGTGTTAAATTATATGAGAATCCTGATAAAAAAATTTCTGACAGAGTGGAAGCAGTGGAACTACAGCTAAATACTAGTATTACTAACATAGAAAATAGAGTAACCTCTGAAAGGTCTTACAATACTACTGTACAGCGTGTTGCTTCAGCTGACGCCGCTTTCATCGGATATCGTCAATTTTTACGTTTTCATCTACACAAACAAATTCACCCATTCGAGTTCTGAAATGATTTTGAGGACGTTTTGCCAAATGACGAAGATGAAGTAAATGCATACATCTTCGACCTCGGCCTAAAGGCTAAAGTTCCGGTCAAGGAAGTAGAGACAGTTTTACAAGATTCTGATGAGGAGGAGTTGATGGATGAAGGGGATAGCAATGATAATGAGGTCAAGGAACTTATTAGCAGTACTGACTTCCCACAAATTGTAAAAGCCGACGACAGTGTTATAGATAGGAATGTTGCATAGGGACATACTTCCTCAGGGGTAGAGAGTAATTTAGCTGTTGTGCAGAAAACGAAAGTAGAGGAAGTCGCCAAGTGCTTTGATTTAAAGTTGGTGGACAGGTGTGAAAAAGCAGTTAAGAATGTAGCGAATGATGACCTCGAGAAAGTTAGTGTAAATGTACTTGCAGCTGAACTAAATAACTTTAGCAGGGAACAGACTGAAAATTATTTATTAGAATGAAAATTATTTATTAGAAGACGTTTATGAGGAACCTGTTCAGACCAGAATAACTCACCCTATTATAAAAACCAACTTCTCAGGAGTAAAAGTGTGTTGTCTTCTTGATAGTGGCAGGGAAGGAAGCATTCTTTAATTCTATTCCTAATAAGAATGAACAAACAGGCATGGAAGTAAGTGGTTTAAAAATAATAGGTGCTACTGGAAAAGTTTCTAAGACAGTACAGCTCGAATCTTTGGTAACAAATGGTATGGGTGACATCATAATAGATCGTCCTCGTTTAATTGTGATCGGTTTAAGTTTGGCTATGTTAATTGGCACAGATCTCTCAAGAGAATATCAAAAAAAGATTAATTTTCTCCAGGACCCCTTAGTATTAACCTTAACTGATTACTGGGTAGTTACAGAACCTTTCATAGGAAATTATATAGGCAGTGATAATGAAGCATGGGAACTGCCTATTAGAGTAACGAGGAATAAGTGAGGAATAAGGGATACTTACAGGAAGGTACTGAATTCAGTAATAATGGGCAAGATGCTAATACGGAAGGGAACTATATCTCAGAAGAGATAGAGGCAAAGGTACGTATCAAATCTGACAAACAGAGAGGAAAGTGAAACTTCCTGGCAGATTAACACTGTGTGTCGGACCGAGACTCGACCTCGGGACCTCGGCCTTCGCGGGCAAGTGCTCTACCAACTGAACTACCCAAGCACTTGCCCGCGAAGGCAAACGTCCCGAGTTCGAGTCTCGGTCCGACACACAATTTTAATCAGCCAGGAAGTTTCATATCAGCGCACACTCCGCTGTGGAGAGAAAATTTCCTTTTAGAGAGGAAAGTATTAACCACTCACCATAACGTATCCTCGAATACGCCTGGTGAGGTCAAGGGGTGGGAGTGCCGTTTGAATGTAAAGCCTGGACAGGTTTCTTTCAAGAAACCCTATTAGATAAATGTTTCGAGAAAGAAAGCGGTTAAGGAAGAAATCCAACGTACGTTGGCATGGCGTGTCATTGAGCAAGCAATTAGTGAGTATAATAATCTTCTTGTTGTTGTGCCTAAGCGTGATGAAGGCGTTAGATTAGCGCTGGACGCGAGCTGACCAAATGAAATTGTAATACGAGAGAGTGATCCTCTCTAAAATATGGATGAACTGATACAAAAGTTCCGAGGGTTTATGTATCTTACGTCAATGGGCATAACTTACAGATACTGGAATTTGGCTCTGGCGAAAGAATCTCGTGAATATACAGTCTTTTTGTATGAGGGAGCGTGCTACCAATAGGAACTGTCAGATCTGGTAACTCTTTATGTAGATGATATACTGTCGGCAACTCCCACATGGGAAGAACATATCAGCCTACCAGACAGGGTGCTAGAAGCTATAGAAAAATGAGGTATCAAATTAAAGTTAGAAAAGACTGAGTGTGTAAGAGACAAAATAATATTGTTGAGCACCGAAATAAGCAGCGATGATGTATTACCTGATCCTTCCAAACTATCAGTCACTGGAAAGTTTGAAGAGTCCAGCAATAAAAAGCAGCTCAGGTCAATGTTCCGTTTATTCGGATTCTACTTACGTTTGGTTAAAGATCACTTGTTTTATGCAACTTGTCTGCTCCACTTACTGGAGAAGAATACCCCAAAGGTCCTCCCCACGACCTTGCCGTTGGTGGGGAGGCTTGCGTGCCTCAACGATACAGATAGCCGTACCGTAGGTGCTACCACAACGGAGGGGGATATGTTGAGAGGCCAGACATACGTGTGGTTCCTGAAGAGGGGCAGTAGCCTTTTTAGTAGTTGCAGGGGCAACAGTCTGGATGATTGACTGATCTGGCCTTGTAACACTAACCAAAATGGCCTTGCTGTTCTGGTACTGCAAACGGCTGAAAGCAATGGGAAACTACAGCCGTAATTTTTCCCGAGGGCATGTAGCTTTACTGTACGATTAAATGATGATGGCGTCCTCTTGGGTAAAATATTCCGGAAGTAAAATAGTCCCCCACTCGGATCTCCAGGCGGGGACTACTCAAGAGGACGTCATTATCAGGAGAAAGAAAACTGGCATTCTACGGATCGGAGAGTGGAATGTCAGATCCCTTAATCGGGCAGGTAGGTTAGAAAATTTAAAAAGGGAAATGGATCGGTTGAAGTCAGATAGAGTGGGATTTAGTGAAGTTCGGTGGCAGGAGGAACAAGACATTTGGTCAGGTGAATACAGGGTTATATATACAAAATCAAATAGGGGTAATGAAGGTGTAGGTTTAATAATGAATAAAATAATAGGAGTACAGGTAAGCTACTACAAACAGCATAGTGAACGCATTATTGTGGCCAAGATAGACACGAAGCCCAAGCCTACTACAGTAGTACAAGTTTATATGCCAACTAGCTCTGCAGATGACGAACAAATTGATGAAATGTATGGTGAGATAAAAGAAATTATTCAGGTACAGAAGGGAGACGAAAATTTAATAGTCATGGGTGACTGGAATTCGTCAGTAGGAAAAGGGAGAGAAGGAAACTTAGTAGGTGAATATGGATTGGGGCTAGGAAATGAAAGAGGAAGCCGCCTGGTAGAATTTTCCGCAGAGCATAACTTAATCATAGCCAACACTTGGTTCAAGAACCATGAAAGAAGGTTGTATACATGGAAGAAACCTGGAGATACTAAAAGGTATCAGATAGATTATATAATGGTAAGACAGAGATTTAGGAACCAGGTTTTAAATTGTAAGACATTTCCAGGGGCAGATGTGGACTCTGACCACAATCTATTAGTTATGAACTGTAGATTAAAACTGAAGAAACTGCAAAAAGTTGGGAATTTAAGGAAATGGGACCTGGATAAACTGAAAGAACCAGGCGTTGTACAGGGAGAGCAAAAGGGAACAATTGACAGGACTGGGGGAAAGAAATACAGTAGAAGAAGAATGGGTAGCTTTGAGGGATGAAATAGTGAAGGCAGCAGAGGGTCAAATAGGTAAAAAGACGAGGGCTAGTAGAAACCCTTGGGTAACAGAAGATATATTGAATTTAATTGATGAAAGGAGAAAATATAAAAATGCAGTAAATGAAGCAGGCAAAAAGGAATACAAACGTCTCAAAAATGAGATCGACAGGACGTGCAAAATGGCTAAGCAGCGATGGCTAGAGAACAAATGTAAGGATGCAGACGCTTATCTCAATAGTGGTAAAATAGATACTGCTTACAGGAAAATTGAAGAGACCTTTGGAGAAAGGAGA
The DNA here is from genome assembly GCF_023864345.2 of Schistocerca serialis cubense. Taxonomy (NCBI): domain Eukaryota; kingdom Metazoa; phylum Arthropoda; class Insecta; order Orthoptera; family Acrididae; genus Schistocerca; species Schistocerca serialis. The sequence continues at coordinate 606,476,713 of NC_064641.1, read as the reverse complement.
ACCACTTGCATGAATATCAAGAGCTTTGATGGAAACCCAGTTCTAAGCAAAGAAGGGAAAGCAGAAAGGTGGAAGGAGTATATAGAGGGTCTATACAAGGGCGACGTAATTGAGGACAATATTATGGAAATGGAAGAGGAGGCAGATGAAGATGAAATGGGAGATATGATACTGGGTGAAGAGTTTGACAGAGCACTGAAAGACCTGAGTCGAAACAAGGCCCCGGGAGTAGACAACATTCCATTAGTACTACTGACAGTCTTGGGAGAGCCAGTCCTGACAAAACTCAACCATCTGGCGAGCAAGATGTATTAGACAGGCGAAATATCCTCGTACTTCAAGAAGAATGTAATAATTCCAACCCCCAAAAAAAAAGGTGTTGACAGATGTGAAAATTACCGAACTATCAGTTTAATAAGTCACAGCTGCAAAACAGTAACGCGAATTCTTTACAGACGAATGGAAAAACTGATAGAAGCCGACCTCGGGGAAGATCAGTTTGGATTCCGTAGAAATGTTGGAACACGTGAGGCAATACTGACCCTACGACTTATCTAGGAGGAAAGATTAAGGAAAGGCAAACCTACGTTTCTAGCATTTGTAGACGTAGAGAAAGGTTTTGACAATGTTGATTGGAATACTCTCTTTCAAATTCTGAAGGTGGCAGGGGTAAAATACAGGGAGCGAATGGCTATTTACAATTTGTACAGAAAGCAGATGGCAGTTATAAGAGTCGAGGGGTATGAAAGGGAAGCAGTGGTTGGGAAGGGAGTGAGACAGGGTTGTAGCCTGTCCCCGATGTTATTCAATCTTTATATTGTGCAAGCAATAAAAGAAACAAAAGAAAAGTTAGGAGCAGGTATTAAAATCCATGGAGAAGAAATAAAAACTTTGAGGTTAGCCGATGACATTGTAATTCTGTCAGTGACAGAAAAGGACTTGGAAGAGCAGTTGAACGGAATGGACAGTGTCTTGATAGGAGGGTATAAGATGAACATCAACAAAAGCAAAACGAGGATAATGGAATGTAGTCGAATTAAGTCGGGTGATGCTGAGGGAATTAGATTACGAAATGAGACACTTACAGTATTAAAGGAGTTTTGCTGTTTGGGGAGCAAAATAACTGATGATGGTCGAAGTAGAGAGGATATAAAATGTAGACTGGCAATGGCAAGGAAAGCATTTCTGAAGATGAAAAATTTGTTAACATCGAGTATAGATTTAAATGTCAGGAAGTCGTTTCTGAAAGTACTTGTATGGAGTGTAGCCATGTATAGAAGTGAAACGTGGACAATAAATAGTTTAGACAAGAAGAGAATAGAAGCTTTCGAAATGTGGTGCTACAGAAGAATGCTGAAGATTAGATGGGTAGATCACATAACTAATGAGGGGGTATTGAATAGAATTGGGGAGAAGAGGAGCTTGTGGGACAACTTAACTAGAAGAAGGGATCGATTGGTAGGACATGTTCTGGGACATCGAGGGATCACCAGTTTAGTACTGAAGGGCAGCGTGGAGGGTAAAGATCGTAGAGGGAGACCAAGAGATGAATACACTAAGCAGATTGAGAAGGATGTAGGCTGCAGTAGGTACTGGGAGATGAAGAAGCTTGCACAGGATAGAGTAGCATGGAGAGCTGCATCAAACCAGTCTCAGGACTGAAGACCACAACAACAACAACCCCAAAGGTGTTGATTGAAGAGTGCCAGTCTGCTTTTCAAGAATTAAAAAACTGTTTGATGGGTGGTCCGCTGTTACACCATCCAGCTTTTTCGAGCCCCTTTTGCATGTCAATTGATGCAAGTGGTTATGGGATTGAAGGATAGGTGTTTAAGACGGAAAAAGAATGCGACCAACAACATATAAAACAACTGCGCTTGTGAGTCGTTCACTGCAACCTGATGAACGAAATTATGGAATTTCCGAATTAGGGGCACTGGCCATCGTGTTTAGTGTTCAAACGTTTGAGCATTATTTGTTAGGGCACAAGGTGGTAATCCACAGCGATAACAAGGCACTTAGGTTTTTAAAAACTTGCTACTTGAGACACAAGACTAACCAGATTTGCTATGTACCTTCAGCAGTTAAATCTATACAAGAAAAAAACTATCTGGTAGCAGAGAGGTAGCAAGAAGTGTTGAGTTATGCAGGGAATCAGAGATTCCATTAGCAGATGGGAATGATGTGAGTATCTTGGCCATACATTAGCTCAAGGAAGAAAGTGCCTTGAAGAAGTATGTAAAAATTTAAGAGGGGAACCAAACGGTGATGATCAGTTTATATTAGTCAGAAGCCAGTGAGGAGTCCCTAATTACCCAAAAGTACCGCAGTAATATTGCCTACATTAAGCAATTCTCTTATGAAGAAGGAAGTTAGATTCACAAGAATGAAAAATATGTTTCACATCACAACATGTGGATCTCCTGATAGATTACGTGCATCTACTATATGGACACGATGGAGCCAAGAAATGCATTGCTAAATTAAGTCAAAAAGTGATTTTCGACAACACGTATCGTAGAATAGCAAGAAGGCTAGAGCGTCCTGTGTTGTTTGTCAGAAGGTGCTTGCAGTAATTAATATAGTGCAGGGAGATATGCACAATTTAGAACCAAGTGAACCCCTGGAATCAACGTCCAGTCGATATTTTTGTCCCCCTCCAGACATCTAAAGGAGGATGTAACCACGTTTTTAGGAGATTGACGGTTTTAGCAAGAATGTCAAACTATATCCAATAAAGGGAGGTAACGCCAAAACAGTGGTAGACAAACTAGAAAAGGACTCTTTTGTAAAGATTTTCAGGCCTAAGAATCTCTTATCGAATAATGGTACACAACTGGAATCTGGAAAATTTAAATAATATCTAGAAAAGGCCAGAATTCACCATATAAGGATCTCAGCGTATTTTTCACAAGGAAATATGAGCAACAGGTTTATGTCTGTGTTAAAATAATTGTGTAGAATTTACTGTGCTAGGATACATTCGACTTCTGCCGATCATATCAACAATCTGAAGCACGATGGAACAGGTTTTGCTCCTTGTGAACTAATGTTTGATCAGGAAACCGATAACATCCTTTCAAACATGGGTGATTTCGCAAGCCCTATCTCACAGCTCTATAGATGAAAAGAGTACACAGGCTAGGACAAACATACGTAAAATAGCCTTGGACAGAAAAAGAAGGCATGACGCAAAATCTTCCCCCACTAGTTTTAGCATTGGTAAACTAGTGTTAGTCAAAACTAAAGCGAAATCTAAGAAAGTTTCAGCGGAAACAAAGAAGTTTATGCATGCTTATCAAGGAGCATTCAGGATAATAGGTAAGCCTTATGCAGACACATACCGTCTGGAGTATCCGAAAAGTAAGGAAGAACTAAGTTATGAATTGTTGTTGATCTGAAGCGTTTTAAATGCAACAGTAACTAGATTCTGTAGGGAGTGTGCCACTCTTCGGTGGATACTGTGCGGTCCGAGCTAGACGAAACTTTATTTCTATCTCAACTTTCATTGTCTTCTTCTGTTCTGTCTATATTAAGCAAGGAATGTATGTCATCATATTGCACTATGGTATTAGTTTGTAATGTTTTCCTAGGGAGTAAGAATGATTCTCAAAAGTGACCATACTCAAATGATGCCTTATGAGCGAACATGAGAGGTAGTGTTCAGTAGTAAATTCTAAATGTTAAAATAACAGTCGTAACTTTTGAGCAACAATGATAGAAAATCATTGCTGAGGTAAATAAATGAAAAATGAGGTCAACAAAAAGGATTAGTAACAGTAAAATACAAATACTTTTCATTAAGAGAATATGGTGCCACTAGAGACAAGCCAGAGTGTTTTGATATTAATTAAAGGAGATGCGTGGAAGTGGTTTGAGCATCACTCCAAAAATATATGTAAGTAGTGAAGTCAGTAGGCTGACGAAAGTAAAAGGAGGAAAGAAGCGTCGAAGTAAATGGATAAACGAAAATAGAGAGAAATATCCGTAATGAAGTCAGAATTATAGAAGGAAAATAGAATATGGGATGTGTTTTGTCTTTCCTTAGATGTAAGTTGAGTACAGAAGCTTAGGCTATATTATGTGTTTCTCATGGACATGGAGGCTTCATGAAAGGCAGCCCACAAGCTGCAACCAAGCAAGGATGACACGATATTCGCGGATTCCATCCCTTTCCCTTTCGTAATAGAATATCATGAACAAAGGCAAACATAGTGACTTACCACCCTCTACCTTAAATGTTTTAGTGAAAGTGGTTTGTACGGACTCTCACATCGGTGCCTACGATTGTGATTAAATGAGTGGGTACTGAAAGGTGAAAAGTTTTTCTGTGTTTCTCTTTCACATATTTCGCATAGCATGCATTATGAGTATATGGCTATTTTTGTAGGTGTAGTAATAGGCAAAATTTTGTCAAAATTTGTTTCATTCAAAAGAGATCAGCAGTAGTATCATCAATTGTATCTAATATTTAAATTTATTCAAAAATAAATTTTTTCACAAAAATAAATAGTGGGTGATGTGGGGAAACAAACGCTGTATCATTGTAAGATATACAGAGCCCTGTGCATAGCATACAAGGTATTGGGTCATAATCTAAGAGCGAAATTAAAAATTCAAATAGCTTTTCCTAACTTTGTCAGTATATGCTTTAGTATATTGGTATTAAAATTGTTAAATCTCAGAATGATCAGATGAATAAGTTTTGCCAAATTTGTTGTTTTAAGAAAAAATAATTGGTGTTAAATAATGAATCCAGAAAGCTTAAAGTTGTTCAGAATGTGCAAATGTATGTCAGAATCAAAAGTTACAAGTCTCAACTTGATCGGTGCAATATTTTGGCCAAATTCGGAGGTTTTAACGAAAATTTTAAGGCGCTAAATATTAGATTCAGAAAGATGAAAATTCGTATGTAGCTCAGTTTCATATAAAAACATTACCTATGTCACTCCATGATGTACCTCTATTAAGTTTAAAGTTACTTACTAAAAACGAAAAATGGAACATAAACATCCCTCTTTATAACAGATTAACTATCATTTGTAAGTGTTATAGTATGTTCTACTCGTAATTATAGCACGATTACTTTAAGGAGATAATACAACTGCACCAAGTACCAAGACTTCAACGTAATTAACAATCACTACAATGACTTTTAAAGAGGTAGTTCATAGCACATGTTCTGTTGTTGGTTCCGTTCTAAAAAATGTAGCCGGCAAAGCAGTTGAGCAGAAACGTTTCCAGTCACTAAAGTCAACTTAACTACATTTATATACAAATTCTGAAGATAGTATATCTTAACACAACAGAGTTATTAAATAATACGTGTCTGAGAAAGATGCTGCTTCCTCTGCCTGCAGTGGTCGACACCAGACGTTCCGTTCAGCGGTCCGCTGCGCCCATATACACTCCTGGAAATTGAAATAAGAACACCGTGAATTCATTGTCCCAGGAAGGGGAAACTTTATTGACACATTCCTGGCGTCAGATATATCGCATGATCACACTGACAGAACCACAGGCACATAGACACAGGCAACAGAGCATGCACAATGTCGGCACTAGTACAGTGTATATCCACCTTTCGTAGCAATGCAGGCTGCTATTCTCCCATGGAGACGATTGTAAAGATGCTGGATGTAGTCCTGTGGAACGGCTTGCCATGCCATTTCCACCTGGCGCCTCAGTTGGACCAGCGTTCGTGCTGGACGTGCAGACCGCGTGAGACGACACTTCATCCAGTCCCAAACATGCTCAATGGGGGACAGATCCGGAGATCTTGCTGGCCAGGGTAGTTGACTTACACCTTCTAGAGCACGTTGGGTGGCACGGGATACATGCGGACGTGCATTGTCCTGTTGGAACAGCAAGTTCCCTTGCCGGTCTAGGAATGGTAGAACGATGGGTTCGATGACGGTTTGGATGTACCGTGCACTATTCAGTGTCCCCTCGACGATAACCAGTGGTGTACGGCCAGTGTAGGAGATCGCTCCCCACACCATGATGCCGGGTGTTGGCCCTGTGTGCCTCGGTCGTATGCAGTCCTGATTGTGGCGCTCACCTGCACGGCGCCACACACGCGTACGACCATCATTGGCACCAAGGCAGAAGCGACTCTCATCGTTGAAGACGACACGTCTCCATTCGTCCCTCCATTCACGCCTGTCGTGACACCACTGGAGGCGGGCTGCACGATGTTGGGGCGTGAGCGGAAGACGGCCTAACGGTGTGCGGGACCGTAGCCCAGCTTCATGGAGACGGTTGCGAATGGTCCTCGCCGATACCCCAGGAGCAACAGTGTCCCTAATTTGCTGGGAAGTGGCGGTGCGGTCCCCTACAGCACTGCGTAGGATCCTACGATCTTGGCGTGCATCCGTGCGTCGCTGCGGTCCGGTCCCAGGTCGACGGGCACGTGCACCTTCCGCCGACCACTGGCGACAACATCGATGTACTGTGGAGACCTCACGCCCCACGTGTTGAGCAATTCGGCGGTACGTCCACCCGGCCTCCCGCATGCCCACTATACGCCCTCGCTCAAAGTCCGTCAACTGCACATACGGTTCACGTCCACGCTGTCGCGGCATGCTACCAGTGTTAAAGACTGCGATGGAGCTCTGTATGCCACGGCAAACTGGCTGACACTGACGGCGGCGGTGCACAAATGCTGCGCAGCTAGCGCCATTCGACGGCCAACACCGCGGTTCCTGGTGTGTCCGCTGTGCCGTGCGTGTGATCATTGCTTGTACAGCCCTCTCGCACTGTCCGGAGCAAGTATGGTGGGTCTGACACACCGGTGTCAATGTGTTCTTTTTTCCATTTCCAGGAGTGTATGAATACGGCCAGAGAGGCAGTGAGAGGAGACACTTCGCACCGAGCTGTCAATCTGTCCACGTCAGTCAACGCCGGCATAAGCGCTGCCTCGGATGATGTCAGAGCTAGGCACCTACGAAAGGCACGTTTTCTGTAAAAGTGAACTCGCGAGGACTGTACATCGTTCTGGATAGCATAGGCTTCACGGAAGTAACTGCTTCTGTGCCGCCCGCAACGTCGAAGAAACGCGTGACAGGTGGTAAGATTGTTTTCCACTTATGAGGTGAGCAATTAACTTTGATCATTAGAAGTCAGGGCGATAGACCATTTTACTTGGAGCTTACCGCAGAGGCCGCCTCTGAATTGCTAAAAGTCAGAGCTGATGGTGGGATTATTATAATTATGAGGAATATTATTATGTTTGTGCGTGTGAACTTTTACTCAATACATTAATCAGCTGGAATTCAAAACTTTTATTTATGGTCGTTGTTTCTGCTCCCGCTGAATAAATACCTAGTAGGAACATTTTCTTTCAGTGAGCACAAGATGAATGTGGACTTTCAGACTGGAAATTACGGTCAGTATGTTCTCCATCACTTTCTGGCTAACTGCAAAAATAGTTTTCAGGCTCTTATATAAACGAAGACGAACATGTTTTAAATTTAACTCGCAGCTCCATCCAATGTGTTAGAGGACGATCCGTTTGGCTCACAGAAAGCTAAAGCATCAGAAAGGGAGATTTGACGCTGCACTTAATAACGGAAGCAAGGTTGAAGAAAAATCAAGACACACTCATAACATTTTTGGCCCCAGGAAAAGAGTTGGAAAATATAAAATGGTGTAAGATGTTCGAAATTCTGGGAAAAATAGGAGTCAGCTAGAGAAAGAGATGGGTAACATACAACATGAACAAGAACCAAGAGGGAAAAATCAGACTTGAGCGCCAAGAACGAAGTGCTTAGATTACAGAGAGTGTAAGACGGGGATGCAGTGTTTCGTCTCTACTGTTCAATCCATACATCGAAGAAGCAATGACGGAAATTAAAGAAAGGTTCAAGAGTGTGATTAAAATTCAGGGTGAAGCAGTGTCAATCATAAGATTCACTGATGACATTACTGTCCTTTGTGAGGGTGAAGCACACTTACAGGGTCTGTTGAACAGAATGAACAATCCATGAATAAAGAATATCGACGGAGAGTGAACTGCAGAAAGGCGAAAGTAATGAGAAGCAGGAGAAATGGGAATAGCAATAAACTTAACTTTAAAATAGGTGATCATGATTTAGAAAAGGTTAGGAATACTGTCACCTTAACAGCAGAATAAATTTGTTAGGGCGGAAAAAGCTGACTAGCACAAGCAAAGAGGGTATTCTGGCCAAAAGGGATCTCCTAGTATCGAGCATACGTCTTGATTTGAGGAAGATATTTTTGAGAGTGTACTTTTCTGTATGGCAGTGAATCATGGACTGTCGGGAAACCAGAAAACAAGAGAATCAAAGCGTTGTGAATGTGGTGCTAAACAAGAATGTTGAAACTTAGGTGGATTGATAAAGTCAGATTGCAAGTGCTACTCTGAGATGACGAGGTTCATGCACGAGAGGAATTCATGGTAGGCCACATTAAACCAGTCAGCTGGCTGACGAACCAAAAAAATCAAAACTGTAACAAACAGCCAGATACATCATCATGTTGTGGCAAAAATGTGACAGACTGCTCCATACGCTGATATAGCGACTGCCATTGCCCGAGATAACATAAGGTAGGGCAGTGTTCGTCAGCTAACATAAGTTGTCTAATTTCCCCTTAAAATTTATAGGATATCTCTATTGGGGCAATGATGATCAACTTAAAGGCTGGGGTAATGATTGTCACTTTACATTTTTAGTGCCATTACCTTGAATGCAAATGGGACAATGATAATCACTTTTGTGATGGAGTAATGATGGTCAGCTTACAGTACTGGGCAGTGATGATTAGTTAACAGGATGGGGCTGTGATTGTCAGTTGGCATGGTGACTACCTCTATCCCCAACACAAGGTTTATACAAAAGGGGTAGGCAATGATGGTCAGTTTATTGGATGAGACAATGACACTCACTTTAAAGGATTGGGCAATGATAGTAAGTATAAATTGTGACTACCATTAGCCCCGAATACTACTGAATGGAGCAACGATGGTCAGTTTTATGGAGATCACCATTATCCCCAAACGTTACTGGGTGGAGGAATAATGGTTTCTTTAGAGGTGGGTCAATGAAGATCAGTTTTTAAGGTGTCTACCTTCCCCCTGAATACTACTACGGAGCAGAGATGTTCAGTTAACAGGGTAATTGCCGCTACAGCCACATATACACCACTGGTACAGGTAATTGTAACAAACTGCTGCTTGACCAGTGTAGCATTAAACTATAAGAATTTGTTCCAGTCATAACTAGATAGCAATAAAGTGATCCATACATCGACATTTTATAGCAAAATTGCAAAAAAAGGCCCTTTACATTGTAATGTTACAGCAAATTTGCAACAAATAAGCCCTGTTGTAGAACAGTTGTTACAAATTGGCCCATAAATCTCCACTGTTCCATGAAAATGTAAAAAATTGCCCCATACGTCACCAACTAAGCAAGTTGTGAGCTATTCTGGCGAGGTGTGTCTTGTTTCAACAAGCCAAATCAGTTAATGAGCAGTCTGAAACTTCTGAAAGTCATTAAGGGAAGAACTGTGCCAACAACACCAAAACACTACGTCAACAAGGTGAGAGTAGGTGATGACTAAGCATACATTACCACAAGTAAGGCTACGATTGAAATATCAACACCGTTTGCGTATTTTGATACATATTACAGACTAGCAGACATGAAACGAACTTCCTTCTTTGTGTGAAACCTTGTTCATCGTTTCATTTGACCATTTTGTATGTTATCATTTCTATTTGGAGCTTTACGATTAGATCTGTTATTACGTAGTACTTGATTATCGAAAGGAAAAGATGAAGAGTCTGTAAACATTTTAGAGAGCCTTGACATCATAGTGCTATTCGGTAAATGTCGCAACATCCCTAAAACTTTCTTTTGTAATAGCGTCATTTAGGTATAAAATGAAATGTCAGCTGCCTGCTTAGAGTGTTATTTTTAGACACCTGTGTTTTGTACTGTTATAGAAAGTTACCTTTACAGTGAGTGGTGAAATTTACTGATGAGGCAGTATAGTATTGACATAAGCGTTTTTTCTAGTGAGATATAAAACTGTGACAGACAGAGACAAAATATACTTGTGAGGCCGAGTTTTATGAGCTTATGTATGTTTTAGATTGGAAATACTGTAAGTTACATTCATTATTTAGTGTTTCATCTTTGTGTACACATTTGAGATGATAGGTTCAGCATACCTTTGAACATGATGGAAAATTCAGACATATTCTATGTATTGTGTTCATGTGTGTGTGTGTGTGTGTGTGTGTGTGTGTGAGAGAGAGAGAGAGAGAGAGAAAGAGAGAGAGAGCACATGTGTGTGAGTGCATGCATCTGTTGTTGACGACGAAGCTTACTTATTTTCGACAAGGAAATGCTGTATGTTAGACTCTTTAGATAACCGGATGGTATACGTTTTGTACTGCAAGATAAGATGGGGTTTAGTGTAATATTTGGCAGTGTCAGCAGAAGATGTAAAATGTTCCGTACTGCAAGGTAAAGTTAAAACCCTAGCATAGAGTCGCCACAGTGTGTAGGTTAATCTGTAAAGAAATATTTTCTTTGTTATTAGTGTCTGTTTATTTCAACACAACTTACAGTTAAGTGTGGCGCTTCGAACATCACGTAAACAGAGACTATGTGGGATTCAACGTGAATGAAACAAAATGAGATACGGTGAAGGAATACCAGCGTCAGAATCCCAAACAAGATGTAGACACAGAAATAGAATATAATGAAAGTGAAAGACTAGGAGTTCAGTAAGGTAACAACTTCACTATTTGCAGGATACAGATGTAACTGAATGATAAACAGAGTGGATAAAATCGATATTTCGGAAATTGTATTTCCAAATTTGTCTTGAGTTTATATTTGACTCTGCATCCACAAACACGGGGGTGTGAGAACGGTATCTCCAATTCTGAGGCAGCACTGGATCATAAAGCAAAATGAAGGCTGCCGTACCTCGACGATGATAGCAGTAGACAATATGCACATGAAGCTAGTATGGTATAAGAATGCGGCAGAATATCGCTAGTGCCGAACCCCTGCTATTACCTTTGCAGTTAATTAGCATCCTGAACGAAAAAAGCCCGATGCGTGAAAGTGACTAATGAAGCAGCACACGAAGAACAGGCAGCTAGCAACAATGGACAAGTCAGAAACGAGGTACCTGTGCGCAAGCGAGGTTCACCTTAGCTCGTATTGGTAAACTCCTAGAGAGATGTTCGGCACTAATACTATAGGGAATCAACTTCCAGATCTGCATTTACATGCCGAGCGGTCTAAGGCGCTGCAGTCATGGACTGTTCGGCTGGTAACAGCGGTGGTTCGATTCCTCCCTCGGCCCTGGGTGTGAGTGTTTGTCCTTAGGACAATTTAGGTTAAGCAGTGTGTAAGCTTAGGGACTGATGACCTTAGCAATTAAATCCCATAAGATTTCACACACAATTGAACATTTTTTTGCATTTACATATGCATGTTCCGATTCAACCCCCCCCCCCCCGTCAGGCTCCACACACACACGAATGGTACACGGGTTGTATGGCTATCACAAAAATATTTGGCCTGTCTTATATACAGTATGAGTCAAAACATACTCCGGAAAGGTCAGTGTATGAAATAGGTACTACAAAACAGCGTCAGAGAATGTGTTGATCCTGTCTGTGAAACGAGACTTAAAAATTCAGGTAATATTTGCACTTTTAAAAATACACTGATACACGTTAATCAATAAAAGTCATGACACTACAATTTGACAGCTATACTTATCTGTGTTCTAAGACAACTTACTGTCTGTAAGGTCACCGTCCTCTCACATTTCCCGTTGACAAGCACGTATCCAGTCCGGCATCTTTCAGGCAAATCAAACACTGTGTGGCTTACTTTTATCGTGGCCTGGACAGGTGTTGCTGATATCACGTCTCCGTCTAGTCCGTCTGTGGTGGCCACTAGAAGCACGAACAACAGCCAGCGGTACGGCCGCATCGTCTTGTTTCACAGCCGTTCGGCACACTGGACTCTATCAGCTGTGGAGGGCCAACACAGTGGTAAACCGGTCGAACCAGTTTACAAAGACGAAAGCGTCTCGAGGTCACAAACCTATTCTCTAGTGAATTAAAATAACAGAGAACTGCGGAAGAGATTGCGTTGCAGGAGATACCTGGACAGCTTCCAATCTAGACCACGCATATGTGGAAAAAGTGTTAAATATTTATTTCACCGTTTCCGAAGTGGCTACTGATCCGATATTCACATATACAAGGGCTTTCGCGGAATTTCCGTCTGTTTAGTGTGACGTCCCCTCTCCGCCGCGTGCTGATGTTGTCGACACCGTGGAGCTGTTACTGATACAGCTCGGTCGGTGGAGTCAAGACGCGATGCGCGATGATGGATGTCTCCGACGGTTAACGAGAGACAAGATCTGAAAAAGCTCTTAAGAAATCGTTCCTCACGTAATGATTAAAGTTTGATTGCAAGTCCGTACAGTTGTCTTATTAATGCAAACTGCGCACACTGATTGCCTCTTATGGTTTGAAGTTGAATTATTATGTGCCCGGTTAACACTTTAGTGCAGTAATTGATGAATCTTCCCTCGTGCGCATCGTCCACATCACCAAAAGCGAGGAAAAAGTTCAATTGCAGATCGTATGGATCCTTGTTTGTTCGTTGCTAAGTAAAATTGTTCGCTCTATATGACGCGATATCCACAGATACTCTTTAACAATGTCTTAATTATCTTGCGTCGTAATATTATGTATGTCCAAACCTTCCATGTCACAACTAACAGTCCACGAATTTACTTCCAAGTTAAATAGTCACTGTTCATTGAATTTTGATGAGTAATTACCAAATATTCTACATCTACATCTACATTTATACCCCGCAAGCCACTCAACGGTGTGTGGCGGAGGGCACTTTACGTGCCACTGTCATTACCTCCCTTTTCTGTTCCAGTCGCGTATGGTTCACGGGAAGAACGACTGTCTGAAAGCCTCCGTGCGCGCTCGAATCTCTCTAATTTTACATTCGTGATCTCCTCAGGAGGTATAAGTAGGGGGAAGCAATATATTCGATATCTCATCCAGAAACGCACCCTCGCGAAACCTTGCGAGCAAGCTACACCGCGATGCAGAGCGCCTCTCTTGCAGAATCTGCCACTTGAGTTTGCTAAACATCTCCGTAACGCTACCACGGTTACCAAATAACCCTGTGACGAAACGCGCCGCTCTTCTTTGGATCTTCTCTATCTCCTCCGTCAACCCGATCTGGTACGGATCCCACACTGATGAGCAATACTCAAGTATAGGTCGAACGAGTGCTTTGTAAGCCACCTCCTTTGTTGATTGACTACATTTTCTAAGGACTCTCCCAATGAATCTCAACCTAGTACCCGCCTTACCAACAATTAATTTTATATGATCATTCCACTTCAAATCGTTCCGCACGCATACTCCCAGATATTTTACAGAAGTAACTGCTACCAGTGTTTGTTCCGCTATCATGTAATCATATAATAAAGGATCCTTCTTTCTATGTAATCGCAATACATTACATTTGTCTATGTTAAGGGTCAGTTGCCACTCCCTGCACCAAGTGTCTACCCGCTGCAGATCCCCCTGCATTTCGCTACAATTTTCTAATGCTGCAACTTCTTTGTATACTACAGCATCATCCGCGAAAAGCCGCATGGAACTTCCGACACTATCTACTAGGTCATTTATATATATTGTGAAAAGCAATGGTCCCATAACACTCCCTTGTGACACGCCATAGGTTACTTTAACGTTTGTAGACGTCTCTTCATTGATAACAACATGCTGTGTTCTGTTTGCTAAAAATTCTTCAATCCAGCAACGCAGCTGGTCTGATATTCCGTAGGCTCTTACTTTGTTTATCAGGCGACAGTGCGGAACAGTATCGAACGCCTTCCGTAAGTCAAGGAAAATAGCATCTACCTGGGAGCCTGTATCTAATATTTTCTGGGTCTCATGAACAAATAAAGCGAGTTGGGTCTCACACGATCGCTGTTTCCGGAATCCATGTTGATTCCTACAGAGTAGATTCTGCGTTTCCAAAAACGACATGATACTCGAGCAAAAAACATGTTTTAAAATTCTACAACAGATCGACGTCAGAGATATAGGTCTATAATTTTGCGCATCTGCTCGACGGACGTTCTTGAAGACTGGGACTACCTGTGCTCTTTTCCAATCATTTGGAACCTTCCGTTCCTCTAGAGACTTGCGGTACACGGCTGTTAGAAGGGGGGCAAGTTCTTTCGCGTACTCTGTGTAGAATCGAAGTGGTATCCCGTCAGTCCAGTGGACTTTCCTCTGTTGAGTGAATCCGGTTGCTTTTCTATTCCTTGGACACTCATTTCGATGTCAGCCATTTTTTCGAATGTGCGAGGAATTGGAGAAGGAACCGCAGTGCGGTCTTCCTCTGCGAAACAGCTTTGGAAAAAGGTGTTTAGTATTTCAGCTTTACGCGTGTCATCCTCTGTTTCAATGCCATCATCTTCCCGGAGTGTCTGGATATGCTGTTTCGAGCCACTTACTGATTTAACGTAAGACCAGAACTTCCTAGGATTTTCTGTCAAGTCGGTACACAGAATTTTACTTTCGAATTCACTGAACACTTCACGCATAGCTCTCCTTACGCTAACTTTGACATCGTATAGCTTCTGTTTGTCTGAGAGGTTTTGGCTGCGTTTAAACTTGCAGTGAAGCTCTCTTTGCTTTCACAGTAGTTTCCTAACTTTGTTGTTGAACCACGGTGGGTTTTTCCGGTCCCTCACAGTTTTACTCGGCACGTACCTGTCTAAAACGCATTTTACGATTGCCTTGAACTTTTTCCATAAACACTCAACATTGTCAGTGTCGGAACAGAAATTTTCGTTTTGATCTGTTAGGTAGTCTGAAATCTGCCTTCTATTACTCTTGCTAAACAGATAAACCTTCCTCCCTTTTTTTATATTCCTATTAACTTCCATATTCAGGGATGCTGCAACGGCCTTATGATCACTGATTCCCTGTTCTGCACTTACAGGGTCGAAAAGTTCGGGTCTGTTTGCTATCAGTAGGGCCAAGATGTTATCTCCACGAGTCGGTTCTCTGTTTAATTGCTCGAGGTAATTTTCGGATAGTGCACTCAGTATAATGTCACTCGATGCTCTGTTCCTACCACCCGTCCTAAACATTCGAGTGTTCCAGTCTATATCTGGTAAATTGAAATCTCCACCAAAGACATGCTGAGAAAATTTATGTGAAATGTATTCCAAATTTTCTCTCAGTTGTTCTGCCACTAATGCTGCTGAGTCGGGAGGTCGGTAAAAGGAGCCAATTATTAACCTAGCTCGGTTGTTGAGTGTAACCTCCACCCATAATAATTCACAGGAAGTATCCACTTCTACTTCACTACAGGATAAACTACTACTAACAGCGACAAAGACGCCACCACCGGTTGCATGCAATCTATCCTTTCTAAACACCGTCTGTGCCTTTGTAAAAATTTCGGCAGAATTTATCTCTGGCTTCAGCCAGCTTTCTGTACCTATAACGATTTCAGCTTCTGTGCTTTCTATCAGCGCTTGAAGTTCCGGTACTTTACCAATGCAGCTTCGACAGTTTACAATTACAATACCGATTGTTGCTTGGTCCCCGCATGTCCTGACTTTGCCCCGCACCCTTTGAGGCTATTGCCCTTTCTGTACTTGCCCGAGGCCATCTAACCTAAAAAACCGGCCAGTCCACGCAACGCAACCCCTGCTACCCGTGTAGCCGCTTGCTGCGTGTAGTGGACTCCTGACCTATCCAGCGGAACCCGAAACCCCACCACCCTATGGCGCGTTCATAGAATGATGGAGGTGATACGTTGAATTTCCGCTTTTGGTGAACAATTTTATTGTTCCTTTTCGCTAAATACTTTATAAACATCACGCCACCAGCACTCACGGCTAATTAGTACTGGCAGTTCTGTTAGTTTCAAGTATCGTGACAATTACGACAGCTTTAACCCTCAGCGTAATTGTATCTTCTTCATGTATTCGTGTCAATGTCTCCTACTCGAGACTAAACGTGTATTATAGTCTTTCGAAACTTTGTCCGTTCCTTTCTATAAGTTCACTTATATGAATTTTGAGTCCTATATTGCCTACTTCCGTTAATACAGTCCAACAACTCGCTATACAAAGTCACCATACTACGACTCTTGAAAGTAAAACAATCTCGTCGCGCTCCGTTCGCTCAACTATGGCAAGAGCTGCTCTCGTATGACTTGATAGCACGATAGCTAACAAGCGCCTTACTTTTTTCCGTGAATGAGTATTGTAGACGCATTGAATTTCTTCGCTGCGTTTACAACTCTCTTCCGCATAAAAGTTATCCCAAACCGACGTTTCTTTGGACTTAACTTTCATGGTATTAATTTACAATTATTACTTAGATGTTTGGCAAATAACTAAAGATGACCTTTCTTTCTTCTTCCTTTCTAGCAAAACACACTCTGTAATGCTTAATGTTGGAGTTTATCAAGACTTTCGGGTGTTATGCCATCGGCGAAGTTGTCGTACCTGTCAGGATAACTTTTCCCTACTTTACATCTTGATGGTCTTTCCTAATTGGGTTTTGGTGTTCATTAAGGTGTTACATTAGCTACAAATACGAGTGTTTGTAATTTAATAGCGGCAACCACTTTTGTACAACATTTACAAGATAGGCACGTCTTAAAGTGTTTATTTCCTTTGGAGTAATCAACAGCACTGTGTGTAGCATGTTTCCAACGATGTTGAGATCGTAAGATGCCCGCAGCAGAGCCAGTTGTGTTGACAGTTCGAGAAGAGAAGTCTGTGGCCTCACATAACTCTTTAGCACTTCTCAAACGAATTCGAGGAAGTGCATCCCTCTTCTTGGGAATCAAGCTGAAGTGACAAGAGCTTAAGTTTCGGAAGTGAGGCGGCTAGTACAGCAGTTACCAGTGCTTTCTATCGCACAAATCATTCACATTTGCGCCATATGATCCCTGAGCATTGTGCTGCAAAATGATGTGTGTGTCCTGTAGAAAGCGTCACGGCTTTTTGCTCTAAGCTGTTCATTTTTGGAATACAGAGTACGACCAGCTTGCTAAATGAAGTGGCGGTACTTTCCACAGAATCCGAACATCATTTTGCAGGACAATGTTCTTGTGAATATGGCGCATTTTGACAATGATTTGTTCCGTCGATGGAGGTGGTAAGTGCTGTAGCAACCACGGCAGTCCCCGGGGGTATATTCATGTGAGTAAAACTGGATTCTAAGACGGAAGAAGCACTTCGTGGCATTCAGTTCAAAACTGTTAATCAGATTCGTTGGGCAATAGACCGCTCCATTCACGATCAACACAACTGGCGCTGTTAAGGGTACCCTACAACATACGCATCACTGTAAACGGGCTATACAAAACGTGTCCTTAGTCTGTATAATTTGTAAATAAATATTTGCCACCATTGAACTTTCAATACTCACCACTTACTACAGTATTTAAATACCATTTGCTGCGAAAATCTGAAGATCTAAGGCTTTGTATTACAGCCGCACACAACTGAAACTTCGACTGGGGCATGACGGTGATACACTATCATCTCTAATGAGCACTCCAGTTGGGAAACCTGCAGAATGTAAAATCAGTTTGGCAATTCAGTTCTTATTTTACTCAAAATTGTTCACATTCATTGCAAAATTTAAGTTGTATAAGAATGGAAAATGATTTGGAAGATTATTTACCTCAAAGATATCATTTATGTAGTGGCAGATATGACGTATGACAGACTTCCTCACCGGAGAACGCTCAGCGAGTGGTATACAGTCGAAGTATTACGAAACAAAGGAGGTATGCGGGTGTAGGTCGTATCAGGAAGATTCCTACTTCGACGTTGCAGAGGTGTACGATAGTCCGCTTGCAGTCAGCTGAGTCAGGCTTCTTCATTAGTCAGTTTCGAAGGATAACAGGCTGTTGGGCACGATTCGGTATGATATTACGAACTGCGAAAGTCGAATAGGAAATGAATTATTTTCCTGAAAATTTCTGCGATGTTCGCACTCGTAACTACCTCCTTCAAAAATGGTTCAAATGGCTCTGAGCACTATGGAACTTCTGAGGTCATCAGTCCCCTAGAACTTAGAACTACTTAAACCTAACTAACCTAAGGACATCACACACATCCATGCCCGAGGCAGGATTCGAACCTGCGAGCGTAGTGGTCTCGCGGCTCCAGACTGTAGCGCCTAGAACCGCTTGGCCACTTCGGCCAGCAACTACCTCCCTCCTCACCATCTATAACTACCGTGTTTCACCAAGTACCATTTTTTAATAGCAGCATCACAACCATCCAGGTTAGACACATGTATAATGAAAGGTAAATTCTGAACAAGTGAGTACAGTCACGAGCAGTTGGACGAAAGGATTATTTACTTGCTTCAAATGACCGACTTCTCTCATAACAACGTGTCAAGCCAAGTTAGTGCATTATCCACGGTGAAAGCGGCCAATAAAACTGCCGGAGCACTCGTAACGAGTGACCTGTTGTTTTTATTGCAACGGGCAGTATACAAGAGAGATTCAAATCCTGTTGTTGTGGCTGTTCTCACTGTTGTGTAAATAAACGTGGTTTATGAAGTGACAGTAACGGATAAGCATTGGCTAGTGGATGGAAGAGGTTTTGTAGCAGAGGCAATCAACTGACAGCCAGTGTACGCTGGAAGAAGCACATCACGTGTTTACTGAGAGGTTGATGGAATTAAACATCAGTAGTAGGCCATGGGGGCGGGGTCAACGACCCAGCAGAAAAAAGGCGAATGACCATGTACCAAGTTCTGCCAAATTATGGTCCGTCGAATCATAGTCAACTGTATGAACTTGTGTATAATTGTTTGTCGTAGTTCTAATTCAAATTGAAGTTAACAGGCAGAGAATATATGTCTTCATTCAACACATTCAAAATGGTTGGCTGGCATAACATTTATCGTGCGAGCTATTTGAGGGATCATACTGAAAACTATAAATACTGCGCCATGAAGATTCGTAGCCGACGGATGCCACATAGTTTTGCTTCTGATTAATTCAGAGAAAATACACGACACTCAGAGAGCTATGGTTCGTTATTAACACTCTTTTTTGTCTTTCTATCTTGTGTAAAATGCGTGATGCACATTCATATACTGCATACGGTTTATGCATGTCTTTATTGCACACAGAGGCAATGCCGATCACTGCGCTGTGTAACGATAATCTCAGGCCGCTGGGTCTTATCCAAATGTACAAGGAACACCGTTACCCCATAAGGATAACCATCATAAATTTCAGAAATTACAGAGTAATGAAACGAACAGGATACCGTAGCTAACAACTCAGGTCATGACGAACTACTTTATTTTCGATCCATATCTTTCGTATTTTTTTCCGAAAATCTTGTTCTACACCTTTAATAACTCATTTGAAATAGAAGAAGCAACTTATATGTATTATTGTAAGTTGATTTCTGTATTTGACTTATGAAAGGTGTAGAAATATTCCTCCCAAATCAACCCACACGCCACTGAACGCAAGGAACCTGCTCTCTGCCCTGCACCTTCTACCCTGGCACCACCTTCCTCCTATTCCCCTCACCCTGATCCTCAGTTGCTAAATGCCAAATCCCTCACCCTCGAAATCAGAAAGTTGTTGTTGTTGTTGTTGTTGTTTTGGTCTTCAGCCCAGAGTCTGGTTTGATGCAGCTCTCCATGCTACTCTATGCTGTGCAAGCTTCTGCATCTCCCAGTACCTAATGCAACCTACGTCCTTCTGAATCTGTTTAGTGTATTCATCTCTTGATCTCCCTCTACGATTTTTACCCTCCACGCTGTCCTCCAGTACTAAATTGGTGATCCCTTGATGTCTCAGAATATGTCCTACCATCCGATCCCTTCATCTAGTCAAGTTGTGCCACAAATTTCTCTTTTCCCCAATTTTATTCAGTACCTCCACATTAGTTATGTGATCTACCCATCAAATCTTCAGCATTCTTCTGTAGCACTACATTTCGAAACCTTCTATTCGCTTCTTGTCTATACTATTTATCGCCCACATTTCACTTCCATATATGGCTACGCTCCATACAAATACTTTCAGAAAAAACTTCCTGACTCTTAAATCTATACTCGATGTTAACACTCTTCCTCAGAAACGCTTTCGTTGCCATTTCTAGACTACATTTTATATCCTCCCTAATTCGACCATCATGAGTCATTTTGCTCCCCAAATAGCAAAACTCGTCTACTACTTTGAGTCTCTCATTTCCTAATCTAATTCCTTCAGCATCACCAGAATTAATTCGACTACATTCCATTATCCTCGTTTTGCTTTTGTTGATGTTCATCTTATATCCTCGTTTCAAGACACTGTCCACTCCGTTGAGCTGCTCTTCCAGGTCCTTTGCTGTCTCTGACAGAATTACAATGTAATCAGAAAGCATGTCCCCCATATTACAATCACCCAAATCATCCCCCAAAAGGACCCTGTCCTCATCAAATCAACCAATACCAACTTTCACACAGACTTTCACCTCAAATACTCTCATACAGCTTTTGGTCCTCACGCCTCTCTCATTCCCTTCAGCACCATCCCCCCATCCAAACAATCTCAACCTCCTCACCATCCCTCACCCTCACTGCCACTATTACAATGCTCGGTCCTGAGATCACGACAGAGGAGGTGGTCGCTGAACTCAATTCCAGTCCTTCCACAGAAAGTGGCACCTCTCGCCATATCTTCAACGACTCTGGTATCACCTTCCCCGTCGGCGTACTCACAGAAGAAGCACCCATGATTGCATTCTCATTGAGGGAGCCCTCATCTACAACTGCCATCACAAAATCGAACCCATCAAATCCTTCCTGACCTAAAATGCCTCCTATATAACGACCTCCATACTGTTGATTGCAAGAATCCTCCCACCTGCCCCCTCTGTAAGCACTTCCTTAAGCAGTGTCCCAACCTATATTCCATCCCCCTCCTCACCTGCAATACTAATATTACCTAGGCTGTTGTGGACATCATCTGTTTTCAAACCATCAGCCTCCAAAATATTCACCTCTTCCAACGACCACACAACCTTTAGCATATCTCCCTCACAGCTAGCTCAGCTTTCCACTTCATCACCCAAGCCACAGACTCCCGAAACCAGGTCCACTTTGTCTTCATCCATCTCAACACCTTTGTAGAAATCTCTCCACCACTAACCCATATAGGTTTCCTTCCTAGCCTATTATCATTCCACAACCGTACTGCAGCATCTCATAAAGCCACATCCACTCCCTACCAACCAACAACCTCCTTTTTCTGCATGCCCTGTCTCAACACATCTTCAATACCTTCATTCTCAATCAAACGCTCCTCCAACCCCTCCGCACCATCTGTGCCTATCCTTATATCCTCCACCACACTGATAACCCCATTACACTGACCAGGGGTGGAGTAGCAAATTGCAGTCGCAGGATATCACTGTTTGGCCACAACCATTATTTAAAAATTCCCCTAAACACCTTATTCTTAGCCTCTTCAAATCCCAAACTCTTACCTGTGCTACCATCTACATCCAATCAAATAATCCCAACCCCTGTGGTTTCCACACCCATAGCGACTGTGCCTTTTCCACAAATGTTATTGCCACTGGCCCCAACATCCACTGTACATCCCCTGCAAAACTCCAGCGATTGTGTCAGTTTACAGACTTCCTACAAGGTGTCATTGACTCTGAGCTGCAGTACACCTGTCCTGAAAACACTAACTCACCAGCTGTCTTCAAAGCATCTCAGAATCTCCTTCAGCACCTCATTGCAGATGTCCACAATTCAAATGGTAGTGGTTACCTACCTGTCCTCCTCACCATGTACTACACACCCCTTACTAGTGAACCCCATCATGCTCTCCATCCAAAAGTTGTCTGAGACTACTTCTCTGCCAACTGTATTGTCTACCAGGAGTCCATAGATACCCAGACATGAAACCACCTCCCCCCCCCTTACTTTTCCACCAACCCAATCATGTCACTATGACACAGCATTCCTTTATCTGACCTTGTCTGATGCTAGCTATGACTATATCCCTACTAAAGCCATTTATCTTCAACACCACACTCTCCAATCCATACTTCTCCATGAATCCCATCACCTATATCAATACTTCCTACGGATCTATGGTCAGGATACATTCAGAAGACACTGGCTAATACAGCGATATCTTACAAATTTCTTCAGTGCCAAAAACCGCCAGGACTGATGCCTGACATTCACCACAGTGAGTGATGTACTCCCAGTTAACTTCTAAGTGGTGGTAAGAATTCCACCGACTTACTGGCACCCATCCCTTTCCCCACTGCCGAATCCTTCACAACAATCACCCGTACCTAACGAGCTAAGCAGAGCCACTCACTTTGCATCCTATGTCTCAGACATCTTCTCCTCACTTTAACTACTTCCAATTCTCTGTCATTCACAAACTCACAGATACCACACACCCAGCTAGGCGCCCAACTTCCAGTATTTGAAAAACATAATGGAAACTCAATTAAATACCCCAGTTTCCGCACAAGACATAAAACAAGCATTCACAGAAAACACCACATATCTCCTGGTCACTACTGTATTACCCATCAACACCTCAAAGTATGCCCTATCTTCTTTCTCGTCACCCTTGCAACCCTTTGCATGACTGTCCTTCCCACAGGCTAACAGCCTGGCCCATGTAAAATCTCCTAAAGCCTGCTTTTTCTCAAAAAAAACCTTACACTCCTCGTATTGCGTAGTGTTCCTCAACTTAGCCTTTAACAAGGCCTTTACATTCATTCTCTCCTGAGGCACACCCTAGCATTGGTTTCCCGCGGTTATTGCGGTTATGGCGTGGTTCGTCCTCTTTCTACATGTGGGAGCAGCGGTGTGCATCGATATTTGCACCGTATACCATCTTTGGTCTGGCGCTTACAGTTCCGGCTTGGCGGTGTGCAGCCGGTCGGTCGGCTGGAGCGGATCAGGAAACAAGTCTCGGCTGGGCCCGCTCGCTGTCTCTGCAGTGTCGGAGCGTGTGGTGGCTGTTCCGAATGCTACAAGGTTCGTGGCTCACTGACCCAGGACATGAAAGTTGAGTGGTGATTTTATTACCGAAGCCAAGTCTGTTCACATTGTGCATTTGGCTGGTGGTTCACTGTTGGCGGTTTTCCTGGGAGCAACTGCGAGTGTTCGAGTTGGTGAAGATTTCGCCGCCATGTGGTGGAATTAACTATATTTCCCGGTTTGGAATTCAAGTGCACCAGGGGAATTTTCTGACTTGTGGCCGTTAGTTTTCCGATTACTTCCTTTCCTCACCTGTTGTCGCTGTCCAACATAATGTGTAGTTTTTGACAGCTTAATGTATTTTTGGTTGTGGGAGACTACGTCTGTAACGTTTCGGCTTTGGAATTCTCGTATACTGGTCGGTGGTTAGCAAGTCGTCCTGTGGGTGGGTTGCTGACTGTCTCTTGGTTGTGTTGCCGGCGGATCGAGTATAGTTGGGCCGACTTCTTGCCTCACCTAAGCGAACGTTAAGATTTCAATAACAGACCGAGCCCCCAGGAAACTTCCGAGAGCCATTGCCTATATTGCTTTTCTTATTGACATTTAATTGTGTATTTTTAATGGCTCAAAGCTGATGTTTGGGATTTGTATGCTTGTAATTGTGTTTTTAATATCAAAGGCCTTCAGCCGTTTTAAAAGTAAGTTTTCTAAATTGGGCAAGTCTTAACTTTTGGAAGATAAAAAAATGGGCTTTCTGTCTCTCGAAAATCTATTGTCATTGTATTGCTTTTAAAAGGCATGGGCCTTCAGCTGCTTTAAGTTTTAAGGTTCTTTCAAGATAAAGCCTTCTGCCTGTTGAAAATTGATTGTAGTTGTGTTGTTCTCAAAATGATGGGCCTTCAGACACTTTAAAATTTTGGATTCTTACATATCAGGTCTTACATCACTTGGGCTTAGAAACTATTTAAGGTTAAAAGCTTTGGGCCTTCTGCCTTGGAAAATTGGTTGCAGTTTTTTTCAGCATGGACCTTCAGCAGTTTTAGAATTAAAGACGTTTTCTGTCGATAGTCAAGCTTAGAAGTTGAGCTGTAATGTTTGGACAACCAAATAAAGTGTTATGTTTGGAGTGTAACTGACAGCCGCTCATTCTGGCCCCCTTCCACCATTCCTGCTACTTGTCCTGTCCTGCAGGTTCAGCAGGGCGTTTCACTCAGTCAATAATTATAGGATGTGTCTGTACCAGCTGTTTCCAAGACCTCTACCTCACCATTTACGAGTCTCCTATTCAGCATACTAACGCAATAAAGTACCTTAGACTAAACCGTGGCTGGCAACTAATGTGGAAAGATCACCTACCAGCCATCCAACAGAAAGCCCACAACAGACTGAAACTACTTATACTGTTGACTGGCTGAATATGGAGGCTACACTTCTCCACTGTCCATCACACATACAAATCCCTGATCCCTCCCCCTCTCCCCATCTTTTGTTATGCAAATGTTAAATAGATATCTGAACCACCTAAGTCCTATAAGTTCCAGCACATCCTTGAGTGCCAAGCTTTCTGCCTTGCTCAATGCTTCTGTTTACCTTCCCCCACAAGGATCCTTTACCAATTCATCAAATTACCTCTCCTCACTCACACTGCACATATCTGATTAACCTACATCATCTTCAAACTTGACTCCATAAATCCTATAGCGTCGTCTCCCTTCCAATTCTAGTGCTGCCATGCCTCCACTTACACACTCCACACAACCCTTCACCAGCACACACTACAATTCCTCTGTCAAAGACATTGCAACCCTCTCCTGGACCATGAACTCCACCCCAACACATATCCATTCCACCAACTGTGAATCCATGTGACCCTACCCAGTCCCCAAGGAGCTCTCACCTCATCCTCTCCCTTTTCAACACCTCGAAATTTTCCCCTTCCATGTCACACCTACCCCATTTCTTTTCAAATTAGTAGACACCAAAACCAGTTACCCCTCTCTCCTTGTTCCGCACTGTTACCTGTCTCATCATCACTTCTTACCAGTCCTCAGTCCTCATCACCACCAATCTCTTAGCTCCCTCCTTACACACCTATCTCTTCCTCAACAAAATATCTACCCAGGGCAGTTCCTTTCTAGTTTCATTGGAAGTGTACAGTACACCACTTTCTAATGGTCAATCTCTGTTCCATCGTCTTCACTGCGTTTCAAGTTTTTTTCAATTGTTACATCAAGTGTTTTTTCAAGTGATTAGTGTTCTTCATATCATTTATGATGTTTTTAAATCTGCAGTCCGTCCAGATTTGTACCAGTGTTTTAAACTATTCATTAAGACAGTATCTTTTCCTACATTATCCCATTTACATAATCTTTAAAAATAATTTTAAATTCGTGGTAAATATGTCTCATTGTTTTTTATGTAGCTTCTAAGTTAGATAATAATATCTATTGGCTGAAGAGCCCGGTTGACTGTAATACTGCCACCCCATCTCCAATGCACATGGGGCATGGCGGATGAAATAACAATAAATTGAAAAGAACAGCATCGTCAGTCAGTGGATTTCTTTATGACGACGATGGTGGGAATAGCCATCGAAAACTTGAGAACCTGATTCGAACTGACAGAGCTTGAAAACCCAGAAAATTTTATTCAGACATGCCTCCAGAAAGACTCTGAGGACACATAGTCGTATGTTAAATTGTCGTTAGTTTCCACTGCTGACTCGGTACCATACGTCTTTCGCAACAGATAAAGTTTTATCTTAAGAAAGGACAGTCGGTTTTAATTGAGTGTTTTGTATTAACTAGTGTCAGTCATACGAAATGTCACATACAAACTGAATGCGGAAAGATTCCCATTTTTAATGTACATGTCTAAGTAGTAGGTTCCATAAAGTGCCTATTACTAATTGTTTTAAACAGTCAATATCTTTAATTTCTCTTTGAAATGAGTTCTTATCAATTTCATGTACTTAATAAACAGATGTATAGGTACAAGAAAACAAATTTTATTGCAAAATTTATTTCCATTCATGGATTTGCAGAATATTTCAAAGATACAAGTAATTCTGATAGATTCTAGGTTAGAAACTAAATAAATAACAATTTTTTGATATTATATTACTAACGCGGTAGCCATTTAGTGGTTCTCATGTACGTTGACTTAACATTCCGCCAGTTCTCGTCCTGTTCTGAAAATAAGATAAACTGATAATGTTATTAATTTCTCTTCGTAACAACAACACAGATGAAATACAATTTATCTGAAACTACACACAAATCTCTCTCAGGAAAGTACCTGCAACAAATGTAATAAAGAAAATTTCTAATAGTATATGTCCATAACATTTCATGATCGGGTAATATTGCCCAAAAATGCAACAACTAAGTAGCACCATCGTCTTCAAGCAACGACTCAATGAGTTTTCCCGTGAATATGCCAAGAAGGAAACTAATTGGAATGTTGTGCACTAGGAACACTGTCACTCAGGTGGTAATCTGGAAAATTTCATTTATTGAAACGCAGTTTCAGTTTACGAAAATTTTTAGAAGAAATAAGATGCATAAATACAGTCACAAGGGTCACAAGGCTAATGCCAAATTAGGCCCTCCTGCACAAAAGTGCCATCTTTCTCATCTTATCAGAGAGTCGAACACAGCCCATCATTGACAGCCCCCATTCAACCTCCTTCTCCCCTGCCCCTTAAACCCTCTCCCTCCCCCCCCCCCCCACACTCACACACAAGCTGTTGCCATCACACTGCCCACTTTCATACCCATCATCCACCCACCCTCAATCACACTACACATCATCTTTCAACCCCTCCTTCTACAACACACATACTATGCTGTCACACTGTCCTCAAACACATTACACCATCATCTTTCAACCCCTCCTTCTACAACACACATACTATGCTGTCACACTGTCCACTGTCTTAACCTTCAACTCCCTTTCCACACACACACACTTTGGCACTGACCACTCTCTCGCTCTTTAGCCCCGACTGCCACCTCTGTGCACATACGCACTACACCATCATACTGTCGACTCTCTTGACCCTGAAACCCCAGTCTGTGTGCACACATACACAAACACATTACGCTATCATTCTATCCACTCTCCCATCCTATAATCTCCCATTTCACACACACACACACACACACACACACACACACACACACACACACACACACATCCACACACAAACACAAACATACACACACACACACACACACACACACCATGCCATCTTCTTGCTGTCTCACACTCTTCAACCACTCTCCCCAAATGCCCACACCTTATGCCATTATAGTGTCCACACTCTAGCCCTTCAACCCTTGTCCCACTACCTCCCCCCCTCACACACACACACACACACACACACACACACACACACACACACACACACACACACACACACCCACACACTATGCTGTCTCACTATCCTCTCTCATCTTCATAAACCACTTTCCCCAGACACACATACATTATGCCATTATACTCTCCACAATCTGGCCCTACAGCCCTCAGCCCCCCCCCCCCCACACACACATACTATGCCATCATACCGTTCACACACCCATCGTTCAACCCTCCACTCCTTCACACACATTACATCTTCACACCATCCACTCTTGCACCTCAGTACATCCTCCTCTCCCACCCCTGCCTATGCATTTAACACCTCTCTCCCCCAACCACTGACAACACACTAATTTATCTCACTGTCCTCTCTATTTGATAAGATAGTAGAAAACCCAAGAACAACTTTTTCAGAAAAAATATTTTTTTTCTTTGATTAACCAAAATATTATCTTAACAATATATTCAATGGTATACACATACTTAAGAGAACTCTGCTAATCATCACATTTGCTGAAGTACTGTACAAGACCAAGAGGAAATTTTAATGAAAATAGAATTTAAAGTTTACTTTGATCAACTTATTGCATTCGGAATAAAAGTATTCAATATTGGTTAGTAATAGTTTGGAATATTATCACACAAAGGTGAAATAACAGTGTTGAAAAACATCTACAAGCGAAAAATTAATTTGAAAGAAGGACATAAGTATGAATACCCCAGTTGAACTACAACCTACCAAGGTAATGTATGTGTGTATTGAGTTAGATTTTTTCAATAATGAAAGGAATTTTCAGAGTGTTTTTACCTAGAAAACTGTCACTGAGTTCAGAAATATTCATTTCTGATCATAACATTGTCGAATAAGATATGTTTCCTCTCTCAGTGCATGATGTAATTTTTTTAGCCTGCATAAAGTAAGCTCTGCTGTTTCTACAGACACGGCACTGGTACGTACATGAGGATGTCTGACCTTTTCATGGGTACTCGTTACCTGTGAGTTGTGTTTTTCTAACAGTAGCTCTGATAAGTCTTGTACTCTAGACTACTCTGATACTTGCACTTCCAATTAACGTACAATCAGTATCATCTGTAATGGAATCCGAGAAGGAACATCATAAGCTTATACCATTATGAAACTGTGTTCTTAACTTTCGAGGTATTGGTCACAAGCATTAGATAAGAACAAATATTTTACTGCTATGTATGAGTCTATAATGTCCTTCATTCCTTGAAACCGCCTATTTATTTGTTACTAAACGGTATCAGTCATCGAATAAAAACGTGACACTCCATACACACTGTCATAAATCTTTCACGCACGTTGAAACTTACTGAAGTGGTATCACAAAGAAACTGTTTTTGACAGCAGCTTTCATTCTACAGGTTTGGTTATTTGAAGTTCAGCTGAAAATTAAGATTGATATCTGATCTGGCAAAACGAAGCAAATGATCCATAGTTTCCGGAAGATTTAATGGATCATCTTTTATTGTTTTGCCACAACGAAGAAACACAACTGGTAGGACGTCACTTATGCATTACGCCGTATCACATATTTGTAAGCCAAAATATCTTAGCAATTGCTTAATAGCGCCACGTTCCACCTTTGGAATAAAATATCCCAGAGATTCTGTGCAGCACAGGTTAGAGAAGTCTGTTTCTGGAAGCATGCGGCCACAGAAGTCCACTACTGTGTACGCAGTTTCCATTAACTACAAGCAACTTGTTTGTGGGCGCGGAGCTGGCGGCCGATAGCGTCCCACGTGTATTGCATCAGATTTAGATCAGGAAAATTTGGTAGCCAAGACTTCAGTGTGACTTCGCCGTCATGCTGCTCAAACCAAGGTTGCAGAATTCTGACGTTCTGACACGGACCGTTGTCTTGCTGGAAGATGCCGTCACTGAGGGGCATAGCGTCAAGCATGAAGGGACACAGGTGGTCTTCAGTAATGCTTGCTTAGTCCCCAACTGTCATGGTGCCTTCAACTACTGACACAGGTCCTTTAGCTTTATAATCCCCTTAGTAGTCTTTGTCCATGAATCACTGCACATTTGACCAGTCATTCGCCTAAATGATGGTGTATATGAGCAAGACCAATTGCCTGGTGAATGGTGAAATGTAGTTGCCACGACCTGATCCTCGCTCCAGTCTCGAAAATACCGTCCCAACTGCAGACGTAATTGATAATGATGTCGGATCAACAAGCAAATACGTAAGGGCTGTATTACATCCAGCAATGTGCCCTGGACAGTGAGCTCAGAAACACTTGTTCCTGTACTGTCGTCACATGTGCCACAAATTGTCACCTCATCATCATCAACATCAATAACAACAACAACAACAACAACAACATCCTTATGACAAAAGCCTCCTGTGAGCCTTGACCTTCTGTGGAACATCATTCCATTCAGACCTGTTTAGTGCTGAACTCCACCAGTTTTCCTTATGTCCTCTCTGACACCTTCCTACGACCTTAGTTTTGATCTTCTTCCTCTCGGTGCATGTCCTGCCCATTCCAGTCTTTCGCTCATAGCTTAGCTGACAACATCTGGTTCAGTATATTGGTCATACATTTAAGATCCAAAGAAACTGGTACACTTTTCTAATATCGTGTGGGGCCCCCTCGAGCACGCAGAAGTGGCGCAACGCGAAGTGACATGGACTTGCTCAATAATATATTGTCTGGGGAGTTTGGTGGCCAGAGGAAATGTTTAAACTCAGGAGGGGTGTGTTCCTGGACCCACTCTGTAGCAACTCTGGACGTGTGAGGAGTCGCATTGTCTTGCTGGAATTGCCCAAGTGCGTCTGACTTCACAATGGACATGAATGACTGCAGGTGATCAGACAGGATGCTTACGTACGTGTCATTTGTCAGAGACGTATCAGGGCTCCCCTGTCACTCCAATTGCACACACTCCACGCCATTACAAAGCATCCATCAGCTCGAACAGTGCCCTGCTGACATGCGGGGTCCATGGATCAGGAGGTTGTCTTCAGACCCGTACACGTCCATCCGCTCCATACAATTTGAATCGAGACTCGTTCGACCAGGCAACATGTTCCCAGTGATCATTAGGGGCGCACGAGTGGGCGTATCGATTGTATTTCGTTGAATGGTTCGAACGCTGACACTTGTCGATGGTCCAGCATTGAACTCTGCAGCAATTTCCGGAATGATTGCACTTCTATCACGTTTAACTATTTTCTTTAGTCTTCGTTGGTGCAGTTTTTGCTGGTTCTTTTTACGGCCGCAGCAATGTCGGAGATTTCATATTTTTCCGGATTCCTGATGTTCACGGTACACTCGTGAAATAGTCGTACGGGGATATCCCCACTTCATCGCTACCCCCGAGATGCTGTGTCCCGTCGCTCGTGCGTCGACTGTTACACCAAGTTCAAACGCACTTAAATCTTGATAACCTGCCACTGTGGCTACAGTAACCGATCTAACGACTGGGCCAGACATTTGTTGTCTTATATAGACGTTGCCGACTACAGAGCTGTATTTTGCCTGTTTACATATCACTCTACTTGAATATGTATGCCTACACCAGTTTCTTTGGCGCTTCAGTGCATAATAGTTGAATCTCCCTCCTCCAGACCCCATTTTCTTCCACTGGCCCAAGAATTTGTCTCAAGATTTTGCTTTCAAATGTTTCCAGTTGTCTTTTGTCATATATTGTCAATGTTCTCGGTTCAGTACCGTATGTTAGCAATGGCCCTACTAAAACTTTATACAAGATAGCTTTAGATATTCTGAACAACAACTTAGATTTCAGACCTTTCAGAGGCCGTGGTAGCAGTGGTTGGCTGACAATTTTTATTTATTTAATTTTTTTTATTTTTTGTGCTGACATTGTTCTTGCAATGTACTTCTGATCCGAGGTAAGTGAAACTACGCATGACATCAAACGTTATATGACTCGTTTGGATACTCTGTCTTAGTTACAATCATATACTTAGTTCTCCGCGCATTTTTCTATAGGTTCATCATTCTAGCAGCTCTTTCAAGACTTGTAAAGGCTTCTTTCATTGCCCTTGAGGTTCTTGCAATTGTATCAAAATCATCTGCAGATGCCAGCACGTGAACTGATTTATACACGGTAGTCCCTCTTGCACTGATGTCCGCATCTCTTACAGTCTTTTCCAAGGCTATTTAAACAAGGGGTAGGATAATGCGTCTCCCAGTCTTACTCCATTTCTGATGATCGCAGTACTCGATAATATATTCTGTATTTTAATTTGACTCCCACTGTTTTCCATAGTAGCTTTCACTAATTAGGAAACTAAATTCCGCCCGAACAGATCTCGGAAGACCATAACGGCAGTGAACGACCGCCGTGCCATCCTCAGTCTATAGGTGTCACTGGATGCGGATATGGAGGGCCGTGAGGTAAGCACACCACTATCCCGACCGTTGTCAGTTTTAGTGAGCGGAGCCGCTGCTTCTCAGTAAAGTAGCTCTCCAGTTCCCCTCAAAAGTTCTGTCCAGCAGCGCTCGGCAGACCGAAAACCCAAGCCCGACAGCGCTTAACTTCAGCCATCTGACGGGAACCGGTTTTACCACAGTGGCAAGGCCTTCGGAAATAGCTTTCATTAAGGCAATCAGTCTACTTGGAACGTCTATCTCATCCATTGCTGTATACAGCTGCCTTCTGTCAATACTGTCGTAGAGTAATCCGCCTAGGCACCTATCCTGGTGTATAGAGCAGGCACGCCTCCGACTAAACGTTTTGTAATGTGACGTGAACGTTTAACATCTAATTGCTCACTCGTTGTTTCACCATCCTTCAACCACTTTCCATAGATGATGTGGGGATGGCCAATCAAAGACTGCGTTTTATTGTCAAAACAGTTAGAAGGTGAAACATATCTACAGCCAGGCACTTAAGTTTGAATTTCAATGTAGTCAAGTAGGTGTAGATTACTTAAGTAGCACGCTAATACTCTACCAGCTTCTCCGTTTCCAATAGGCTCGTCCCCAGTAACAACACCATTATCATCTACCGTTTGTCAAACACACTTATGACAGTGGCGTTTCGCAATTGCGGCCGTTATCATCGCTGGAATGATTCTCCATTATTCTCTTCTCCGCGTACTTTCCTTACCATGCCACGTGTCCGCAACGTCACCAGGCACCACCCAGTGGTCTCACAAAGGCAATAAAAAAACACTGGGTTTCTAATGTCTTCACTTATTGTGTGTGCGACTTTCCTTGTTATCAACGACATAATTTAGCTTTGCTTTAATTCTGCTTTCTCAACGAAAGAGAGGTTTATGTGTTGGTCATGATAATGTCAGATGAACTCATTATGCTGAGACACCAGGTCAAATATTACTTTTTTCTTTTATAAGTGATGGATTTTTACTTTTCATCAGTTGCTTCACACCTTCGACATCGCTCATACGCAACTCAGAAATTTCCATGGTGTAGCGTACACTCGCGCGCTAGTCATTTCGAATAAACATGTTCAGTCTCTTACTATCTTACCCCAAAATGCACTGTAATAACAGCAACCAATTTTATGTTTAAACACTTAAATACCTAAGAATATGATAATCATTTTTTAGGGGTTTAGAACCTATTGGTATGTGTTGGGTTGGGTTGTTTTGGGGAAGAAGACCAAACTGCGAGGTCATCGGTCTTATCGGGTTAAGCAAGGATGGTGAAGGAAGTCGGCCGTGCCCTTTCAAAGAAACCATTCCGGCATTGCCCTGAAGCGATTTAGGGAATCACGAAAAACCTAAATCAGGATGGACGGATGCGGGATTGAAACGTCGTCCTCCCGAAAGCGAGTCCTGTGTGCTAACCACTGCACCACCTCGCTCTGTGAACTTACTGGGTTAAAACGTTATAGTAAAAATAAACATGTGACATTCCTTGGTCTTTCGGGAAAGACTGTTTTTGCTGCGAATGCATGTTTGCAATATTGATCCTTTTTAAACCAGCTTCAGTTATATATAGTGGTACTTACTGATCAGTCCTTTATGAGTTGATATAGAAACCAATACCAGTGGAAATCTGCAAATAAGACATATATAACTCAATTACTTTCAGGTGGTATAAAAGTGCTTGGTTATAAATGCAACCTATACCGATTTTTCATGCTTAATCGTATTACAGCATCAGAAACTACTGTTTGTGTACAAGAGAATAAAACAGTGCATTTAATATGATAGCTGAATTAAATGGTTACATTACTTTGATTTTTAATGGTCAAAATTGCTTGTTTTTGCAGTAACTGTTCTGAGAACGTGTTCATCTCGCTTTGCAAATCGCAATTTATTATTTGATTTCAGTACATGTTTACCACCGTCAGAGGGTTCTCCGTTTTACTGCTCACCTGAATTCCTCTGAACGGTTTGATCCGTTGCATTGACCTTAGGGAAATTAAGTTCAAAGTTGTTTTTTGTATTCCAACTACTGTAATAGTTTTTATTTTTACTTCAGTTAGTAGTTTCACTGGGTTCTAATACTTTAATTAATTTGGCTCTGCATCATGTGTAGGAATTATGGTTGAAATTTATTGTAATCGCTTAAAATGTATTTGTTTGGATTATTTTATACTGTTATTAACGATTTTGAGACAATGAAGCGGTGGTCCTATAGATTTACTTGAGACAGACAACGTTTCGTTCCCGTCTTTGGCACTTGTTTTCGGAGGGGTTTTAGATATACCTCAGATTTGTAAAGTGGCTCTTTACTGTCTGAAGTTAGAATTTACTGCTAAGAGGTTTCTTCCGCAAATGTGACGATACTTAAAAGTGGCAGTATGATGCTCTGTGTAACTTGCATGTCTCTCCTTATTAACTCTGTGGCGGTTTTTGACGGATTTTGAATCTGGGGTGCTTGTGAATGTGCAGAGGAATGGAGACAGAGTGAGAGCAAAGGCTTCGGCCTAGCAGGTCGGAGACCGGCGTAAGCGTCCGCCGTCTGTGTGGCGCAAAGTGAAGTTGGGCCCAAAACCACAGAGGGCGGCAACCATTGATCTCCTCGCACAACCACTGCTGGCGGCTACGCTCCGGTACGACGCCGCGTGCAGGAGTTGCGTGCGACTTTTCCAGCCTCGTAGCCCCCTCTACGAATTTCTCGAATCCAGTTGCGAGGCTAAGGACATCGTCGGGAGAAAGGCGGTTGGTGTAAACAAGTAGGTCGCAGCGTTGAAATGAATACATTTTAGTAGCAGGGGAGAGTTTCAGGTTGTCATTGGAGGCTGGGAAAGACGGTCTATTTTTGACGGAATTCTCTACTGGCGGGAATCCTCGTTGTTGGAAGCAGTGGTTCGAAATTTTGCCGTTGGTTACTGGACCCATTTTAACGGGAAGGAATACGCAGGATGTAAGTGAATGCTTAATGGGGAGGACTAAGCTGTCGGTCGCAAAGGTAGCTTCATCTGAAAAGTACCGGCTTGGAGGACGTGAAGGTGTCCATATTGGACAGCTACTTGCGGGTAGGACATTAAAGTGTTCGGATTGACTTGGCAGAGCTGTGCAGTAGTCTGTACTGCGTCTTAAAAATTCCTGCTCAGATGCTGACGATTCCTTCACGAAGTGGACTCCCTGACTGCACCGCGCAGCTCGGCGCATCACGGTCTTACGGTGAGCACAGGCAGAGTAGTTACATCCATTTCACACTTTTGGAATACAGGACGAACGCCTGTTTCTTCTCCTTTGCACTCGTGATGAATTTGTGGTCTTCTGGATTTTTTATCAACAGCTGAAATCTATTATTAGTGGATTTTATATACTACTTGCCATTAAAGTTGCTACACCACGAAGATGACGTGCTACAGATGCGAAATGAAGAAGATGCTGTAATATGCAAATGAGTAGCTTTTCAAAGCATTCACACAAGGTAGGCACCGGTGGCGACACCTACAACCTGCTGACATGAGGAAAGTTTCCTACCGATTTGTCATACACGCAACAGCAGTTCACCGGCGTTGCCTGGTGAAATCTTGTTGGGATGCCTCGTGTAAGGAGGAGAAATGCGTACCATCACGTTTCCGACTTTCATAAAGGTCGGATTGTAGCCTATCGTGATTGCGGTTTATCGTATCGCGGAATTGCTGCTCGCGTTGGTCGAGATCCAATGACTGTTAGCAGAATATGGAATCGGTGGATTCAGGAGGGTAATACGAAACGCCGTGCTGGATCCCAACGGCCTCATATCAATAGCAGTCGAGATGACAGGCATCTTATCCGCATGGCTGTAAGGGATCATGCAACCACGTCTCGATCCCTGAGTCAACAGATGGGGACGTTTGCAAGACAACAATCATCTGCACGAACAGTTGGACGACGTTTGCAGCAGCATGGACTATCAGCTCGGAGACCGTGGCTGCGGTTACCTTTGACACTGCATCACAGACAGGAGCGCCTGCGATGGTGTACTCAACGACGAACCTGGGTGCATGAATGGCAAAACGTCATTTTTTCGGATGAATCCAGGTTCTGTTTACGGCATCATGATGGTCGCATCCGTGTTTGGCGACATCACGGTGAACGTACATTGGAAGTGTGTATTCGTCATCGCCATACTGGCGTACCACCCAGCGTGATGGTATGGGGTGTCATTGGTTACATGTCTCGGTCACCTCTTGTTCGCATTGACGGCACTTTGAACAGTGGACGTTACATTTCAGATGTGTTACGACCCTTTACCCTTCATTCGATCCCTGCGAAACCCTATATTTCAGAAGGATAATGCACGACCGCATTTTGCATGTCCTGTTCGGGCCTTTCTGGATACAAAAAATGTTCGACTGCTGACCTGGCCAGCACATTTTCCAGATTTCTCACCAATTGGTAGCCGAGCAACTGGTTCATCACAATACGCCAGACTCTTCTCTTGATGAACTGTGGTATTGTGTTGAAGCTGCATGGGCAGCTGTCCCTGTACACGCTATCCTAGCTCTGTTTGACTCAATGCCTAGGAGTATCAAGGCCGTTATTACGGCCAGAGGTGGTCGTTCTGGGTACTGATTTCGCAGGATCTATGCACCCAAATTGCCTGAAAATGTAATAACATGTCAGTTGTAGTATAATATATTTGTCCAATGAATACCTGTTTATCATCTGCATTTCTTCTTCGTGTTGCAATTTTAATGGCCAGTAGGGTATTTGTCAGATATCAGTGAACATCAGGAGAGAGCAAATTGTTAGAAGTTTAGGTAGTAATAACTGATAGTAGAGCGTAGTGTTACTGCTCAGTGTTCATTCGGTTTATCGAAGTTATTTCTTGCAGAAAATCAAACTGTTATAATAAATAACTTTATACTTACCAATGCCAGAACAGAAAAGAGTCCAAATCGTGCCACGCTTCTTTCACCTGGCCGGGAGAGAAAACTGTTTTCATCTTAATGCAATCACGAGCTTTTTCTTTGAAATGTTTCTGGAACGGAAATTCCTGGCAGATTAAAACGTGTGTCGGACCAGCACTCAAAATTGCGGCCCTTGCCTTTCGCAGGCATGTAGTCTACCAATTGAGCTACACGAGCACGACTTACTACCCATGGTCTTGCCGTACTTCCACGGGCACCTCATCTCCTACGTTCCTGGGTTCGAGTTCCAGTCCCACACACACTTTTAATTAATCAGGAATTTTCATATCCACACCCTGCTGCAGAATGAAATTTCGCTCTGGATGTTTCTATAAGTTTTTACTGTTACTGGTGAATTAGAAAATGAAGCAAATGATCATTAAGGTCTGAAACCTCTAGCAGACAGGCAAAATGCTATTTAACAAGTAAAGAAAGGTGTGGAAAGGAACTCGTGACTTGGTGTCCACATCGCACACCTCATGCCACTGATTTTTTCTCTGTCTCTTTCTTCGTCATCTTTCTTCTTCAGGGAGATCGGTTCTGTACAGTATCTATCGATGCAAACTTTGCTCAGCTTTTTCACATTTTTTAAAAATTTTTTAGTTCCACTACAATATCAAATCATAAAGCATTTCACAGATCTTACTGTTTTGCCAGATAGAACATGTGACCGGTTTGACAATTCTGAGTGACTTATTGACACCCTAAGTGAACGACTTAAATTACAAGGGCACTGCATATACACGCTATCACCGATTTTGTCTAGGTTTGTGGAACAGGCAGGGATTGGGCAGAAATGAAAGTGACAGGTTTGGAAGCTCATGATCGCCAAGCGTTTTGAAAAAAAAAAATTATTTTTGGCGCAGGTGGGGCGGGTCGTGAGCCATTTATGTTAGACTGTTTTACAGGCAGCATTGGCTCAGCGAAAGGAGGATTGTGGATCCAGATGGGGAAAATTTTTTATTTCTGTTATTTTTAATTTTTACGTTAGTTTCTCTGCAAATAAACCGAAATAAAGCTCAACATATTGTGTGTATCAATATTTTCGTTAAATGCATGTAAAGGAATTTTTCGACTAATACACTCCTGGAAATTGAAATAAGAACACCGTGAATTCATTGTCCCAGGAAGGGGAAACTTTATTGACATATTCCTGGGGTCAGATACATCACATGATCACACTGACAGAACCACAGGCACATAGACACAGGCAACAGAGCATGCACAATGTCGGCACTAGTACAGTGTATATCCACCTTTCGCAGCAATGCAGGCTGCTATTCTCCCATGGAGACGATCGTAGAGATGCTGGATGTAGTCCTGTGGAACGGCTTGCCATCCCATTTCCACCTGGCGCCTCAGTTGGACCAGCGTTCGTGCTGGACGTGCAGACCGCGTGAGACGACACTTCATCCAGTCCCAAACATGCTCAATGGGGGACAGATCCGGAGATCTTGCTGGCCAGGGTAGTTGACTTACACCTTCTAGAGCACGTTGGGTGGCACGGGATACATGCGGACGTGCATTGTCCTGTTGGAACAGCAAGTTCCCTTGCCGGTCTAGGAATGGTAGAACGATGGGTTCGATGACGGTTTGGATGTACCGTGCACTATTCAGTGTCCCCTCGACGATAACCAGTGGTGTACGGCCAGTGTAGGAGATCGCTCCCCACACCATGATGCCGGGTGTTGGCCCTGTGTGCCTTGGTCGTATGCAGTCCTGATTGTGGCGCTCACCTGCACGGCGCCAAACACGCATACGACCATCATTGGCACCAAGGCAGAAGCGACTCTCATCGCTGAAGACTACACGTCTCCATTCGTCCCTCCATTCACGCCTGTCGCGACACCACTGTAGGCGGGCTGCACGATGTTGGGGCGTGAGCGGAAGACGGCCTAACGGTGTGCGGAACCGTAGCCCAGCTTCATGGAGACGGTTGCGAATGGTCCTCGCCGATACCCCAGGAGCAACAGTGTCCCTAATTTGCTGGGAAGTGGCGGTGCGGTCCCCTACGGCACTGCGTAGGATCCTACGGTCTTGGCGTGCATCCGTGCGTCGCTGCGGTCCGGTCCCACGTCGACGGGCACGTGCACCTTCCGCCGACCACTGGCGACAACATCGATGTACTGTGGAGACCTCACGCCCCACGTGTTGAGCAATTCGGCGGTACGTCCACCCGGCCTCCCGCATGCCCACTATACGCCCTCGCTCAAAGTCCGTCAACTGCACATACGGTTCACGTCCACGCTGTCGCGGCATGCTACCAGTGTTAAAGACTGCGATGGAGCTCCGTATGCCACGGCAAACTGGCTGACACTGACGGCGGCGGTGCACAAATGCTGCGCAGCTAGCGCCATTCGACGGCCAACACCGCGGTTCCTGGTGTGTCCGCTGTGCCGTGCGTGTGATCATTGCTTGTACAGCCCTCTCGCAGTGTCCGGAGCAAGTATGGTGGGTCTGACACAGCGGTGTCAATGTGTTCTTTTTTCCATTTCCAGGAGTGTAGAATGAAGCCCTACGTTCAGGGAAAGACATTTATTTTGTTAACTGAGTCGTGTGGAGGACAAAAAAGTCCACAGTTGGACGACATGATTTTTCAAGATAGAGAAGGAGTGCCATCTTGGAGTATCAAAATGATTCGGTCACCAAGCACTCCGCTAGTGCAACCCTGCTGTTACGCGCCGGCCGCTGGTGGCCGAGCGGTTCTGGCGCTACAGTCTGGAACCGCGCGACCGCTACGGTCGCAGGTTCGAATCCTGCCTCGGGCATGGATGTGTGTGTTGTCCTTAGGTTAGTTAGGTTTAAGTAGTTCTAAGCTCTAGGGGACTTATGACCTCAGCAGTTGAGTCCCATAGTGCTCAAAGATATTTGAACCATTTGCTGTTACGCAAGAAGATAATACGGAAAAATGACAGGTAAAATTTTGCTAAGTCCCTATAGCCCGACATTTCTCAAGCACATCGAAGTATCAAAGGAACCAGCCATTAGGCGTAAACATTTCGACACAACCGGTCACTAAGAGTGCGACATCAACACTTCTGTGTGTGAGTGCAAGCAAGCTCAGCGGAAGAATGTAGGACAAATGCAGACCAAACATCGTTATTATAGTAACCTTATGCAAGAAGTGCTAGGTACGATGTAGAACCACCTTTCAATGGTTTAACGAAGCAGCTCTGATACTCACACAAACTGATTAAGCCAATACTGCAAAACTGAAGACCACTGACCACACTAAATGAGCGAGACCGATAAGATCATTACAAGCAACGTCTTTCAAAAAGCCGCTCCCCAATGACATAAGTACTAGACGCAGTCGATCAGTAGGATTGATTTTGTTCATGCCGATTGCAATCTGTTTTCTGATTGTTGCTTTGCAGTATCCGCTGTGAGATTCATCCAGCACCTTTCCGCAACTCTCGCTGCCTGATGTGACGACCACTGATCTGTAGCCACGGATGACTATGACCAGTATCAAGTAATGAAACCGCGGCTAATGGTAGTTCGCAGTCTGCCAATACCATTCCAATTCATGGAACCAGCTTCTCTTAAGACTTTAGTATCGTTGCATTCAGCGTCGTATCGAGCGAACAGTCCAGGATCAGCATCCAATAGAACATCACGGCACCCGACATGTGAGCTACACTACTGGCCAATAAAACTGCTACATCTGGTGTAAGGTGTCAGGCAAATCCAACACCTTCCATGAAAACCCTGACATGATAAGCCATTCCAGTGGTATGTCACATAGCTCCGATTAAATCGTGATATTAAATTAACCAAAGTAATACGAGTAACGAGTGAGCAAATGGAATACCACAGACTAACACAAGAATGCCTAAATGCATGTCATACCTTCCCACCGTGAGACAGATGCAGTTCCGAGGGGAGAAACGAAAACAGAAGCCGAGAGCAGAACCGTGTCAAGCGAGAAGGTCCTACGATAAGGGACGGACACCCACGTCGCCAGCTAACCGCTACGACCACACCACCCGCAAGTTCTTAGCGTGAGACTTTTCGCGTCTCTGTTACGTTGCAAACTTTAAAAACATTGCCCCACCACGAAAAGTATAACGTTTCTCATTGGATAGACAGAATTTCTGTAGGCGGAGCTTGAGGTTAACATTGAGACCCTGATTGGTCAGATGAAAACATAGCCAGATAGTTTTTTTAAAACCAACTTCGGTAAATTGGAGTAAGGAGAAGTTA
The DNA here is from genome assembly GCF_023864345.2 of Schistocerca serialis cubense. NCBI lineage: Eukaryota > Metazoa > Arthropoda > Insecta > Orthoptera > Acrididae > Schistocerca > Schistocerca serialis. The sequence goes on along the minus strand of NC_064641.1, from coordinate 606,435,755 downwards.
GGAGAGAGTTGCTCCCGAGAGGGCGAACTGGAAGGAGCTGTGCCGGCCGCCGCCCCCTGACGAACACCGACAAGGTAATGAACACACGCGATGCCGCATTTTTGAGCGCATAAGGCTTCACTCAGAACTGCAGAAGTCTCATCTGTTACATCCCCTTTACGCAATACTAGTGTCGATCGTCAATTAAAGCACATGGTGTTCACATTTGCCACTTGAAGTAAAAATCTGAAAATCAATGGTTTTTCTGTTATATAGTTACTGAGAAGCCACATCAGCCACTGTAATTTACGACAAGTTAGATAAGTAATTAAAGATAAATGAGGGCCACTGAAGACCATTTTGATAGTTTTCTCTCTTGTGAAACTTAATTTAAACCTAGATTATAGATGTGATACGGCATAGGTCATCCTTCGATCCATTGTAGAACTTGGAAACCCATTCAGGGAATATTCGTTCACATTTTTGTTGAACGCAATTGGTTTTTACCATCCTGTATTAAAACATTTCCTTTTATCAATAGTGCAATTTATAAACAATGTTTTGTGAGTGGAATAAAATTTCCAATGGTAAACTTAACTGCTTTTTCGACGTTATTTTACCAGCTAACAAAAAATAGGAAAGCCTTGAACCCTTTCCACTAAATTTAGTTAGTATTAAGATTCCTTTACAGGGAATGCAGTGGAGCTGACGCTGAAATCATTAAGTATTTGGTTATATCATCGCTAGTCTCACTGAACTCTTCTGAATTCTACATGTCATGTGTGGTCTGACGTCTCCTTACCAGCAACAGGTCGCAGGTTCAAACTAGTCAATTCCCTAAAAAACACGCTCAGAGCGTCGTTGCGCGAAAGTGGTAGGGAGACACGATATAGAACAAACAGACACCATGCAGAATGTTTAGAAAATAGCGACCCTGCCAGAATGGTAAAATACCATGATTCAAGGTCGACCACATGCCTAAGTAGGTCAGAAAAATATCCTGTTGAAAAATTTTCATAAAAAAAAATTTTTTTTTGAACGTTATAAATAGTCGGAAACAGTAAGTGCAGCGATAGATAGTAAGAAAGTATTCAATAGATAGACATTCTAGTAGAGACAGCAGCATAATTATGTTATGAATTTTAATATTATTAGAATTAAGTTTTCCCTCCAATGCAAGCGCACAGGTGGCGGATACATCGTTGACAAGTTGGTTCTGACCCAACAAGTAAGTGAATGGATTGTCAGTTTGGTAGTGTCAAGTCGTGTGAACAAAAAGTTTATGAAACGCGTGAGATCGTATGAGCGCATGTTGACGCGAAGTATGGCGTGTGAATTGCTTTTAAATCAGAAAATAAGGGATTCGGAAAGATTAGCAATGGCAGATCGAGACCTTGACCGAATTGAGGTAGGGACCCAGCATGAAAATGGACAGAGAATAGAGGACAGTACAACAGACGATGCAGTATCGCGAGAAATAGGATATATAACGCACCATAACGAGGATAATGTACGTCAAGGCACAGAAAACCTAGGTCAGCATACGACAGAGGAGCAGGAAAGTAGAGAGACAGTCGATGAGGATTCTAACTTGCGTCTTGAATACGTAGAACCCATAGTACAAGTAATCAGAGCTCCCTCACCACAGAGTACAAGGAATGCGAGCAGAAACGTGTCACAGCACAGTTCAATGCAATCGGTTGCGAACCAACACTTGGGCGAAAACACAGAGCGTAGGACGTCGGAAGAAAACGCAATAGGACCCACCAATCTGGCAGAAATATTACAATTAATTACGGAAACCATGACAAGAAAAAATAAAGAAATTGCGAAACAAATTAAAATTCAGAATGCAGAAATGACGAAACAAAATGCAGAAACGACGAAACAAATTGCAGAAACTACGAGACAAATGCGTGAGACTAAAGAACAAAACAAAAAAATTCAGTTACACCTAAGTCTTATTGAAGACGAGGCAAAAGAATCTCGAGAAGTGATAGGAAACTTAATAACAGGTCACAATCAATTGAGAACAGACATTGACGAGGTACAAGCGGACGTACAAACATTGCGCGATAGCATTCAGGACGAGATCAAAACATTACGTAACAACGCTCAGGGAGAAGTCAAGAAACTAGAGAAACAGATAAACGAAATTACTAGACAAGCAGCAGGTACAGCGCGTGAAATTGTTGAAAACAGTGTGTTACAGAAACGTAACACGAAAGCAGCGCTGAAAAGATATGATAACTGCATAGTCAAAATAGAAACGCAAACGAAGCGACAATTTCAGAAATTGCGAACAGAGTTGTTGCAAACCATTGAAGAGTGTAGTGAACAGGATCGAACAAGCACTGAGTCTGCAGCCACATCTGTATCTCTAACAGCACCGGAAAAACAAGCAATTAACGAAGGTATTACACATTTGCTATTCCAATCACAGGCGGAAAGTAACATACGTGAAATCAGACAGCCTGCACAGCAAGAAACACGTTTCGAAATTCTTGATGAACAAACGTCATCACAAACACATGCAGAACCACAAATGTATGTTTCAAGATAGTTTGGATCGTGCAATGAAGCAGCAAGGTTAGCCAGACAAGATACCGAACAAATGCCTGACAATGGAAAGCCAGGTCGCGAAGAGTACAGTGCAATGCATTCAGCTACACGTTCGCAACCGATGGAAGAAAATTATTGCGTACTACTCCAACGATACTACGCAAGGGTAGGCGAAAGATAGAGTGGACAATATCCAATGGATCTACCACAACCGGAAAGAACGACGGGAGAAATGATCAGAAACAAAAGTGGCGAAGAATCGCGAATTTCATATGGAACTATGACGAAGTACGACAACGATCATTTCCTCACAGTCAGAAAATTTCAATACTTTCTAGAAGGAAACTCATTACATCCACGAACTTTTATTGATCAATTCCGAGTAGGATTACCAGAACACTGGACGCTAGCACACAAATTAGACTTTATATGTGCACACATGTCAGGAACAGTCGCAGAAACTATGCAGAATGTTGCAGCGACATGCCGATCGTACGAAGATTTCAGAGAGAAGTTTCTCTCACGATATTGGTCCAGCGAAGCACAGAACAGAATGAAGTACGAATTATTACAGAACCTATATTTTGAAAATTCAGGAGAGAAGAATCCCGTGAAATTTTTCGCATTAATGCTTAGATGTACCATACAGTGATGGAGAGTTGATTAAATTATGCACGATGAAGCTACCATTGAAATACCAGCAATCATTAGTAGGTCGCGGAGGCAATGACGTCGAAGCATTTAAAGGTATTCTAAGGGAACTAGAGTTCATATTTTCGGAAGATGACGCAAGAAAAAGACGAAGCGCACGTGAAAACGAAAGCAAAAAGCAGTGGAATCCACAAGACACAGTACGAAGAAACAATAATTACGAACCATGTTATAACTTCGCACAAAGAAACGACAATAGATTTCAACAAAGAACCGGTTATGGATTGGGAAGAGAATATGGCAATAACTATAATTCACCCAGGAACGGCAACAACTATTACAGAGGGAATAACGACAACCGGAACGGGTACTGAGAACCAATAGACCGACAAATTATCGACAAAGAAACCACTATCAACAAGCTGAACAAGAAAAGAGAATACAGATAGAAGAGGTGGAGGTAAGACCGCCAAACCCCGATAAACGTTCGAATTGACAGCTAAGCGCCCATGCCAAAGAGAATGACGCACCGACCCAGGACAATTGCAGCACCTTGAACAGAGAAGTAAAAATCTTATCACGAGAAGAGAAGAAGAAAGAAACAAATCCGCAGGGACCAGATGAAAACGAAGACAAGAAAATAACAATATCGTGTTGGGACGAAATTAATTGGGAGAATACTGACGAGGAAGATGAATTACCAGAGGCATGCACAACGAATGTAGGAGGAAAGGACGAAGTAATGAGTATTGCAGAGCTATTTGAGATGGAAACCAGGGAAAGCGAATTCAATGAGGATAATGCGCAGTCGACAGAAGTTGAAAATAAATTACGAGTGGGCACACAACTTAACGTATATAATGAAGGAAGTTATGAAGCGATAATTAGAGCATTTAGATGCGATTATGTGGAAGTAGCGACGAAGAAGGAGAAGATAGACGAGGATGAGGAAAAAGTAGAGTATGTTGAAGAAAGCATAAATGAAGGAAGAAATAGAGAAAAGGAAATAAAAGAGAGAGAAATAGCAGTCGAAGCTTACCCTACAGAAAGTTCGAATTCACAAGGGAAATTCCTAAAAAGACTCACGTATGATTCAGTGGAGGGTTCGTTGATGCAAGGAGAAGAAGAACAGAACCAACCCTTTCAAATTCAACCAATTGTGAAGGCCATGGTAAAGCATATCCCAGTCAATGTTGTAATTGATAGCGGAAGTGAACTGACTGCGATCTCAGAAAATTTATTCATGCAGTGTAATGCCAATGAGGAATTGCCAGTTTTGAAAACATGTAAGATTAAAGGAAGAGGTCCTATTAGAAACAATGCTGTGGAGTTACGAGACAAACAAGGTTAACTCTTTCGTGCCAAGGTCAAAAGATCGAAGCCAACTTCGTGATTATACCAAAACTAACGGTAGATTTGATTATAGGTGCAGATTTTTTAAATGAGAGACGAGCGATAATAGATATGGGGAAAGGTAGCGTAACATTCGGGAATGTCGCACTTCTCTTTGAGCAAAAGCTAAAATTAGAAGAAATACCAGCTATAAACAAACAATTAAGAATGATGCGAGATAAAGAGGATGAAGAATTAGAATGGTATGCACAAAAGGGGGAATCGCCTCAACTCATGTTAGAAGTTTATAAACAAATCGACGAAAAATTGCAAGAAGTGCAAGGTTTTACAGAACACAGTAAAAGAGAATTAGAGGGTATTTTACGAGATAAAGCAGAGGTATTTTTACCTAAGACTGGCAGTATTAAACATTTTCAGTACAACTTTGGAGATTAATTTTATTACTGGTAAATAATCAGCACAATATTTCAAGATTATGTTGCAGAAAAGATCGTCAGGAGAAAGAAGAATGAAGAGAGAGGAAGGTGGGAGAAAGAAAGTAGTTTCAATAAAAACAAAAACAAAAATAACACCAATAGTACCATAGATTAAGGTGAAGGGATAAAGCGTAGATAGTCTAACAGCATGAAATGATAAAATGCTATACACCATGACACTACACAAAAAATAAAAATAAACGAATTTGAGGAATTTTTGTAGAAGTTAAGACTCAAAATATCTTAGAATTGTAACATGGAAAGGGTGCCGAAATTTGTAAAGCTTTTTAAGAAGGTGTAAAACAATGTAGGTACTAGACACATGTTAGATAATTATAAGTAAAACTTTTTGTAAGAACAATTGTAAAAACTCCAGCAAGGACGAGATGCAATGACCCACAAGTCGCAACACGAGAAGTATCAAGAAAGAAAAGGACATAATTAGCAAAACACGATTCCTACATGGCAGAAGCGTCGAGAGAAGGGAAAGGACAGTGAGACCAACAGAGGGGCCTCGTAGAGTGGGCAATAAAGTTGTCTGCTAGGCGGAACCCTGCTGGAACGAACACGGAGCCGCACAGTAGGGGAGCCCTGCAGAGACGCGATGGGACGTTGAACGCTGAATGCCGGAAAGTTCTTTGAGCACCCCCACTCAGCGGAGCGAGCAAAAAAACACCGCCCGACGAGAAGACCGCCAGGGCAAGCCACCATTGGCAAAAAGAAAAAAAAAAAAATGTGTAAAAGTCACACTATTGCTATTAAACAGCACGCTGATGCACGAGACTGAAGAAAACGTCCACAAAGTAAAAATGACAAGCCCAAACAATTTATCAAACTGTTACTAAGAGGAAAACTTCAAAGTGACTAGTTATCAATAAATATTTCCATATCCTGCCCAGGGAAGAAACAAGAAGCAAGTAAGAAGCTGAGAAAAGGCAGGAAGAACAGAAGTTGAAGATTCGCAAGATTGAGACCAAGAAAGAAGATGGGTGAAGAATAGACTACATACCTTCCCAAATCCCTATCCTATTGTAAACTAGTCGTCTGCGAAGTATTACAACGAAAAACGACCGCTTTCAGCGACACATAACGATGACTTTCAAGCATACAAAGCCAGTAAACCACGAGATACTGCACTCACAGCTCCATTCCATTATGGGACCTCCACAACAGCAACACACACTTTCAAAGCCAACAAGGAATGACGAACGAAGCTGTACATCAAATACTTGCCCACATCCATCTCGCTCAAGTTCATCACCTTCATACAAAAACGTTTGCCAACCTCATGCTTAAACATTCATAGGACTGTGTGAATGTGTGAAATCAAATTATGTGATGTAGGAATTGTGCAAAAGAAACGTGTGAAAAACTAAATAATTAAGCACACCAGACAGCTAATTACCAAATAACAGTCATTGGCAATGGACTTAAGTAAAAAATAGACTATCGATAAAAATGAGTCATTAGTTCTGAAATGGACAGTATATAAAGATCAAAAGTAACTAAAACTATATGCCACTTATTTTCTCCTCATAAAAATAAAAGCATAACTATATTTTACTTATTTTCTCCTTATAAAAACAAAGAATAAAAAATTATCTTGTTGGATGTTTTCCCTTTTTTTAACATTTGTACTATTTGTTAGGATAATATCTCAATACTTGTGTAAGTATATTTCTTTGTCAAAGCAATTCTTGGAAATAATTCTTATTTGTTAGTGTAACAATGTTGAAATGAGTGTCTAGAAACAAAAACATTTTCCTTGTACATGATATTTACAGAATGTGTTAGGAATAGATTTTACTTAATTACTACATTTATAAAAACAATATTTCTAAGAAAATCGATGTGACAGACTCCTCACTTTCGATAACAAAATTCTTAAAAAACAAACTTCACAATTAAATAAAGAAAGAAAATAATTAAAAATTAATAATAGCATAAAAATATTCTTGTCATTTTTAAGAATAATGTGGAAGAATATAAAAATATAAATTAGTAATACAAGCTAGCATAGAACCAAAATAATGTGGCTGAACAGTAGACAACAAAATTTAGATAAAGCAATAATTTTTGACTGACTTAGGCAATGATTCAATCATTGCCTAACTTCAGTGCAAAAATTAAGTTCGAAGTGTGGTGATATGTAAGGTGTCAGGCAAATCCAACACCTTCCATGAAAACCCTGACATGATAAGCAAATCCAGTAGTCTGTCACATAGCTCCGAGTAAATCATGATATTAAATTAACCAAACTAATACGAGTAACGACTGAGCAAATGGAATACCACAGACTAACACAAGAATGCCTAAACGCATGTCATACCTTCCCACCGTGAGACAGACGCAGTTCCGAGGGGAGAAACAAGAACAGAAGCCGAGAGCAGAACCATGTTAAGCGAGAAGGCCCTGCGATAAGGGACGGACACCCAAGTCGCCAGCTAACCGCTACGACCACACCACCCGCAAGTTTTTAGCGTGAGACTTTTCGCGTTTCTGTTGCGTTAGGACCACCCCCCAGCCCATTTTAAAAGCTAGAGCCCTCCAGAAGAACAGTATAGATCTTACGATAACACAAAAAGGGCCACTCCATCTGCAAGTTTTAGCGTGAGACTTTTTCGCGTCTCTGTTACATCAGGACCACCCCCCAGCCCATGTTAAAAGATAGAGCCCTCCAGAAGAACAGTATAGATCTTACGATAAAGCTAAAAGTACCACAACAGCTGCAAGTTTTAGCGTGAGACTTTTTCGCATCTCTGTTACGTTGCAAACTTTAAAAACATTGCCCCACCGTGAAAAGTATAACGTTTCTCAATGGATGGACAGAATTTCTGTAGGCGGAGCTTAAGGTTAACATTGAGATCATGATTGGTCAGATGAAAACACAGCCAGATAGTTTTTTTTAAAACCAACTTCGGAAAATTGGAGTAAGGAGAAGTTAGGAGAGAGTTGCATCCGGGAGGGCGAGCTGGACGGAGCTGCGCCAGCCGCCGCCCCCTGACGAACACCGACGTGGTAATGAACACATGCGATTCCGCGTTTTTGAGCACATAAGGCTTCACTCAGAACTGCAGAAGTCTCATCTGTTACATCCCCTTTACGTAGTACTAGTGTCAATAGTCAATTAAAGCTCATGATGTTCACATTTGCCACTTGAAGTAAAAATCTGAAACTCGATGATTTTTCTGTTATATAGTTATTGAGAAGCCACATCAGCCACTGTAATTTACGACAAGTTAGATAAGTAATTAAAGATAATTGAGGGTCACTGTATACCATTTTGATAGTTTTCTCTCTTGTGAAACTTAATTTAAACCTAGATTATAGATGTGATATGGCATAGGTCATCCTTCGATCCATTGTAGAACTAGGAAACCCATTCAGGGAATATTCATTCACATTTTTGTTGAACGCAGTTGGTTTTTACCATCCTGTATTAAAACATTTCCTTTTATCAATAGTGCAATTTATAAACAATGTTTTGTGAGTGGAATAAAATTTCCAATGGTAAACTTAACTGCTTTTTCGACGTTATTTTACCAGCTAACAAAAAATAGGAAAGCCTTGAACCCTTTCCACTAAATTTAGTTAGTATTAAGATTCCTTTACAGGGAATGCAGTGGAGCTGACGCTGAAATCATTAAGTATTTGGTTATATCGTCGCTAATCTCACTGATCTCTTCTGAATTCTACATGTCATGTGTGGTCTGACGTCTCCTTACCAGCAACAGGTCGCAGGTTCAAACAAGTCAATTCCCTAAAAAACACGCTCAGAGCGTCGTTGCGCGAAAGTGGTAGGGAGACACGATATAGAACAAACAGACACCACGCAGAATGTGTAGACAGGAAGATGACGTACTACAGACGCGAAATTTAACCGACATGAAGAAGATGCTGTGATATGCAAATGATTAGCTTTTCAGAGCATTCACACCAGGTTGGTGCCGGTGCGAAGTGCTGACGTGAGGAAAGTTTCCAACCGATTTCTCATAGACAAACAGCAGTTGACCACCGTTGCCTGGTGAAAAGTTGTTGTGATGCCTCGTGTAAGGAGGAGAAATGCTTACCGTCACGTTTCCAACTTTGATAAAGGTTAGCAGAATATGGAATCGGTGAGTTCGGGAGGGTAGAACGGAACGGCGTGCTGGAGCCCAACGGCCTCGTATCACTAGCAGTCGAGATGACAGGCATCTTTTCGGCATGGCTGTAACGGATCGTGCAGCCACGTCTTGATCCCTGAGTCAACAGATGGGGACGTTTGCAAAACACAACCACCTGCACGAATAATTGGACGACGTTTGCAACAGCATGGACTATCAGCTCGGAGACCATGGTTGGGGTTACCCTTGACGCTCCATCACAGACAGGAGCGCCTGTACTCAACGACGAACCTGGGTGCACGAATCCAGGTTCTGTGTACAGCATCATGATGCTCGCATCCGTGTTTGGCGACATCGCGGTAAACGCACATTGGAAGCGTTTATTCGTCATCGCTGTACTGGCGTATCACCCGGCGTGATGGTATGGGGTGCCATTGGTTACACGTCTCGGTCACCTCTTGTTCGCATTGGCGGCACTTTGAACAGTGGACGTTACATTTCAGATGTGTTACGACCCGTGGCTTTACCCTTCATTCGATCCCTGCGAAACCCTACATTTCAGCAGGATAATGCACGACCACATGTTGAAGGTCCTGTACGGGCCTTACTGGATACAGAAAATGTTCGACTGCTGTCCTGGCCAGCACATTCTCCAGATTTCTCACCAATTGAAAACGTCTGGTCAATGGTGGCCGAGCAGCTGGCTCATCACAATACGCCAGTCACTACTCTTGATGAACTTTGGTATCGTGTTGAAGCTGCATGGGCAGCTGTACCTGTACACGCCATCCAAGCTCTGTTTGACTCAATGCCTCGGCGTATCAAGGCTGTTATTACGGCCAGAGGCGGTTGTTCTGAGTACTGATTTCTCAGGATCTATGCACCCAAATTGCGTGAAAATGTAATCACATGTCAGTTCTATTATAATATATTTGTCCAATGAATACCGTTTATCATCAGCGTTTATTCTTGGTGTAGCAATTTTAATGCCAGTAGTGTACATGGGCAGTGACACGAGAGGGAGAGAACAATCTGAGGATAGCATGCGAGTCAAATACACACACACGCCACAGTCACGGCCTCATCCGTAGCAGACCAGCCGACGGGAAGCTTCTTCCTAAGTAACTGGCTGGCAACCCGCCACACTTCGGGTCATCGACCTCCACCCACGGCTGTAGCAGTGATGTTCATCAGCCCTGAGTCTACCTGCGGACTCAGCAGACTCCACACCGGGTTAGGGTGCCACGAACCGCCAAGGAAGACACGACAACAAGATTTATTCTGAGACATAAGAGAAGCAACATTTAATCTAGTTTCATGGAGTCTGACGACGCCTACAGGTTCCTCAACCTCCATTCTGACGGGACAGTAGGGATTTCCAGACACGGAGTGAGCGACCTTTACACTGCGATATCTCTTTTCACCTAAAGTACGGCTCTGAGCACTACGGGACTTAACATCGGAGGTCAACTGTCTCCTAGAACTTAGAACTACTTAAACCTAACTAACCTAAGGATATCACACACATCCATGTCCGTAGAGGTCGTGCGGTTCCAGGCTGAAGCGCCTAGAACCGCTTGGCCACTGCGGCCTCCACCTAAAGTAAGGAATTTGATCAAAAACCTACAAAACTCTGTTATCTCATAGTGAGGTACTGATCAATATTTCGGTTTATATGCAGTGTAAGTAACATAAAAACTGAAAACAAGAAAACGGAACAAGGGTTCAGCATAGAGACTCGACCCCACCAGCGTGAGATGGCCGCGTCAACCACTACCTGGAACCTAACTTACGACAAAAGGCTCATTCTCGCCCGACAAGCACCAAAATGCTGTTTTTTTCCCAAACACTTGGCCATTTGGAGCTTTCACTTCTCTCACTTTAATTTCTGGTCAAGCCCTGCATATACCACAAATTTGGATGGAATTGATGATGACGAGTAGATGTGTTCCCCTTGTTAATCTCTGTGGCTGCCGAACGTTGGTTACGGTGGTTACCTCCTGCATGTAATTTTCTTCTACGTCTAACCATAAAACAATGTCCATGTGACAAAGAGTAACAATTTACTAGCTATATTTTTACGTTACATGGAGCAAAGGCAAAAAAAATGTTTCTTTCATTTTGTTTGGAGCAGAGATCAAGTAACTGTTGCAGTAAATATAACAGCAATACATCAGTTTTTTCCCGATGTTAGTTACTGATCATATTCATTGTCACTTCAGGGCTGATGTCAAGGATTATGATCTTGCAAGACAATGTCATGTACGTTTTTTTGTAAATGGTGATCCACTGTCTAAGAGAAATAATTTCTTGTTTTTGTCATCAGTCTTCTGATTGGTTTCATGCAGCCCGCCACCAATTACTCTCCTGTGCCAACATCTTCGTGTTAGTGTAGCACTTGCACTCTGTGTCCTCAATTACTTGTTGGATGTGTTCGAATCTCTGTCTTCTTCTATAGTTTTTACCCTCTGCAGTTCCTTCTACCGCCATGGAAGTTATTCCCTGATGTGTTATGTCCAGTTATCATTTCTGTTATTCTTGTTTTTTTCATTTCTTCCTTTCTTCGCTCATTCTGCAGAGAACCTCCTCACTCCTTACCTTATCAGTTCACTTAATTTTCAAAATCCTTCTGTTGTATGACTTATCAAACAGCTCTATTCTATTCATTTCCTCTTTCCCCACAGTCCATGTTTCACTACCATACAATTCAGTGCTAGACAGTTACATTCTCAGCAACTTCTTCTCCAAATTAAGGGCTTTATTTGATACTAGTAGCCTTCTTTTGATCAGAAATGATCTCTTTCCCTGTGCTAGTCTGTTTTTTACGTCGTCTTTAATTCATCTGCCACGCGTTATTTATCATCTGAGGTAGTAGAATGCCTTCACCTACAACTTGGTCACCTATTTTGATGCTACGTTTATCAGTAATCGTATTTGTGCTATTCCTCATGACTTTGGTCTTTCTTTGGTTTGTTCTCAATCCATACTGTGTGCTCATTATACAGTTCATCCCATTCGAAAGGTTCTATAAATAGCTTCAATTTCATTAGGGTAGCAAAATCATCAGCGAATCTCATTTATTTTCTTTCACCTGTAATTTTAATCTCACTCTTGATCCTTTATTTTATTTCCATCACCGCTTCTTCGATGCGTAGAATGATTTTATCCGTGTCTCACACAATTTTTATTCCGGGCACTTCGTGTTTCGTCTCCCACTCTTGTCGTTCCCTCTTGATGCTTGTACTAATTGTATAGTACCAGACTTCACTACAACTAATCGCAACTTTTTCCGGCATTTCCAACAGCTTCTACATCTACATCTACATAGATACTCCGCAGTCGTAAGGTGCGCGGTGGAGGGTACCCTGTACCACTACTTGTCATTTCCGCTCTTGTTCCACTCAGAAATAGGGCAAGGGAGAAACGACTGTCTGTAGGCCTCCGTATAAGCCCTAATTGGTCGTGTCTTATCTTCGTGGTCCTTACGCGCGATATATGTTGGTGGCTGTAGAATCATTTGGCAGTCAGCTTCAAATGCCGGTTCTCTAAATATCTTCAGTGGTGTTTCTCGAAAAGAACGTCACCTAACCTTCAGAGATTCTCATTTGAGCTCCCGAAGCATCTCCGCAACATTTACGTGTTGTTCGATCGTACCGATAACAAATCTAGCAGTCTGCCTCCGAATAGGTTCGATGACATCCTTGAATCCGACCTGCCACAGATCCCAAACACTCGAACAGTACTCAAGAATACGTCGCACCAGCGTCCTATATGCGGTCTCCTTTACAGATGAACCACTCTTTCCTAAAATTCTTCCCTACCGCAGTTCATGGAAGAAGCCTGTACATGTAAGTACATGGAAGAAGCCTGAAGATACTGGAAGGTGTCAGATGGATTATATAATGGTAAGACAGAGATTTAGGAACCAGGTTTTAAATTGTAAGACATTTCCAGCGGCAGATGTGGACTCTGACCACAATCTATTGGTTATGAACTGCAGATTAAAACTGAGGAAACTGCAAAAACAATGGGGAATTGGGGAGATGGGACCTGGATAAACTTAAAGAACCAGAGGTTGTAGAGAGCTTCAGGGAGAGTTATAGGGAACAATTGACAAGAAAGGGGGACAAAAATACAGTCGCAGAAGAATGGGTAGCTTTGAGAGACGAAACAGTGAATGTAGCAGAGGATAAAGTAGGTAAAAAGAGGAGAGCTAATATAAATCCTTGGGTAATAGAAGAGATATTGAATTTAATTGATAAAAGGAGAAAATATAAAAAATGAAGTAACTAAACAGGCAAAAAGGAATACAAACGTCTCAAAAATGAGATCGACAGGAAACGCAAAATGGCTAAGCAGGAATGGCTAGAGGACAAATGTAAGGATGTAGAGGCACATATCACTAGGTGTAAGATAGATACGGCCTAAACGAAAATTAAAGAGGCTTTGGAGAAAAGAGAACCACTTGCATGAATATCAAGAGCTCAGATGGAAACCCAATTCTGAGCAAAGAAGGAAAGCAGAAAGATGGAAGGAGTACATAGAGGGTCTATACAAGGATGATGTTCTTGAGGACAATATTATAGAAATGGAAGAGAATGTAGATGAAGATGAAATAGGAGATATGATACTACATGAAGAGTTTGACAGAGCACTGAAAGACCTAATTCGGAACGAGGCCCCGGGAGTAGACAACATTCCATTAGAACTACTGATAGCCTTGGGATAGCCAGGCCTAACAAAACTCTACCATCTGGTGAGGAAGATGTATGAGACAGGCGAAATTCCCTCAGACTTTAAGAAGAATATAGTAATTCCAATCCCAAAGAAAGCAGGTGTTGACAGATGTGAAAATTACCGAACTATCAGTTTAATAAGCCACTACTGCAAAATACTAACACAAATTCTTTATAGACGAATGGAAAAACTGGTCGAAACCGACCTCTGGGAAGATCAGTTTGGATTCCGTAGTAATGTGGGAACACGTGAGGCTATACTGACCCTGCGACTTATCTTAGAAACCAGATTAAGGAAAGGCAAACCTACGTTTCTAGCATTTGTAGACTTAGAGAAAACTTTTGACAATGTTGACTGGAATACTCTCTTTCAAATTCTAAAGGTGGCAGGGGTAAAATACAGGGAGCGAAAGGCTATTTACAATTTGTACAGAAACCAGATGGCAGTTATAAGAGACGAGGACATGAAAGGGAAGCAGTGGTTGGGAAGGGAGTGAGACACGGTTGTAGCCTCTCCCAGATGTTATTCAGTCTGTATACTGAGCAAGCAGTAAAGGAAACAAAAGAAACATTTGGAGTAGGAATTAATATCAGTGGAGAAGAAATAAAAATTTTGAGGTTCGCCGATGACATTGTAATTCTGCCAGTGAGAAGAAAGGACTTGGAAGAGCAGCTGAACGGAATGGACAGGGTCTTGAAAGGAATCAACAAAAGCAAAACGACAATAATGGAATGTAGTTGAATTAAATCGGGTGATGCTGCAGGAATTAGATAAGGAAATGAGACGCTTAAAGTAGTTAATGTGTTTTGGTATTTGGGGAGCAAAATGACTGATGATGGTCGAAGTAGAGAGGATATAAAATGTAGACTGACAATGGCAAGGAAAGCATTTCTGAAGAAGAGAAATTTGTTAACATCGAGTATAGATTTAAGTGTCAAGAAGTCGTTTCTGAAAGTATTTGTGTGGAGTGTAGCCACGTGTGGAAGTGAAACGTGGACTATAAATAGTTTAGACAAGAAAAGAATAGAAGCTTTCGAAATGTGGTGCTACCGAAGAATGCTGAAGATTAGATGGGTAGATCACATAACTGATGAGGAGGTATTGAATAGAACTGGAGAGAAGAGAAATTTGTGGCACAACTTGACTAGTAGAAAGGGTCGGTTGGCAGGGCAAATTCTTAGGCATCAAGGGATCACCAATTTAGTATTGGAGGGCAGCATGGAGGGTAAAAATCGTAGAGGGTGACCAAGAGATGAATACACTAAACATATTCAGAAGGATGTAGGTTGCAGTTGGTACTGGGAGATGAAGAATCTTGCACAGGATAGAGTAGCATGGAGAGCTGCATCAAACCAGTTACTGGACTGAAGACCACAACAACAACAACCGCAGTTCTCACGTGCTCGTTCCACTTCGTATCGCCTTGTAACGTTACAGGTAGATATTTAATTGACGTGACCGTGTCAAGCAGGACGCTAGTAATAGTGTAACCAGACATTAAAAGATAGTTCTTCCCACCCATCCGCATTAACTTACATTTTTGCACATTTAGGGCTACCTGCCAACTAGAAGTTTTGACTACGTCGTATTGTATCTTCCTACAGTCACTAAACTTCGACACCTTACCGTACATCACAGCAACATCAGCAAAGAACCACAGATCTCTGCCCACCTTGTCAACCAAATCATTTATATACGTGGAGAACAGAAGCGGTCCTATCACACTGCCTTGGGACACTCCTGACGATACCCTTGTCAGGAGGGTCAGTTTGCGTTTATCACTGGAATTACCACTGCGCTTAATGCTGACGCTCTCGCTTTTAATTTCACCAGTTATTGTTCTGATATTTCTATTCGCTGAATCAATCCTTCCTAAACATTTTTAAACCAGATTCTTTTAAATAGTTCTTCTGTTCCCAAAGTTACTTCACGGTTACGTTCTTTGTGTCTATGTTTCTCGTCCAACTTCAGCGATGTCCCTTTTTAGAGATGTTCATTTTACTGCACATTAACTGTCTACTGTGTTAGGCTTTGTCGCAGTTATGTACGGCCTCAGAATGCTTCAAACGTAGATCATCACTCCGTAATACTTCAGCATCCCACTTTCCCCACATTGATCCTTACAGACGATTCTCTTAAATTTATTTAGGAAAGAGTGTCATGCAAGACACAGCTGGCCCTCTTTGTCCATGATATACAACAGGCTCTAGATACCGACTCCCAGTTTGATGCCATATTTCTCGACTTTGGAAAAGACGCAGTTCCACACTGTCGCTTGCTGCAAAAAGTGTGCGCTTACGGTCTATCCGATGACATGCGGTTAGATAGAAAGTTTTCTAACAGACAGAGAGGAGTTTGTAGTCCTGAATGGGGTGACTTCCACAGAAACAAGCGTAACATTAGCTGTGCCCCAGGGCAGCGTAATAGGTCCGCTTCCTCTTTACGATTTACATAAACTATTTGGTTGATGGTATTGACAGTGGCATTACGCTGTTTGCTGATGATGCTGTAGTCTACAGGGATGTAGTATCACATGAAAGTTGGGAAAAAATCAATGAGGATTTGGAGAAAATAAATGCGTGGTATAATGACTGGCAGTTATCTTTCAATATTAGTAAGTGTAACCTACTGCGTATAACAAAATGAAAATCACCATTAATGTACGAGTACAAAATAAATGCCCAGTCTTTGAAAGCAGTAACATCCGTCAAGTATCTGGCAGTGACTATACAAAATGATCTCAAATGGAACGATCAGATTACATAAGTAACGGGTAAGGCGAACTCTAGACTGCTTTTTATTGATAGAATCCTGAAGCGATGCAGTCCTTCAACAAAGGAAACTGCTTACAAAACTTTAGTTCGCCCAATCTGTATGGGACCCTTACCAATTGGGTCTGATTCAAGAGATTGAGAAGGTCCAAAGAAGAGCTGCTAGATTCGTGACTGGTACATTTAGCTATCGCGAGAGCGTTACAGATCTCGTAGAAAGTTTGAAGTGGGACACACTTGAAGTAGACGACGCTCTAAACGGAAGGGGCTGCTCACTAAATTCAAAAATGCGATCTTCGCCGAGGATGTAGAGCATATATTAACACCAACTTTCAAGCCGCGCAATGATCACCATTCAGAGGCGCTCACATAGTCGTTTTTCCCTCGCGCGATCCGTGGATGGAAGAGCAGAGCGGGGGGGGTGGGGGGGTGGGGGGGGGGGTGGAAAGGTGGAAATATGACTTTGGCGCGAATGAATAGTGCCCTCCACCACATACCGCTTGGTGGCTAGCGGAGTATATCTGTAGATGTAGATTACTACATTATGATCAGAGTCTATGATCCTACTAGTTATGTCTTAAAACGCAATACCTGAGATCTGAGAATGACAAAATCTAAATGGAATCTGCTCGTGTCCCCGGGCCTTCCCAAATTTACCTCCTACGATTGTCGTTCTTAAACATAGTACTCGTTATTATTAACTGAAATATATTGCACAGCTCGATTAAAATTTCTCCTCTCTCACTCCTACTAACAACCTCGAATTCGTACGTAATTCTGTCATCTATTAGTTCCCCTACTATCACCTTGCAATCCCCAATTATTATAAGATTGTCATCGACTGTTACATACTGAATTATCCTTAATAACGCCACATAGCTTTTCCTTCATTTTCTGCATGTGACGTCGGCATAACTGTCACTGAACTTGGCACAGCATCACACACTCTGCTCTACCCATCTATTAATAAAAGAATTCTCCACCAGTTATCAATGTTTTGTTTCTTCCTTCATTCATCTTAATTCATCTATCTAGAAACCCTTTACTTCTTTTCATCCTACTTCAGTCTCTCTCTCTCTGTATATACACTGAAGCGCCAAAGAAACTGAGTAGTGGCATGCGTATTCAAGTACCTTCATCACTGCGAATGCACAAGTATGTCCGACTTCTTGCAGCACCCGCAGAGTAGCAAACATTGAAGAATAGGCACTATGGATAGGTGGCGTTCGGTGGGAATGTGAGTCAACCGTGAGTCGTGCCGTGATAGTACGTGTAGTTACCGTAATGGTGTGTCCTGGATGGCACAGTGGTTAATGGAACTGCCTTAATAAGCAGGAGATCCCGGGTTCGAATACCGATCCACAACACGTTTTTATTCGTAGTCGCTGATTGCACATAACGTCCCAATGCAGCTCACATCAATTGCCCCATAACACCCTTTCTTTTCTCCATCCTTTCTGCCCCCACCCCCTCGCCATCCACCTTCAATTTACATTATTATTTTCTGAAGCTATTTATTTCTCTTGTTTTCACTACTGTTTGAATAGTGTCTGTGAACCTTAGTAATCCCTAAATGAAGGTGTATCCATCTTAAAGGCACGTTTAGAACTTTTTCTCTTTAGCAGCCAGAATTGGTTTTGCTTGCTTAACGTTCATATCGCACAGAATCAGGGAAAGTGTTCAGTTTGGAATTACTCATGTGAATTAATTGTCTTTTAGGATTGCGTCCAACACTGTTCTTAAAATATTCACTCTCTATTTGTTTTGCTTGAGTGACCATTAAATAAGTATCTATACCTGTAGAGGCCAAGAAATAAGCAACCATAAAGAATGGTGTTCAGCATTACTCCATGAGTAGTAGGGCAACTGATGCACCACCACACATTGCAGTGTTGCCACATTTATTCAATATGGCGGTTACAAGATGGCGGTGATACCTTTGACAATGTCGCAATGACATCATGGCGGGAAGTTCAAATTTTGGCGGGAAGATAGGTCATTGGGTTACCTCCACTAACCTAAACCCTTCCCATCCACCCTGTACTTCCCCTCACCCAGAAAATGGGGGAAGTTCAAATTTTGGTGGGGAAGGATTGTATTTTATTTATTTTGGAACCATTTATTTAGGGATTGATTTCACATAGTTCATTTATCACACTGATACAACATACTCACTCTGAGGTGCTTGGATTCACAATATATAGCCCACACATCTGCAGACTACGCGTAAATTACCGAAATAATGCAGTACTCTGTTGTGCAGACACGAAAACATCTCCTAAATGGTCAGAATAACACATGTGAAACGGTCCCAGACAAGCTTGCTAGTTGTAAACTGTCATAATAATGCTATACACAGTATACAGACGTGCAAACTACTCATAAATTACCGAAATAATGCAGTACACTGATGTACAGACATGCAAACATCTCGTAAATTGTCGAAATATTGCCTATTTAATGCTCTGCCAACACGTTCACTAAATGTAAACTGTCAAAAAATGCACTTTACAGCCTACAGACCTGTTCACAGAATATGAGCAACTGTCCATTACTCGTGAAATTGTTAAAAAATTATGCATATTTAACGCGCTGCCAACATGCTCAAAACGCTTAAACAGCCGAAAATAATGCACTGCATAAACATTCATTGCACATAAAAAACACTTTCGAACTATCGTTAAGGAATTCGACCACCACTATCAGCGAACTGTTCCAATGTGCTCAGACGCTAACGCCAGCCAGATTCGGGCCAGAGCCAGAGAGATGAACGCCAGGGCGTGAGGCATCACTCTGATGCTGCTGTTGCCTGCAGCCAGCAGGTGAAAGTTGTGTCTATTTTCATGTATACAGTTACAATTCTTCGAGTGTTATACTGACATCACATGACTATGTAAATAACAGTCAAGTCCCACCTCTGGACGTGCTATAGAAATCTGTTGCAATGCTTCCCAGAATAATACAGGATGCATTCTCCCCAGCGATCCTAATGTCTCGTGGGCCCCTGCCACCATGGCACAGCGATTCCCCAGGTTGCAGATAGGGGATATGGCCTTCAGATATGAAGGGTAGCTGCGAATACAAAAGTAAGCAGTCGTGGACAGCCGGTGGAGAGCAGGCGATGGCGTGATGAACCATTCCTGTTTCTTCTTCTCTTACTATCAGATCTATTCATCAAGAATCAGCAACATTAATGGGCATGGGTCCGTTTGAACTAAAATATTCCAGAGGTAAACCAGGTTCCCATTCAGATCTCCGGGCAGAACCTACTTCGAAGAGATTCAGGCCAAAAGGAACTTTCAGGTTGGGAACATGGAACGTTAATAGTTTGAACAGGCCAGGAATGTTCTAGACATTATTAGACGAATTAGATAGATACGATGTAGACATTACAGCTTTTCAAGAAAACCAGTGGCAGGGGGAGGGTAGCATAAAGAGGGGTAACTATACATTTTTCTATGGAGGTGCGGAAGCTCACAATTTCAGAACAGGTTTCGCAGTACAGAGAAAAGTGTTTCACACAATCAGAGATATAAGGTTCATTAGCGACCGACCAACAGTTATAGTGTAGTCCGACAGGTGGAATAGACTAGTAGTAATTAATGTACATGCACCAACTGAGGACACTGAAGAGGTTGTTAAGGACGGATTTTATGAAGAACTAGATCAACTGTGGGCTGAGTTCTCCTCGTATGATACAAAATTAATCATGGGTGATTTTAATGCGAAGATAGGGAAGGAGGAAGCATTCTGGCCTACAATTGTGAAAGAAAGTTTGCATAACATTTCGAATGGTAATGGCACAAGGGTGGTTAATTATGCTGTTTCAAGAGACAAGATTGTTGAGATCACATATTTCAAAAGGAAAGACATTCATAAAGCACACCCGAAACCAAATTGATCATGTTCTTGTAGATCGGAGATGGCTCACTAGTATAGAAAATGTTAGGACTTTCAGGGGAGCAGACTGCGATTCTGATCATTTTCTTGTAGTTGCCAAAGTTCACCAACGGCTATCTACAGCAACAACAAGGTGTCGCAATGCAGATCTTGTTAGGTTCGACACTGACAAGCTAAATGATGAAAACTTCAGAAGAAGGTAAATGATAGAAATTTCAAATATGTTTGATGCTCTCAAGACACACGAAGATCAAGACGAGGATGTAAATGAACAGTGGATCACTGTGAGGAATTATATCAAAGAGGCAGCGAATGTCACAATAGGTACAATTATGAAGAACAGGAGGAAACCGTGGTTTGATGAGGAATGCAAGAAATTGCTAGAGGAAAGGAGAAAAGCGCGATTAGATTGGGATAGAATGGGAGACAGAAAACGAGAGGAGTTCTTGAACATGAGAAGGGAAGTTGGTCGTATGCTATGGGCAAAGAAGAGGGGGTTCAAGGCTAGGACAAATGCACTTCAAGGGGATGCTGACAGAACCCAGTGCTATATTAAGTAAATGAAGGGCTTATTTTGAGCATCTATTAAATGTACACCAGGAAGCAGGAAATGAGCAGGCATACGAAATACATACAGCAGAACCCCAGATACCTGAGCCAACGTTAAAGGAAGTAAGAGATGCAATCAACAAATTGAAAAACCATAAAGCACCAGGATCAGATTGCATAACAGCAGAATTAGTTAAAAATGGGGGACAGAAACTGGTGGAAGTAGTTCACAAAGTGATAACTGAAGTATGGAACTCAGAGATGATACCTGAAGAGTGGCAGGAATCGATTCTGATCCCAATTTTTAAGAAGGGTGACAAAATGGATTGTAGAAATTGTAGAGGGATATCGCTATTACCAGTATGTTCCAAAATTTTCTCGAATATTCTGCTAAGCAGGTGTACACCATATGCAGATGAAATTGTGGGGGAACAAATCAACTATATATCAAATATTCACCCTGCGTCAAATTTTGGAAAAGAAATGGGAATACAATGAACCAGTTTATAATCTTTTCATAGATTTTACAAAAGCTTATGTTTCAGTACTGCAATCAAAATTGTACAGAATTCTTTTGGAACTTGGAATACCAAAGAAGTATGTTAGACTTATAGAAGCGAGTTTGAAAAACACAAAAAGTAGAATACGCGAGGGGAAATTGGAGTCAGAATAATTTGTAATAAAGAACGGACTTAAGGATGGAGATGCCCTGTCTCCACTACGTTTTAATTTAGCCCTAGAATATATTGTACGAATGACAGCAGATAATTGAGAGGGCGTGGAGGTAAATGGAAATATTAAGATATTTGGGTATGTAGATGATCTAAACATCATTAGCGATAGGAAACAACCTGTAACAGCAAATGCGAATGCGTCAATAAGGCTAGTGAAGATGTAGGTGTAAGGATAAGTGAAGACAAAACTAAATACCTGGTTACTACTAGAATGCCAACAGCAGTAGATCAGGAAATGTTAAGAGTTGGAGACATGCAGTTTGAAAAAGTGAACACATTTAAGTATCTAGGCGTGGGCATCACTTCGAGAAATGAGATTGAATCCAAACTGAAGAAGAGATTACGGGCAGGAAATGCGTGCTACTTCTCACAGCTTAGATTACTTTCATCACGGAAATTGTCTATGAATTTAAAGATTAGAATATATAAAACTATTATTCTACCAGTTATGTGGTATGGGTGTGAGACTTGCTCTCTCACTGTGCAAAATGAAAAGGCATTTCGAGTATTTGAAAACAAAATTTTGAGGAAAATTTTCTGAGCAAAAGGGGATGACATTAGCGGAGAGTGGCGAAAACTGCATAACGAAGAGGTTCAGGAACTCTATTCAAGTCCTGACATAATCAGTATTATTAAATCACGTAGGCTGCGATGGGCGGGTCACGTAGCTCGAATGGATGAGGGCAGGGCAGCGCACAGAGTACTGGTTTGGCACTTAGAGGGAAAACGTCCTGTGGGGAGACCGAGGCGTAGATGGAAGGACAATGTGAAGGCTGATTTGAGGAGCCTAGGTATTGAAGGCGAATGGAAGAAAATAGCCCGAGACAGGGACAGATGGCGAAAATACGTTGCTGCGGTAATGGACTCTCGAGTCCGGTATGACCAGTGAGAGAGAGAATGAGAGATCCTAATGGGATAACCCATCTGACGTGCGAGACGTATCTAACCACGGGCATGTGTTTACCTGCTCAGTGTGACTCGCGCATCGCCGCCAAATGCTCGCGTAGTGACTCACCATTGCAGGTGCATCTAAAAGGTTCTGACGTCACATGGCTATTTGAATAAGAAAAAAGTCAACCTCTCAGAAATAGTAAACTGCCGCAGAAATTTTTTTCATGATGTCTTGTCTGCATGCAAATTCTTGCTCTGACAGGACCTATTTACGAAAATAGCTCAGAATAATGCAGAATGCATTCTTCCTGATGGTGCTAACGAGGCATCCCGTCCATCAATGTTACCCTTCGTGGAAATCATTAAGTCCTGCTTTCAACAAACATCTCTGAAACGCAAACGTTCTCACTGCCATGTCGAGGCTCCTATGCCACAGCACAAAGTGTGCCTTATGAAGCAATGGAGCATTCTGCTCTGCTCTTACTTAATTTACCCGCCAATTACTGATGCTGCTGGTGTCTGCAGACAAAACATTCACTGGCAAAACTATTTTGTACAAAATGGTTTAAATGGCTCTGAACACTATGGGACTTAACATGTGAGGTCATCAGTCCCCTAGAACGTAGAACTACTTAAACCTAAATGACCTAAGGACATTATACACATCCATGCCCAAGGCAGGCTTCGAACCTGTGACTGTAGCGGTCGCGCGGTTCCAGACTGTAGCGCCTAGAACTGCTTGGCCAGTGCGGCTGGCTAATTTTGTACAGATCGCCATATTCCACTGACAGTTAAACCCAGAAAAAGTGCCCTACAGATCGTCAAGTACGGAATGACTCTTGCTCAATTACACTGCTGTGCCACTGAGGATAGAAGCTTGAATATTTCAGCGTGAAACCAATCTCCAAGTAACATATCTACGTAGTAAATATACAATTCGTATCCCGCGCCATACAAAATCGCCCCGTTTGCGTCATGCATATAGCTATCGACCGCCAGACACTAGTGGGTGTAATCATTAAAGGACATCTCCAAAGGATCGAAT
Organism: Schistocerca serialis cubense; assembly: GCF_023864345.2. Lineage (NCBI taxonomy): Eukaryota > Metazoa > Arthropoda > Insecta > Orthoptera > Acrididae > Schistocerca > Schistocerca serialis. The sequence goes on along the minus strand of NC_064641.1, from coordinate 606,412,004 downwards.
GCAGGTACGTGGTTGAATGGAAAGACTTGATTCCAAATCGCAGATATCATTTCTACTGGAAGTGTAGCACTAGAGATCTGAAAAGCTAGTGTACATTTCCTATGACCTCAACCAGCACACCGTCTGCTGTTTGTGATTCTTCTCAATCAACCATTGCCTATAGCCCAGTGGATATATTGCAGAACCTCTGACATGGCATCGAGGCAGAATGCATTACAAATACTGGAGAAACACCTGGTCAGGGATTAGCAAATACCAGTTTCATACCACGTTCCTTAGCCAAATCACTTTCTAAATTTGGTGATTTTATCACGAGGTTGCATCGCCATCGGCGTGTAACCGCACTGTTGGTCTGATAATACACACTTTAACGATCACTGTCTATATTCAGTGAAATGGTATTTGTCTGGTAAAATCACTTCATTCAGAGGTAAATCCACAGCTCGATTTATAAAGCCAGTACAGCTTTTAACATGGATATTTGTGTGCACCTGTAGAACCCACACTGATTGTGATAGAAATATGGTCGTTGTAATTGTTTCTTTTTTTTTTTTTTTTAACATCCAGTGGTTTGTAAGATGATTACGCGTCTTTATCTAAGACACAGTGGTACCACTCACAGGATAAACTTTTGAGACATGTCCACCCATCGCTCATTTTCGTTCAGTATTATTTCGTATCGCCAGGAGCCAGTTATTAGCGAAGTATTGTACTTTGTAATGAGGGGTGCATGACAGGTTCGCCTTGAGCGTCAAGCTTATAAAGTATGTGTGTGTGTGTGTGTGTGTGTGTGTGTGTGTGTGTGTGTCCCGACTTGTGCAAAGGAAATACTATGTCTAGTAGTAAGGAAGGTATGGATTTGACGTGGAATACTGTGACAGCAAATGGAAAAGTATGTGAAGTCATAAGAATGGTACAGATATTTCTAATTCCCGGACCACAGCCGTCAGTAAGGTATATTTCCGATTCTTCGCTCATTGTCGAATGTCATCTAATTGAGACCCCAATCGTAATATTTAATTGCAAGTACATCGATCATATATGTATGTGGCCAGTTTCCTAGAACGATTCTGTCTAGCGTTACGTGGCGCGCAGCGGCGGTGGCCTGTGGCAGGGATGATTCACGTTTCCCACTAACGGCAGGAGCCATCCGAATGGAAAAGCATTTTGGGATGCAGGGATGTAGTTGACTTAACCGTGTCGTCCTCTAGACGGCCGAGTAGCGAACTAATACTTAGTATGTGTTGGACAGCTTTCTTGATAAAGAGGAAATTCCAGAAGATTCAATATTGATATGTGTTTGCGCTGGACCATTATTCCCTCCCACGTAAATTGTTCAGTTGACCGCTTCTACACATTTATTTAGTTGAGAGGTCATCGATTGTGGTGTGTGCATTTAGCAGGTGGAAGACGGGTGGAAGACACGTTTGCTGGTTCTCTAGACATGAGAAAGACCTTAGCTGACTTTTTAAATTACAGGGATTATTTGGAATCTGTTAGATCACCGACATCACTATTCGTGAGTGGAAATATCAGTTTCCTATATTTTCTTTCGAGTTTTCACGTAAAGGTCTTCATAAATGGGATACGTTTCTAGTTACTCAGTGGTTTACAGCATTATTCACCTCTCTAAAGTTCCGAGTTTCTAGAGAAATAATTTCCAGTCTTTATCTTCGAAATTATACTGTGCAAGCGATACTGCTATACAAACTATATTGCTGTGTGCTTGATACCAAGATGTATCACGTAAATGGTATGATATTCTGCAAACCATTGTAGATGACCTATGTTCTTGTAATCCCAGAGCCTGGAGATGGGTGTAGAAATCAAGCAAGCAGGTCAGGGCCAGGAACAGTAAAAGCCCTTGTGCCAAGGGGGAAATGACCCAACTTTGTAAAACAGTTTGGAGAGTGACTGGGGTCCACTGAGGGCGTTCTGGTCATGTATCAGGAGCAGATGACTTGTGACCTTCGGCTGCAGTGGATGACCACCCAATCTCGCAGGAAATATCTAGTGTTGTGAGGAGTATATACGGTGTATGTGCTTATTCTGTCTCTCTTCGCCGTATATGTACGAGTGTCTGGTGGTAGATAGCTATTAGCATGATGAAAAAGGGACGATTTTGTATGGCGCAGGATACGAATTGTATGTTTACTACATCGATATGGTATGTGGAGATCGGTTTCATGCTGAAATATTCAAGATTCCATCCAGAGCAGTGTAACTGAGCAAGAATCATTCTCTATTTCATTATCTGTGGGGCACTTTTGCAGGGTTTAACTATCAGCGCAATATGGTGATCTGTACAAAATAGTTTTCCACTGAAAGACTCATCTGCAGAAACAATAACGTGTCAGTGCTTATACTCTGGCAGCATCAGTAATTTGGCGGGTAAATTCAGAAAGAGCTGATCAGAATGCTCCATTCATTCGCAAGGCATTCTTTGAGCTGTTAAATAGGAGCCTCTGTATAGCAGTGAGAACTTTTGCATTTCGGAGATGTTTGTTAAAGCGGCACTTCACACTGACGGAAGAGATGCCTCGTTAGCACCATCAGGAAGAATGCAGTCTATATTATTCAGAACTATTTTCGTAAACACGTACTGTTAGAGCAATAGTTTCCATGCAGACAAGCTGAGACATCAGAAAAGCTCCTACAAAAGAGACCGTTAACTATTATGTGGCACTTTACTGTTTCTGAGAATAGATCCGGTTCTTATTTACGTAGCCATATGACGTCAGTATACACTGAGAACCTTTTAGTTGCGCCTACAATGGGGAGTCGCTATGCTAACATTTCACAATGATGCATCAGCCACACTGGGCAGGTAAATACGTATGAGCAGTTAGACACATCTCACACATGGGATGGGTTGTCCCGTTAGGATCTCTGGGGAGAATGCACCCTGTATGATTCTGGGAATTATTGCAACAGATTTCTATAGCATATCCAGAGCAGAGACTCTGCTGTTATTTACATTGACATGTGACGTCAGTATGGCATTCGAAGAATTGTAAATGTGTACCCGAAAATAGCCGTGACTTTCACCTGCTGGCTGCAGGTGGCAGCAGTGTCAGAGCTATGGCTCACACCCCGACATGTGTCTCTCCGGCGCTGGCCGGCAACTGACTGGCAACGGCGTGTGCGCACATAGCAACAGTTCGCTGATACGTCACGGTTTAATTTCTTAAAAATAGTGTTACAACGTTTTTTACATGTAAAGAGTGTTCGTGCAGTGCATTATTTTCTGCTGTTTAAGCGTCGTGAGCATGTAGGCAGAGCGTTAAATATGCGTTATATTTTGACAATTCCAGGAGTAGTGAATGGTTTCATCATTTAGTGAATTTAGTGAACAGGTCTCTAGGCTGTGCAATGCATTATTTCGGCAGTTTACAATTAGTGAGCATGTTGGCAGAGCGTTAAAGATGCATTATTTTGACAATTTAAGTTTTGCACATCGGTGTACTGCATTATTTTGGTGATTTACGAGTATTTTGCAGGCCTGTAGGCTATGTAGTGTGACTCCAAGCATGTCAGAGCGAGTGTATTGTATCTGTGTAATAAATGAACAATGTGAAATCAATCCCTAAATAAATTCTTCCAAAATAAATAAAGTACACCTCTTTATCTCCAGAAGCCCAGCACAGTTTGAATCCTTTTCTCTCCAATTCGAAGGCAGAGGTGGTGGTCAAACGACTTAAGTTACTGGAGGTAGTCCAAGTGCCCTTTCCCCCTCCACCCCACCCCCCCCCCCCGCAAAAAAATTTGAACTTGCTGCTGTTTTCGGGGAAGTGAAGGGGAAAAAGGATTTGAACTTCTGACCATGACATCATTGCGATGTGGCCACATCTATCGCCGCCATCTTGGATCCGCCATCTCGAATAAATTTGAAAACAATGCAATCTGGGGCGGGACATACATTGCCCTACCAATTCCATACTTCACAGCCATGGCAGCACCCCAACACACAGCCATTTGTGTGGAGGTGTTAATGTAAATCTATCCATGGAATGATAATTCCTAAGTCCGGCTACTGCTCGATGCCATCAAATAGTGCGGGATGACATGCAGTGTTGCACTGAGCTCATTACTTGTCTCGGATGGCAGGCGCAGATGTGCTTGCTGCTCTATACAGCAACCATCTACAACCACAAAATTTTAATGACGAGTATCCTTGTCCTCACATTCAGATACAGTCCAACATAGGGCAACTGTCACATCGTCATGAACCACAAATCTCGAGGTTGCACAAATAGACCAACAAGTTGTCAGATGCTGACAACGCTGTCTTACGCAACTACATTGTATCTTCATGTTCTTATCAGTGTTTACTTCAATCCATACTGTCCCTACTTTTTTCCTACGATGTCCATGCTCACAAAGATTAATGTCCAGTGTGGGCTAGTGCATATATATATATATATATATATATATATATATATATATATATATATATATATATATATATATATATATCTGTGTTTGTGTGTGTTTGTGCTTCTGTGTGTGTGTGTGTGTGTGTGTGTGTGTGTGTGTGTGTGTGCGTGATAAGACTATGTTTCGAGCCAATCACGATGTACCATATTTCCATCAACTGTAGAGAATACATGTACATTTTTGTATTTTAAATAAGTTTGCTCGGATAGTACAACTGCTCCAAGAATGCATTTGAACGGCCTAACACAAACTCACTGTCAGAACAGATGTAAACCACTGCCAAAAAGCACGTTAACCAATTTTTAGAACAAGTCAGAAGCAAAGAAATTGCTCAACATATTTAAGGGAACATCTAAAACATTTGTGTAACGCCCTGCAACGTTATCATTTGATCACATCAGGAAACGTAGCGCTTCTTCTGCATTCACTGTCATGGACTTCGGCGCAATCGTACGAGTATCTGCAGCGGTTCGGCAACACCAGTAACGCGTGGAATTTGACTTGTCCGGAAGCAGCCAACCCCAAATAACTGCTGCCGTGGAAAGCCCCTAGCAAGCAGATGAGAACCAAAATGGCTACGTCGCGTGTCATCACTGTATGCACCCTCGTTCTCGACAACACCCTTTATGTTCTGGAAAATAAGAGAATAGAAGGCCACTCATGACCTGTGAGGGTCTCAAGGAAATCTGAAATGAAATGCTTGGTTATCGCACCGTGCTGAGGGGAAGAGTTTCACTGAGTTAGCAACAGACTTTCTCCCTCTTTCGCGAGAGCGAGTAAAGTACCATGTATGGTGTTTTCCCTTAGTGGTGGAATGTACATGTAGTGAAAAGTCAGTAGCGCAGAATCGAACCTATGTAGCCTATATGCAGGATTTTTGTTTTGACTCGAGGCAACTAAATATCTCGAAAATGACACATCGTGGAAAAAGGTGAAAGTTTAATGTTTGTTAATTTAGTTGGACTTATTAAAGGGGGCATCTATCTGTAATACCCCTGATAACCTCTTAACCACCCCTCCTGCGTGTGTGCGGTCCACTTGGTATTGTCAAAAGGGGATCCTCATTTTTATTGCATATTCTGATTCTGCGCCAAAAAAAATACGCAAGGTTTACTCAAGCCATTGTTTTCCATTTCTTGGCAGATGGCGCTGTAATAGAAAAATATAAAGTCTTCTTGTTTTAAGAACCGACGCATCTGATTTTAAATTTCAGTCACGGCGTAAATAATGTATCTTTGTCTGCTAACGGTTGATATTTATGTTCGAAATTTATCTTGAGTGATGCGAATTTGGCTATACAGTATCCCTTTCAAACCCTTGCCAGGGTCTGACTACGCTGTCTCACTAGACTACGTGATACCCTCAACCCTTCAGTGTTCGTACCACAGCTGACGTCAGCCGCGCCCCTTATATCTCCTACTAGACCTGTTAACAACAGTAAACACGAAGAACAGTAATCCACTCTGGTCACGGAGAATTGCAACGCTAATAATTTGACCAGACGCCGTAGTGTGTTTGTGTACTAAGATACATTGGCAACGACCATTTCTGATGGGTGCCACACTTTTGTCACAGGGTGTACATACTGGTAAATAAAGGTGATTAGAATAACGGCAGGGACTGGAGGAATAGGTAACAATATGTACGAGAAAATTTTGTTGAACACTTAGAATATCGACTCATAAGTAAGGTTATGTCAACAGACACGTTTCAGTTAGAATATACACAGCAAGTCAGACGCTGGAAACTCAAAAATTTAATGTCACTGCCAATGTAAGTGATTATGCTGTACTTATAGGAGCTACGAAATTCTTTATTTGTGTACCATTTCGGTAAATAATTTCTTATATGATTCCCAAGTCTCAAGATAAGCACTATTTTTATCCACAGAGGTCTAAATTGAACAAACTTAACAATGACCGTTGGTGAAACGCCTGAAAATGATCTGTGTGAGATTGACAGCTAACAACATTTTCACCTCTGTAACTAATGATATTGTAATACATGTAATGTCGCATCCCCACTGTCAGAACAAAGGCGTTTCTAATTGGGCTATGCTTAGACCCTGTACCACTTTGGCAGAAGACGCAAAAGACAGATAGGTTCTATTCAGCTGAAGTGTTTGCTTAACCCTAGAGTCCAGTTACAGTACTGAGAGTTGAGGGAGGCCTTCGGGTCCCGAACGACTAAGAAACTTGAGCGAGGCCATAGCATTAACGCTGCAATGAAATGGACTTGTTACCAGGCTGCAGCCTTCTCAATAGCTCGGGAACACTGAGAAACATCAGAAAGAACTGTCAGCAGTTGGCAGAAGAAAGTCTAGCATGTAAGCCCCTAAAGTAACGGCGGCAAAACGGTATCAGAGCAACAGCGAGATACGGTACGAGAACAACGTCAAAGTTCCCTGTCATGCACCAGCTGCCGCGTAGGGACTATTCAAAAAAGATTGGAAAGTCTAGTACAGTTTTCGTAGACTGTCACGGATGCCTACCCGTGTCAATAATTAATTGGGTGACATTGACAATTGAGGCAACCAATGACAAAGATGATACGACGGGAAATTTAACACTCTGGAGTACACAGTGGGGGAAAGTGAACAGAACTGCCTTACAGGGGAAGTCTTGGCATCTGTCAGTCCATACAGAGATCAATGTAAGAATCTTTAGGATTCTCATACACAACTTTATAATAAGCGGAGCCGCAGCCGTTGAAATTCATGGTTAACTGAACTTGAATAAAATCGCAAACATCGGTCAATTTATTCACGACCGGTATCGGTGCGTTAAAGCAACATATAAAGGTGGATAGTAGTGCGAATCTGTATAATACTACCAACCACCTGAAGATGCTTCAATGTCCGAAGGAAAATTGCATCGCACTTCTGAACACCACAGAACTGCTATATCGTAGTTATAAGCCGATACCGGGCAAGCGAATTTCAATTAAAATGTCTCCCCTACGTCGAAATATACATAATGGATGTACGAGTGCATGTTACACACAGTTGGATGACGACAAACGGAAGTTTGAATCTCGCCGTAAGAGTCGTCGGACAGCCTAAAAGTAAGGCGACCACTCGCGATAAGCGGAAATTCTGGGGTCGAGTCCCGGTCCAGTAAAAATCTTCTTTGTTGTCATTCCATTATATAAATGATGGGTCTCAGTAGCACAGTAGTTCTGAGCAACACAGGTATTTCAATATCGTATTTGTCATAATGATTACAGTTTTTCTTTTTCCTGTCACTCCCTTTTCGGCGCTTGAATACGTTCGAGCTAGTCGGTGTGTCTCATATTTCCATCATGGCAGACAGATGTATAAATGTGTTTCAAAAAAGTTTCTTTCAGATAATACAACTATTGCAGCAATGTATTTGAACGTCTTAACACAAACTCAGTGTCAGAATTAATGTAAACCTCTGCTAAAGAGCATCTTAGCCAATTTTGAGAACAAGTCAGAGGTAAAGAAGTTGATCAACATACTTAAGGGAACAACCGAAATATTTGTACAATACCCAAAGAGGTTAACGACTGATCACACATACCGATTCTTCTGCATTCACCGTCACGGACCTCGACGTATCCCTCTCTGCAGCGGTCCGGCATCGACACCATCTCTACAAGTCGAATTTCTCCGGAAGCGGACATCCCCAGATAACCTCTGTCATGGAAAGCTCCCAGAAGGCAGAGGAGCACTAATACAGCTACGCCGCGAGTCATTGCTGTCTCGCAACCTCGTCCCCAGGAGCACTCTTTATATCCTGCAGGATAACAGAGTGCGAAAAATTTAAGGGCGCTCTTGACCTAAGCGAGTCCACAAGGAAAACATAAATGACATGCTTTGCTATCACACTGAACCGACGGTAAAAATTCTACTCATTTGGCCACAGACATTTTTCCTCTTTCTCGAAAGCGAATAAATTACCGTGTGTGGTGGTTTTACAAAGATATGGAACGTACATGAAGTGCACAATAAATAACTCAATACGGAATTTCTGTAGCTAATAAACAAGGCTTACTTTTTTTTTCAAGAGAAAAAAATATCTCGAAAACGACGCGTCCTATAAAGAAAAATCGTTCTAAGTGAAAAGTTTAGTTTAATAAAGGACATACCTGTCAATGCAACAGGTCCCATAGTGCTCAGAGCCATTTGAACCATTTTTTCTTTGAAACCTCCAAGTTTACTGTATAATCGGATTCTACGCCATAAAATATCCACGGTTTACTCAAACCACCATTTTACATTCGTGGTACATGCGTTGTGATCAAAAAATATCGTGTCTACTCTCTATTACAATTAAGAACCGACGCAATTGGTTTTAAATTTTAATTACGACGTAATTGTAAAGCTTTGTGTTCCAGTGATTAATATTTAATTTCAAACGTTCCTTGAGTTTTGCAAATGTGATTCTACAGTACGAATAATATTGCTTGACGTTGATATAACTGGCATTATCCAGCCCCCCCCCCCCCCCAATTAATTTCCTACCTTTTTGAATTTTTTTTTAAATTTTAATCTACAGTACATAGCCAATAAATTTTGGCCAGAGAACATCTGATCATAGCAACGTTTTACAATATAAAATCTCGTTCCAAAACTTCTGTTTTATCATTATATATCCAGTCTGAACCCTGACGCTGTCTCTAAGTCTATTCCACGTATGCAGCCTTCGTTGATAATTCTTAAAGCAAGTATTAGCTATGATTAAGTTATGTTCTGTGAAAAATTCTACCAAATGGCTTCCACTTTTATCCCTTTCCCCCAGCCCTTATTCACCAACCATTTTTCCTTCTCTTCCGTCACCTACTATCGTATTCCCGTCTCCCATCATAAATAAGTTTTCATCTCCCTTAACTATCTACATTATTTCCTTATCTCGTCATGTATTTCTTCAATCTCTTTATTATCTCGGAGCTGGTTGGCATATAAACTTGTACTACTGTGGTGGGTGTTGGTTTCGTGTCTATCTTGGCTACGATAATGCGTTCACTATGATGTCCATAGCCTCTTACCCCCATTCCTATTTTCTTGCTCGTTATTAAGCCTACCCTTGCATTACCCCTGTATTCATATTTATAACCCTGTATTCACGCGACCAGAAGTCTTATTCCTTCTGCCACCGAACTTCACAAGTCCCACTGCATTTAATTTCAGTCTATTCACTTTCATCATAAAATTTTCTGCCCTGCCTGCCCAATTAAGGGATCTATCATTCCACACTACGATCCGAAAAATGCCTATTTTCTGTCTCTTGACGACAACATCCTCCTGAGTAGCTCGCTCAAGGAGGAAGAGGATGCCATCATCATCTAACCATGCAGTAGAGCTACATCCCCTTGGCTGAAGTTTCCCCTTGCTTTGAGCTGCTCGCAGTACCAGCACAGCAAGACCGGTTTGGTTGATGTTAGAAGGCTAGATCAGTCAGTCATCCACACTATTGCCCCTGCGAACACTGAAAAGTCTGATGTACCTCTTCAGGGACCAGTGTTTGTCTGACCTCTCAACCGATACCCCAACTTTGTGGTTCTACCTACAGACGGCAGTCCGTATCGTGCAGGCATGCAAGCAACCCCATCAACCGCAGTGTCCATGAATCATTGGGTGTGTGTGGGGGGGGTGGCTACACAGTTATAAATTTATCGTCAGACTATGTGCCTTCGCTACACGTTGTTTAAAATATTAATTGACACGGTAAATATCTCCTGTATTATGATTACTGTAATTAACTTTCGTGCTTTTACCCCTTTGCTTCTATAGCAGTAACAAATACTCACCATGGTTATCAGTAATAAACAAATATGTGATAACAGGGAACATATGGGTAATATTACACTTCCGATATTACTACGTAACACAACAGCCACTTCATACATGCGTCATGTGACCAGCACCCTCACTTCATAGATATTCCTACTCCATTTGTTTGCCCAAAGATATCGTAGCACGAGAGAACAAACCGTTGAAACACAGATGCAGCTGAAACTTCCTGGCACATTAAAACTGTGTGCCAGACCGAGACTCGAACTCGAGACCTTTGCCTTTCGCGAGCAAGTGCTCTACCAACTTAAAAAAAAAATACATTTATTTATGGAGCAATGTTACACATTTCAAATATATACTAAGTACATGCATAAAACCATGTACACTTGTTATACATGAAATGATTTAAACAAAAACCGTTTGATCATTGCAATTATGCTGATGTTAAAGAAATACAACAGACGATTGTGTTACTGACTAAATTACTAGAAGCTTCAAGAAAAGTTTTTAAAGACATTCAGACTTCTTCAAATATGAATAAATAAAAAACTGCTCTTTGAATAACATGTGCTCCAATCTTTACAGAAGCATAAATATCACCTTATGAAGGATATCAGTAGGTTTTTGGGATAATTTTTAACATATTAATGTACACAAGGAAATCGTCTCCGTGAGAGACACGTTAAAGGAAGAAACTGATCTTTAACCTTCTCAGCTCAGTCAGAGCATCTATGAGTATTTCACACAATTTTATGGAAGTGACCAAAAAATTATACATAATATGGAAGATTTATGCCTATCACACATAAAAATAATTTAATAATTATATTACACAATCTCTTAAATACTTGAAAATGGTGGAATAGAGATGTTATAGTGTTGACTAGCCTTCCAACTACACTTTCTGAACATTAATGGAATGTTAATTGTCTGAAGTGATCAGACCTATATAATAGATCTTTCACAGTACGAAAATGAACAGGGCAATTTGCCAGCCATTGGATATTACATTATATGAGATACAATCTTATGGTTTTAACCAATCGATAAAGACACTTCTATAAAAAACTGTCAGTTTTCATATTTATAATATAAACCAATAATGCAGGATTGATGTTTTGTGTTTTGACACTATTACACACACAATCTGTCACATAAGTTCTGTACATTAGCTTATAAAATTTCAAATACTTGTTTCTGAAGTAGAAAAAGCACACACCACAAATTTAGAGTAAAAATTTAAATAATATCCTTAAGGTAACTACAATACATCACTGCCAACACAGTCTTCTTTTTTTATATTTTCCAATATCCATTCTTTCAAATATAATTTTTAACATATTGCCAAACTTTTTCTTCTGATTAAAATACCTTTTGATTTTGTGGTATTCATATAGTATGTGCGCCTTGAGCTCAATGGTGCTGTCGTATCCTAGTTTGTTAATGATATAATTAACGAAATTTCCCAGCAACCAGTACAGAGAGTTATTTTTTGCCTCTGGGAAATGCGTGCTTCAGGCCTGTGTATCGATGACAGCGATATACTCTGAGGAGATGTCCATGTAATCAGAGCTATTTGCTCTTGGATCCTCTTCCAACCAGTCATGTGACCGCTGCAAGTGTATCTACGAATTATTCTGTCAACTAGGCGGCATTGTTGACATAAATTTGTTTCATAGAGACAGACTGCGTACAGTCCTTCATTGGTGCTAACTATATTGTTAACTGTCTTGTATCATGACGTTTTCACATTAGACGTGAGCACATTAGAACTAATGTTTTTCCAAATCTCAGTCCAATCAATGTTTCGAAACTGTCGTTGTATTTTGTTCCTTCCTTCGTTTTTCTTTCGATCCCACACTATGGCTCTTGATGTTAAGTGTCTTGACTGATTTCGGCACTTACATACCTGAATTCAACATAGCAAACCCTCACACATTCTAAATGACTGTTGATATTCTGCACATCAGTCGGGGGAAGCAGGCTTCTAGGTTTAATGACCTCGAAAAGTTGGCGGGTTATGCTTTCTCCCGACTCTCTTATTAAATTAACTTGCCTTTTGATAAAAAGTGCAGAGGCTTTATTCGTTATATCAGTTAATCCTAGTTCACAATTTTTAGGATCTAAAGTGGGTACTTTAACAGGTACTCTGAACACTTCAACTTTCCAAAACAAGTTTGTGATTTTGGACATTATTCTCCTCGCTATCATTCTCGGTATTGGAAACAGCTGGGCAGTATAATAAGCATTAACAAGGATGCATGAGGTGACGTACTTTATCCTTTGAACTTAATTCACCTATCGAGTTAAATTCTCTATAATGGCTGCTTGCACTTTATCTGCTGCAACTTTCCAATTTAAAGCCGCCATTTTCATGGGGCATGCTGACAGGGGGATCCCAAGATCCCAGGTGTTTTATGTTGTCGGACTAATTTTGCCCACTCGACGTTGATATTATCAAAACCTCTGAGATTTAACATTTTATTTACTTTTATTTTTTTCGTTTGCATTGGCTCCAGGTGCCCTACAGTTCGTATCAACCACTGTTACTAGCGTGGTTTCCTCTTCATTATTCCTTACAATCACTCCTATATCGTCAGCATAGGCTCTTGTAACTGTTTTATTTCCTGATAATGTTAAGCCTTTTAATCCAGCATGGCCATGTCGGAGAAAAGGTTCCAGTGAAATGGCGAAGAGTGACATGAACAGAGAACTTCCTTGAGGAAGTTTTATTTGTTTCGGCCTGAATTGTTGACAATACACCGCTAATTTTGCATTTATTCCAGTTGCTATGTTCTTTATCAACTGTATGACCCTATCGTTGAAACCTATTTTCTGCAAAGTCTGTACAAGATATTCATGATTAACTAGTTCAAAGGCTCTATAAAAATCTAAAAATAATAAAGCACACATTATGTTTGTTGCGGAAGTTATTGCAATGAATTCTGCTAGATTTGGAAAAATGGTTCTGCCTTGCGCGCAGTTCTGATGGTTACTAATAATTTTACCTGTAAGGCATGAAATTCTCTTGTTTACTATTCTATCTATTAATTTATAATCGGAATTCAGCGGTGAAATTGGACGAAAATTATTTAAATCTTTCTCTCCATAATTTTTTGGCACAAGAACAATTTTACTCTCCTTAAACTCAGCCGGAATCATTTTACCCTGAATAGCCTCATTTACAATGTCCGTGATTTTCTCACCCACAATTGGCCAGTAACGGATGTAAAACTCTACTGGCAGATCATCCGGTCCTGGGGATTTTTTTGGTGGTGAGGTGCACAGAGTCTCATACACGTCGTCTTCACTGACTACCTCGATAAAATTTTCGTTGTCGTCGTCTGTCAGCTGTGGGGCTAGGATGTCATGGAATTCTTCCAAGGATGAATCACTACTTTGGTTTACAGGATATAGCTCGCAATAATAGCGATAAATCTCGTCCATGATATCTTACTGGGTTCTGAGAATCGTACCGTTTTTTGTGCGAATTTCATCAATAAAAGTTCTTCACTAAATGATGCAGGGAAGTAGTTTCGTCTTCTGACACAGAATTTGCCTTCGATTTCATTTTCCACCCTTCCATTTGATTTCTCTTGATATTCAGTAATTAGGTTTAGACTTTTTTATGTCTGCTATTCGAAATGAGGAACCTGCTGAGATCTGACCGTATAGATCTCTCAAAACGGAATAGTAATATTCTATAGTGCATTTCATTCCTTTTGCGTTCTGGGCACCGTATGGAATGAGAACCTTCCTCAACTTTGGCTTCGCCATTTTCATCCACCAGTCGATAGCAGTGGCATATCTACTGCGAGCACTCATGCATATTGCCCGTGCTTCTTTAATCAGGTTGTAAGTAGGCTGTTTATGTTTTCTCTATGTAAGTAGGCTGTTTATGTTTTCTGTATGTAAGTAGGCTGTTTAGGTTTTTTTATTGGTAACGCCACCTCTGTATGAAAATCACTGGCTGTGCTGTGTGCAGTCTGTGGCTAGTTTGCATTGTTGTCTGCCATTGTAGTGTTGGGCAGCGGCAGCTGGATGTGAACAGCGCGTAGCGTTGCGCAGTTGGAGGTGAGCCGCCAGCAGTGGTGGATGTGGGGAGAGAGATGGCGGAGTTTTGAAAATTGTCACCAGTTCATGACAAATTTCAAAACTCCGCCATCTCTCTCCCCACATCCACCATTGCTGGCGGCTCACCTCCAACTGCGCAACGCTACGCGCTGTTCACATCAAGCTACATTCACTATGATGAGGAATACTGTTATCCTCAAATATAATTGGCATTAATAATATGTTATTTACTTTGTAAAGATGTTAGACATTATTCATTCTGTTTAAATGCTCATGTGTGAAGTTGATGTTTCGCAAGTTATTCTGATCTTCTATGTATGTACTCATGTCATAATTCCTGTAACACTGAAGTATATGTCTATTTCTATTCTTTTGTAACGCCTGTTTTACTACAAATGTTATCTGTATTGTTATGTTTTTAATGATGTATTTTGTACCTTTGTTATTGTATTCTTATGTTATAAAATTGTAATTGTCACCAGTTCATGATATTATTAACTTGTTAGTTACATTTCACTGCACACGTTTCTGTTGGTCATAGTATATGGACAATATGTGAGAAGTAGGGACTGTTAGTGTTTGCACGTGTGTTAATAATTCAGCAAGGGACTGGATAACAGCATTGCTGGTTCTAAGGACAATTCCAAAAACTTTGTGAGCGCACAAGTGGTGGTTATGGACTTGCTATATTATCCGCAAGACTCTTCAATGGTGATTGTGCACCTGCACAGTCACAACAGATGGCTGTTGGTTATCTCTACAAGGACTACAGTGGGTCTACATCTTTGATGATCCATCAATATCATTATTTCTACAAGGACTGCAGTGGGTCTGCACCTCTGGTGGCCCACCAATATCGTAATCTCTACCAGGACTACAGTGGGTCTGCTCTGTGATGACCTACCTACCAATATTCTTCAAAACGTCGAATGACTCTGTTGTGGGTTTGCTCCATTGTGGCCCATTACCTGTCAGCATGTCAAGAGTCAGCACTGTTTTTCCGTTGGAAGGACAACACTACTTCTTCAAGACTGCATGGAAATCCACTACTTCTGTGTGCAATTTCTTTTACTAATGAGATTTTGTGAAAAAAAAACAACCTGTAATTACTATTATCATGAATGATCGGGACTATCTTTATGGACTGTGAGAAAATTTTAGCTTTTGACCAACATTGTATCAATAAGTGTGTGCATTTGATTTCTTTGTTATTGTAATTATGAAAAATTTTATCAAATCATTATTGGCCACTGCCCAAAAATATTTTGTAAAATTTTTTGTGGGGAGCATGGAGGCTATGTAAGTAGGCTGTTTATGTTTTCTCTATGTAAGTAGGCTGTTTATGTTTTCTGTATGTAAGTAGGCTGTTTAGGTTTTTTTATTGGTAACGCCACCTCTGTATGAAAATCACTGGCTGTGCTGTGTGCAGTCTGTGGCTAGTTTGCATTGTTGTCTGCCATTGTAGTGTTGGGCAGCGGCAGCTGGATGTGAACAGCGCGTAGCGTTGCGCAGTTGGAGGTGAGCCGCCAGCAGTGGTGGATGTGGGGAGAGAGATGGCGGAGTTTTGAAATTTGTCATGAACTGCTATATTTGTATATGATGATATCAAGGTAAATACATTGTTTGTTCTCTATTAATATCTTTCATTTGCTAACTATCCCTATCAGTAGTTAGTGCCTTCCATAGTTTGAATCTTTTATTTAGCTGGCAGTAGTGGCGCTCGCTGTATTGCAGTAGCTTGAGCAGCGAAGATTTTTGTGAGGTAAGTGATTTGTGAAAGGTATAGTTTAATGTTAGTCAGGGCCATTCTTTTGTAGGGAATTTTGAAAGTCAGATTGCGTTGCGCTAACAAAATATTGTGTGTCAGGTTAAGCACAGTCTTGTATAATTGTTCAAAGGGGACGTTTCAAGGTCTTCTAAATCATGATTTACTTACAAGGAAACGTTCAAATTCCACTGATTCGTGAATCGGCGAACTGGCTGTCTTGTTAGATTTATGCAAGCTAAGAAACTTGAACGGTGTGAAAAGTGTATAGGAATGGTTTCTACTTTTGTCACGGAAGTTTCAAGATTTTTAGAAATATATAATCTATCAATCCTGGTACCAGATGTTGCCATGACATAAGTGGACTCAACAATGGAGGGGTATTTGATTTCCCATATATCCTTTAATTCTAAACCAGTAACTAGTTATTTAGTTCCCTTGAAAAATTAAAATTATTTAACTGATCTTTTCGATTTAAAACACAATTAAAATCACCTCCGAGAAATAACTGTCTTGGATTTTTTTTAACAAGTATACCAGTTCATCTTTGTAGAAACGTGCCCTGTCAGCTCGGAGAGAACTTCCGGAAGGGGCATACAAGTTGATGATAGTCACATCATAGATATTTAGTCCAATTCCCGTTGTATGTTCCAACACTTGCTTCGTGAGACAGATTTATGTAACTGACATAACCGAGAATTACTAAATCCGACATTCGAGCTTCTTGTAACAAGGCGATATTAGTAGCGAAATCAAACAAAAATCCCTCAAATGCCGACAATTTCGAACTCGGCGTAATTTTATTTATATTTATAGTGGTGACAAAATAAGCTTGCGACATTGCGCTGACATTATGTTGTTGTTTTGATGAACTAATTTAATTTCCTGGGTGGTGGTTCTAGGAGCTTGAGTCTGGCACCACGCGACCGCTCCGTTCGCAGGTTCGAATCCTCCCTCGGGCATAAATGTGTATGATGTCCTTTGGTTAGTTAGGTTTAAGTAGTTCTAAGTTCTAGGGGACTGATGACCTCAGAAGTTAAGTCCCATAGTGCTCAGAGCCATTTGAATCACTTAGTTTCCTGTGGTTAAGGGTTCAGTGAAACTATTAACAGTTTTCTCGGAAGGCTGAATGTGGAATAACAATTCAATCAGTTTGTTAGTTACTGTCCCGTTTTTTTCTACTTCTGAGTTTGTCTCTTGTACCGCTAGCATACGGATTTCCTTGTAAACTTTCTGATTTTTCCTCCAGTGATTCGTGTAGAATCTTTCGTACCGAACATTCTTTGGGCTTGGGTCACCCTCTCCGGATTTCCCCTACCCTAGGTTACGAGCTACATTCACATATAGTTGCGTGTTTATTTTACTTCGCGGGTCATCTGGAGCAGCAGCAGACGCTTTCGCATTTTCTGTTGCCGGCGCCTGCTCTGCGGTGTTGACCGTGATTTCAGTTTGGTCACCATTTCCGTGATGATTATTAATATCACTCACTTCCCGATCGAGGTAAACAAATGGAGACGTCAGTTTTGCAACCTCTCCCTGGATTTGTTTACTAACATATAGCTGCTGATCTTTGCAATCAGCTACTTCACCTGTTGTTTCTTGCAAATTAATACTGACTACACCCCCTTCATTTTCTGATACCGTATGTTTATTAACTTTCTGTTCATCAGTTTCCATTCGCATTCTGATTTCCTGTTCTTATGTCTCCTCAACACACTATTTTTGCTTGCGAACTGTGGGAGCTGTACAGGATAGCTCGTCTTCTAAGCAACTATCAGTTGCCTCCAGAGGTCATTTTTTTCAGTTGCATTTCAGTTTCACGACTCGTGACAACAGGATTTCTATCTGTTGTTAACGGGGGAATTGACTGTTATCAGGAACGGGGACATCAGCTTGGCCCGTTGCGTTAATATCCTCAACCAGTTGATCCGGGCTGTTCTTTGGTAACACATCATTTAAAGTAAGTTTCCGACGCTGTATCAAATTAATTTTAAAAACAACAGTTCGCCACGGACATTCATGTCTGAAGTGGCCGGTTTCGTTACATACTCGTATGTGACATGTAGCTCCCTGACCTGTATAAAGAATTTGTGCCTTATACCCTCAAACAGTAATGTGAGACGGAATATTTGTCCAGGATTATTGTTGCTAAAAGGTCAAGTATGCCTTCGCAACCATTTACGCTTCGCGTGGGCTCATGGACTAACTGTTCAAAATAATTTTCTCAGGAAGCATTCAGTACAACTTCGGATGATGTTTTATGCTTGCCGTCGACTTTAAACGTATAATTTTTCCAGCATATCGAGGGTAGATTGAAGTCACCACCGACTATAATTGTATGAGCGGGGCACTTATTTGAAGTGGACTCAAGTTTTCTTTGAACTGTTCAGCAACTATTAATAGTTTAGTCCGACAGTCAGGTATGACCTCTACCCATACTATTTCACATGAACTATCTACTGCAATTTCGCTACAAGGCAAACTACCTCTGACAGCAATAAATACTCCACCACCAACTGTATTTAATCTATCCTTTCTGAGCACGATTAAATCGTTTGAAAAAATTTCGCTGAACTTATTTCCGGCTCTCTGTACCTACACCTATTTGAGCTTCAGTGCTTCTATTAGGGTTTGGAGCTCTGGTTCTTTCCCAACACAGCTACGACAATTTACAACTACGATACCAATCGTTTCTACAACTACCTTACTGTGTTTTATCTGCCCACTTTCTGACGGACGCCCCTTATTGTATTCCCTGAGACACTCTTACTAAAAGAAACTCCCAGTCCCTTCCACACAGTCCCCGCTACCCGTGTAGCCGCCTCCTGTGTATAGTGGACTTCTGACCTTTCAAGTGGAATGGGGAAATCCACCACCCGATGGTGCAAGTCCAGGAATCTGCAGCCTACACGGTCACAGAACCGCCTGAGCCTCTGATTCCGACCCTCCACTCGGCTCTGCAACAAAGGACTACAGTCGGTTCTATCGACGATGCTGCAGATGGTGAGCCCCGCCTTAATCTCGGAAGCATGACTAGCAGTCTTTACCAGTTCCGCTAGCCGCCCGAAACCAGACAGAATCTGCTCCGATTCAAAGCGACGCACGTCATTGGTACCGACATGAGCCACCATCTGCAGTTGGCTGCACGCTGTATTCTTCATGGCATCCGGAAGCACCCTTTCCACATACGGAATAACTCCCACCGGAATGCACACAGAGTGCACACTGGCTTCCTTCCTCTCCTTGGCAGCCATGTTACGAAAGGGCCCCATTACGCGCTGAACGTTAGAGCTCCCAACTACCAGCAAACCCACCCTCTGTGAACGCCCAGACCTTGCGGGCCGGAGATGTGGCCCTGCTGTTCTAGGCGCTTCAGTCTGGAACCCCGCGACAGCTACTAGCTCAGTTTCGAATCCTGCCTGGGGCATGGATGTGTATGAAGTCCTTAGGTTAGTTAGGTTTAAGTAGTTCTAAGTTCTAGGGGACTGATGACCACAGATGTTATGTTCCATAGTGCTCAGAGCCATTTGAACCATTTGAACCATACCTTGCGGGCCGAGAAGCTTCCTCTGGAACGGGGTGGACGACTGTATCCGGCTCAGAGACAACGACATCCACAGATAACGCCAGAAACCTGTTCTTCAAAAGAACCGGGGCGGCCCTACGATCGGCCCCCACGGAAAGTTTTTCGCTTCCTGCCAGACTTTGGAATGATCTCCCACTCGACCACGGATAAGGGGTCAACCTCAGTGCAGGCAGTACCCGGGGAGGTCACAGCAGTGGACCGATCGGAGGACACGTGGGACGTGCTCGACGTCTTTCGCATCCCCGCGTCCGATCCCCCACAGTGACGCCCCTGACAGCACCCTCAAGCTGTGTGACGGAAGCCAACGCAGCCCGAAGCTGTGAGCAAAGAGTCGCCAGCTCAGCTCGCATCTGTACACAACAACCACAGTTCCTATCCATTACTGCACTCCTCCTGTTTGAAGCTCGTAAAAATATGTAAAAAGCGAATGGTGTACTGGCCTTAGTAGTAGCAGGAACTAGTGGTGCACTCTCGCTGACGGTCTGACACTGAAGCGGAAGTACCATCTGAGCTTCCCAAGCACGACTCACGACCCATCCTCACAGCTCCATTTCCCGAAGTACCTCATCTCTTACCTGCCGAGCTGTGAGGAGGGGTCGTCAGTCGTGCGGGTGTCCGCCTCCGTAGCGCAGCGGTAGTCTTATCGCCTACCACGCAAGAGGGCTCGGGTTCAGTTCCCGGCAGGCAACTGGGTGTTGTGTGTCCTTCATCATAAGTATGCCGGCACGGTACCTCAGCGTGTTCGGTCGGAGGGTTAGCTGCCCTCTGTAATAAATAACTGAGTTGATGGATGAACGATGAACTTGACCAAGTATCATAGGACGTCCACCCCGAGCAAATACAACGAACACTAATGAACAAAATTAGGTCAACAAAAAAAAAGATGGTAGAGCGCTTCCCCGCCAAAAATCAAAGGTCCCGAGTTCGACTCTCGAGCCGGCACACAGTTTTAATCTGCCAGGAAGTTTCATATGAGCACACATTTCGCTGCCGAGTGAAAATTTCATTCTGGAAAAATGCAGTTACCGTCATAGTGAAAAGCAAAACTAGCCCCATTACCCTTACTAGCCCTATCGATAACTGTATGAAATGAGTCGCTTTGATTTTTGGAGAAAATAGTGACCTTGATATCTGAAGAAATCGTGGGTTTCACAGCCTTAGTCATACTGTATTATATTTGAGATAATAACAGTTATCAGACTTACAGCGATCACCAGGTGTATAAGAAGAAAATATAAAGATATTTCAGCAGCGTAGCTGAAATCCCTAACGTGGACTCAGCATGGCAAGTGATATAAACTATTGCTTAATCCTGTGGTGCACATGCCTACTGCAGTGGACAGCTGTTAACTGTCAATTTTTGGGGTTTCTCTATCAGTCCTGTGGTTGCGGATGCACGCAGGGTAAAGTGCTGTTACGGGGTGTCCACTGTGTGCATTGGGAGCTGCAGACTGACTGAAACCAAAGAAGCGACTAGTAATAGCTGTCCGCCGCTGTGGACACGTGCACCACGGGGTCACAAGGATATCAGCCACGTTTTTACCAGACCAAAATAAGTGCAACGAAGCTCCTCGATGTCCTTGACGAAACAGCGAAAATTTTTGCACAATTTGCAATGAGGTCAACGAATAGATCACTAAGTTGACGTAATGCCATTCTACTAGTTAGTTTAGTTGGTGGTTAGACATCGGGTCACCGTTGTCATGACAACGGCTACCACTATCATTCAGACAAGGAGGAAAAGAGCTACGCAGTAGAGTCTCGTAGTAAACAGCGCCATTTTTACTGTATTGCCAAACACGAGTACGGAAGATAGGAAGCCACGTATGACCTCTCCCAGACGTTTACAAGGAAAAGTTCTGGTATTGGGCTGTCCTGACAGCTAATTCCGCACTAAGCAGGAAATGTATCCTTCGTTCTGTGCCATGACGAGCAAACAAAATGTCGTCCATTGACGTTGTCTCAAACACGTCACAAGGAAAAACAACGCTGGAGTTTATCACGACAAGGCTGCATAGAAGATATTGGGCGATTGTAATTAAAATGAACCTACTCGCAGAGCTCCATTGTGGGCTGTAATTCTCGTATGGCATCGAAACTTGGTGGACGTTCTAATGCGTCAATGCAGAACCGATTTACACTAAAAAATATAATTCAAATTTGGTCACCAGGTGCAAATCTGGCGCTGTGAATGCAAGAAAGACGTTTAGAAATGTTTCCATATGTAATGGATTAGGAACCTGACGTCGGTAGAAAGGCTCAGTGAAGTGAGAACGGCATTATGTTGATTTCATTTTTAACCGCCGCTTATAAAATTTCTTCAGTACGAGCACCGAGGTGTCGACAAGATGTTGCATCTCGAAAACAACGTGATCAACAGTTAATCGTAGGAGTTCTGGTGGAACTGTGTGTTCCTGTATACGGGCCTTCATATCAGATAGAGTTCGAACGTGTACCTGGTAAACATGCTCTTTTCGAGATCCTCAGAGCCAAAAATCTCATTGATTCAGATCAGATGATCTTGCAGACCATGCATTTGGAAAGCCTCTGGAGATAACATGTTCGCGGAAAGCTGCAATAAGCACATCTTTCACTAAGCGAGTGACGTGAGATGTTGCACCATCCTACACGAAAACAACGGTTTCCGCACGCATGAGATCTTCCAAAGCAGGAATCACATGCTGTATAAGGAGGTTTCTAAGGGGTACAGACGTCACGGCACACTTGACAGGCCCTCTGGGAGGATTGTCTTCAAATTAGAACGGATCAGGATAAAGGAGCTTGTGAGTACACACCACAGTCACATATTGCTAGTCCAATGGCTCTTCGAGCACAATAGTATACAAAATTCGGCAGTACTGTGTATCCACTTCATCCTGTAGTGTAAAATGTGGCTCGTTACTACATAATATATTGCTCCGCTGCATGTCGTCAACTTCGATCAGTGCCAGAAACCGAAGAGCAAATTCAAAACATTGCTAGGGATCAGCTGCTGGACTATCTGGATCTTGTACGGGTACCGGTATAAAACAGACCATAAAACTTTCTGTAATATTGACCATGCGATGGACACCTCACGTGAGACGGCACGAACACTAACAGCACCCGGAGCATGGCCAGTTACAGCAATAGCAACCTCATTAATAGCTTCTACTGGGCTAGGATGCCTTTTTCTTTCAGGTATCACGCAAAGTAACTCGTGGTTTAGAAATTCATTACCATTTTCTTTAAAGAATTTAATGTCGTCGTGCCTCGCCTTAGACCTTTCAGGTTGGCGATACTGTCTCAATACAGCACTGTTCTTCCTGTCGTTTGCGTAAAACCAGTTTTACTAAAGTTGCACGGTCTCTCTTCTCGATGGTCATACTGCTTACTTACGTTATGGCTTAGCGAATAGCAGCGTGGATACCGTACCGTCGTACGGTATACGGCGCCGGGCTTACACCTGGTGACAAAAACTGGAAGTATTTTTTTCCAGCATAATACACTGAAGAGAAAGACACTGGTACACCTGCCTAACATCGTATAGAACCCCCGCGGGCACTCTGAAGTTCCGCATCACGACATGGCATGGACTCCACTAATGTCTGGAGTAGTGCTGGAGGGAATTATCACCATGAATCATGCAGGGATGACCATAAATCCGTAAGAGTACGAGAGGGTGTAGATCTCTTCTGAACAACAAGTTGAAAGTCATCCCAGATATTCTCAACAATGTTCATACCTGGGGAGTTTGATTGTTAGCGGAACTGTTTAAATTTAGAAGAGTACTGCTGGAGCCACTCTGTAGTAATTCTGGACGTGTTGGGTGTCGCACTGTCCTACTGGAATTCCCCGAATCCGTCAGAATGCAAAATTGACATGAATAAACGCAGGCGATCAGGCAGGATGTTTATGTACGTGTCACCTGTCAGAGTCGCATCTGTACGTATCAGGGATGCCATATGACTCCAACTGCACACGCCCCATATCATTACAGAGCCGCCACCAGCTTGAACAGTCCCCTGCTGACATTCATTGTCCATGGATTCTTGAGGTATTCTCTGTACGCTTATACGTCCATCCGCCCGATACACTTTTGAAACGAGACTCGTCCGAACAGGTAACATGTTTCCAATCATCAATAGTCCAATGTCAGTGCTGACGGGCCCAGGCGAGGCATAAAGCTTTGTGCTGTGCAGTCATCAAGAGTACATGAGTAAGCCTTCGGCTCCTAAACTCCATCTTGATGATGTTTAGTCCAGTGGTTCGCACATTGATGGCCTAACATTGAAATCTGCAACAATTTGCGGAAGGGTTGCACTTCTGCCACGTTGAACGATTCTCGTCAGTCTTCGTTGGTCTCTTTCTTGCAGGATTTTTTTCCGGTTGCAGCAATGTCGAGGATTCGATGCTTTACCGGATTCCTGATATTCACGGTAAAATCGTGAAATGGCGCCTTTTTTTTCATTTTGCTCGATATAGTTCGTTGCGTTTGGTCTTGGCGGACGTCGCAAGACATCCGGTCAAGTTGGTCGTTGATTTCTTGACTCAGTTTTTTTGTTACAGAGGGCACACCGCCCTCTGACCGAACACGCTGAGCTACGGTGCCGGCACGCCCTAGACCGCTCGGCTAATCCCGCGCGGCCATTATCCATGCGATCTCGCAGACTGCAGGCACCGACAAGTGCGAGAATAATCGCAGATTCAGGTTAACAGCGCAAGAATCGACGTTGCTGACAAGAATAATGTATAGAAGAATTGGAAAGAAAATTGATGTTGGATGACGATCAGCTTGTCTTTAGGAAAGGTAAAGGTATCAAAGAGGTAACCCTGACGTTACGGCCAATAGCGACAGCAAGATTAAAGAAAAATCAGTATGTTACATACGACGAACAATCGGGTAGGACAGCTGGTCAAAATGTGGCGTTAATGGCATACGGCAGCAGACGACGGACGCGAGTGCCTTTGGTAACAGCCCTATCGCCTGCAGCGCCTCTCCTGGACTCATGACCATGTCCGTTGGGCTCTAGGTGACTGGAAAACCGTGGCCTGACCAGATGAGTCCAAATTTATGTTGGTAAGAGCTGATGGCAGGGTTCGAGTTCGGCACGGGCCGCACGAAAATACGGACCTCAGTTGTCAAAAAGGCACTGTGCTAGCTGTTGGTGACGCCATAATGGTGTGCGCCATGTTTGCAGGAAATGGACTGTGTTCTCTGGACAGACTGAACGATCATTGACTGGAAATGGTTATGTTCTGCTACTTGGAGACCATCTGCAGTCATTCATGGAGTTCATGTTCTGAAACAACGATAGAATTTTTATGGATGACAATGCGCAATGTCACTAGACCACAACTGTTCGCGATTGGGAAAGATCATTGTCTGGATTTCGAGTGAATGATTTAGCACCCATTGAACATTTATGGAACATAATCGTGAAATCACCTCGTACACAAAATCCTACACTGGCAGCACTGTGGCAATTATGGAGGAGTATA
Organism: Schistocerca serialis cubense; assembly: GCF_023864345.2. Classification (NCBI taxonomy): domain Eukaryota; kingdom Metazoa; phylum Arthropoda; class Insecta; order Orthoptera; family Acrididae; genus Schistocerca; species Schistocerca serialis. Next base: position 606,386,903 of record NC_064641.1, on the reverse strand, counting down.
GAGGCAGCATGACTCAGTATTTCTGCAGGGGACTTCCAACAGCTTGTTCAGTCCATGTCACGTCGAGTTGCTATACTACTCTGGGCAAAACGAGGTCCGATATAATATTAGGAGGTGTCCCATGACTTTTCTCACCTCATTGTATAGGCAAATTATTGAAAAACCTATGTATTGAAAGATATATCGTACTTGGTGTCCACATCGAACAACTCATGCCACTGGTTTTTTCCCTGTCTCTTTCCTCATCACCTTTCTTCTTCAGGGAGATCGGTTCTGTACAGATAGCGCATAGCATCTTGTCAGTATCTATCGATGCAGACTTTGCTCAGCTTTGTCACATTTTTTTTAATTTTTTAGGTCCGCTACAATATCAAATCATAAAGCATTTCACAGATCTTACTGTTTTGCCAGATAGAACATGTGGCCGATTTGACAATTCTGAGTGACTTATTGACACCCTAAGTGAACGACTTGAATTACAAGGGCACTGCATATTCACGCTATAACCGATTTCGTCTAGGTTTGTGGAACAGGCAGGGATTGGGCAGAAATGAAAGTGACAGGTATGGAAGCTCCTGATCGCCAAGCGTTTTGAAAAAAAAAGTTGTATTTTTGGCGCAGGTGGGGCGAGTCGTGAGCCATTTATGTTAGCCTGTTTTACATTTGGCTCAGCGAAAGGAGGATTGTGGATCCCGATGGGAAAAATTTTTTATTTCTTTTATTTTTAATTTTTACGTTAGTTTCTCTGCAAATAAACCGAAATAAAGCTCAACATATTGTATGTATCAATATTTTCGTTAAATGCATGTAAAGGAATTTCTCGACTAATAGAATGAAGCCCTACGTTCAAGGAAAGAAATTTATTTTGTTAACTGAGTCGTGTGGAGGACAAAAAAGTCCACAGTTGGACGACATGATTTTTCAAGATAGAGGAATGCCATCATGGAGTATCAAAATGATTCGGTCCCCAAGCACTCCGCTAGTGCAACCCTGCTGTTACGCAAGAAAATAATACGGAAAAACGACAGGTAAAATTTTGCTAAGTCCCTATAATAGCGTCTATATGTAGGTCTGATTGGTAATCGTAAAAAAGTAATATATTTCGTTTTACCCAGTTATTTTAAACATAGTATTGTCATCGTTGGTTAATTTTTAAATATCAAGAGTATTATAGAGGCTGAATTCCACCGTCAATGATAAATGGTGGAAACAAATCAAATGAAATGCAATTACGCTGTAAAGAGCTCCTGCAGACCACGGGTCGCTTGTATTAAAATATTAGGACGAAAACTCTGAACAACATCGAAAATGTTTATCAGTGGTGGTCGGTATAATCTACAAATATTGTAGACTGAGATTTCCGAGGAAAATGCACGTCAGCTACGCAAGTTTTGTTTAACTCTATGCCTGTTTCGGACTTAGCTAGTTGAGGCATACTGTTAGTGATCATAGTTTATGTAAGAACAACGAAATTTCTTCAATTCATTGCTCTGTAAAAGTACCCTCTGTGACGATTTCTCTCTGACACAACACCTAGGGCTAGCTTACTGGAGAAATTCATATCGAATAAAATACAGTTTCTCATCTTCAAAGCACACACTGATCGCCTTTTTGGGCTGTGTATGTGATGGAATTGGTCTGGGACTCAACAGCTAGCATACGGCGTCTCAAAGAAATCTTGTGTATGTGCCAGTCGGCTGTAATGAATCGGTGCAGTGAAACGGGAAGACTTGACAGCATGTCAGAAAGTAAATATAGTGATTGGCTGTTCTACAACAGCATCGTGAATGAAGTTGCCCGACTTCCCAGTGTGTCAACGCGGCTCGTTCTGCTTTTCTACCAGGAACAGTGTACTACTTTCAGCCATGTAAGGCTGGTGGCAGAAAAAGGTCGTAACCGACACGAGCCGCAGACGAGTCTCATGCCTTGCAGACCCTACAGGAATTGTTGCTTCCATTGAATACAGATTCAACATCAACTAGCTTCCCCGCGAACACTGCGAAGGGAGCTGCACGACGCGGATGTTTGAAATGGGACACCTCGCACAAGGCCATTGACCAGAGCGACACATACAACTGCACGTCTTCAGTGGACCGAACAGCACAGGAACCAGACAGTATCTGACTGGAGGGGACGTGGTCCGAAGAGTCGCGATGTTGCATCTTTTCAAATGATGCACAGCATCCAGTGAATCGACGGCCGAATGAGGCTTTTAACCTGTAGTGTGGAGTGTGCAGTTCAGGGTACAGGTGCTTGAGTGATTTTTTAGCGTTGTTTTCTCTACCATATCTTGGGGTGAGTTATTCAGAACGTGTATCAGGTTGTTTCTCTCAATATCATCGTTGATGAATTACTGCCCTTTGTTCCACCACACCCTCATGATGAGTGCACTTTAGGCACCTCTGTTTTTTCGGATGACAATCGCCGTGTTGGGGAAGCTGTACTCGTACGTTCCTTGTTTTACGAACACGTAGGAACGTCATCGCCCCTCGACTACCCAGTTGAATCGCTCGGTCTTAAACCCAATGAACATATCCTGGGCTACATGAAACAGCGACTGAAACATAGAAGTCGACATATTGCAGTTTGGTAGTTCCAAGTAAGCATATGACCAGTGAGTGGCTTCAGGTGAAGAAACATGTGGACTCTCTTTTCCTCTCCCAATTGAGACCGTCTTCTACACTGATGTTACACAATATTAACGTGATTTGTCCGTGGGTGACTAATTTCTTATACGGTATGCGTGTATCGTAACATTACGAAGAAAGTTGTTGGTCCTTACATGTATTATACATACATATTGCGTGTCTCATGTTACTTCATAATATGTGAAGCTCAGAGCATTCTTGAAGTGCTAGAAATATTTATACAACTGAACTGCGTCAGGCCATGTTCCTCTCATAACCTAAGATTATAAACGGCATGAACACCTGAAACTTCTACTGTAACTGGGAAGAAAATGCAAAGGTATTCGAGAATTCGAGAAAAATGCACAAACAGGAAACAAGTAATATGACTACCATGCGAGGCAGTGCCACAGTGGAGGCGTAGACGAAAACTGAATTCATTAACAATATTTGATACTTAAATTATGTGTAAAAGACACTGCTCTTGACATTAGTGGTGCTGGTGGAAATGGCTATAAATATCATTAAAAACCTAATACTTTCACGGCGAGTATGTAAGAGAGCTTAGTCAAAAGTTATATTCATACATTTCCTATTTACGTATAACAACCGTTTTAGCTAAATGACGTAAGAAGTGATGTTCAGTATTCCACACATGGGAAGTACAGGACAAAAGTAGCTAAAAAGGCCCAATAAACATGAGACTGCAAATCAGCCGTTTCCGAGGTATTGGATTTTGGGAACCAACTGTAAACGCCCATGGACACCGCGGTATTTTTCGTTGCTGTCTCAAGGTTTGGGATCGACTATCTGTTTATTTCCACGAGGACAACTACTTCCTTTTCCCCCCAACTACTTCCTTTTCTCCCTTCGTGCACTGTACCGTACCGGCCTCACAATCAGTTCCGAAAGAGAAGACACCATGGACACAGTTTATACCAATGAAGGGTACGCTGACATGCACTTCATCTGTGGCAAAGCGAATGGCAGTGCCCTTGAGGCTGCACGATTGTATGAAAAAGCTTTTCCTCCCTGCAGGCACCCCAACAGGTGGTACATTTAGACGGTTACATTAGCGCCCTAGAGAAACTCGGAATTTCGCACACCGTGTACGATACGGTCGATCCGAAGACTAACATGAACGCGTACGTCCGAGTAAATAAACAAGGAGGATTGTTGTTCAAGAGCGTATTCCTGAATCACATCAGTGTTTGGCAAATTTTACATTGGCAAGTACTCTATCCATATAATCTCCATAGAGTGCAAGCCCTCAACAATGTAGAGTTCCCTTCTAGAGAGAATTTCTGCCATTTGGTGAAACAAGAGTGTACCCTGAATCCCTCTTTTGTAAGCAGTATTCGGTTCACGGAAGAGGCTGGATTTACCCGTGAAAAAGTGTCACATTTTGCCGACGTCAGTCCTAATGAAACACACGTATGACGAAAGCAGCAGCCTTATTCGTCGATCGTCTGGGCAGGACTGCTCGGAGACCGTGTAACACGTCGTACCACAGAGACTAGTCGGACAGCTGTACATGCGGATTCTGCGGACTGTACTTCGAGATATACACGTCGCACTGAATCAACGCCTGAACATTTATTTGGTTCATCTATGACGGTGCTCCAGCACAGTTTCATTTACGAGTGCGCCGGCTTCTAACCCGGACGTATGGCCAACATTGGATCGGTAGAGGAGGGCCTGTGCCATGGCCTCCAGGGTCTCCAGATTTAAATCCCATGGCTTTGTGTGAGTGTTGTCATGTCAATACCCTGGTCTACGCTACAGAGCTCAACTCTGTTGAGAACTTACTCTTGCGGACTGAAGCAGCCTTCCAGCATTTACAGGATTTCCCAGGACTGCCTGAGAGGAGTCGCAACTCATTTCAGAGAGGAGCTCAATATTGCATTCAGATGCATAGACGTCATTTTGAACACGTTTAACCGCAACAGAAAGTGGGTTGCACCTCGACAGCAGTTGATTTGTGGATCCATGTTTATTGTAGCTTTCTTGCTACTTCTGGCCTGTACTTTCCATGTGTGAATTATTGGCCATCACTTCTTAAACGCCCTGTGTAGTGCAATGGTAAATTTTTCGAACATAAAACAGTGACGCTGAAACGTAAAATGTGCATGAAAACATAGAGGATAAGAATTAAAACGTATGGAAAAGAGACACTGTTGTTATGAGCTAGCGTCTCACCAAGGTTACGTCAGCAGCTCTCTAACGCTCGATATGTAAGAATACGCAGACGATTATACGAGGATAGGAACTTTAATAGTGACAACTATTTATTTACAGCTCTTACAAAAATACATACGTGTTTCAAAGTTTTACTGACCTTCAAAGCAGCCACCAGCATTGTGCATAACCCGTTGCCAACGATATGGAAGTGGAAGGATAATCTTAGCAGTGCCAGTTGTGTTAACAGTTCGAACGGTGCGGTCTATTGCCCGACGAATTTGTAGCAGCTCTGAAGAGAATACCGTGAAATGTTTAGAAATCGAGTTGAACTTACGAGGGCTTAAGTCAGGGGAGTGCCGTAGGTGGTATAGCACTCAGCAGCCCCATCAGTCAAACGAATCAGTAACAGCTTGCACTGTGCGTGCTTGAGCAATGTCCTGCAAAATGTTGGTCAGGTCCTGGAGAAAGTGTCATCACTTCTAAGCTGGTCGTAGGTTATGTTCCAAAAACGAACAGCATTTAAGACTGCCACTACTAGAGAACATATCACTCAATTTTGAATGACGTTACTATCAACGACAATTACCATTCGAAATTTGTCGGAAAGAAATGAGAGCAGGTTTTATAGAAAATCTTCAATGATGGGTATGTACGATCCGTGTCGCTAGCATAAATAAAAACGAAAAGAAGACGAAATGTGTTTCAGTGACATGTAAGAAACACGTTCCTCAAAAACAGCTCAATGACCTCGCTAACACAAGATACACGAAGGTCTTCCGTCGTTAACATGCTTGGAGATAAGTGGAAGCATATTATAATACCTGACCTAAAGGATAAATATTCAAGGACAGGAGTGTATGTACTACATTCGCTGGTTGTGACAAAGCACACACTAGTCATTTGTCGCTATGACGTAAGCGTCGAATATAGCAACAAACAGTGTAGTAAGACTGCATATGGTTGATCTTACCGCCTCCAGTATCCATATCAGCCGTGAGGTCTCCCTTAACGAACAAAAAAAATTTCGTCATCGTGGCTACTTCGACATTTCCAAAGATTTTCAGTAACAGAGTGCACTGATGTGGTATCTTTTCGAAGTGTGGTTCTTGTCAAGAGACTCCGTCATCCTATGGGCAGCTTGTGGCTACTATGGTATCAGAACTCTTAACCGGTAACAACGCGGGCCGACGTCTCCCAGGACGACGGCTGACAGTGATATACCGCCTGCACCACTGACCTCTCTACAGCTACTGCATGCTGACATACCACCCTTGTAGTGTGACAGCTGCTGTCATCACCTTGGATAGCCACCTCCTCCTCATACCATTGTTTCTTTTGGATGCATCGTAATTCTTATCCCATGTTCTTTCAGACATGACGTATCACTTTGGTTTTATATTTAATTAATTCATGCTTACCTTTGGCCAGTAGTTTACCATTGCACTGTGTTTTCTTGTGTCATTTAAATAAGGTAGGAAATGTATGAACCTCACTTTCGACACCGCATTTTACATTTAATTGCTTTATGGTGACTACTTGATTATGAGAAATTTGTCATTGCCTTCACACGGCTGCCAGCATTTGCGGTTTTCACCCATATACCTTCCGTATCACGTACGTTTCTACAAGTAACTCTGAGATAATCATTCGTTTTTGTGAACAATTTTTACGTCCCAAATAGGCACACCTTAGTCCAAAAAATAAAAGATTTAGAATGCAATTCAGATACCAAGTTAGTTTCTTTCGATATCAAAAATCTTTATGCTAACGTCCCCATACAGTAAACGCTTACAATTATAGAAAAAAAATTTACGTCGGTTCAAAAAAGATATTTCAGGTGAACAAATCACAGACTTCATGAATCTCATCTCAGTCGTAGCCAGGTACAACTATTTCGAATTTAATGGACATTTGTACCAGAAATCCGGCGGGCTCGCTATGGGAAATCCGTTAGCTGGTATCCTCGCTGATATTTTCATCAACTCCCTAGAAGAATATTTTTTTTATTTTCCAGCTGCGTCACTAGGCATTCTTTCTTTTACCAGATACGTTGACGATATTCTAATCATCTACAAAGGACCCGCTGACGGTGTTGATCGTATCTTTAACCTATTCAATGATCTTCATGAGAAAATTTCTTTCACTATCGAATTTGAAAATGAGGCCCGTCAATTAAACTTCCTTGAATCGACGCTTACCATAGAAACAAATAAAATTTCTTTCAATATTTTTCGTAAAGTCACATGTACCGACCAGATCTTTCCTGCGTCTTCTACTCATCTACAATCGCAGTCTCATTTCATTCTGATGTTCACCGAGCCATTTCCATCCCACTTTCTAAAGAAAAGTTCAACGACGAAATCAATTTACTTAAAACAATAGCAGTTAACAACGAGTATTAACCTAACATAGTAGATGACGTCCTTAAAAAGAAAACTGCTAAAAGAATTACTACGCTAGTCACTTCTGTTATGAGTCTAACTCAAAAAAATATTTCTCTATTCCCTTCGTGGGGCCTATCTCTTATCAGATCTAACGCATTCTTAGAAAGAAATACAACTGCAAAGTTCCTTTTCTACTAATAACAATTTGGAAAAAAACTTCATTCGTAATTCACATTCTATTCGTTCCCCTTTAGAAAATTCTGTTGTTTACAAAATTGTCTGTGATACTTGGTCCTCTTATTATATAGGACAAACTGGACATGCCTTCACTACCAGATATAAAAAAACACTTGCTAAGGAAAAATGGCACTAACCCCCAAAATTCGTCTTTTTCCGACAATCTTCTAATTACAGGCCCTTCACTAAAGCCATTTGCGATAGTAACATTTTGCACACCGAAAATAAAGTGCGTAGACTAGACATTCTAGAAGAATTATAGATTTTCAAACATATTGCTCGAAAGGATAGCCTCACCCTTAGCGAACAGCTACAGCTACGTTACAAAAATTTTTTCAACGGTATAAACACGTTACTCGATATCTGACTTCGGGTCTCCTTGTGCAGGTTGCCGAAATGTTCTTTTCCTTCTAAGGTAGTCCTATGTTTTCTAATTATCAAATGTTTCTTGCCTGTATTTCACGTCAATATTGCTTTCTACAAGTTGTCATTCAGTCCGATCTACATTTTCATAATGATGTTTTTCATATTTTATCTTACTGTTATAGGCTTTGATGTAGAGAAATGATACGTTGTATGCTACTACCAAACAAACATTGCTTTCCATTATGTACCAAATACTGTTCTTTTATAATCATTTCTGCATATATTTCAATATGAAGTAGCCTAATTGTATCTACGGCTACGAGATGGCGCGTTCGTTGCAGTGCCTTATTCACCTGGCCGCATTTGTTAACACGGGTACCTCAGTCCGTTTTCAACCTGTAACCGCGCAAGTAACGAGCAGCCTTTAGTGGCTCGCCATCACAATTTTTTATCTTAAATATCTTTGTGACTAATGCCCTTTGGCATATTTATTATTTTATAAATTACATGTAAGTACTGCCAGTCTTTCATGATGATTCTGTACTTATACTCTGTATCATAAGTTTTTAGTCATAATTCTGTGACCATGTTATAGACCATTCTTTGATTTAAACTCTGAGGAAGACACTCCTAGCAGTGTTGAAACCCGGTTCATTCGTTCAAAAATAGTGACCGAGGGCTGTTTTGTTTCAATTGTAAATATTAATTGTTGGAACACAAAGGTTTACAATTACGTCGTAAATGAAATTTAGAGTCAGATACGTCGGTTCTTAAATGCAAAAAAGATCAGACTTGATATTTTTGATCACAGCTCCATGTACCACGAGTGGAATACTATGGTTTTAGTAAACTCTGCCTATTTTTTGGCATGCAATCCAAATACCCAATACCATTTTAGAATCCCATTGGAACATACCAAGTTGAGCGAACCCAAGCAGGGGTCTGGTTAGGTGGTGGCCAATTTTGCAGAGACAGGTATGTCCTTTACCAAAATTAACTTTTCACCTAGAAAAATATTCTCTAATCTTTTGCACGACGCGTCGTTTTCGAGATATTTTGTTGTCTCAACTTGAAACAAAAGCCCTGTATATTGGCTACAGAAATTCTGTTCTGCGCTACTGACTGCTCGCTCCATGTATATTCCACGCCTATAGGAAAACGCCACACACGGTAATTCACTCGCTTTCGACAAAGAGGAAAACGGTCAGTTGCTAAATAAGTAGAATTTTTACCGTCAGCTCAGTACGATAACAAAAGATTTGATTTCAGTTTTCCTTGTAGACTCACAGAGGTCATGAGTGGCCTTAAATTTTTCGTACTCTGTTATCTTGCAGAATATGAAGAGCGCTGTTGAAGACGAGGTTGGTTGACAGCAATGACTCGCGGCGTAGCTGTACTAGTGCTCCTCTGCCTGCTGAGTGTTTTCCATGACAGAGGTTATCAGGGGATGTCGGCTTCCGGAGAACTTCAAAACGTAAACATGGTGGTGATGTGGGACCGCTGCAGAGAGGGATATGTCGAGGTCCACAATGGTGAATGCAGAAGAATGGGTATGTTTCCTGATATGATCAGTCGTTAACCGCTTTGGGTATTGTACAAATACTTCAATTGTTCCCTTAAGTATGTCGATCAACTTCTTTGCTCCTGACTTATTCTGAAAAATTGGCTAAGATGCTTTTTGACAGTGGTTTGCAGTATTTGCGACTGTGCTTGTGTTAGGTCGTTTAAATCCAGTCTTGCAGCAACTGTGTTACCTGAAATAAACTTCTTCAAAACACACAAATATACATGTATTAGCCACGGTTGATGGAAATATGATACACTATCTGGCTCGAAACGTACTCACGAACAGAAAAGGGAGAGACAAATAAATCAATAAATAAAACTGTAAGCTCCCTATCACACTGCGATAAATACGATATTGCAATGACTATTTCCCTCAGAACTATGTTGCAACTGAGACCCATCATCTACACTCCTGGAAATTGAAATAAGAACACCGTGAATTCATTGTCCCAGGAAGGGGAGACTTTATTGACACATTCCTGGGGTCAGATACATCACATGATCACACTGACAGAACCACAGGCACATAGACACAGGCAACAGAGCATGCACAATGTCGGCAGTAGTACAGTGTAGATCCACCTTTCGCAGCAATGCAGGCTGCTATTCTCCCATGGAGACGATCGTAGAGATGCTGAATGTAGTCCTGTGGAACGGCTTGCCATGCCATTTCCACCTGGCGCCTCAGTTGGACCAGCGTTCGTGCTGGACGTGCAGACCGCGTGAGACGACGCTTCATCCAGTCCCAAACATGCTCAATGGGGGACAGATCCGGAGATCTTGCTGGCCAGGGTAGTTGACTTACACCTTCTAGAGCACGTTGGGTGGCACGGGATACATGCGGACGTGCATTGTCCTGTTGGAACAGCAAGTTCCCTTGCCGGTCTAGGAATGGTAGAACGATGGGTTCGATGACGGTTTGGATGTACCGTGCACTATTCAGTGTCCCCTCGACGATCACCAGTGGTGTACGGCCAGTGTAGGAGATCGCTCCCCACACCATGATGCCGGGTGTTGGCCCTGTGTGCCTCGGTCGTATACAGTCCTGATTGTGGCGCTCACCTGCACGGCGCCAAACACGCATACGACCATCATTGGCACCAAGGCAGAAGCGACTCTCATCGCTGAAGACGACACGTCTCCATTCGTCCCTCCATTCACGCCTGTCGCGACACCACTGGAGGCGGGCTGCACGATGTTGGGGCGTGAGCGGAAGACGGCCTAACGGTGTGTGGGACCGCAGCCCAGCTTCATGGAGACGGTTGCGAATGGTCCTCGCCGATACCCCAGGAGCAACAGTGTCCCTAATTTGCTGGGAAGTGGCGGTGCGGTCCCCTACGGCACTGCGTAGGATCCTACGGTCTTGGCGTGCATCCGTGCGTCGCTGCGGTCCGGTCCCAGGTCGACGGGCACGTGCACCTTCCGCCGACCACTGGCGACAACATCGATGTACTGTGGAGACCTCACGCCCCACGTGTTGAGCACTTCGGCGGTACGTCCACCCGGCCTCCCGCATGCCCACTATACGCCCTCGCTCAAAGTCCGTCAACTGCACATACGGTTCACGTCCACGCTGTCGCGGCATGCTACCAGTGTTAAAGACTGCGATGGAGCTCCGTATGCCACGGCAAACTGGCTGACACTGACGGCGCCGGTGCACAAATGCTGCGCAGCTAGCGCCATTCGTCGGCCAACACCGCGGTTCCTGGTGTGTCCGCTGTGCCGTGCGTGTGATCATTGCTTGTACAGCCCTCTCGCAGTGTCCGGAGCAAGTATGGTGGGTCTGACACACCGGTGTCAATGTGTTCTTTTTTACATTTCCGGGAGTGTATATAATGGAATGAAAACAATGAAAAATTTTGCCGGACCGGGACTCGAGCCCAGAATTTCCGCTTATCTCGAGTGGTAACCTTACGTTTGGGGTGTCCGAGGACGCTTCATGGCCAGATCCAAACTTCCATATGTCGTCATTCACGTGTGTGCAACCTGCACTCCTACATCCTTTATGTATATTCCGATGTAGGGGAGACATCTTGCCGGCTGAAGTGGCCGTGCGGTTAAAGGCGCTGCAGTCTGGAACCGCAAGACCGCTACGGTCGCAGATTCGAATCCTGCCTCGGGCATGGATGTCTGTGATGTCCTTAGGTTAGTTAGGTTTAACTAGTTCTAAGTTCTAGGGGACTAATGACCTCAGCAGTTGAGTCCCATAGTGCTCAGAGCCATTTGAACCATTTTTTTTTGGAGACATCTTAACTGAAATTCGCTTGCGCGGTATCGGCTTATAACTACGATATAGCGGTGCCTGTCGTGTTCAGAAGTACGATGCAGTTTTCCTTCGGACATGCGAGCATCTTCAGGTGGTTGGTAATGTTACACAGATTCGTACTACTATCCATCTTTATATGTTGCTTTAATGCACCGAAACCGGTAGTGAATAAATTGACAGCTGTTTGCGATTTTATTCAAGTTCAGTTAACCATAAATTTCAAGTGCTGCGGCTCCGCTTATCATAAAGTTGTGTGTGAGAATTCTAAAGAGTCTCACATTGATCTCTGTATGGACTGACAGATGCCAAGACTTCCCCTGTAAGTTAGCTCTGTTCACTTTCCCCCACTTTGTACTCCAGAGTGTTAAATTTCCCGTCGTATCCTCTTTGTCATTGGTTGCCTCAATTGTCAGTGTCACTCAACTAATTATTGACTTGGGTAGGCATCCGTGACAGTCTACGAATACTGTACTAGACTTTCCAATCTTTTTTGAATAGTCCCTACGCGGCAGCTGGTGCATGACAGGGAACTTTGACGTTGTTCTCGTACCGTGTCTCGCTGTTGCTCCGATACCGTTTTGCCGCCGTTACTTTAGGGGCTTACATGCTAGACTTTCTTCTGCCAACTGCTGACAGTTCTTTCTGATGTTTCTCAGTGTTCCCGAGCTATTGAGAAGGCCGCAGCTTGGCAACAAGTACATTTCATTGCAACGTTAATGCTATGGCCTCGTTCAAGTTTCTTAGTCATTCGAGACCCGAAGGCGACCCTCAACTCTCAGTACTGTAAATGGACTCCAGGGTTAAGCAAACACTTCAGCCGAATAGAACCCATCTGTCTGTTGCGTCTTTTGTCAGAGTGTCACAGAGTCCTAAAATCTCCTAAGTGTAACACTTTTGTTCTGACTGTGGGGTTGCGACATTACATATATCACAATATCATTAGTTGCTGTTGTGGTCTTCAGTCCTGAGACTGGTTTGATGTAGCTCTCCATGCTACTCTATCCTGTGGAAGCTTCTTCATCTCCCAGTACTTACTGAAGCCTACAACCTTCTGAATCTATATAGTGTATTCATCTCTTGGTCTCCCTCTACGATTTTTACCCTTCACGCTGCCCACCAATTTTAAATTTGTGATCCCCTGATGCCTCAGAACATGTCCTACCAACCGATCCCTTCTTCTTGTCACGTTGTGCCACAAACTCATCTTCTTCCCGATTCTATTCAATACCTCCTCGTTAGTTATGTGATCTACCCATCTAAACTTAAGCATTCTTCTGTAGCACCACATTTCGAAAGCTTCTATTCTCTTCTTGTCCAAACTATTTATCGTCCATGTTTCACTTCCATACATGGGTGCTCTCCGTACAACTACTCTCAGAAACGACTTCCTGACACTTAAATCTATACTCGATGTTAACAAATTTTTCTTCTTCAGAAACGCTTTCCTTGCCATTGGCAGCCTACATTTTATATCCTCTCTACTTCGACCATCATCAGTTATTTTGCTCCTCAAATAGCAAAACTCCTTTACTACTTTAAGTGTCTCATTTCCTAATCTAATTCCCTCAGCATCACCCGACTTAATTCGACTACATTCCATTATCCTTGTTTTGATTTTGGTGATGTTCATGTTATATCCTCCTTTCAAGGCAATGTCCATTCCGTTCAACTGCTCTTGCAAGTCCTTTGCTGTCTCTGACAGTATTACAATGTCATCGGCGAACCTCAAAGTTTTTATTTCTTCTCCGTGGATTTTAATTCCAACTCTGATTTTTTCTTTTGTTTCCTTTACTGCTTGCTCAATATACAGATTGAATAACATCGTGGAGAGGCTACAACCCTGTCTCACTCCCTTCCCAACCACTGCTTCCATTTCATGCCCCTCGACTCTTATAACTGCCATCTGGTTTCTCTACAAATTGTAAACAGCCTGTCGCTCCCTGTATTTTACCCATTCCACCTTTAGAATGTGAAAGAGAGTATTCCAGTCAACGTTATCAAAAGCTTTCTCTAAGTCTACAAATGCTAGAAACGTAGGTTTGCCTTTCCTTAATATTTTTTTCTAAGATAAGTCGTAGGGTCAGTATTGCCTTACGTGTTCCCACATTTCTAAGGAATCCAAACTGATCTTCCACGAGGTCTCATACATCTTGCTCACCAGATGGTAGAGTTTTGTCAGGACTGGCTCTCCCAAGGCCGTCAGTAGTTCTAATGGAATGTTGTCTACTCCCGGGGCCTTCTTTCGACTCAGGTCTTTCAGTGCTCTGTCAAACTCTTCACGCAGTATCGTATCTCCCATTTCATCTTCATTTACATCCTCTTCCATTTCCATAATATTGTCCTCAAGTACATCGCCATTGTATAGACCCTCTATATACTCCGTCCACCTTTCTGCTTTCCCTTCTTTGCTTAGAACTGGGTTTAGATCTGAGCTCTTGATATTCATACTAGTGGCTCTCTTTTCTCCAAACGTTTCTTTAATTTTCCTGTAGGCAGTATCTATCTTGCCCGTAGTAAGATAAGCCTCTACATCCTTACATTTGTCCTCTAGCCATCACTGCTTAGCGATTTTGCACTTCCTGCCGATCTCATTTTTGAGACGTTTGTATTCCTTTTTGCCTGCTTCATTTACTGCATTTTTATATTAAATTCAATATTTCTTTTGTTACCCAAGGATTTCTACTAGCCCTCGTCTTTCTACCGACTTGATACTCTGCTGCCTTCACTACTTCATCCCTCAGAGCTACCCATTCGTCTTCTACTGTATTTCGTTCCCCCATTCCTGTCAATTGTTCCCTTATGCTCTCCCTGAAACTCTGTACAACCTGTGGTTTAGTCAGTTTATCCAAGTCTCATCTCCTTAATTTCCCACCTGTTTGCAGTTTCTTTAGTTTCAATCTACAGTTCATGACCAATAGATTGTGGTCAGAATCCACATCTGCCCCTGGAAATGTCTTACAATTTAAAACCTGGTTCCTAAATCTCGGTCTTACCTTTATGTAATCTATCTGAAACCTTCTAGTATCTCCAGGATTCTTCCATGTATACAACCTTCTTTTATGATTCTTGAACCAAGTGTTAGCTATGATTAAGTTATGTTCTGTGCAAAATTCTACCAGACGGCTTCCTCTTTCATTTTTTACCCCCAGTCCATATTCACCTACTATGTTTCCTTCTCTCCCTTTTCCTACTCTCAAATTCCAGTCACCCATGACTATTAAATTTTCGTCTCCCTTCACTACATTTCTTTTATCTCTTCATACTTTTCATCAATTTCTTCATCTGCAGAGCTAGTTGGCACATAAACTTGTACTACTGTAGTAGGCATGGGCTTCGTGTCTATCTTGGCCACAATAATGCGTTCACTATGCTGTTTGTAGTTGCTTATCCGCACTCCTATTTTTTATTCATTATTAAACCTACTCCTGCATTACCTCTATTTCATTTTGTATTTATTACCCTGTATTCAACTGACCTAAAGTCTTGTTCCTCCTGCCACCGAACTTCACGAATTCCCACTATATCTAACTTTAACCTATCCATTTCCCTTTTTAAATTTTCTAACCTACCTGCCATATTAATAGATCTGACATTCCACGCTCCGATCCGTAGAACGCCAGTTTTCTTTCTCCTGATAACGACGTCCTCTTGAGTAGTCCCCGTCCGGAGATCCGAATGGTGGACTATTTTACCTCCGGAATATTTTACCCAAGAGGACGCCATCATCATTTAAGCATACAGTAAAACTGCATGCCGTCGGGAAAAATTACGGCTGTAGTTTCCCCTTGCTTTCAGCCGTTCGTAGTACCAGCACAGCAAGGCTGTTTTGGTTAGTGTTACAAGGCCAGATCGGTCAATCATCCAGACTGTTGCCCTGAAACTATTGAAAAGGCTGCTCCCGTCTTTAGGAACCACACGTTTGTCTGGCCCCTCAACAGATATCCCTCCGCTGTGGTTGCACCCACGGTACGGCCATTTGTATCGCTGAGGCACACGAGGCTCCCCACCAACGCCAAGGTCCATGGCTCATCATTAGTTACACAGGTTAAAATGGTGCTAGCTGTCAGTCTCACACGGATCATGTTCTGGCGTCTCACCAACGTCCGTTGTTAAGTTTGTTCAAATTAGACCCCTGTGGATCAAAAAAGAGTTTATCATGAAAGATGGGAATCACATAAGAAGTTATTTACCGAAATGCTACACAAATAGTTTTGGTAAACATTTTTGGAAAGCAGTGATCAATTAATTGTTATATTTTGACTAAAGTTCAGTCTTGATCACAACATGTATGTTTAATGATATAGGTAACCGGTTTCGGTTCTTTCTACAAAATCATCATCAGACCCATGGCTCCCTTAGGATGGTAGGCGGAGCTTTCTTCGCTGCTACGCAGTCAACTGATCAGTTGACTGCGTAGCAGCGAGGAGAGCTCCGCCTACCATCCTAAGGGAGCCATGGGTCTGATGATGATTTTGTAGAAAGAACCGAAACCGGTTACCTATATCATTAAAACATACATGTTGTGATCAAGACTGAACTTTAGTCAAAATACACAAATAGTGTCTCTTAGCTCTTATAAACACAGTACAACCAGTTACATTGGCGGTGCTATTAATTTTTTGAATTTCCAACCTCTGACTTACAGTGTACATTATTCTAACTGAAAAGTGTCTGATGACAAACCTTATCTGTTGCAATCAGTGCTGTAACTACTTATGAGTGGTTATCCTAAGTGTTCAACAATATTTTCGTCACGCGTATTGTTTCCTATTACTCCAGTCTCTGCCCTTATTCTAGTCACCTTTATTTACCAATACGTACACCCCGTGACAAAAGTGTGGCACCTATAAGATACGGTCAGTTGCCAATGTATCTCATTGCACAAACACACCACCGGTGGCTGGTCAAATTATTAGAGTTGCAATTCTCCGTGACCAGAGTGGATTACTGCTGTTCACGTTTACTATTGTTAACAGGCCTAGTAAGAGATATAAGGGGCGCGACTGACGTCAGCTGGGGTACCACGTAGTCAAGTGAGACAGTGTAGTCATACCCTGACAAGGGTTTGAAAGGTATACTGCACAGCCAAATTCGCAACACTCAAGATAAATTTCGAACATAAATATCAACCGTTAGCAGACAAAGATATATTATTTACGTCGTGACTGAAATTTAAAATCAAATGCGTCTCTTCTTAATTGCTAAAACAAGAAGACTTGATATTTTTGTTACAGCGCCATCTGCCAAGAAATGGGGAACAATGGCTTGAGTAAACCTTGCGTATTTGTTTGGCGCAGAATCAGAATATGCAATAAAAATGAGGATTCCCTTTGGATAATGCCAAGTGGACCGCACACACGCAGGAGGGATGGTTAAGAGGTGATCAGAGGTATCACAGATAAATGCCCTCTCTAATAAGTCCAACTAAATTAACAAACATTAAACTTTCACCTTTTTGCACGATGTGTTATTTTCGAGATATTTAGTTGCCTCGAGTAAAAACAAAGATCCTGCATACTGGCTACAGAGGTTCTATTCTGCGCTACTGACTGTTCACTACATGTACATTCCACCACTAAGGTAAAACACCATACACTGTACTTTATTCGCTCTCGAGAAAGAGGGAGAAAGTCTGTTGCTAACTCAGTGAAACTGTCCCCCTCAGCACGGTGCGATAACCAAGCATTTCATTTCAGTTTTCCTTTTAGACCCTCACAGATCATGAGTGGCCTTCTATTCTGTTATCTTCCAGAACATGAAGGGTGTAGTCAAGAAAGAGTGTGGCATACAATGATGACACGCGACGTAGCCATTTTGGCTCTCATCTGCCTGCTAGGGGATTTCCACGGCAGCAGTTATTTGGGGTTGGCTGCTTCCGGACAAGTCAAATTCCACGCGTTACTGGTGTTGCCGAACCGCTGCTGATGCGGTTGCACCGAAGTCCATGACAGTGAACGCAGAAGAAGCGCAACGTTTCCTGATATGATCAAATGATAACGTTGCGAGGTATTACACAAATATTTCAGGTTTTCCCTTAAAGATGTTGAGCAACTTCTTTGCTCCTGATTTGTTCTACAAATTGAGTAACGTGGTTTTTGGCTGTGGTTTACATCTGTTCTGACATTGAGTCTGTGTTAGGCCGTTCAAATGCATTCTTGGAACAGTTGTACTATGTGAGACAAACTTATTCAAAATACAAAAAATACATGTATTCACAACAGTTGATGGAAATATGGTACATCATGATTGGCTCGAAACATAGTCTTACCACCCACTCACCCAATCTCCCACCCACCCACCCACCCACCCACCCACACACACACACATACACACACACACACACACACACACACACACACACACACAAGCACAAAGATCAGTATATATGCACTAACACACATCGGACATTAATCTTCGTAAGCGTGGTCATAGAAAACGCGCGAAAAGTTCGCAAATAATGATGTAGGGAAAGGTACCGACGGAATGGAATGAAGTAAACACTGAGAAGAACATGGAGATACCGTGTTATCGTGTGGAACAGCGTTGTCAGCACGTAACAAGGCTCTGAAAGTGGTCTTATTGTGGGCGTTCAATTAACTGTCTAGTCTACTAGTGCAATATAGAGATTTGTGGTTCATGTGCATGTGACAGTTGCCAAATGTTGGCCTGTATCAGAACGTGAGGACATGGAAACTCGTCGTCAGGATCCCGCGGTCGATTCTGAATTGATGGTTGCTGTATTGTACAGCAAGCACACTAACCATTTCACACCTGCGCCTGCCGTCCGAAACAAGTCCGAGCTATGGAATGCACAGATTTACGTTAACACCACCACACCAACGTCGGTGTGCTGGGATGCTCCCATGGCCGTGAAGCATGTAGTTATACGGTTATCGATCCCCTACTAAACCATCAGTCTAACAAAAGAAACAAAAAAAGAGCGGATACTTCAAGAACAACAGTGGACGCCATCCTAAGAGCAAATTAAATCTCATGAGTAATTTCAAACTGAAGATTTTCCCTCACCCTGCACGATATCGAAGTTAAGCAATCAATACTACGCTACTGGCCTTTACAATTGCTACACCAAGAAGAAATGCAGGTGATAAACGGTATTCATTGGACAAATATATTACAATATAACTGACATGTGATTACATTTTCACGCAGTTTGGGTGCACAGATCCTGAGAAATCAGTACCCAGAACAACCACCTCTGGCCATAATAACGGCTTTGATATGCCTGGGCATTGAGTCAAACAGTGCTTGGATGGCGTGTACAGGTACAGCTGCCCATGCAGCATCAACACCATACCACAGTTCATCAAGAGTAGTGACTGGCGTATTGTGACGAGCCAGTTGCTCGGCCACCATTGACCAGACGTTTCCAATTGGTGAGAGATCTGGAGAATGTGATGGCCAGGGCAGCAGTCGAACTGCTGTATCCAGAAAGACCCGTACAGGTCCTGCAACATGCGGTCGTGAATTATCCTGCTGAAATGTAGGGTCTCACAGGGATCGAATGAAGGGTAGAGTCACGGGTCGTAACACATCTGAAATGTAACGTCCGCTGTTCAAAGTGCCGTCAGTACGAATATGAGGTGACCGAGGCGTGTAACCAGTGGCACCCCATACCATCACGCCAGGTGATACGCCAGTATGGCAATGACGAATACACGCTTCCAATGTGCGTTCACCGCGATGACGCCAAACACGGATGCGACCATCATGATACTGTAAGCAGAACCTGGATTCATCCGAAAATATGATGCCACCCAGGTCCATCGTCGAGTACACCAATGCAGGTGCTCCTGTCTGTGATGCAGCGTCAAGGGTAACCGCAGCCATGGTCTCCGAGTTGATAGTCCATGCTGCTGCAAAGGTCGTCGAACTGTTCGTGCAGATGGTTGTTGCCTTGCAAACGTTCCCATCTGTTGACTCATGGATCGAGACGTGGCTGCACGATCCATTACAGCCATGCGGATAAGATGCCTGTCATCTCGACTGCTAGTGATACGAGGCCGTTGGAATCCAGCACGGCGTTTCGTGTTACCCTCCTGAACCCACCGATTCCACATACTGCACACAGTCATTGGATCTCGACTAACGCGAGAAGCATTGTCGCGATACGATAAACCGCAATCGCCATAGGCTACAACCGACGTTTATCAAAGTCGGAAACGTGGTGGTACGCATTTCTCCTCCTTACACGAGGCATCACAACAACGTTTCACCAGGCAATGCCGGTCAACTGCTGTTTGTGTATGAGAAATCGGGTGGAAACTTTCCTCATGTCAGCACTTTGCCGGTGTCGCCACCGGCGCTTACCTTGCGTGATTGCTCTGAAAAGCTAATCATTTGCATATCACAACATCTTCTTCCTGTCGGCTGAATTTCGCTCTGTAGCACGTCATCTTCGTAGTGTAGCAATTTTAATGGCCAGTAGTGTAAATCCGGTCTGTATGATAAAG
Organism: Schistocerca serialis cubense; assembly: GCF_023864345.2. NCBI lineage: Eukaryota > Metazoa > Arthropoda > Insecta > Orthoptera > Acrididae > Schistocerca > Schistocerca serialis. The sequence continues at coordinate 606,366,805 of NC_064641.1, read as the reverse complement.
AGAAAAATTTCCAAACCGCTTTTAAGATCGAATTCTTTATAGACGAAGCTAAGGATGTTGAAAGAGTAAATATTCATCTCAGGTGTTTTAAGGAAGCAACTTACATGAAGAGCAAGGGACGAAGAAAACAGCTTTCGCTGCAACAGGCTGCAGACTTTTTAGACAGCTCATGAATGGTGTTGCGTTTCTTGCTAGGTGTGCACTGATTATTTTAACTGACTGCCTATGAGGACTGCAGAAGCTCTCAGTGTCAGAGCTTAGGCTGTGAAATGCTGTTTTGCTTTTGTGGGATTTCAAGCGAAACAGTTTAACAAAAAAGTCGATTTTCCTCTGGTTTGGCGCATAGAAAGGAAATAGTCATTTGCTATCACCTCTAACACCATTAAATTTTTTTAAGCCAGGTTTTTGTACTACAAAATGCGGACCCTGTTAACCGTTTTTCGAACTGTTGAGCAATTATATTTTCCAAAAACGTTTGCGGGTCTTCACCATCGATACATTCATTATCTCATCTCTGTTATCGACGTTTCAGAGAGCAACTACATCTATAAGACTTGAAATTCTGCAAATCTGACATATTCCTGACATAGTGGGGGAAACATTGTTTACATCAGACAAAATCTGTGAATTATACGAAGTGAATCCAGCGATCGCCAGTAGCTACGCTCTCGAATTTCTGCTACGGACGTTCGATGGGTCACTAAGCTTTCAACTAAGATCTCTTTAGAGAAGGATGAGACAAAACCCATAAACTTTTTTCTTTATCGGTATTAACATTATAGTAAGTCTGCATAACATACGAAGTTGTGTCTAAAGGTGGTCGAAAAATCGTACGATCTAGATTCTATAGGAGACATCCTCCCCCGCCACTGTACGACATAATGGCACGTCAAAACATGCGACCTATCAGCGTGGATCCGTAGTCACGGTCGTCGATTTTCCAAGTATCACAAGACATGTCGTCCTCTGAAAAAATTCCACCGGGCATTGGGAAATGTGGTGTTCAATGCGGTAAGGCCATGGGAATTAGGAATGTTAGTGTAAAGGGAGGTGGCAACAATAGTGACGAGCAGGGCACTATGTGGTAAATGGACAGGACGTGTGGAGAGTCGGTGGAGGAAGTGTTTGGTGTCATTTATGTAGGAGGGTGGGTTCTGGCTAATAGGTTGAAGGTGTTGGTCCACGACATCAGAGATTCTTTCAGTGGGGGCACAGTAATTAGTCACAATGGGGCGCCCTGGGTGGTCAGGTTTATGGACTTTGGGAAGCATGTAGAAGGTAGGAGTGCAGGGTGTGGTGGTGGTGAGTAGAAACATGAACTCCGGGGAGAGGTTCTGGGATAGGTGTAGGGATTTGAGTAGTGACTGGATTTCTGATGTGGGATCGCTCTGGCAGTATTTGTAGGCGGAAGTAACTGACAGCTGGCGTAGTCGCTTGCCGTTCAAAGCAACAGTGGTGGAGCCTTTGTCTGCAGGCAGGATTATGAGGTTGGGATCAGTTTTTAGATGGTGGACTTAAGTTCTTCTGTGGATGTAAGGTTAGTTTTCATGTTTAGGGATTTTTGGAATGATGATGAGGCAAGTTCAAGGTTAAGAAATTCTGGATAATTAACAGGGGGTGATCTGGTGGCAATGGGGATGGTTTACGACTGGATGGAGGAGTGAACTGAGTTAGGCAGGGTTCAATATTGGTCTTTAGTTTAGTCTGATTGGTAGAGTTGGTGGCGAAAAAGTGTTTTCACTGTAGGGAGAAGGAGAGAAGGTCTTTAACAAGTCCTGCGTTATGGAATTTGGGAGTGGGGCAAAGGTGAGGCCTTTTGGAAGGACGTTCCCTGTCTAAATCAGCCCTGGACGGTGATCTATAACAAGTGGGTGAGAGCCGCTCTTCTATTTTCCGAGTAGGCTTCTGTCCGTTGTCGTCCGGTCATTGGCGGATTCTACTCGGCCGGCAAGTGACCGAAGAGAAGTCAATACCTTCAACCTCAGCGCCACCCGTGGCGCTGGTGGAACTCGCGCAAGTGGCGAGTCTTTATCGCACTGGCACCAGCTCGCTCAAATAAAATGGTTCAAATGCCTCTGAGCTCTATGGGACTTAACACCTGAGGTCATCAGTCCCCTAGAACTTAGAACTACTTAAACCTAACTAACCTAAGGACAGCAGAGAGTCGCCATTAACCAGCTCAGAATTCTGTTCCGAACACGCTGACTGCCGTGCCTACTGGATAACTGATACTAATAACATCAAAGAAGAAATGAATGAGCAACTCCACAACGTATTCCGTGCGGTTACATAACAACATTACAACAAAGGCGGCCAAGACCAACCGGGACAAAACCAGAGAAGAAGACAAGGAAGATGGCTAGTGCACTTTCTGTATGTGAAGGGTGTCTGTGAATGGCAAGGTAACGTCCTCCGCCGGTGACGTCCCAAACGTATTTTCCGCAGCAGCCAAAAAGGATCCACGACATGATAAGTTCCTTCAAGAATGCAGTGAACAACCTTAATAGTGCAAGAGTGTATGACCTACGTTGAGAGTGCGGGGCTGCCTACATACAGGGGACAGGGAGGCCAGTCAGCACACCATCAGCGGAACATGAACGCTATGTGCGATTAGCACAACACGATAGATCGGCGACAGTGGAATACCGCCGTGACTGTGAACAAACTGTAATGTTCTAGGAAGCCCGTGTGCTGGCGAAAGAATCCTGGACGCGCCAGTGCAAAATACCAGAGGTACCTGTTATTATTAAGCAGCCTGGAAACATTAATAGACAGATTGGTTATAAACTTGCAGCATGCTGGCTGCCGACTAGCTGACTATCACAGTCTGACGGGCCGCCAATCCAAACAAACTGTTATAGAGGAAACTGCCAGGGAGACCTTCCGGATGACTATCCTGACTCAGACATCCATCCATAGTAGAGCAGCACGAACATTTCGTCCTCCAAAATCTCAACTCCTTCATTGAGGACAATGGGTACGTCGATAGGATTCGAAGGAGCAGGTTACGTCTCCTATTTCAAACTTTCAGACTGCAAAGATATGTGATACGCCTCGTCCTAAATTCTCTCTGCCTCCTGCATTTGGTTTGGAATGAGACGTACTAAACCACCAGTCCACGATCCTCTATCAGCCCAGAGGGTGAGATCGATCTTTCAGTACTTCTGATCGCGTTTCCCATTTGAATCCATCAACGTGGCCCTCATCGCTCAAAATATTCACTGACGGTTCCAAAACAAGAGAGGGCACTGGCTTTGCTTACTTCTACGGTGATCCACTATCTTTGGCTATGTTCTACCAAAGTCGAAGTCCTTGCAATCAAGAAAGCTCATCAATATGCGGCAAACCATTTCAACGACATCCTTATTGTCACGGAAGCGAGAGGTGCACTGGAATACCTGGGAAAGGAGCAATGGGGCTCCAACACTAACCGTCATGTACTCGATGTAATTAAGTTACTCTACCGGTGTGAAAGTCATCATAAAGGTGTCCAGTTATTATGGGTCAAGGGACAGAGGTATCTCATGTAACGAGATAGCGGACCACCTGGGAAAACAAAGTGTGACTGATGCCCAACCCTACCACATCTGCCTGCCACATACAGATTTTGTTGCTAGCGTGAATGCGTGAATGTACAGGCTGCACAATGACATTTACTTGGAATTATCTTAATTTGTAATACGTATGCTGTATATGCGATATTGTATAAGAGATCTGTAGTTATTCACTTCTCTGGCTAAACGGTTAATGACAAAGGCCAATAAATAATAAAAAACCGTGCACTCCAGAAACGAAGTTCTGATTTATAGACGTAGACTATAAATTTCTGAGAAGCATGTGAAACACAGTGCTTTTAAATAGTATTGCCTGTACCAGAAAAGTAATGAATTTTACAACAGCTGCGCTGCACCTTTCCTCAATTCCATCCGCAACATCAATGTTCCCTGAGGAAGGCAGTTGCGATACTGTAGAAATATTTATGTTTAAAGTATTTTATACAACAACGTGGTACAACACGCAGAATAATGTTAATCATCATGACGTCGGTCACGGAAGACTATGTAGTTAAAAATACCGATATGACACATGTCGCAAATAAACGAAAAGCCCCTGTATTTAACCTGTCACAGCTTCAAGCGAAGGTCTACGAACAAATCCTACGCTACACCATGACTTAACTTTTGCAGTAAATTGGAATATTATTTGTTTTTACTTAAGACAACTAAATATCTCGAAAACGACCCAATGTGCGAAAAATTATGTAGCTGAAAAGTTCATACTAGTAAAGAGAACATCTGTCTGCACTGTAACTGACCACCTCCTCCTAACCACCCCTCCTGCGTCGTCGGGGTCAACTTTGCACTTTCAAATAGGAACCCTAGTTGTTGTTGCATATTCGGAATTTACGCCAAAAAATTGGTACTGATTACTGAAATCATTCATGGCCGATGGCACTGTAATCGACAAATATCAAGGACGCCTGTTTTTGCAATTGAGAACCGACACATTTTTTTTCTACATTTCATTTAAGATGTAAATGTAAATCTTCGTGTGCTAACGGTTGATACAGATGTTTAGAGGTTACTTTAGTGTTGCCAATATGATTGTGCAGTTCAAATAATATGGCTAGACACTAACATTTCTGACAAATAAGCTACTTATACGGTAACGTAATTTTTTGTTTCCTGCGGGATTGATACCGGTGAATTCGTAAACCATTGCAATTTTGGTGGCCACCCTCGAATAGCCACACCAGGGTAAAAGATTTCGGTGTGTGTTTCCATCCAGCCGCCGTATCCCTTGTGCTGGTCGCTACGTGGCTACCAGCAGGATACGAACCACAACCATTGTAACAAGGTAAAGTGTCCACAGCGTGATAGTGACAGGCGCACCTGGCATGGATACTCACCAAAATCGAGTAACCCTATGGTGAGATATCACGTATCCCGATAGAACAGGAAACTATTACATCCACGTCGTTGTTCCTGGATCACGCTGAACCAAATTTCTAACCATAGATCGAAACAGCTAATCAAATTGTACTGTACAATCAAATTTGCAACATTCAAGTAAATTTCGAACATACATATCAACTGTTAGAACACCAATGTTCACATTTACATCGCAAATGAAATCTATAATCAAATACGTAGAGTCTCAATTACAAAACAGGCTCACTTGATATTAGCCGATTACAGCACCATCTACCAATTTGAGTAACCCAAGAGTATTTTTTGGCGTTGAATCCGAACTGGCAATTAAAATGTGTGATCCCCGTTTGGAAATACAAAATTGACCTTATCCACACAGGAGGGGTAGTTTGGAGACGGCCAGATGTATATCAGACAAATGTCCCCTTCATTAACATTATCTTTCCATCTACAACTTTTTTTTCTTTTTCGTTTTTGTCTATATGTTGGTTCCGATACGTTTAGTTGACTCAAGTTAAATCGAACACTCTGTATACTGTCTACAGAAATTCACCTCTGTGGGAAAATATCACTCACGGTAATTTATTCGCTTTCGCGAAGGAGACAAACGTATGTTGCTAACTCAGTGGATTTATTCCCGTCAGCACAGTGCGATAACAAAACATTTCATTTCAGTTTTCCTTGTAGACTTTCAGAGGTCATGAGTAGCCTTATATTTTTCATTGCCTGTTATCTTCCAGTATATAAAGGCTGCAGCTGAGAACGAGGTTAGCAGCAAGTGATGACGCGTGGTGTAAGTGTTTTAGTGCTCCTCTGCCTGCTAGGGGCTTTCCATGACAGCGGTTACCGGGGGATGTACGCTTCCGGACAGATGAATATACAAACGATAGTGGCGTTGCCGAACCGCTGCATGTACGGTTACGTCGAGGTTCATGATGGTGAATGCAGAAGAAGCGGTACGTTTCTTGAGGTTTTCAGTCGTTAATATCGTTTGGTATCCTACAAATATTTCTGCTGTTCCCATAAGGATGTTGAGCACCTTCTTTGACCCTGACAGTTCTAAAATTTCGCTAAGACGTTTTCAGCAAGCGAGTTTGTGTTAGGGCGTTCAAATACGTTCTTGCAACAGTTATTTGAAAACAACTTATTTAAAATACTCTTAAAATATACGTGTATTCGCCAAAGTCTGATGGAGATACTGTACACACTACCTCGCTGGGGAAGTACGCATGCGCAGGAAACCGAATGAGAAGAAAAAATAAAACTGTAAGCTATTTACCACACACGTATTCATACACACACACACGTCCGCACGTTACCGAAATGTCGGTCCATGCTCAACGAGTCTCTTTGCATTATATCTTACAATATCGTGGAAAGGTCATTTTGCAGAACATTATCTTAATTGGTATTAAAATATGGTTGGATGCTATTTACTCTCGATGTCACATTACTAATATCAACATTTACTTTAATAACACAAATTTGAATTTAACACTTCCTCACAAAATAATTTTCAATCTTTATCAATAAAAATTATTTCTTGAAACAGTAGTTGTCCAGCCGGAAATTTTTTCAGGTTAATGTAAATTTCCTCTCTGCCAGACATTTAATATCACTAGATAACTGATCAAATATTTTTGAAGTGGCATTAATCACACTTTTTATCAACTAAAGCCAATTTAGCTTATGGACATTTTTCTTACAGTATTGTAATTTCGGGTGTAATTATTCTTTTTGAGCTGTAATGGATTTTTTTTTAAAAAAAAGTAAGATAGAAAATGTGTGGTGTGATTACACACTTAAAATATCTAAATCCTCGAACAAATGCCTACAGAATGATCGAAGTTGATCACCAGTTATCACACTTGTGATACGCTTTGGCGTAATGCAGACTTTCATTCCCATAAATTAGGAATTCAGTTCCACATCACGTCACTGCGACATAATAAGCAAAGGATGTTAGTTTACTGATTTGTCACTTTGAGCGGTTTTGATAATGAAAAGTGTAAAAGTGAATGAAGTGGTTTTTCCTTGTTCTAAATGATGTGTATTATCTAAGAATTATATAATGTTTTTCTTCCTATTTAAATTCTCACCAAAAACTTCAAAAACTGTGCTTTGCTCGCTGACTAATGTTCATGCTTTAAAGTTATAAGTAGCGGTGTACCTGCTGATGTGCAGACGCAAACGCTGAGTTTTCTGAAAACTGAGGGAGAAACCATTAGCAGAAAACCAGTCATTGATACTCCTAAACTCATAATCTGCAGTATCTTATCTTTGTACATGTGTGCTTGAACTGACAGACTTCTGTCATCTGTCAAAAGAACTAATACTGCTCGATGTGCTATAAACAGAAAGCCATTAGCACATATAAGATACAACAGAAAGAACTCCGCTATATACAGTTGATGACTCACGAAGTGGTGCGTTTCTTAGCGCCTCTTTGTGACACATGACGTGAGCCATGTGTTACCTGTGTTATTAATGTCCTAAAACTTCATTTTCTGTGAAAAAATTTTTGATTTACAGAGGTAAACTTCTTGGATAAGTCACAGAAGATGCTGACTCATGCTGTTTTGTTAATACTTGTATAATTTTACGAGTGAATGTATAGATAACCTTACCAGTTGAGCAATCCTTTTTTTCTAAGTTGAATTGCTAGGTATATCACGGTCTAAATATGAGACACGATTCTAGAGGATTTCACTTTATGAAACATTTTAGAAATTGGCAGCAGCAGTGAAACACGTCAGTAATTATTAACATAGTCATTATCACCGTTCTCACAGAGAAATTTAACTACCGCATTTTTAACATTCTGGTTTGATGCCAGGATTAACTGAAATATTATGTATTTCAGGGAAGATGATACTTATTTTGTGTCAGCATTGTACACACCATGAGCTCAGTGTGAAGTTTGACTTTTTAGAGAGTTTATTACATTCTCTGTTATAGATGAAAATTGGATGAGTGTTTTAGGTTACTAAATTTTAAAGAAGACGGTTTCTTAACATTCCCCTTGCTTTTTCTGATGAACTCAAGCAATCTATTGTTTCTACTCAATTTACGAAATTAAAAGCACTTGCAATATGTAACTTTTCGTTTCAATTTTTTCACTATGAATTTAATTCCAAACCATTATTCTCAAGCACGTATCTAACGTCAGAGAGTCTATTAACTGTTGAGTATAAATTTATTTGCTTTCTTCGAACGTGTGCAAAGATAGAATCAGTGCTATGTTGATCAAAACGCGTTGGATAATTCCTTATTATAATCAGATCACTTGATATGAAATATGTTTATAGGTTATTTTTTTCTAAAGATAGAATCAGTGCTATGGTGATCAAAACGCGTTGGATAATTCCTTACTATAATCAGATCACTTGATATGAAATATGTTTATAGGTTATTTTTTTCTCTCGCAGTGCTCAATAAAACCTACACCGACATAACTACACAACATTATTCCTTGTTCTTGTCTGACAGATAACTTACAATGAATGAAGAAGCGTGCTACGTAGTTCAAAAATTCGCTGTGGGGATCTGTATACAACTATTTTTATATTATAATTTTCTTTAGTGGCAGGTCATCAGTATACACCTCTGTATCCTGATCTCTGTAATGTTTCTAAACTAGTGTGCCACCTGCCTTTGTACTGGGTGATCAAAAAGTCAGTATAAATTGGAAAACTGAATAAATCACGGAATAATGTATAAAGAGAGGTACAAATTGACACACATGCTTGGAATGACATGGGGTTTTATTAGAACCAAAAAAATACAAACGTTCAAAAATGTCCGACAGATGGCGCTTCATCTGATCAGAATAGCAATAATTAGCATAACAAAGTAAGACAAAGCAAAGATGAAGTTCTTTACAGGAAATACTCAATATGTCCACCATCATTCCTCAACAATAGCTGTAGTCGAGGAATAATGTTGTGAACAGCACTGTAAAGTAAGTCCGGAGTTGTGGGGAGGCATTGGTGTCGGATGTTGTCTTTCAGCATCCCTAGAGATGTCGGTCGATCACGATACACTTGCGACTTCAGATAACCCCAAAGCCAATAATCCCACGGACTGAGGTCTGGGGACCTGAGAGGCGAAACATGACGAAAGTGGCGGCTGAGCACACGATCATCACCAAACGACGCGCACAAGAGATCTTTCACGGGTCTAGCAATAAGGGGTGTTTTTTTTTTTTTTTTTTTTTTTTTGTTCTAATAAAACCCCATGTCATTCCAAGCATGTGTGTCAATTGTTACCTCTCTGTCTACATTATTCCGTGGTTTATTAAGTTTTCAAATTTATACTGACTTTTTGATCACCCGGTATATGTGTCAGCTCCCTGCTTTTCCTCATTCATGCTACAAGAGATTGATGCTAATCCATAACCATTTATCTTTGACTTACCGACCCTTGTGTTCATACTGAGATCGGACTGACACATTACATCTACCGTTTCATTACTTTCTAAAGCTTCTTTTTGATCTGTTGTTACATAATATGCAGTAATTTTTTACCATAAAACTTATTTCAAAATTTCCTGTTTGTGTCCAGAGTATATCTTATGAAACTCAGTTTATGACGCTGTTATCAAGGAACTAGTGTGACAGAAATTTCGCCACACCCCTTTTCCATTATTATCTTTACCAGAAGCTCAGTTAAATTATCCTTTACTCTGTTATGCAGATGGATATTATGCTCGGTTCCTATTCTTGTGAGTGATCATTATGTTTAATTTCTCTTGACATTCATTGGCACAGACGCACTTGATTTTCCTCCTGAGTATTTTTGAAATGCGATTCAATATTTGGTGCATTGTGTCATAGTTTATTCCTTCCTGGTATGGTTGAATTTTCTGCAAGGTCCCCTGGTCTACAAGCTCTCCTGCTACCTGACAGAAAGGACACCTCTTCCCATGTATTTGTGGAAGGGTCTGGTTTGATCATTGTATGTGTCATTCAGGTGCAACAGTAACACATAGGCTAATTAATCTATGAGATTACTTGTTGCTCATAGTTCGACTTTATGTACAGAAGCTATTCGTGAAGTTTTTGGCACCACGTTGTATGGCTGTTTACACTTAATAACAAGATGTGTTGTTCGGGAATGGGTATGTCAAGCAGAAATCGGTAACCACTACAGCCAAAATTGTGTATTCATGCAAATGAGATGGACAAAATAATACTTATCACATTTCCTCAGCGCTGAAAAGTTGCCTCACATGAGCAACCGTTTGGATTGTTCTGCATCGTCTACTGTAGGTTTGTCTCGCATAAGAACGGAAATGTCTTAAATAATATGAAGAATCTTCTCTGCTGAGTATTTCTGTCCATTAGCCTGATAAACACTTTGGGAATAACAGAAGGCTGTAATCTGACGTATATTAAGCCTCATCTACTCCACTTTTATCGGTTCTGCGTACAGTTCAAGGTAGAACGCAAATTATCCGGGAAGGTTGTTCGTGAGGACAATGTCAGTACACGGATACCCCTTCGAATCGCTGGTTGAAATGAAAATTACATGGACGATAAAAAAATTGTAAAATATGGATCTAAATCCTCTTACTCTTAGACTTATTCGCCATGGCTTAAGCAGTCTTCCGTTTATTGCATATGTTTTTGAAACCTAGAAAGTAATCTTGCTCATTGTGCAGCTCAGTTGCAATCTACAGAAGTAGTAAAGTGTACTGTACTACAGTACTCAAACATCATTTGGAGAGAACTTCCTGTTTTCCCCTGATTAACACAGTTTTAGTGTACTAGATTTCAAGCGGTACGTCTTGTTTATTTCTTTCACTCCTTCCAGTTTTCTTCAGTGCCTAAAGTATCAATAGTTTCAATGTTTCTACCTGTTTCATTGTTTCTGCTTCTGTTGCTGCTTTCAAGTGTTGCTCTGTTTGTACTTGTTACACTTATTATAATTGTAACACTGTTTCCGACTGTTAACATGGGTCTACTTGCTACACCCCTCCTACTCGTTGCAGTGCACCTAGTCGTGATACTGCTTGTAGTTGTTGGATTGCTTTCTTTTTTTTCACTACTTCTACATCTTTAACTGTTTACTGACGGCTACCAGAGGGGGCTATATAAAGAAAATAAGTTTTACGACAATATTACAGAAAGAGAAAAGGACGCAGATGAAGATTAGATAGGAGATAAAAGACGACACTGTGAGAGTAACTCCAGTCAGGACTAAAAGACCTTAATGGAAGCAAGGCCCCTGGAGTAAAATACATTCCTTCAGAATCACTGAAATCGTTGTGAGTTCCCACCATGACAAGATTGTCCTACCCCCCCTCCCCCCCATGTATGCTAGATATATAACACCATCAGACTACATTTTATTTTATATTATTTTATTTTACTTTATTTTTTTTTTCTTTGACGTCAGTCGTCTGGTTTCATGCGGCACACCACGAATTCCTCTCCTGTGCTAACCTCTTCGTCTCAGGGTATCACTCGCAATCTACGACCTCTATTATTTGCTGGATATATTCCAATCTCTATCTTCGTCTAGTGTTTTTCCTCTCTACAGCTCTCTCTAGTACCATGGAAGTCATTCCCTCATGACTTAACAAATGTCCTATCATCCTGTCCCTTCTCCTTATTAGTGTTTCCACATTTTCCTTCCCTCTTCGAATCTTCGTAAAACCTCCTCATTCCTTACCTTATCGGTCCACCTAATTTTCAACATTCGTCTGTAACACCACATCTCAAATGCTTCGATTCTCTTCTGTTCCGGTTTTCCCACAGTCCATATCTCACTATCATACAATGGTGTACTCCAGATGTACATTCTCAGAAATTTCTACCTCAAATTAAGGCCGACATTTGATATCAGTAGACCTCTCTTGCCCAGGAATGCCTTTTTCGCCTTAGCTAGTCTGCTAGACGACGATATAGCACTCCGTCTTCAGGTCATAAGTGGCCCATCCGGACCATCCGGCCGCCGTGTCATCCTAAGCTGTGGATGCGGATAGGAGAGACGTGTGGTCAGTACACCTGACTTCCTGTCATTATGATGGTTGTCTTTGTCCGGAGCCGCTACTATTCGGTCGAGTAGCTCCTCAATTGGCATCACGAGGCTGAGTACACCCCGAAAAATGGCAACAGCGCATGGTGGCCTGGATGGTCACCCATGCAAGTGCCAGCTACGCCCGACAGCGCTTAACTTCGGTGATCTCACGGGAATCGGTGTATCCACTGCGGCAAAGCCGTTGCCAGACTACAATGTAAGTGTAATATTTCCAATTTCAGAGATGGAAAGTGCTGACAGGTGTAAATAATACTGAACCGCCATTTGAATAACTCATGGATGTAAAATATTGCCACGAATTATGTTATGAAGAATAAAAAAATTGATAGAGACCAACCTTGTGGGAGATATTTTTGGGTTCTAGAGAAATATAAGAAGACACTAGGCCAGTGCCTCTCACACAAGGAAAATTTCGGTCGTGCGAAGCGGGTGCAGGGTGTTTCCACAGTGCATCGGTCAAACTCGGCTTAATTCGCCTCAACTCGGCTCGCACGTTGAAACCGCCGTGGTACACTGCCAAGTGCGTTAATAGACGGATTATTCGATACTGAAACAGATACGCTTAAGACAGTTAAATAACCGATCAACCTGTTCCGAGGAAAGCGATTTCCTAAAGCCCATTTAAACAGGAGTGGGTACGTTCTTGTTTGTTTGCCAGTTGTGACGATAAAGCCAAATGTCTAATCTGGAAGGAATTATTACGAGCGTGAAAAAATCGTCTATCGGAAGACACTAAAGCAAACAATATTCAGAAAAGTATAGGGAAGTCATGGGGGTACCCAAGAGAGGACGAGTTGGGGAAGTTGCAAACACTTGCAGAAGATAATTCTGTACCCACAAATGAGGCTTGTACCAGTACATGTTTATTTTAGTTAAAGGACATGCGAAAGGAAATGAAATTTTCTTACTTTTCTCTAAAATGTGTATTTGTTTTCGTTTTCGCTTGTAGCAATTCTTAACGTTAGCCATGCTTTAGACCGCATGGCTTTCCGGATTTGGAAGGAGCACCTGGTTGCTGGCATGAATCCGCCCAGCGGACTTGTGTCGAGGTCCGGTGAGCCGGACAGACTGTGAGAGGTTTTTAGGGTATTTTCCATCTGCCTGATTCCCCTTATTCCACTTCAGCTGCACTATGTCGGCGATTCCCTGGGGGGGGGGGGGGGGGGGGATGGGCGGGGCGCTCCATAGGGGGCCGCACCGCACAATAACCCTAAAACAGTGGTTCGGTGTGGGGCGGCGGAGGGGTGGACTGCGGTAGTCGTCGTGGGGTTGTGGACACTCTGGCTGCAGTGTGGACGGAGCCTCTCCGTCGTTTCTTGGGCCCCGGTTAACACACATAAAATACAATAAACATTCTTAATGTAATCTTTTTCTCTAATTTAGGATGAAGAAGATGAAGTGTGCTGCGAAAGGATTCATATAACTAGTTATAAACTTGCTCTACGTTTGGCAAGATCTAGGAATCCTTTATGGAATGTTTTGTAGGACGTAGTAGAGACAATGAACCCCACGTTAGCTTCCAATTATAGCAGAATACTATTTGCCAGCACGAAAATATATCAGCGAATCAGGGACACTGCCAGTAGCTTTCTCTAAATCTACAAATGCTGTAGTTGTAGGTTCACCTTCCTTCTAAGATAGCCGGCCGTTGTGGCCGAGTGGTTCTAGGCGCTTCAGTCTGTAACCGCGCGACCGCTATGGTCGCAGGTTCGAATCCTGTCTCGGGCATGGATGTGTGTGATGTCTTTAGGTTAGTTAGGTTTAAGAAATTCTAAGTTCTAGGGGACTGATGACCACAGATGTTAAGTCCCATAGTGCTCACAGCCATTTGAACCTTCTAAGATACGTCGGAGAGTCACTGTTGTCTATCGCAGGGCCTATCACAGAGTTTGCGTGAGCTCATCGCGAAGCGCAGAACGCAGAAGTCGGTTTTGCTATGTTCACGACGATACAAACCCCCACTCCTCGACTTGGTGCAATGGTGCTGTCTTCCTGTTTCCTTAAGCTTACACCACTCGCTCCGCATGTCTCGACCTTGCATAAAACTTAACCTCTGTTTCCTTTATCATTGTCAAATGCTTACGTCCAGCTGGCGCAAAGCTTAATTTGGTGGGACGGGATTACCGGTGCAAAAGAGATTTAAATAAATAATAATAATAATAAGTTTAAATTCGGTTTAAGCAGATAATTATCTCTTCTACTTCCCTCTTTTCTGTTTCCAATTACGTTACCAAGATCTAGAACATCAGATCGGCTGACAGCAATTCTAATAGCATTTTTTTTAAACTACGGTACCTGCTTGCAATCTAGTCTTCTTACAAGTCGAAACCTGATAAAACATTTCACATATGCAAATGAAACCAAACATAGAAATAATCTTCTCTACTTCTCTACGCGGCTTAGGAAATTCTTTCTTCGACCATTCTGGTAGAATTCGAGCGAATCTTTGGGTACTGCAAATAAATCCTTTCGGTGATCATCGGTTTGCAAATCTATTAGTTCGAAATGTTGATGTGAAGACGCACTTTCAGATCGAAAAGGCTTTTACAAACACATCAGTTATTGGCTGCAAATTAGTAATTTACTGTTACAAAAACAAAATCGAATGTTAATGTACGAATGTAATGCATAAAGTTGCTTTGAAGCAGTAAAGAGTGATGCACTGTGGACCATTGTGTTAATGTAATGTTATGCTTGTACTTTTTACAAAATCGATTTCATTTTGCCATGACAAGCCGGTACATTATCTACAATCTGTTGCTAAACTGATTTTCAAGGGGCTATAGCACCTCGACTTATTTTTCAAACTGTACCTCTTCCCACACAGACTGTATTAGACAAAACCATAGCAACGTTTTAGATAAAGGACTTTTAAAAAACCAGATGCCTTATTAAAGATGAAATTTGTACGTCGCTTAAACAGTTCAGGAAAATGTTGCGTACTTTTCTCTGAAACGTTTTTGAGGAGCTGAGGTTTACGTTGGAAAGCTTTTATGTTGCCGGGCATATCGTTGATGAGGTTGTCTTAATTTATGAAGTTTTTGACTCGAATAATTTATGAGAGCTGTATTATCTATTAAAAATTCTGAATCAGCTACTCATTCAGTCATGCAAAGGTAGCTCGGGACGTCTTTTGTTCTGTAAAAACTGAGCCACGGCGTGGCGTAGTAGAAAAACTCAGGAAATTATTTTTCCTTTACTCAGCCAACGTAACTTAGAATGGTAGGAGATATCTGGATGCTCTTCTTCAGAAGAAATTAAAAATTCTTTGACCTGATGATGAATGAGTCCATGAGAACAAATACAGTTAACGAAACGCACCACTACGTACATCACTCCTTGAAGACTGATAACTTTTGCACAAAGAGCCTCTTGGTGTGCACGACAATGAATGGAAGTTAAAATCGTCTTGTTAGGCTTTTTCCGCAGTAGGCTGATAAACCCTTTTACTTTACATCACATTGCTGGTGCTCCGTCTGTGGTTGCGAAAACAACTTTTCCCAAGTGACTTCTATTCCTACAGATGCAATTTCGACCGCTTCCATAACATGCGTACCTGCAGCGGTGTGCTTCATCGAAATCATATCCGCTAGGTCGTCGTCCACACCATGCAAAAAGAAGAAAAAGAAGAAGGAAGAAGAAGAAGGCTAAATTATCCTTGACGCTAGTATCCGTGGCCGTGGACGCATCAAGTCGAATGGTAAGGAAGATTTAAAATGTAGAGAGGCAATATAACGAAAAGCGTTTCTGAAAAGGAGAAATACTCTGAAGTGCCAAAGAAACTATTATAGGCATGCGTATTCAAATACAGAGATATGTGAACAGGAAGAATACGGTGCTGAGGTCGGCAACACCTATATAAGACGACACGTGTCTGGCGCAGTTGTTAGATCGGTTACTGCTGCTACAATGGCAGGTTGTCAATATTTTAGTGAGAATGAACGTTGTGTTATAGAAGCCGCAAGAGTGATGGGACACAGCATCTCCGAGGCAGCGATGAAGTGGGGATTTTCCCGTACGACCATTTCACAAGTGCACCGTGAATATCAGGAATCCGGTAAATTATCAAATCTATGACATCGCTGCTGCCGGAAATAGTTTCTGTAAGAACGGGACCAAAGACGACTGAAGAGAATCGTTCAACGTGACAGAAGTGGAACTCTTCCACGAATTCCTGCAGATTTCAATGCTGGACCATCAACAAATGTCAGCGTGCGAACTATTCGACGTAACATCATCGATAAGGGCTTTCGGAGCCGAAGGCCCACTCGTGTACCCTTGATGATTGCACGACACAAAGCCTTACGCCTCGAATGGGCCCATCAACACCTGTATTGGACTGTTGATGACTTGGAACATGTTGCGTGGTAGGACGAGACAAGTTTCAAATTGCATCGAGCGGATGGACTTGCAGGGTATGGAGATAATCTGATGAATCCATGACTCTTCATGTCAGCAGGGGACTGTTCAAGGGTGGAGGCTCTGTAATGGTGTGGGGCGTGTGCAGTTGGAGTCATATGCGACCCCTGATACGTCTCGACAAGTGACACGTACGTTAGCATCCTGTCTGATCGCATCCATTCATTCATGTCCATTGTGCATTCCGACTGACTTGAGCAATTCCAGCAGGACAATGCGATACCCTACTCGTCCAAAATTGCTACAGAGTGGCTCCAAGAACGCTCTTATGACTTTAAACACTTCAGCCGACCACCAAGCTCCTCAGACATGAACATTATTGAGCATATATGGGATGCCCTGCAACGTGCTGTTCAGAAGAGGTCTCGCACTCTTACGGATTTATGGACACCCATGTAGGATTCATGGTAGTAGTTCCCTCCAGCACTATTTCATGCATTAGCTGAGTCCATGACACGTACTGTCGTGGCCCTTCGGTGCTCGCGGAAGCCCTACGCGATATTAGGCAGGTGTGCCAGTTTCTTTGGCTCTTCAGTTTATATTAACGTCCAATATAAAATTTAAAATTATTAAGTATTAGCTGAGGTAATTGTCTGGTGTGTAACCTTGTGTGAAAGTGAAATACAGACGGTAGGCAATGTAGACGTGCCTGCATAAGAATGCTTCTATTAGATGTGTAAATCGAATAACGAATGATGAGGTATTGATTCAATTTGGAAAACAATTAAATTTATCCCACAACTTGACTAAAAGAAGGGATTTATAGGATACAGCCTGAGGCATCAATAAATTGCCAGTGCGCTAATGGAAGGATACGTTGGGAGTGGGAGAGGCAAAAATTTTAGAGTCTAAGGTTTGAATATAGCAAGCAGAACCAAACTGATGTACGCTGAAGCAGTTATGTAGAGATGAGGAGACCTGCATGTGCTGAGCTAGCATGGAGAGCTGAGAGCTGCAGTCATCGGACTGAAGACCACAACAACAGTTACCGTATACTTTCTGGAGAAAGTAGTTATCATTTCTGCTACAAACGTCTTTGAAACAAAGACGTGGTGGCAAATCATTGTAATTTTGTACGCTCTAAACTGAAACGAGTGTGCAGCTAGTACTACCAACACTAAATTTCCTACCACAATCACATTACCAGTTGTTACTCATGTTGCTTGCATTCATATTTTCATTGGGCTACAGTTCCTCTGTACTTAATTGGTGCATTATGTCTTGTTGATTCTTGTTTCATTAAGACTATACCAAAATCTGCGAGTGTAGAAGCAAATTCTGTACACATTTATCACCATAATTACTCACTGATACAACGTGTATCAGTGAAACTCGTAAATTTTATTCTCATCATGGTGGCATGTTTCAGAAAGTAATTTGCACAGAATTCAAATTAAGGATGGTATGGCTTCATTCTGGGGGCTAAAATGTAGTAAAATGAGGAACCGGTAATGACATGGGCTCGTGCTGGGTGCAAAATGGGAGAAATTCAAAATGAAAGAGCAAAATAAATTCGCATTAAATCTCATGCTTCACAAACCTCATACAGAATTAGAATCAAGACCGATTTAGGTGGCCATAGACGCTGCTCAGTAATTGGACAGGTAGGGAGTTGAATAACAATTTTATCTAACCACATGACGGTGGCAGCGGATATTTGGTGTGAGTTCGGCGCGACATTTCCATGTCCGGCTGGGTCTCCTCTGGAGTCTCGCGCTTATTGATTGAGAGCCCGCATCTTTCATCTTCCCGTATCGCAGCTTTTGAAGCAGCGCCTAAGACAGCTTACCTTGTTCCTTGTCTCGCGCTTCCGCCTAAGCGTTGTCAAGGTTAAACAACTGCCTACTGGTTGACGCGGTGCTATAGTCCTCGCTGGGTGTGTCAATATTATGTTTGGATGCTGAGCTCAGACGTGGGAACACAGTCGAACGCTTAAATATTTGGGCATCGGACCTTAACGAAGACCATCCGACACTGAATTGAAAATGAGGATGAGACAAAGTGACAACAGACACTAGAACTAATGCAAGAATCAAAGTCTGAAAACTTAATAAAAATAGACTGACATGACTCTAAAAAGCAGAGTGAGAATTCTTTATCCAAAATAACAGGCAAATGAAATACCACGGCGCACGAGAATACACAGAAACAATCTCTTGTCCGGCGCTAGAATTAGGTCAGATGGGACTTCCAGTCATCTCTCAATCAAAGTTCGAGTGGTCGCTGCCTGGATTCACCAAATCGTTGAATCCTCAAGAGGCCCAGATTGATCTCTGAAGGATCTGATCTATCCCAAGTTTGTTCACATTCCCCCACTCTCTACTCCAGGGCGTTAAATTTCCCGCCGTATCGTCTTTATCAGTGGTGTTCTCAGTTTTCAGAGTCATGCATTTAAATATGATGCTGGGTAACCACCCCTGCCTGTCTACGAATAGTGTACTAAACGTGCTTGAATAGTCTCTATATGGCTGCTAGTGCATGACGTGGGAAGTATGACGTCGTTTCCGTATCGTACTCAATTGTGCCACATTATACTGTTCGTTACTGATACCCTAGGTGCTTACATGCCGCATTTTCTTGTGCAAACCGCTGAGAATTTCTTCAGGTATTTGTATGTGTCCTCGAGCCACCGAGAAGGCTGCAGCTTAACAACAATCCTTTTCGTTTGAAACGTTAATGCCATTAATCTGTTGATGAAGTGTCTTAGAGGCTTGGAGCTCGAGGGCGTCCCTCAGCTGTCAGAAATAGTAAACACATCAGCTGAACACTACCTGCCTGTCTTCTGTGGCTTTTGGAAGAGTGTCACAGTGTCCAAATGGAAACCTTTTGAGTGTGGGGCTGCAAAGAATTATAATATTTACTTACAGGGTGAACATTAATTAAATCGTCAAACTGCAGGGATGGATTGCTGACTGGAAATGGTGGACAATAGATCCTATGAACTTGTGGCTGGAAGTGTACGGTGTGAGTGCAATGACAATAAATCATTCCAGAATATGGCACAGAGCTGCATCGCATTTTCGTCATAATAAATTTTCAAAGTGGCCTCCATGGGATTGCAGGTGACAGAGTTAGTAGTGGTTGTCATGCGGGAAACGCAGAATCGTACTTTGGCTTACACCATATTTGCGGGCCACTTACCTGGAATCTCCGCCACCTCCCTGCACGTTCGTCTATCTGAAAAGACCCATTAACACACAAACGTGCAAAAAGGGCTTGAAATGTTGTGTGATGGGGTTGGTGTCTGAGAGAGTACCTGCTCTGGTATAACCGCGCTGCCTCTCGACCGTCTCCATCTGCTTGGCCGTACACAGACACCATCGGCTTGCTCCGGATCATTCTGCTGCTTACAATACACTGCGTCAATGGCACAGCCTGCGAGACACAAGGAACACACGACACGTCGTCAGAGGAACTGACATTCGTTGCATCTAACGTTGCAAGCGATGCATTGCAGGACATGTTCAAAGGACCTTTCTTCCTCCGTTTCCAGTCAGGAATCCGACCTGCAGTTTGTCGGTTTTCTTAACGATCACGACGTCTGTTCTTTCGGACATATGATTATGGTGATACGACCAGTGATGTCGTCAGTGCACATGCATACCAAACTCGAACTCTCACGGGAATCGAAAAAATGCCGCAAATAATGAGTATAGTGGGCAAGGGACACAACATAAGTAGTAGAGAATTTGAGTCCGACGGGAGGAACAATAGAGTTGTCCGTGGAGCTGAAAAGACCATTACGTCCGTATGGCTCATTGGTCAGAGTATCCGCCTAATAAGCAGCGGACCTAGCTTCAAATCCCGACCTAGCATAAATTTTAAACTTTCCCTGCTCATTTCAATCAAAGTCCGCTCCTAGCCAGTGTGTATAATTTCTTTATGTCTTATTATAATATTATTAGTAATAGAGTTTAAAATACGTCTTATCTATAACTGGGACACAGTCACACAAATATCATTATTAAGTTCTGTACAGTTTACACTCCTTTAATCAAAATCGTCATTATCTTGATACATACGAATCATATAAGAAATAATTTACCAACCTGGTACATAAATAAGGCAATCTATAGCTCCTATAAACACATCATAGTCCATTATATTGACGGTATTATTCATTTTATGAATGTTATTCAATCTGTATATTGAGCAAGCAGTAAAGGAAACAAAAGAAAAGTTCAGAGTAGGTATTAAAATCCATGGAGAAGAAATAAAAACCTCGAGGTTTGCCGATGACAAGCAAAGAACCTGGAAGAGCAGCTGAACGGTATGGGCAGTGTCTTGAAAGAAGGATATTGGATGAACATTAACAAAAGCAAAACGAGGATAATGGAATGCAGTCGAATTAAGTCGGGTGATGGTGATGGAATTAGATTAGGAAATGAGACACTTGAAGAAGTACAAGAGTTTTGCTATTTGGGGAGGAAAATAACTGCTGTTGCTCGAAGTAGAGAGGATATAAAATGTAGACCGGCAATGGCAAGGAAAGAATTTTTGGAGAAGAGAAATTTGTTAACATCGAGTACAGATTTAAGTGTCAGGAAGTCGTTTCTGAAAGTATTTGTATGGAGAGCACCCATGTATGGAAGTGAAACATGGACGATAAATAGTTTAGACAAGAAGAGAATAGAAGCTTTCGAAATGTAGTGCTACAGAAGAATGCTGAAAATTAGATGGGTATGTCACATAACAAATCTGAAGATACTGAATATGATTGGGGAGGAGTTCGTGGCACAGCTTGACTAGAAGAAGAGATCGGTTGGTAGGACATGTTCCAAGGCATCAAAGGATCACCTATTTAGTATTGGAGGGCAGCATGGAGGGTAAAAATCGAAGAGGGAGACCAAGAGATGAATACACTAAGCAGATTCAGAAGGATGTTGGTTGCAGTAGGTACTGGGAGATGAAGAAGCTTGTACAGGATAGAGTAGCATGGAAAGCTACATCAAGGCAATCTCAGGATTGAAGACCACAAGAGCAACAACAACAACAACAACATTAATCTCCACCGCCTGACTTCCAATGACGACAAACATAGCCCATAGTAACTAGTGCTGTTACTATTTTACTTTATCTGGTGCCTTTTTCTATTTATTTTTGCCTTATAGAAAAGGAACAGTTCTAGTGTGTTACTTGAAAGTCTGAGACGTTGCCCTCATGACTCGGTATACTACGTGATCAAGAACATTTTCCATAAGCATATATTTACCTATTAATGCAGTGCCCGCCCGTGTTCTAATTCCTGTATCATTTACACTTCCTGGCAAAGAAATTGAAGCACTCATAAGACATAGTAGGATGTCAATGTAATTTCGTACACGTATACACCATGGGTGGCTGTGTTTAAATGGCTCTAAGCACTATGGGACTCAACATCTGAGGTCATCAGTCCCCCAGAACTTAGAAGTACTTAAACCTAACTAACCTCAGTACATCATACACGTCCATGACCAAGGCAGGACTGGAACCTGCGGCCGTAGCGGTCGCGCGGTTCCATACTGAAGCGCCTAGAGCCGCTCGGCCACGGCGGCTGGCGGTGGCTATGTAAATTATTAGAGTTGCAGTTCTCTGTGACCAAAGTGGATTAGTGTTGTTCGTGTTAGTATCGTTAACAGGCCTCTTAGGGTACATAAGGGGCGTAAATAGTCTTATATGTGGAGTTAAAGCTGTGATGGATATCGAGATACGATGTAGTCGGGTAAGACACGGCTGGGTTTCCATTTTGTGGCCCGATGTTGGACTGTATGGGAAATTGAAGATAGGGACACTCGTCATCGAGATTCCGGTCAGCCCCGTCTGACCACCAGACGTAAGGGTCGCTGTTTTGGGGACCGAGCACATTCCAACAATTTTTCTGCTACACTCTGCTACACTGCGTGTCATCTCGCACTGAGAAGCAGCCGGACTACATTCCCATGCATTTTTTTTTTTTTTTTTTTTTTTGCACAGCATTCACCAAGTGTTACTTCAAACATTCTGACACTACGGCCCCTGAGACTGGTAGGGCACTAAAGCAACGGATTACCGTATTGGACGTTTATTTTCACCACATTTATGTAGCATTCAGAATTTATAATGGCTTCCAGTTATGATCGTATTCTTTACGGCATTAAATAATCAACAGTTTTGTCTTGAAACAAACCACTCATGCCTATATTTACTTCTGGTTCAGTATTAGCATTAGCGTTAACTTTCGTACCTCATCATAATGGCTCACAGACCTAAGCAATGTAGTGTTCCTCTCTTCCTTTTTACTCGTCTGCAAATAAATAGAAACTATACATAATTGATCTCTTAAAAAATTACAAACCCAACACGAGCACACAACATGTATACTACCCTCAATTTACCTGCTCTCTCTGTCTATTTCTTCTGCTCGACTGAAAGTTTAATGGGGAATATGCGACTATGGGCGTCACAGAATCTGATGAGCCCCTGGCCTAAGTCGCCCATGGACTGTTGAGGAGCATGATCGCTGTAGGAACAACGCTTCAAATCTCTAATTAACTTTCCATTCCACGTGCGAGGCTCGTACTCCTCTCATGATCAGTCAAGAATGACCAGCAAATCCAGGCGACAGCTGCCAATAGTTGGGACGTGAACAGTGATACAGAGTCGGACGCATATTGCGCAATCGACAGTAGTCTTTCGAATTACCTCCAAATCCCTCAACAAACATGCCAAGTCTTACATCGGACTTCCCTATCGCCCAGTGATCCAGGTACACGAGAAGCTTCGTCACCTATCAATGACTAGCGCACTTACCTTCTGCATAGGATAGGCCGCGCTGAGTGGACGCACGGTTTGGCTCTGAGCACTATGGGACTCAACTGCTGAGGTCATTAGTCCCTTAGAACTTAGAACTAGTTAAACCTAACTAACCTAAGGACATCACAAACATCCATGCCCGAGGCAGGATTTGAACCTGCGACCGTAACGGATTGCGGTTTACGCACGGTTTAGGCGCCATGTCACGGACTGCGTGGCCCCTCCCGCCGGAGGTTCGAGTCCTCCCTCGGGCATGGGTGTGTGTGTCATTCTTAGCATAAGTTCGCTTAAGTAGTGTGTAGGTATAGGGACCGATGACCTCAGCAGTTTGGTCCCTTAGGAATGCACAAACATTTGAACATTTTTGTATAAGATAGGCGGCTGCAGTCCCAACAAGCAGTACGAAAGCTCTCATAGGTCTTGTTAAAGTGCAAGGTGCAGCCTTGGGGCCAATAACTGGAATTGAATTCATCGCCTTGGTCAAATGTGTTGAAACGTCCCCTTTGAACAATTATACATGACTGTGCTTAAACTAACACACAATATTTTTTAGCGCAACGCAATCTGACTTTCAGAATTCCCTACAAAAGAATGGCCCTGACTAACATTAAACTATACCTTTCAAAAATCACTAAATCACTTACCTCACAAAAATCTTCTTTACTTCCACTACTGCAATACAGCAAGCGCCACTACTGCTAGCTAATTAAAAGATTCAAACTATGGAAGACACTAACTACTGATAGGGATAGTTAGCAAATGAAAGATATTAATAGAGAACAAACAATGTATTTACCTTGATATCATCATTTATAAATATAGCAGGTCATGACAAATTTCAAAACTCCGCCATCTCTCTCCCCACATCCACCACTGCTGGCGGCTCACCTCCAACTGCGCAATGCTACGCGCTGTTCACAGCCAGCTGCCTAACACTACAATGGCGAGTATTACAACAATGCAAAGCAGCCACAGACTGCACACAGCACAGCCAGTGATTTTCATACAGAGGTGGCGTTACCAATAAAAAAACCTAAACAGCCTATATACAGTGTGTCAAATCTTATGGGACTTACCTGCTAAGGTCATCAGTCTCTAAGCTTACACACTACTTAACTTAAATTATCCTAAGGACAAACACACACACACTCATGCCCGAGGGAGGACTCGAACCTCCGCCGGGATCAGCCGCACAGTCCATGACTGCAGCGACTAAGACCGCTCGGCTAATCGCGCGCGGCTTCGTCGCCTTGGACTGCCGTATTCCGTCAGCAGTGCTCGACTGCGGGTGACGGACTCTGGATAGGTCTGCCACCGTTCCCTTAGTCGTATGTAACACAATGCACCTGCTCAGATTATTATCAAGTGTTGACTGCACTCTACGTCACACGCTGAACTTCTTAAACTGCAAGTGTGAGTTGTTTCATTCATTTACTTGTGGTATTTTATTTTTCCGAGTTCTAAGATTCGGGTACATAAGTTGTAAACATATTCTATGGCTTGTAAGAGGTGCAACTGAAAAAGTCTATGTATATTGTTCTGAGACAGTTAAGAAAGAAAACTTACACTGTTAAAATTACAAACAAGAAATTTAGAAAACTAACTCAAGGATCTCTTAATATTATTTAGTCCATATGAATTCTTGATTCCCGTGACGTGTACTAGGTACGCATGTACACTGCTGGCTATTAAAATTGCTACACCACGAAGATGACGTGCTACAGGCGCGAAATTTAACCGACAGAAAGAAGATGCTGTGATATGCAAATGATTAGCTTTTCAGAGCATTCACTGAAGGTTGGCGCCGTGGCGACACCTATAAGATGCTGACATGAGAAAAGCTTCCAACCGATTTCTCGTACACAAACAGCAGTTGACCGGCGTTGCCTGGTGAAACGTTGTTGTGATGCCTCGTGTAAGGAGGAGAAATGCGTACCATCACGTTTCTGACTTTCATAAAGGTCGGATTGTAGCCTATCGCGATAGCGGTTTATCGTATCGCGACATTGCTGCTCGCGTTGGTCGAGATCCAATGACTGTTAGCAGAATATGGAATCGGTGGCTTCAGGAGGATAATACGGAACGCCGTGCTGGATCCCTACGGCCTCGTATCACTAGCAGTCGAGATGACAGGTATCTTATCTGCGTGGCTGTAACGGATCGTGCAGCCACGTCTCGATTCCTGAGTCACCAGATGGGGACGTTTGCAAGACAACAACCATCTGCACGAACAGTTCGACGACGTTTGCAGCAGCATGGACCGTCAGTTCGGATATCATGGCTGCGGTTACCCTTGACGCTGCATCACAGACAGGAGCGCCTGCGATGGTGTACTCAACGACGAACCTGGGTGCACAACGGCAAAACGTCATTTTTTCGGATGAATACAGGTTCTGCTTACAGCATCATGATGGTCGCATCCGTGTCTGGCGACATCGCGGTGAACGCACATTGGAAACGTGTATTCGTCATCGCCGTACTGGCGTATCACCTGGCGTGATGGTATGGGTTGCCATTGGTTACACGTCTCGGTCACCTCTTGTTCACATTGATGGCTCTTCGAACAGTGGACGTTACATTTCAGATGCGTTACGACCCGTGGCTCTACCCTTCATTCGATCCCTATGAAACCCTACATTTCAACAGGATAATGCACGACTGCATATTGCAGGTCCTGTACAGGCCTTTCTGGATACAACAAATGTTCGACTGCTGCCCTGGCCAGCACATTCTCCATATCTCTCACCAATTGAAAACGTCTGGTCAATGGTGGCATAGCAACTGGCTCGTCACAATACGCCAGTCACTACTCTTGATGAACTGTGGTATCGTGTAGAAGCTGCATGGGCAGCTGTACCTGTACACGCCATCCAAGCTCTGTGTGACTCAGTGCCCAGGCGTATCAAGGCCGTTATTACGGCTAGAGGTGGTTGTTCTGGGTACTGATTTCTCAGGATCTATGAACCCAAATTGCGTGAAAATGTAATCACATGTCAGTTGTAGTATAATATATTTGTCAAATAAATACCCGTTTATCATCTGCATTTCTTCTTGGTGTAGCAATTTTAATGCCCAGCGGTGTAACTTGGCCGTGTGTTGGTAGTTCCACATCTCCTTACCAGTGGAGCTCTGCAGTTCAGTGTCCGACTGTACCTATAACTGACCGTCCATCTTCTGTGATTACACTTCATAGTGATGCCCGTTTGTCTTTTAATTAACGGCCTACTACGTTATTCGTTACCGCAGTATCTTCAAAGCACATAACCGTTCCCGAAAATTTCAATATCCCACTTCTTTACATACTGATATATCGTCTCCTGGGTACACATCACATTCCTGTGTGGGATTTCTGATTTTCTAATTCACCACGCCATAATCTCGTATGTTGTGGTACCATAGGTTCGAAGAAAATTTGTCCATATACCTCCTTGATTTACAGTATTTTCTTTTCTAATAAGGTAGTTTTAAATCGATTAAGAGCATTCATATCTCTCTCTCTCTCCATCTGTCCCTTTGTTGTTGGAACTGACACTGACAAGAAGTCGAACACTTTTGTAATAATCTGTATAAGATTTAAATGTACTATTTCGAAGGAGCAAATAAAGGGGTTAGTTAACTAAATAACTGAGCACTTGGCTACATAATTTCATGGCAATAACTAATATTTCTCTTCAATTTTACTAGAAGCATTATTCGTTCCCTGGTGTTGATATTATCCTATATTTGTGTGGCCAGAAATATTTTGTTCTAATTTACTTTACGGACCCATTCTATATCTTTAATTAAGCTCCTGCATTTCTTATCCACCCTAAGACAGTCAGATATCCAACATTACAAGATCCAACACCCAGAATGTTTCATTTTTACTGGGTTACTAATCTTACTCTAATCTCCGCATTCGAGATATGAATTTTGGAAATACACATTACACACATTATGTACATTTAGTGCAGTGACTTGTATTGGCTGCTCAATCTTGAGGTAGAGCCCGGGGGACAGAAACTTTTGTCAAAGACTGCACGCAAAGACAACAGTGACCTTCTAGAACACGTAGGATGAGAAATGTTAAAGTGGAAAGCTTTGCAAAGAACATTCTGAAACTCTGCTGGACGCTGGCATAAACGATGACAGTTCAACATTTCAGTGAATCACACATATCCTGCAGCAACCTCTAAATAGCGCTGCACCGTCTAGAAATGTAAGCTGTCTATATTGGTCATTGCAGCCCTCTTTGTAGAATTGGTGTAAAATCACCTCAGGGCATGGAGAAGAAAACGTGTTATTTGCATCGAAGATTAAATCACAATAACTATTTCAAACCGAATATTTCCCTCACCCCGTGCAATATCAAAGTTAACCAAGCAATATCAATTCCGGTTTCTATGACGAAAAAGTTTCTAAACCAGCCGTTAAGTTCGAGTTCGTTTTAGACGAAGCTAACGACACAGAACGAGTAGATATTCATCTCAAGTGTTTTAAGGAACCAACTTTTGAGCTGAACCAAAGGGGCGAAGAGATCTTGTTTCAAATGATTATCTTTTCAGAGCATTCACTGAAGGTTGGCGCCGTGGCGACACCTACAAGGTGCTGACATGAGGAAAGCTTCCAACCGATTTCTCGTACACAAACAGCAGTTGACCGGCGTTGCCTGGTGAAACGTTGTTGTGATGCCTCGCGTAAGGAGGAGAAATGCGTACCATCAAGTTTCTGACTTTGATAAAGGTCGGATCGTAGCCTATCGCGATAGCGGTTTATCGTATCGCGACATTGCTGCTCGCCTTGGTCGAGATCTTAGCTTTCGTTTGAGGTTGTGTGCAACAGGCAGCAGACTCTTTGGGTTTCTCATCAATGGCGCTGCGTCTTTCGGTCGGTGAGCACTGATTATTTTAACTGACTGCCTGTGTGAAGCGTAGCAGCGCTCGATATTACACCCCACGCAGTGCACTGCAGTTTTGCTTTTGTGGGACTTCAAGGAAAAACAGTTTAACAAAAAGATCAATTTTCCTCTCTCTTAACGCATGGAAATGAAATAGTCCTCTGCGATCATCACAGCCGCCATTAGCTTTCTTTGTGATGTCCATTTTCTTGTAAAACACGATACGGAGCACCTTAACGGATTTTCGATCTGCTGAGAAGTTATACTTTTCTCACAATGTTTAAAGCTCTTCAACACTGATACAATCCTTATCTCTGATATTGAAATTTCAGTGAACAAATACACCAATAAGACTCGAGACGCCGCAGTTCGGACGTATTAGTCATTCATTTCTGACACATTGGGTATAACAATGTTTATATTAGGCAAAATTCCGTGAGCTATATGACGGGAAGGCAGCGATTGACATTAGCTAGGGTTTCAAATTCCTGTCACTTTAATCACGCCATGCAGAGGAAACGGACATTTGGTGGGAAGCTAAGCTGCCGCTGACGATATCTTTAGAGAAGGGTGAGACAAAACGCGTATCCATTTTTCTTTATCGGTATTTACATAATTCGAAGTCTGTATAATATACCAAGATTTGGCTAAATTTCGCCGTCAAACCGAACGAGCTAGGTTCCATTAGAGACCTCTTTGTCTGGCACAATCCAACAGACCAGCACGTTAAAACATGCGACCATATCCGTGCGGTTCCGTACCCACGGGCTTCGATTTTCCAAGTGTCACAGCAGATGCCGTCGTCTGAAGAAAATTTGTACATCGAATTGGTTGGTTGGTTGTTTTGGGGAAGGAGACCAGACAGCTAGGTCATCGGTCTCATCGGATTAGGGAAGGACGGGGAAGGAAGACGGCCGTGCCCTTTGAAAGGAACCATCCCGGCATTTAACTGGAGCGATTTAGGGAAATCACGGAAAACCTAAATCAGGATGGCCGGACGGGGGATTGAACCATCGTCCTCCCGAATGTACATCGAATTCTCTCGGTCACAAAAGCGCCAGTTAACTAATATATGCTGCACCGACACACTTGCTGGAATCATACTAACGGCACATATTCGTAGACGGAACATACAAGAGAGAAACCGCAATACATCCTCTGTTACGAATCAATTCTACATCTACATCTACATTGATACTCCGCAAGCCACCCAACGGTGTGTGGCGGAGGGCACTTTACGTGCCACTGTCATTACCTCCCTTTCCTGTTCCAGTCGCGTATGGTTCGCGGGAAGAACGACTGTCTGAAAGCCTCCGTGCGCGCTCTAATCTCTCTAATTTTACATTCGTGATCTCCTCGGGAGGTATAAGTAGGGGGAAGCAATATATTCGATACCTCATCCAGAAACGCACCCTCTAGAAACCTGGCGAGCAAGCTACACCGCGATGCAGAGCGCCTCTCTTGCAGAGTCTGCCACTTGAGTTTATTAAACATCTCCGTAACGCTATCACGGTTACCAAATAACCCGGTGACGAAACGCGCCGCTCTTCTTTGGATCTTCTCTATCTCCTCCGTCAACTCGACCTGGTACGGATCCCACACTGATGAGCAATACTCAAGTATAGGTCGAACGAGTGTCTTGTAAGCCACCTCCCTCGTTGATGGACCACATTTTCTAAGCACTCTCCCAATGAATCTCAACCTGGTACCCGCCTTACCAACAATTAATTTTATATGATCATTCCACTTCAAATCGTTCCGTACGCATACTCCCAGATATTTTACAGAAGTAACTGCTACCAGTGTTTGTTCCGCTATCATATAATCATACAATAAAGGATCCTTCTTTCTATGTATTCGCAATACATTACATTTGTCTATGTTAAGGGTCAGTTGCCACTCCCTGCACCAAGTGCATATCCGCTGCAGATCTTCCTGTATTTCGCTACAATTTTCTAATGCAGCAACTTCTCTGTATACTACAGCATCATCCGCGAAAAGCCGCATGGAACTTCCGACACTATCTACTAAGTCATTTATATATATTGTGAAAAGCAATGGTCCCATAACACTCCCCTGTGGCACGCCAGAGGTTACTTTAACGTCTGTAGACGTCTCTCCATTGATAACAACATGCTGTGTTCTGTTTGCTAAAAACTCTTCAATCCAGCCACACAGCTGGTCTGATATTCCGTAGGCTCTTACTTTGTTTATCAGGCGACAGTGCGGAACTGTATCGAACGCCTTCCGGAAGTCAAGAAAAATAGCATCTACCTGGGAGCCTGTATCTAATATTTTCTGGGTCTCATGAACAAATAAGGCGAGTTGGGTCTCACACGATCGCTGTTTCCGGAATCCATGTTGATTCCTACATAGTAGATTCTGGGTTTCCAGAAATGACATGATACGCGAGCAAAAAACATGTTCTAAAATTCTACAAGAGATCGACGTAAGAGATATAGGTCTATAGTTTTGCGCATCTGCCCGACGACCCTTCTTGAAGACTGGGACTATCTGTGCTCTTTTCCAATCATTTGGAACCCTCCGTTCCTCTAGAGACTTGCGGTACACGGCTGTTAGAAGGGGGGCAAGTTCTTTCGCGTACTCTGTGTAGAATCGAATTGGTATCCCGTCAGGTCCAGTGGACTTTCCTCTATTGAGTGATTCCAGTTGCTTTTCTATTCCTTGGACACTTATTTCGATGTCAGCCATTTTTTCGTTTGTGCGAGGATTTAGAGAAGGAACTGCAGTGCGGTCTTCCTCTGTGAAACAGCTTTGGAAAAAGGTGTTTAGTATTTCAGCTTTACGCGTGTCATCCTCTGTTTCAATGCCATCATCATCCCGTAGTGTCTGGATATGCTGTTTCGAGCCACTTACTAATTTAACGTAAGACCAGAACTTCCTAGGATTATCTGTCAAGTCGGTACATAGAATTTTACTTTCGAATTCAATGAACGCTTCACGCATAGCCCTCCTTACGCTAACTTTGACATCGTTTAGCTTCTGTTTGTCTGAGAGGTTTTGGCTGCGTTTAAACTTGGAGTGGAGCTCTCTTTGCTTTCGCAGTAGTTTCCTAACTTTGTTGTTGTACCACGGTGGGTTTTTCCCGTCCCTCACAGTTTTACTCGGCACGTACCTGTCTAAAACGCATTTTACGATTGCCTTGAACTTTTTCCATAAACACTCAACATTGTCAGTGTCGGAACAGAAATTTTCGTTTTGGTCTGTTAGGTAGTCTGAAATCTGCCTTCTATTACTCTTGCTAAACAGATAAACCCTCCTCCCTTTTTTTATATTCCTATTAACTTCCATAATCAGGGATGCTGCAACGGCCTTATGATCACTGATTGCCTGTTCTGTACATACAGAGTCGAAAAGTTCGGGTCTGTTTGTTATCAGTAGGTCCAAGATGTTATCTCCACGAGTCGGTTCTCTGTTTAATTGCTCGAGGGAATTTTCGGATAGTGCACTCAGTATAATGTCACTCGATGCTCTGTCCCTACCACCCGTCCTAAACATCTGAGTGTCCCAGTCTATATCTGGTAAATTGAAATCTCCACCTAAGACTATAACATGCTGAGAAAATTTATGTGAAATGTATTCCAAATTTTCTCTCAGTTGTTCTGCCACTAATGCTGCTGAGTCGGGAGGTCGGTAAAAGGAGCCAATTATTAACCTAGTTCGGTTGTTTAGTGTAACCTCCACCCATAATAATTCACAGGAACTATCCACTTCTACTTCACTACAGGATAAACTACTACTAACAGCGACAAACACGCCACCACCGGTTGCATGCAATCTATCCTTTCTAAACACCGTCTGTACCTTTGTAAAAATTTCGGCAGAATTTATCTCTGGCTTAAGCCAACTTTCTGTACCTATAACGATTTCAGCTTCGGTGCTTTCTATCAGTGCTTGAAGTTCCGGTACTTTACCAACGCAGCTTCGACAGTTGACAATTACAATACCGATTGCTGCTTGGTCCCCGCATGTCCTGACTTTGCCCCGCACCCGTTGAGGCTGTTGCCCTTTCTGTACTTGCCCAAGGCCATCTAACCTAAAAAACCGCCCAGCCCACGCCACACAACCCCTGCTACCCGTGTAGCCGCTTGTTGCGTGTAGTGGACTCCTGAGCTATCCAGCGGAACCCGAAACCCCACCACCCTATGGCGCAAGTCGAGGAATCTGCAGCCCACACGGTCGCAGAACCGTCTCAGCCTCTGATTCAGACCCTCCACTCGGCTCTGTACCAAAGGTCCGCAGTCAGTCCTGTCGACGATGCTGCAGATGGTGAGCTCTGCTTTCATCCCGCTAGCGAGACTGGCAGTCTTCACCAAATCAGATAGCCGCCGGAAGCCAGAGAGGATTTCCTCCGATCCATAGCGACACACATCATTGGTGCCGACATGAGCGACCACCTGCAGATGGGTGCACCCTGTACCCTTCATGGCATCCGGAAGGACCCTTTCCACATCTGGAATGACTCCCCCCGGTATGCACACGGAGTGCACATTGGTTTTCTTCCCCTCTCTTGCTGCCATTTCCCTAAGGGGCCCCATTACGCGCCTGACGTTGGAGCTCCCAACTACCAGTAAGCCCACCCTCTGCGACTGCCCGGATCTTGCAGACTGAGGGGCAACCTCTGGAACAGGACAAGCAGCCATGTCAGGCCGAAGATCACAGGAACCTTCTGAGCAATCTACATCTACATCTACATCCATACTCCGCAAGCCACCTGACGGTGTGTGGCGGAGGATACCTTGAGTACCTCTATCGGTTCTCCCTTATATTCCAGTCTCGTATTGCTCGTGGATTGTCGGTATGCTTCTGTGTGGGCTCTAATCTCTCTGATTTTATCCTCATGGTCTCTTTGCGAGATATACGTAGGAGGGAGCAATATACTGCTTGACTCTTCGGTGAAGGTATGTTCTCGGAACTTCAACAAAAGCCCGTACCTAGCTACTGAGCGTCTCTCTTGCAGAGTCTTCCACTGGAGTTTATCTATCATCTCCGTAACGCTTTCGCGATTACTAAATGATCCTGTAACGAAGCGCGCTGCTCTCCGTTGGATCTTGTCTATCTCTTCTATCAACCCTATATGATACGGATCCGACACTACTGAGCAGTATTCAAGCAGTGGCCGAACAAGCGTACTGTAACCTACTTCCTTTGTTTTCGGATTGCATTTCCTTAGGATTCTTCCAATGAATCTCAGTCTGGCACCTAAAAATGGTTCAAATGGCTCTGAGCATTATGGGACTTAACACCTATGGTCATCAGTCCCCTAGAACTTAGAACTACTTAAACCTAACTAACCCAAGGACATCACACAACAGTCTGGCATCTGCTTTACCAACGATCAACTTTATATGATCATTCCATTTTAAATCACTCCTAATGCGTACTCCAAGATAATTTATGGAATTAACTGCTTCCAGTTGCTGACCTGCTATTTTGTATCTAAATGATAAGGGATCTATCTTTCTATGTATTCGCAGCGCATTTCAATTGTCTACATTGAGATTCAACTGCCATTCCCTGCACCATACGTCAATTCGCTGCAGATCCTCCTGCATTTCAGTACAATTTTCCATTGTTACAACCTCTCGATATACCACAGCATCATCCGCAAAAAGCCTCAGTGAACTTCCACTGTCATCCACAAGGTCATTTATGTATATTGTGAACAGCAACGGTTCTACGACACTTCCCTGCGGCACACCTGAAATCACTCTTACTTCGGAAGACTTCTCTCCATTGAGAATGACATGCTGCGTTCTGTTATCTAGGAACTCTTCAATCGAATCACACAATTGGTCTGATAGTCCATATGCTCTTAATTTGTTCATTAAACGACTGTGGGGAACTGTATCGAACGCCTTGCGGAAGTCAAGAAACACGGCATCTACCTGTGAACCCGTGTCTATGGCCCTCTGAGTCTCGCGGACGAATAGCGCGAGCTGGGTTTCACACGACAGTCTTTTTCGAAACCCATGCTTGTTCCTACAGAGTAGGAATAGTGTAAGTGAGCGCAAATAATTAAACAGTTTGGCACATTCGAACTGAAACCGGACAATTATGAAAACTCTCTTGTTCAGTCATCACACCTGCAAGTCGAACTGAAAAGTGAGAATTAACTTAGGGCGCAAGTGATTAAACTCCTCAATCAGTGACTCCGTCTCTTCACGAGTGTCTCTGAAAATAATCAAATTATCATCCACATATCTCTTGTAGACGATGATTTCTTCACTAATTCTTCGCTTGCGTCTGCGGTGTGCGAAAGCACTCGTGTAGCTATCCAATTTCTTGGGTCTTTTTCATCCAACATGGCTGAGATATTTCGACATACTAAAGTTCATATTGTTTTTTCGAAGGGCTCTCCCATGCGTCACACCCTTCCCCTATCAGGAACTTATTCTCTAGGTCAAGTAGTCAGGTGTCTACAATAGTAGTTGTACAGAACGTCCCACCGAGTATATCGCTCGAACAGGGAGATTTTTCACTGTTAGGTTTAAAGAGAATCTACTGACAGAAAATGGTCATGTGAAAAACCTTCCCCTCTCGTCCAGCACCTCAAATTTTCTTGCCATCGGCCCCCAAATTTGAAAAAAGATTTTGAAATTTCTAAGCATATATTTTTCGAATCTCCAAATCCAATAAACGAACAAGTCTGCTCTAAATATCAAATATTTTTTAATATAAAGACGTGTATCTTTAAATGATGCTTGCCACCTATATTACTTACTGAGTATTCTATTTGTTGTTGTTGTTGTGGTCTTCAGTCCTGAGACTGGTTTGATGCAGCTCTCCATGCTACTCTATCCTCTACAAGCTTCTTCATCTCCCAATACGTACTGCAGCCTACGTCCTTCTGAACCTGTTTAGTGTATTCATCTCTTGGTCTCCCTCTACGATTTTTACCCTCCACGCTGCCCTCGACTACTAAATTGGTGATCCCTTGATGCCTCAGAACATGTCCTACCAACCGATCCCTTCTTCTTGTGAAGTTGTGCCACAAACTCCTCTTCTCCCCAATCCTATTCAATACTTCCTCATTAGTTATGTGATCTTCCCATCTAATATTCAGCATTCTTCTGTAGCACCACATTTCAAAGGCTTCTATTCTCTTCTTGTCCAAACTATTTATCGTCCGTGTTTCACTTCAATACATGGCTACACTCCATACAAATACTTTCAGAAACGACTTCCTGACATTTAAATCTATACAAACCTTAGAAATCATCAGGTTACCTTCCATTAGGAAAGTGGGTGCACTCAGTGACTCTGATATGTTTTATAAATTATAGAGGGTAGCATTCAGTTGTCTTCTTTTTGCAGGTTTTTTTTGGCATCAAGATTTCGTCTAGTGCCTAATCATTATCAATACATTATTTTCTAGTCTCGATGTATGTCTGGAGCTACAATATCTGTCGCTTTCATTTCTGCCCAATCCCTGCCTGTTTCAAAAATCTCGACGAAATCTGTTATGGCGTGTAGATGCAATGTCCTTGTAATTCGAGTCGTAGGGCGACAATAAATCACTAAGAATTCTATCTGGCAACATTGTACGATCTATGACAATGCTTTAGTATTTGGTACTGTAGTGCACCTAAAAAATTATAAATTAAATATAAAAAAACTCAAGGTCTTAATCGACAGAGACTGAAATGATGCCATGCTACATCTGCACAGAACCGATCTGTCTGAAGAAGAAAGATGACGAAGAAAGAGTCAGAGGAAACACCAGTGCTATGCATTGTACGATGTGGATACGAAGTCGCGAGTTCCATTCCACCCTTTCCTTTACTTGCTAAACCGTATTTTGGCTGCCTGCTAGAGGTTTTAGACCGTAGTGATAATTTGCTTCTCTTTCTAATTCACCATTAACATTAAAAGCTTCTAGAAATATCCAGAATGAATTTTCACTCTGCAGCAGAGTGTGCACTGATATGAAGCTTCCTGCTTAATTAAAACTGTGTGCGTCTAGAATTCGAACCAAGGAACGTAGGTGATGACGTACCTGGTGGAAGTAAAGTAATGACCAATGGTCGGGAGTCGTGCTCGTGTAGATCAGTTGGTAGACTACATGCTTTCGAAAGGTGCGGGCAGCAGTTTTGAGTACTGGTCCTGCACATAGTTTTAATCTGCCTGGAATTTCCATTCCACAAACATTTCCACTAAAAAACTCGTGATTGTTGTAAAATGAGAACAGTTTATGCTTCAAAGTTTTCTCTCCCTACAGTGATGTCTGGCGCCGTTCAGTCAGGTGAAGGCAGCATGGTGCGCATTGGACTCGTTTCTGCTCTCGCACTGGTAAGCATAAAATTCTTTATCATTATAGATTGATTTTCCTCAAGAAATAATTTCGATAAGCCTAGTGAACACTGTGCAGTAACATGACTACTATCAGTTATTACTTCTTGCCCTCGTAATAATTTAGTCACTTCTGATGTTCAATGACAACTAATAATAGATTGGAACAGTGTTTGGAGGCTGGTGATAAAAGATCCAGAAGACGACACATTTATTACGGGTACAAATGAGAAGAAGCACGACATCGTCCTGGATCCCACAAATGTGAAATGAATGTAACTATTCTGCCGGTGCTCACCGTAAGTAAGATTGCGATGTGCTGAGCTGCGCGGTGTAGACATACAGTGACCTGCGATATCTGCAAGCGGCAGATACTAATCTTCAAGAAAGACAGAAACACATGGAAAAGTCATCCCCGATTCCCGCACGCGGGAGTCCGAATACGGTCCTTAGTCATCAGCAGTCGTTGTGTGGCGACAGTTGCGGCCACACCCTGTTAATTCGGGCCCGACCTCGCTTCCTAGAATCTCCCCTCACAGAGCCTGCGGTCTTGTACACCGGTCACGACCTACTCAGCAAAAGTATTTTTTGCCGCTCTGTCTCGAATCCTCTGCAAATCCGCAAGCAGCCCAGACATTCATAACCTTTTGAAAACCGCCACAGAGTTAATGAGAAGAGACACGCATATCACACATGACGTCCTACTGCCAGTCACCACGTTTCGAGCACAGTCACATTTCTAGCCGTAGCACTGAATATCCGTAGCAGTGAACGTTAACTGTAGACAGTAATGAGCAACTTTACAAATCGGAAGTATATCTAAGGCCCCTATGAAAATAAACACCGAAGATGGGAGCGAAACGTTGTGTGTCGTAAGTAAATCTACGGACCAGCGCTTGATTTCCTCAAGAACGTTAATATCAGTAAAAATGTCTAAACATATACGGTTTAAGTAACTGTAACAAATTTCAACCGCCATCCGACACGTGATGCGTAGAAAAAACAAACAAAAGTATATGAACCCAGTGAAATTACTACTTGACCTAAAAGGATTACAGCGGTTACAATTTTAAAAAAGTTTGAAATTATTTTCCCAAACTTTAACGCAACTAATCAAAAATTTCAAAGGAATTCAGATGTTTAGTAAAACCCACTGACGACGCTACAGATATGCTGAACTCAAGCAATAGATTTCTATTTTCAAAGCAAAGTGAACACGTTTTCACGACTGTTACTGCAAAAACGAGTATTTTTACTATTAAAAATCAAAGGATTTTCACCACTTACTTCAGTAAAGTATAATTATTTCTACTGTTTTACTTTCTTTTACAGAAATATTAGTTATTGATGCTGTAATACGAATACGCGTAAAAAATAGGACAACGTATTACGTATAATGAAGCACTTTGCCATAACACTCGTTCGTTACACCAGAAAGTAACTGACTTTAATGATGTACGTCTTCTTTACAGATTTCGACTGGTATTGGTTTCTACATCCACTCCTAGTGACTCCATTAGTAAGTACCACAATATGTAACTGACCCTGATTTTAAAAAGAGCGTATCTGCTAAGAGACCTGAGGCAAAATAATATTTTCCAAAAGGTCAAAGAATGACACATGTTTGTATTAACTATATTGTTTTAAACCAGTAAATTCTAAAATTAAAGAAAAACGAGTACAGTATTCCGTGTAACTTAATGCTGTTTAATATCAAAGTTGTTAGTTGTCTTAGAGGGCGTATTTTGTGGTAAGGTAGTAAGAGACTGAACATGTTTATTCGAATTCGAAATGACTGAAATGGGTGAATACTGAGATTTCTGAGTTATCTATGTGCAGCAGCAAAGGTATGAAAAAGCTGAAGGAAAGATAAAACCCAGCAGTTTAAGAGAAGAAAGCAATTTTGAACTTAGTGTCTTAGCATATTGCCTGTCATTAACATTAGCAAAAAACAATCCCCTCATTCGTTGAAAAGGCAGAGCTATCTTGTATTTAAATTACATTAGTTTTGAAACATCCAGGCTTATTTAAAAAAATAGAAAATGAACACTCATTTACAGAGTGAAAGTCTCGTTCTGGAAACGTTAATTTTACTCCGTCATTGAACTACTTGTCCACAGCCATTCAGTGTTAAATGAATTGCGTTAGGGACCGTATAAGCACAGTGATCTCCAAAGTATGTAATTCCTCAAAATAAAAGGTAACGTATGTCGCTGATGACAGGAAAAGTCGCTAACATAATAAGTGAAGGCACTTTAAAAGCACTGCTTTTTTCTCTGTGGTATACAGCTAATGAGACCACTGAGTGCAGCATCGTGACTTTGCAGTCGCGTGACACGCAAGGAAAGCATATAAGATGAACGGAGACAATTGGGGAATAATTGATGTTATGCTGATAGCCGCAATTGGGAACTGTCACTGACCAAAGCGACTTTAACAAATGGTTCATGGCCATGGTCTTGTCCCTGGGGACCAGCTCAGGCGAAGCTGGTCGTGTTCCTTAAGTGATCTACATCTAATTCTACATCTACATGACAACACTGCTATTCAAACTTAAGTGCTTGGCAGAGAGTTCATCGACCTACTTCCGAACCATTTCACTACCGTTCTACTCGCTAAAAACACGCCCGAAAAACGAACGCTTAATTCCTTCTGTGTGAGTTCTGATTTCTCTTTTTTTACGACGATCACTGCTCCCTATACAGGTGGACCCTAACAGGATACTTTCGCACAGTTCGACCATCTAATCTATAACAGGCTCTCTCCCTTTTCGCGGAAGTTCAAAACGTGCTGCCTATCTTCCAAGTTTTCGATGCCCTCCATAACTTCCATCTGGTAAGCAAAGCATTACTGTAGCAGAGGACAGAGAAACATAGTGCAGGAAATGTCTTTAGTAGATTTTTGCATCTTCTATTTTGCCTATAAAACGGAACCTTTGTTTGGCCTTCCTCATAACATATATGGAAAATATATAAGGACGGTGAAATCACGAACAAACGACAAGACGCTGAATGGCCACCTCATGAATGGCACCTAGCTCTAAATGTAGAAAATATATGTTAATGCAGGTGAGTGGGAAGAACAAACCTGTGATTTTCGGATTCAGTTTTACTGTTGTCCTGCTTTTCACAGTCAAGCCGTTAAAATATGTTGGCGTAACGTTGCGAAGCGACATGAAGTGTCACGAGCACGTGAGAACTGTGGTAGGTGAGGCAAATGGTCGACTTCGGTTTATTCGGAAAGTTCTAGGAAAGAGTCGTTCACCTGTAAAGGAGACCGAGTATAGGACGATGATGCGACCTGTTCTTGAGTACTTCTCGAGTGTTTGGGATTCGTACCAGTTCGGCCTGAAGGAAGACATCGAAGCACTTCAAAGGAATGCTCCTAGATTTGTTACCGGTGTATTTTAACAACACGTTAGTTTTATGAAGATTCTTCAGGAACCCAAATGGGAATCCCTGGAGGTAAGGTGGCGTTGTTTTCCAGAAATGCAATTTAGAAAGTTTAGGGAACTGGCATTTGAAGCGGACTGCAGAACGATTCTACTGCCGCCAACATACATTGCGTGTAAGGACCACGAAGATAAGAGACCAGAAATTACCGCTCCTTTTTCATATATATATATATTTTTTTCAGTCATCAGTCATCTGTCTGGTTTAATGCGGCCCGCCACTAATTCCTCACCTGTCCCAGCCTCTTCTTCTCTGAGTAGCACCTGAAACCTACGTCCACAACTATTTGCTGGATGTATTCCAATTTCTGTCTTCCTATACAGTTTTTGCCCTCTACAACTTCCTCTAGTACCATGGAAGTCATTCGCTGATGCCTTAACAGATGTCCTGTCATCCTGTTCATTCTCCTTGTGTTTTCCGCATATTCCTTTCCTGTCCGATTCTTTGCAGGACCTGCACGTTCCTTACCTTAACTTTCCTCGTATGGAGAAACCGAGACAATCGTTTTTCCCTCGCTCTGTTTGCGAGTCGTGCAGGGTACTCTCCTCCACGCACCGCGCAGTGGCTTGCGGAGTATCTATGTAGATATCGGTCAGAGTTCTTGGTAGTTGGAGGCTTGCAATCTCTATAAAGCAGGATTTTCGGTGATCTGTGGCACAAGTGAAGAGAGAGAACAATACTGTTGCAGACGCAAGTGTTTACGAGCGCACCGTCCCGCGTACGTTGCTGAACATAGAACGATCCGTGTGTATTTGCGAGTTGACCCGATAACATTGACAATAACGACTGGATTGTGGACAGAATTTCCGAGACTGGAGCTAAGATCAAGGCACAGATGTCGTATTGTCGGGCGCACCACATTTCATGAATCACGAGGCAGTGAGTCGTGTACATATAAGCCGTTGTCCAGGTGAATCGCTGGTCAAACATGCAGCGAGTCACGGACAAAGGCCGGTGAGCCCTGTGGCAGTAACTGAAGACACCTTGATAGCAGTGGTCAACGTGAACGTTACTGCAGACCTCCTTCGTCCCCTCATGCTTGACATCTCCCATTAGGATAACTGTCCATGCCTTAAAGGCAGAATAGTACAAGCCTGGTTTGACAGAATTACAGTGACCTCACATTGATGTCTTGGCCAACACACCCACATGATCTGAACCCGATGAAACACATACGGGGCGCTATCTGGCGCCAGCTCCTCACTCACAAACAACTGCTGTTAGCATGAGTGACATAAAAGTAGATATCTCAGGTATTGCGAAACAACTCAAATCACTTAAGAAAGGCAAGTCTTCCGGTCCAGATGGTATACCAATCAGGTTACTTTCAGAGTATGCAGACACAAAGTGCCTTTCTTAGCAATCATAAACAACCGCTCACTGGACGTAAGGTCTGTTCCTAAAGACTGGAAAGCACAGGTCACACCAATATTCAAGAAAGGAAATGGAAGTAACCCATTGAATTACAGACCCATATCACTGACCTCGATTTGCAGTAGGATTTTGGAGCATATACTGTACTCGAACATTATGGATCACCTTGAAGAAAATGACTTGTTGATATATAACCAACACGGATTCAGAAAATATCGTTCTTGTATAACACGGCTAGCTAGCTCTTTATTCCCATGAAGTAATGAGTGCTGTCGACAAGAGACCTCAGATCGATTTCAATTTTCTAGATTTCCAAAAGGCTTTTGATACCGTTCCTCATAACCGACTATAAATCAAATTGCAAGCGTATAGCGTATCGTCTCAGTTGTGTGACTGGATTCATGATATCCTCTCAGAGAGGTCACCGTTCGTAGTGATAGACGGTAAATCATCGAGTACAACAGAAGTGATAGCTGGCGTTCCGCAAGGTAGTGCCATGGGCCCTCTGCTGTTCCTGATTTACATAAATGATCTAAGTGATAATCTGAGGAGCCCTCTTAGATTGTTTGCAGATGACGCTGTAATTTACCGTCTAGTAAAATCATCAGACGATCAATTCCAATTACAAAATTATGTAGAGATAATTTCTATATTTTGCGAAAAGTGGTAATTGGCACTAAACAAAGAAAAGTGCGAGGTCATCCACATGGGTACTAAAGCAAATCTGATAAATTTTGGGTATACGATAAATCGCACAAATCTAAGGGCTGTCAATTCGACTAAATACCTAGGAATTACAATTACGAGCAACTTAAATTGGAAAGACCACATAGACAATATCGTGGGGAAGGCGAAACAAAGACTGTGCTTTGTTGGCAGGACACTTACAAGATGCGACAAACCCACTAAAGAGACAGCCTACATTACACTTGTCCGTCCTCTGCTGGAATATTGCTGCGCGGTGTGGAATCCTTACCAGGTAGGATTGACGGAGGACATCGAAAATGTACAAAGAAGGGCAGCTCGTTACGTGTTATAGCCCAATAGGGGTGAGAGTGTTACTGATATGATACGCGAGTTGGGGTGGCAGTCACTGAAACAAAGGCGGTTTTTTTGTGGCGAGATCTATTTACGAAATTTCAGACACCAACTTTCTCTTCCGAATGCTAAAATATTTTGTTGACACCCACCTACATAGGGAGAAACTGTCATTATAATAAAATAAGAGAAATCAGAGCTCGAATGGAAAGAATGGTCGTTTTTCCCACGCGTCATTCGAGAGTGGAATGGTAGAGAAGTAGTATGAAAATGGTTCAATGAACCTTCTGCCAGTCACTTAAGTGTGAATTGCAGAGTAACCATGTAGATGTAGATGTAGAATCGGTCGTAATTTATGAGAATTGCGCCGCCTCTCCGAAGACATGTGGTGGCGCATGCTTCCAGAAACCTACTTCTACATCTACATCTGCATGGATACTCTGCAAATCACATTTAAGTGCCTGGCAGAGGGTTTAGCACTTGACGAGCCCAAAGCTGGTTAAACATGCTATGAAGCAGCTCGCCAATATACATTGGCTCACCAGTATTTGCTGCGATGTAACACATCAGTAAACTCCTACGGGTTAAGTTAACTCGTCCGATATGATAAAATAATGAAAGATGATTCAGGCAATCCTCCAGAAAGTGTGGATCATTTACTTCGTTTTCCCATATCAAACATCAATCTTCATTTACACTTGAATATCAGATAATTGGATCTGTAGACAGGAAGGTGCTAGCAGAAACAGATTCCGTACGTGATATTATCTTACGAAGCTTCCAACATGTGTGAGTGGTTTGGGAAGGTATTGAATCTGTCTCGTGTACAAGACTTGTCAGAGATGCTATTAGCAAAAAGATAATTCCCTTGACGTATACCAAACATCCTCATGTATGTACTGGTACCACTGACTGTATGGAAAGCTAAAATTGCTTTATCCAAGACAAAAATAATTGAAAAATACATTATGCAACAAAAAACAACGTTTATCTGGTACAGTGTGACATGGTCGTCAGAAGTGAAAGAGCACTAAATATAAATATTTCTGAATTAAGAGGCGGTTTTCCAGTTATAAAAACTATGAAATTAATTTTTAAATTGAAAAGTATTAGTTCACTAACTACACACTTTACA
This sequence comes from Schistocerca serialis cubense, assembly GCF_023864345.2. Lineage (NCBI taxonomy): Eukaryota > Metazoa > Arthropoda > Insecta > Orthoptera > Acrididae > Schistocerca > Schistocerca serialis. The sequence continues at coordinate 606,323,452 of NC_064641.1, read as the reverse complement.
TTCACAAGGAGGAATCAAAACCCTTCTCCAATGAACCACACGCCGGTAGCAATGAAGCTACTCGCAAGCAGTCCAGCACCCAGGACAGCAAACTTTCACGTAAATCAGCAAGAAAAACGCTTTCTGCGGGCAGATCTCACCACTGACAGAATATAAAATGACACGGGACATCGAAAATAATTTTTTAATTGTAGTATTTTTGCAATACAGTATTACGTGTTTTGTAACGTTATTATGAGAGGTAATTAAGCAATTCTCAATGTATTTATTCTAACTGAAAACAGATGTTATATAGCTAAAATTTTAATTTCGATTTTCATTTAGATTTTATGTGGCTGGTGAGCATTTTTTACGGCAAATTTTATTGCAAGCAGATTTGTCTTAAGTATTTGTATATCAGAGAATATATTGATAAGGCAGTATTTCAGTTAGCCTGGGATAAAAAATAAACCATGTTTCTGAAAAATTTGTCCTTGGATAATGTACCATTTTACCTAAGTGCGGACAGTGCGATGGCGCAGAGTGTGTGTGTGTGTGTGTGTGTGTGTGTGTGTGTGGCGGAGCGGGGAGGTTAAATGGAGAGAGAGGAGTGTAGAGCTAGGTGGGGGGAAGGAAAATGGAGGGGCTGTGAATGACAGGCTGTGGTCAACTTTCTGGTGGGTTTGGAATTGCGACAGTCGTGGACGAGGAGGCCAACTTTTGTCTTTTGCTCGGTGACCCCCGTTGCCAGGTGACCCCCGTGACTGTATTTATGCCTTTGATTTCACGCACATGGGAAATTCGTTGAATCGTTTCTTCTAGAGGGCAATGCCACTCATCTGATAACTGAGAAGATTTCATCAGTGAAATATTTTAAGTAGCTGGTAATGTAATACTACGGATGTAATTATCAGAAAAAATTTCTTTTTACATCCGTCCCAGGCACTTTACTGAGAAATTTTTGTTTAGTTTTCAGTCAAATAGAATTTTATCTATATTATTGTTGGGATGTCAAATTACTAATACGATTACTGTCATCTTATTTTCAGATGGAAACGAGATTTGGCGAAATATTAAAGCAACGTACATGGTAATCCCTAAATGGATAGTACATTAGCAATATAGGAGCAGATATAGTGTTTTGCATGTAGTTTATAACGTATAATCATCCAATAATTCCTATACATTTCAAATATTATGCAAATTCATATGTGGAAATAAATTTTCGATAATAATTTGTTTTCATGAACCTATACATCAAAATATCAAAATGAAATAAGGTCTGATTACACTTTGGCATTTATTTTAAACAAAAATTGAATTATCTGTAACTCAAACAGTTGGTCAAGAGTACATGATGTAGCAACTACATGAAAATGCAAATCAAAGATGTACGTTTCTCTACTCTCCATTTTTGTGTAAATTTTCCGAAGATCGATATTAGTTAAAATATTTCCAAACTTAAGATAAATTATCGTTTTATAACACTACCACCCACTACTAGATTAGCAGTACATCGTTTATGTTACTCCTGTGAATGTGTTCGTGAGTGTCACGGTTAAAGTATCAGACTACTTTCATTTCTCTAAGGGTTTCTATTGAAGCAGTAGCGGAATAAACAGAAATCGAACCAAAGCTCTATTATTAATAAGATAAACTGTAATTAAGTGAAACTAAACGGTCGCCAGCGTAGTTTTCCATGTATTAGCACAGTTCATATTGAGAGTTAACTACTGAAATTATGTTTTGCAAATAAGATACCATCAAGGGAGGTAACGATAGTTTGGAATGAAGCACACAGAAGAAGTATCAACCGTTTTTGCAACAACTGGCTCTCAATAGGGCTTACTATCTTTATACTAAAACATAAAACTACTGATAATTAAAGGTAAATAATTAGTAATGATGGAGTTATATTAACTTGCACAAGAAGCTCTTTTGTCAGCTTAATAATTGAAAAATACCGTCCTTGACATGGTTGTCAGGTAATTACATTCTCTCTTCCTATCATTATTTGTATTCTCAAAGGCCATTCACATCATTGTTCTATTTAGCTCAAATGGAACATGTGGTACCTAGATCAAGTATAGTTTGGATAGATGTAAACAGTTGCTTGTTATAGCTACAAACGTTAGGTAGCTGGTAAGAGTACGTCATTAATGCTCTAATTGTTACAGGAAATTTAAATCTAGCTCAACATTAGCTACCCAGGGACCAATCTCTCAGTAGACATAGATCGAGGCCAAATATTTTAATCACAGCACTATACGAGAAAAACTACTTACTATATAATTATGAAATTTAAACGCTTTACTTCCAAACCTGCTCAATATTTAGTCCTTATGCTGGCCCTCCAAAGTTTGCTAGCCAGTAATTACTATGAATCATCAACGTTTTTGCAGGTAACTGCACTACTTTAAATCTTTCCTTGGCATTTGAACTTTGGTGAATATTTAACTATCTTGTTTTGCAAAATACGTGAAGTATGTCAAAACTTATGCTCACTGAATAATTATGAAATTTACTACTCCCCAAAGTTTATTATCTGTGGCGAAAATTTACTGAAATGACTTTTCAGCTCAATGAAACAGGATACTCGAAAATATGGTTGAAGTTGGGATAGAACCAGGTAAACGACAAAGAATAAAATGTGGATGCTCAACAGCACACAAACCTATTATTGAAATAGAAATTGCATCAATGGTCCATGCAATTATGCAATACTCAACTGATAATTTAAGATGTAGGAGATGGCAGTGTCAGTCCGCTGTGGCTATTCAAAAAATGTTGTGTGACAAGTTTCCAAGATTCTCTTCTTCGCATCGGATTTTTGTAGTGCACAATAGCCCAAGTATGCCATGATCAATAAGCTGCATTACTTCCACATCCTAGGTTATGATACGTTTGTTGCTGCTCTTCTCGCCTCGTTCAGTCCACAAGATGTGAACACTTTTAGTCTGCTTGCCACCGACTGACTCTTGCCACAAAGGAGCCTTGCAGTGCGACCGCCAGTTTAATCTTTTCTTTTCTCGCCTACCCAGTTTCATTGTGGAGGGACCTACATCCAAGTTTTATATGATCACAAATCTGCTTTCCCTATACATGAACCAATACTGCAAGTAGAGTTTTAAGATTCCCATTATTTAGCAAATAATTATTTTTTAAAATTGCATCCATAGATAAGTTACACTGGCATAAGTTAACGTAAATAATGAATAAAACATTTACTTAGATGTTACATCAGAAAGCATGATCATACAGAAGTCACATTAAGTAAAAACAGACAAAGAAGTTGGATAAGACAGTTTTAGGTTTTGTCGATAATAGAATTAAAGTGTGTCTTGAAAGACTTCTGTTACTGTTACAGAAGTGGAAACTAAGGACAATTTAACAGCTGTAAGTCAGCCTTGCAAGAAAAATTTTTATTCGTTTTATCCAAATATGTTTCAACATATCTGCATCATCGTTAGTTGACTTTATATCTCAGGAGAGTTAAGAGATGTGTAAACACGATGCCTGGAGAAAAATACTCAAGACGTTGATCGAGAATAAAGCTATCCATCAAATTCTGAGGTGGTAGCTACAGTTCCTTCTTCGTCTCATTATTTCGTAATTTCTTAAATATGTGGTGCTTACTCATACGGGATAACATATCCCTATATTAGGGCAAGATCCAGCGGACTGAGATTAGCTTTACGTTGCTCAGAGAATAATAACATCCCTATGCATAATATATAGATACAGCACACCGCATACAGTGCATGAAACTGCGCCACGTGTTTTACACAAGGGGGAAAGACAAACGAAACAAGTGTAATACTAACGAAACGTATCTCTCCGAGTGTTGTGCAAGATCACTGAATTAATTAAAGGCAAAACTATGTTGGTTCCACCGGCTAGGAATCTTCACGACGAACTGTTTTTTATCATATTTGCAGTACAGTGTCCCTGTCAGCTCGCATAATGAATGTTATGCCTGCCAGTACTATGGTATATATATATATAAACTATGGTATATATATATATATATATATATATATATATATATAACTATGGTATATATATATATATATATATATATATACCATAGTTTTAAGTAAAAGTGAACGGGCAAAGATATGTCTTCATCCGAATTGTGCCCGGTGACTGGCAGGCATAACATTCATTATGCGAGCTAACAGGGAGACTGTACTGCAAATATGATAAAAAACAGTTCGTCGTGAAGATTCCTAGCCGGTGGAACCAACATAGTTTTGCCTTTAATTAATTCAGTGATCTTGCACAACACTCGGAGAGATACGTTTCGTTAGTATTACACTTGTTTCGTTTGTCTTTCCCCCTTGTGTAAAACACGTGGCGCAGTTTCATGCACTGTATGCGGTGTGCTTTATCTATATATTATGCATAGGGATGTTATTATATATATATATTTGGACCATGTGATATGTTTTTCCTGCGAGGCCACTAGCTCCATCCTTAAGACCTAGTAGTTGTCCTTATTTCCACCAACGTGTCAGCAAACACCTGATGTGCTCGTTGAAGCGCACGCTCGCTGTCAAGTGATAGGCGCCATTATAAATTCTGTTTTATCTTCCAACCTATGTTTCGTCGAAACTGTCAGTTGACAAGCGAGTCTTAATCACACTACCATGAAAATATCCACGGCACTTGACATTAAGGGTTAGTGTCTTTCTTGTATATTTCCTGCTGCAATACAAATAAGATCTTCTCGTTACGAGCACTCTCGCGGTTTTATTGGCCGCTATCGGCATGGTTAGTGTACGCCCTAATTTGTTGGCTTCATTCGTTATTGTCAGAGGGGCCGGAAGTACATCATCGTTTTAAAGCCTATACAGTCGATACTGAGTAAATTATTAACCCTTTTCTCTAAACAGGTACACTATTTGATCAAACGTACCCGGATATCTGGCTGAAAATTAGTTACAAGTTCGTGGTGCCCTCCATCGGTAATGCTGAAGTTCAATATGGTGTTGGTCCACCCTTAACCTTGATGACAGCGTCCACTCTCGTAGGCATACATTCAATCAGGTACTGGAAGTTTTATTTTCCTGCACTGAGGAGAGGTATCGATGTAGGTCGGTCAGGCCTGGCACGGAGTCGGCGTTCCAGAAATCCCAAAGGTGTTCTACAGGATTCAGGTCAGGCCTCTGCGCAGGCCAGTTCATTACAGGGATGTTATTGTCGTGTAACTACTCCGCCACAGGTCGTGCTTTATGAACAGGTGCTCGATCGTGTTGAAAGTTGCAATCGCCGTCCCAGAAGCGCTCTTCAACGCTGCGAAGCAAGAAGGTACTTAAAACATCTACCTTGGCCTGTGCTGTAACAATGCTATGCAAAACCTCAAGGGGTGCAAGCCCCCTCCATGAAAACCACCTCCACATCATAAGACAGCCACCTCCGAGTTTTACTGTTCGTACTACACACATTGACAGATGACGTTCACCGGGCATTCTCCATACCCACATCCTGCCATCGGATCGCCACATTGTGTTCCGTGAGTCGTCACTCCACACAACGTTTTTCCACTGTTCTACCATCCAATGTTTACGCTCCTTACACCAAGCGAGGCGTCACTTGGCATTTACCTGCGTGAAGTGTGGCTTATGACCAACCGCTCGATCATGAAATCAAAGTTTTCTCACCGCCCGCCTAACTGTCATAGTACTTGCAGTGGATCCTGATGCGGTTTAGTATTCCTGTGTGATGGTCTGGATAGATGTCTGCCTGTTACACATTACGACCCTCTTTAACTGTCGGCGATCTGGATAGATGTCTGCCTGTTACACATTACGACCCTCTTTAACTGTCGGCGATCTCTCTGTCAGTCAACAGACGAGGTCGGCATGTACGCTTTTATGCTGTACGTGTCCCTTCACGTTTCCACTTCAGTATCACATCGGAAACAGTGGACGTAGGGATGCTTAGGAGTGTGGAAATCTCTCGTACAGACGTCTGACACAAGTGATACCCAATCAACTGACCACGTTCGAAGTCTGTGAGCTCTGCGGAAGGCTCCTTGTGCTCTCTTACGATGACTCATGACCACTGAGGTGGCTGATGTGGAGGACCTGGCAGTAGGTGGCAGCACAATGCTCCTAATATGAAAAACGTACATTTTCAGGGTGGCCTGGATACTTTTGATCATATAGTGTAAGTAAGCGAATACACACAAAAATACACAGGTGGTCCCAGAAAGCACCAACGACACTTACTATGTCGTGCGGGAAGACAAATGTTCGGTTTTCAAGAAGGAACCCATATCCGGAAACTCACAGCTTGGACGCTAGATAGCGTCGAAGTCTGAGAACGAAGGGTTGTAACTGTTTGTTCCGATTCGTTTTGGTGCCTGAATGTGGAAATTATGCAACCCTTTATTGAACTGTGAACTTCAGATGGACGATTTGCGCCTAATAATATTCCTTCGCATGTGCTACACTCTTCCACATAGCTCTTGTGAGCATCCCGTAGTGGAACTCTTCTGGTCCGCCAGTGCAGTAACATTGTTGACAGCAGTGCAGCGTGTGCCAGTACAGCTACGGAAATGACCGAGATGGTGCTTGCATACGGGAAAGCGGACTGGAATTAGAGACCTTTTGAAAGAGTGTATGTGAAACGTTTTCCAAACAGACATACCCCACATCATTTCACGTTCACGGCCATCGAGAGACGCTTCAGAGAAGCCGGAAAGTTTAGGTGTGCCCATTCTACAGTAAAGTAGTAGGGACTTCTGCTTGGTACTTGTGAATACTATCCCCAGTGTCTACTGTTTGTCCTCTGGTAGGGGTCAAAACGTGGTATGGGTCGTTCACGCTCGGCTCGATCATCACAGTTGAAAAGGAAATGCTGACAACGTTCGAAAGGGATCCAGCTGCCAAAATTCGGTTGGCGGAGGCACTATACACGGGTAAAAGTGACATGTGGCGTTTAGCCCATGAACACCTGCTCCATCCATACGATGTGCAGAAAATCCAGGCATTGTGGATGGAAGACTACCCACGACGGGTATGACTTGTGCAGTGGTAACAGTGAGTACACCAGACACAATTCCCGAGCTTGGTGCTATTCACGGAGGAATGCACGTTTATTAGAGATGGTAAATTAAACTTGCACAACGTGTACACTACTGGCAATTAAAATTGCTACATCAAGAAGAAATGCAGATGATAAACAGATATTCATTGGACAAATATATTATACTAGAACTGACGCCGGCCGAAGTGGCCGTGCGGTTAAAGGCGCTGCAGTCTGGAACCGCAAGACCGCTACGGTCGCAGGTTCGAATCCTGCCTCGTGCATGGATGTTTGTGATGTCCTTAGGTTAGTTAGGTTTCACTAGTTCTAAGTTCTAGGGGACTAATGACCTCAGCAGTTGAGTCCCATAGTGCTCAGAGCCTATTTTTACCTAGAACTGACATGTGACATTTTCACGCAATTTGGGTCCATAGATCCTGAGAAAGCAGTACCCAGAACAACCACTCTGGCCGTAATAACGGCCTTGGTACGCCTGGACATTGAGTCAAACAGAGCTTGGATGGTGTGTACTTCAACACGATACCACAGTTCATCAAGAGTAGTGACTGGCGTATTGTGACGAGCCATTGACCGGACGTTTTCAATTGGTGACAGATCTGGACAATGTGCTGGCCAGGGCAGCAGTCGAACATTTTTTGTATCCAGAAAGGCCTGCACAGGACCTGTAACATGCAGTAGTGCATTATCCTGCTGAAATGTTGGGTTTCGCAGGGATCGAATAAAGGGTAGAGCCACGGGCCGTAACATATCTGAAATGTAACGTCCACTGTTCAAAGTGCCGTCAATGCGAACAAATTCTTAGCAAATTTGATAAGACGGGTTCTTTTGAAGTGCATTTTGGCAGAGGGGAGAAAACAGTTGATCTGACGTCTGTCGAAGATGTGGTCATAGCACCGCAGGAGGGTTCGAACGATGGTATGTAAACATGAATGTTGGACATGCCTGCGACCTCGATGGTTAAAATCCTACGAAACATCCTGCATCGCTTTGCGTACAAAATCACCAATGTTTAGTAGCTGCTTCCATCTGACCTGCCAGCAAGACAAACTTTCCTTCTGGAATTTCTTGCTCTCATAGAAGTGGCCAATGAATGGCCGTGGAACATGCTGTTGACAGACGAAGCCCGTTTGCATCTCGAAGGACATGTCAACATGCAGAACTACAGAGTATGGGCATCGTAAAATCGTCACGTATGCCAACCGGTACAACTTCACTCTGCGAAGGTGAGTTGACGGCATCGTTTATCATAGAGATGTATTTTTTCGAGGTTGTGAGTCCTACGGTCCAGCTACCTGTACCGTCATTGGTGAACACTATGAGAGTCTTTTGCTTACCAACGTCAGTCGAATCCTTCAGTAACGTGGATGTGTGGGTAGGATCAGTTTTATGCAAGATGGCGCTCCTCGGCCAGTGAAGCGGCTGCTGCAGAAGCATTTCGGAAATTCTAGAATTTTCGTCTGTCATTTCCCTACAGCCTGGCCTTTCAGATTACCTGGTCATCACTTCTTGCTGTGGGATTATCTGACAGATCTGTTCAATGTTCCAGTTACCAACGTAGTTCAATTGAAGGGATGCATTGCGCGATGAATTCTGAACGCAACCTGCAGGACACCCGACCACTTGCGGAACATGCTGTCTCTCGATTTCAACTCCTAGCAGAAAACGCTGGGCAGAATACTGGACATTTCCTGCGCCATTGTTACTACAATTAAAAACCGATGTCATTTTACTATTATGTGCAGTTTTTGGTCCCAAGACAATTAAAAATCGATTACATTTCCCTTTTTGTGCGGTTTTTGCTCTCAAGATAATTAAAAAGCGATTTTAGACATCAGATGTGGTACGAACTTGCGGTGGTGGATGGGCAATCTTACAGTGCCAGAAGTGTTGACTACCGTACTTGAGTAGTCACGTGCGTTGAACACTACGGGTGGCTTAATGTGCAACTCAAACCGTAGCCGTAGTATTGGGATTCATCTGTCATTTTTAACTGACCCCATTTACCTTAAAACTCTTACAGGGCCATCTGTTAGTAAAATTTTTCTTAAATTGTTCTACGACATTTCGCCCTAGATCAATAACGTGCTGTTCAAATTTGACGTCATTCTGACCTTTGGTTCTGTTATGGTGATTCAATAAACTTCTACAAACTGACATGGCACATCGGGTATACAACAAGGATCAATAATCACATAGAAACCGGGGTTCGCAAAGACTATCCGGGGCTACTAAATGGCATTGCAATCATTTTTTCACACGATACAAATGGAATCCCAGAACACGAGATGCTCGAAGTTTTATCCACGTGTATAGAGGCACGCCTGACATCGGCGCGGCCTGGACACACTCTCTCAAAGATACCTGGTGTGTCTCGAAGACACCCCGCTGCCGCAACAATCCTGTCCACTATGTCCTCCGGCGAAGTAACTAATCTTTAAAGCAAACGATTTGTAATACTTTCTTGTATCACTGTAGTGCCAACTGGTGCTCCATTTGCTCCTACAGATGCAGTACTATGAGCCAGATCCATACGCCAAAAACCATGGTCTTCCCTCTGGATAGTATCACGGGGCCATCCAGAACCTGGTCTTCTTGCGACCTTTCATTCCCGTGACCACCCTTCCAGAAATCAAGTGCTGTGGCTACATTCCTGCCGCGTCTTTCTGCAATATCGCAGAATGAATATCCGACTCCTTGTAGCGATATTACACGTCCTCGTTCAAACGTAGTGAAGTGTTGATAATGCCGTCTTCGTCGCCGTAAAGGTATTCTTGATTAACATCAATTCACCACGCCCAGTCTCAGAGGTAAATGATGCTCACGACCGTATTAACAGCGACTGGTGCGAAATTTGAATAGACACCATCTTTCAGATGCAGAAACAAGCGTACTAACTTTCGTTTACGTTGTGATATCTTTTCCATGAGTGTATACATACAAATATACCTCACCATCGTTTTAGTTCCTGCACAGTTAATACAGATTAATCCTTAACACTTTTAACTAAACAGGTGTGTAATATATATAATACTCTGGTTTCATCATCGTAAATTTTGCCAGTTGTTTATACAGGGTGTTACAAAAAGGTACGGCCAAACTTTCAGGAAACATTCCTCACACACAAATAAAGAAAAGTTATTATGTGGACATGTGTCCGGAAACGCTTAATTTCCATGTTAGAGCTCATTTTAGTTTCGTCAGTATGTACTGTACTTCCTCGATTCACCGCCAGTTGGCCCAATTGAAGGAAGGTAATGTTGCCTTCGGTGCTTGTGTTGACATGCGACTCATTGCTCTACAGTACTAGCATCAAGCACATCAGTACGTAGCATCAACAGGTTAGTGTTCATCACGAACGTGGTTTTGCAGTCAGTGCAATGTTTACAAATGCGGAGTTGGCAGATGCCCATTTTATGTATAGCTTAGCACGGGGCAATAGCCGTGGCGCGGTACGTTTGTATCGAGACAGATTTCCAAAACGATGGTGTCCCGGCAGGAAGACGTTCGAAGCAATTGATCGGCGTCTTAGGGAGCACGGAACATTCCAGCCTATGACTCGCGACGGGGAAGCCCTAGAACGACGAGGACACCTGCTATGGACGAGTCATTTCATCGTGTAGTTGACGATAACCCTAATGTCAGCGTCAGAGAAGTTGCTGCTGTACAAGGTAACGTTGAATACGTCACTGTATGGAGAGTGCTACGGGAGAACCAGTTGTTTCCGTACCATGTACAGCGTGTGCAGGCACTATCAGCAGCTGATTGGCCTCCACGGGTACACTTCTGCGAATAGTTCATCCAACAATGTGTCAATCCTCATTTCAGTGCAAATGTTCTCTTTACGGATGAGGCTTCATTCCAACGTGATCAAATTGTAAATTTTCACAATCAACATGTGTGGGCTGACAAGAATCCGCACGCAATTGTGCAATCACGTCATCAACAAAGATTTTCTGTGAACGTTTGGGCACGCATTGTTGGTGATGTCTTGATTGGGCCCCATGTTCTTCCACCTACGCTCAATGGAGCGCGTTATCATGATTTCATACGGGATACTCTACCTGTGCTGCTAGAACATGTGCCTTTACAATTACGACACAACATGTGGTTGTTGCACGATGGAGCTCCTGCACATTTCAGTCGAAGTGTTCGTACGCTTCTCAACAACAGATTCGGTGACCGATGGATTGGTAGAGGCAGACCAATTCCATGGCCTCCACGCTCTCCTGACCTCAACCCTCTTGACTTTCATTTATGGGGACATTTGAAAGCTCTTGTCTACGCAACCCCGGTACCAAATGTAGAGACTCTTCGTGCTCGTATTGCGGACGGCTGTGATACAATACACCATTCTCCAGGGCTGCATCAGGGATTCCATGCGACGGAGGGTGGATGCATGTATCCTCGCAAAAGGAGGGCATTTTGAACATTTCCTGTAACAAAGTGTTTGAAGTCACGCTGGTACGTTCTGTTGCTATGTGTTTCCATTCCATGATTAATGTGATTTGAAGAGAAGTAATAAAATGAGCTCTAACATGGAAAGTAAGCGTTTCCGGACACATGTCCACATAACATATTTTCTTTCTTTGTGTGTGAGGAATGTTTCCTGAATGTTTGGCCGTACCTTTTTGTAACACCCTGTATATGTGACTGGAAAATATCCCGTAGGATTAATGATGATGACGAAACCAGAATATTATATTTTAAAGCGAATAAATATTTACTGAATTACATTTACACATGTGTGAATATTGGCCTAACATCAACTGCAGATCCAAATTTAAAAATTAAGTTAAACGATATTTAATGTATATAGTGCACGCAAAATCAGAGCGTCAAATACAGAAACATGAGCGAACAGAGTGCACAATAATGACGACAATAAACAGCAGACAGAGGCTGAACGTGGACTTTTTCACAGTCAGTCACTACCAAATGCAGCGAATAATTAAAGCTTACAGCTGCCTCATGTTCTATAAGCGAAGTTAAAGTTTCTGTAGTCAAGCAAAGTCAATCACCGAAAAGGGTGTATGCTCAATGAAAAGCTATGATACTTAACGTGTGCTCAAAAAATTTTCTCAAGTCCAATGAAAAGTTAGAGTACGAGCATGTAACTCACACGGCTCTGTAGCTGCACAGCCCCTTGACAAAAACACACTAAGCAACACCGAGCGAAGGCGAAAGTTTCGAAGATGACTAAAGGGTTTGTGTGTCCTACTTCTCGCCCTTCAGTGCTTCCCGTGGCGTCAGACACTACCGAATTCATGTTAGATACTCGAATAATGGTGTACTGAACTTGAATAGAAACTGCAGACAGCTGTTAAGTGATGATTTCATCCCGACCGGTTTCGCTGTGTTGAAGCAGCGTCTTCAGGTGGTTAGCACTGTCAGACAGATTAGCCAACGGAGACGCCTCCAACGTTCGTAGTTTCCGTGTGTAAACCTATCTGACAGTACTAACCACCCGCAGAGGCTGCTTCAACACAGAGAAACCAGTCGGGATTAAACCATCACTCAACAGTGTTTTACGATGAATTTCATCTTTTCTGGCAGTGTATATTATTAAATTATATGTGACTTATATAATGAACATCATTCGAATTTCAAGCTAACTGAACATACATGGACGATAATAGGAAATAAGACAAATGTTGCAGGTACTTCGTGACCTCTTATTAAAACAACAATGCAGATTTGGACAAATTATGAACAAAAATCACAAACCATGCCATATTCTGTTTTCAAACTGACAAAATTTATATAAAATTATGACGACTATGGAGTAGTAAATTGTTTGTATTTATCCACCATGAAAATTTGGTAACCATCTAGGATACTCATAATACCTTCACATTACTTGTAACTGTGATGGTTTTGCATTTCAACTTTTACATTTCATTTTTTAATAAACACTTCTGTAACTCTTTATACACGAATATGATTTGAAAAGTAGCTTATTGCGGTGTTTACTGAGACCATCAGCCTTAAGTTTATGGTTCATATAGTCGGATTGTTCAGCTCAGTTTGTAATTTATCTATGTAATTTACCTATATCTGAAGTACTGAATATCGTTTTTTAAAAAAAAAAAATCCTTCTTCACGTGTAGCGTTTGCTTTAGATACCATAATCAACTGCTGAGCGGAATTGACTGTTGGTTAGCTCTGTGTTTCGCATGTGAACATTGTCGTGAAACAAAACTTAAATCTAAATGTAATGAGGAATTTGAATGAATCTAATTAAATACCAAAAGAAACTTACCATGTCCTCACTGAAAACTATTTAACTGAAGTACATATAAAATTTACGTAACATGAAATACAATGTCTGGTTTGAAATATCCACGAAATAAAATACTGCTCAACATGAAAGAAAATAACTGTTTAAATTTACGTTAACTGTTCACTGTAAATTAGTCTGCTTACTTAGTACGACATCTGGAAATTCTCACTAAGTAGTATTTACTTACATGAATGCAACGTGAGATCTCCCTTGAATGAAAAGTAGTTTACCTCTTGCTTAGCATGCCATTTTGTGTCTAGTGTGCCGATGTTCTCGAAAGCAAGTTTAAATCTGAAAATGCGGCAGCTAAAGAAAAGTAATCTTGTCTACATTTTTCTTTGCCGATCAGAAAAAATCTGCGGCTGCGTGTGGCGTTAAGGTGCAATACACACTCGACAAAAATTTTTAAGCTTTATTAAGAATGATAGAGGAGGGATTTAGGTTAAATAAGAACGCTCTTGAAAAATTAAACTCTGATTATAGTCAAAAAAGTCAGCACAGCATAACAAGACTCTAACAGTCACGTAACTTTCATTGCACAATTTTTGACTTAATGAAGAACAAAGAGATCAGATTAACATAAATCATTATTATTAGTTATCTAAGGGATAAATATATCTGTCAATTGATAGTTCTGACAAACAAACGTTTCATTCTTTCCCGAGCATGGGTTACCTTGAAATACTCCTCCAAAAATCTTCTCCATCAATACAACCAATAAAATGCTGCATAAACAAGTTTTACACATAATTTCTCCCAGATTCACAAGTACCAAATCTCCTGTAAAATTTTTCCTTACTATGCCGCAATAAAAATGCCCCAAAGCTGCACAACCGACTGGCAAGCAAGTACACCACAGATTACATTAAAAACAGAATCAAGGATCTTATCCATTACTCTGAAGCGTGCTAATGCATCTTTGTCCCACTACAGTGAAGCTGAATTATTTACAGTGGCAGAAAACATACGAAAATCTTAGAAGCATATGTGCGATTATACTGAGCTGATCGTGTGTTCATCTTTTGACGATGTCACTACGGCCCCATCTACATCTACATCCACATAGATACTCCGCAAACCACCGGAGGGTACCCTGCTGTGCGACTACTTGTCATTTCCTTTCCTGTCCCATTCGCAAATAGAGCAAGGGGAAAACGATAGCCTATATGCATGCGAATGAGACCTAATCTCTCGTATCTCATCTTCGTGGTCCTTACGTGCAGTGTATTTTGGCGGCAGTAGGATCGTTCTGCAGTCAGGTTCAGATGCTGGTTCTTTAAATTTTCTCAACAGTTTTTCTTGAAAAGAACGTCGCTTTCCCTCCAGGAATTCCCATTTGAGTTCCCGAAGCATCTCGGCAACACCTACGTACTGATCGAACCTACCTGTAACAAATCAAGCAGCCCGCCTCTGAGTTGCTTCGATGACTTCCTTCAATCCGACCTGGTATGGATCCCAAACATTCGAGCAGTACTAAAGAATACGTCGCACCATCGTCCTACCACTCTATCCTGAAGTTCTCCCAATAAACCGAAGTCGACCATTCCCCTTCCCTACCACAGTTCTCACATCTTCGTTCCACCTCATATCGCTTTGCAACGTTACGTCCAGGTATTTAAATGAAGTGACTGTGTAGCAGGATACTAATAATGTTGTATCCGAACATTAGGGGTTGGTTTTTTCTATTCGTCTGCATTAACGTACGTTTTCTATATTTAGCACTAGCTTCCACTCATCACACCAACTAGAAATCTTGTCTAAGTCATCTTGTATCCTAAGTCACTCAACTTCGACACCTCACCGTACATCTCGGCACCATCAGCAAAAAGCCGCAGGTTGCTGGCGACTCTATCCGCCAAATCATGTATCTTTATATAGAACAAAGGCGGTCCTATCACACTTCCCTGGGGCGCTCCTGACGATACCCTTGTCTCTGATGAACACATACTGTGTTCTGTTATTTAAGATGTCTTCGAGCCACGCACATATCTGTGAACTTATTCCATATGCTCGTACCTTTTTTAACAGCCTGCAATGGGGCACTGGGTCATATGCTTTATGAAATCGAGAAATATGGATTCTGCCTGTTGCCCCTCATCCATCGTTCTCAGTACAGTATATCATGTGCGAAAAGGGAAAGCCGAGTTTCTCACGATCGACGCTTTATAAAACCATACTGATTCGTTGACAAAAGCTTCTCAGTCTCAAGAAAGTTTATTATATTCGAACAGAGAACATGTTCAAGATTCTGCAGCGAACGGAAGTTAGGGATATTGGTCTGTAATTTTTTCGGTCCTTTGTTTCATCCTTCTTATGTAGTGGAATCACTTGCGCTTTTTCGCATTCTCTTGGAACTTTGTGCTGGGCAAGAGATTCAAGATGAATGCAAGTTAGATTCCATCCGGACCGATGAATTATTTGCTTTCAAATCCTACAGTTGTTTCTCTACGCCATGTATGCTTCTTACTACGTCGTCCATACGGGTGTCTGTCTTATGGTCAAGTGATGTTATGTTTGTACGATTCTACTGTGTGAATGATTCCTTGAACGTGAAACTTAAAACTTCGGCTTTCGTTTTGCATTCTTCAACTGCCACAGCCGACTAATCTACAAGGGACTGAATGGAAGCCTTAGACCGGCTTAGCGATTTTGTGTAAAACCAGAATTTTCTCGGGTTCTTTGCCAGGTCGTTTACAAAGGTGCGACATTGGTAGTTGTTGTATGCTTCGCGCGTAGATCTTTTCACAGACACACGAATCTATACTAACATTAGGTTCTCGTCATTTGTGCACTCCCCTTCGAACCGAATGCTTCCTCAGCATTCACTGAATTGCACTATTACCATGATGAGTCTTTTCGACACTTCATCCACTTACTAGGCACATAACACTCAAGACCACGATTTACAATTTGCTTAAACTTTGCTCATAATTCCTCTACTGGAACTAAGTGATGTCAATTCACTATCTAAGTGAAATGCTAATAACTGCTTATCAGCTCTATCTAGCAGAAACACTCTTCTAGGCTTCTTGACTGATTTATTAACTTTGGTAATCATAGTTTCTATAATGACAGAATTATCGCTAATTCCCTTTTCTATATTGACGTTGTCGATAATGTCTGAGCTATTTGTAGCTACTAGGTCTAATTTCCATTGCGTTTGGGCTATCGAGCTAGCTGATCAAGACAATATTTAGAAAACATTTTCGAAAGTATTTCGCATGACTGTCTGTCTGTACCCCTCGCAATGAATCCATAGACATCCCAGTCTATACTCGGCAGGGTAAAGTCGCCTCCAACTAGCAAGGCATGATCTGCATATTTACAGGCTATTGACCGTAGACTTTTCTTGAATGACTCTAGGACTGTCACAGCAGAATCTGGTGGCCGATAAAAACAGCCAACAATTAACTTGGTTTCACCTACACCGCCGGCCGGTGTGACCGTGCGGTTCTAGGCGCTCCAGTCTGGAACCGCGTGACCGCTACGGTCGCAGGTTCGAATCCTGCCTCAGGCATGGATGTGTGTGATGTCCTTAGGTTAGTTGGGTTTAAGTAGTTCTAAGTTCTAGGGGACTGACGACCACAGATGTTAAGTCCCTTAGTGCTCAGAGCCATTTGAACCATTTTTTTCACCTACACCTGTTGTACGCGACCAGGTAACTTTACTTTCACGTTCCACTTCGAGCTCAATACAGACAATATTTTTGTCAGTTGTAATGAACACTCATCCTCCTATGGCCTCTAATCTGTCTTTTCGATATACATTCCACGACTCGCTTAATATCTCAGAGCTTTGCACTTCAGGTTTCAGCCAGCTCTCTGTCCCAATAATAATTTGAGTGCGAAAAGTTTCCCGGAGGGCAGTGAATTCAGGAACTTTGTTATGGATACTTTCGACAGTTTATCGATAAAATTGTGACAGTCGAAGTGTCTGTTCTGGACGCCGTTTGAGTTCCCTTGCTGCATATCGACTGGCGAGTGTTCATCAGCGTACCTCCAACTACAGCCCAGTCTAATAAACCATCATATGCACTACACAAGTACTCTTCTACCAGAGTAGCTGCTTCCTTTGTGTAGTGCACCCCTGACCTATCAAGAGGAGTCCTACAAATCCACACACGATAACGAAGATTTAGACGTCTGCAGCCAAGACCACCACAGAGTAGACGAAGCCTTTGGTTGAGACCCTCCACTCGGCTCCAAACCAAAGGACCTTGATAAACACTGGGAAGGATGCTGCAAATTTCGAACTGTGCTTGCAACTTGCACACGATACCAGCACTACCGTCGCCAGCTGTCTCATAACTGATGCGAAAGCCGTCGTTTGTGCCGACGTGAGTCACAACATGAAGACGATTGCACCCCGCACGCTCGATAGCCACAGGGAAGGCCGCCTCCACATCTCGGATGAGACCCCACGGCACACATACCAAGTGCATGTTGGCTTTATTTGCAGCCCTGAACCCTATCTGCATAAGGGCATCCATAACGTCCCTAACATTGGAGCCCCAATATCAATAACTAATAACTCCTCCCCCCCCCCTTACCCTGTGTACCTGCTCGGACAGCGTGCTGAAGGAGAGGGCACCTGTCCACTCACAGGGTTAATGGGTGAGGCCAGGGAGCCAGACTACACATTGACCCTTCGCCTGGAGTGACGTGAACGAGTTTGTACCTGCCACTCCCACTGACCCTACCGTATGGGCGGATGCACCACTTCGGGAGCACTAGGAGGTGCCTCGGAAGCAGAGCCCGAAGGCAAAACAATCGACACCTGAGGTGTCCGAAACAAAGCGCCAGATTCTCCCCGCCTCTGCATCCCAAAGTAGCATCCTGAAGACGACTATTCTATCGCTTGTGCCTTATCCCGCAGTTACACAGGGTCGGCCATGGTTAATCGGATTTGGCATGTTAATTTAAGGGGTGGCCGGATACCCTTCCTGCCGCCACCCCATACCCCCCAGGTTGGAATTAGAGTACCTCAACTGTCTGCATCTAATATAGTCCATGGAATAGTGCGAATGTGTTCAGATGTCTGCCGGCTGTGTAACTGAGGTGGAATGTGGGGACCAGCCTGGTATTCACCTAGTGGGATGTGGAAAACCGCCTAAAAACCACATCCAGGCTGCCGACACACGGGCCCTAGTCGTTAATCCGCCGGGCGGATTCTATCCGGGGCTGGCGCGCCTACCCGAATCTTGGAAGCAGTGCGTTAGCGCTCTTTGCTACCCTGGCGGGTAGCCAAAAGCAAATCCGGCTGCTTGCGAACTGCAGCCACCTCCCCCTGCGTCCCTACACAGCATGCACGTATCCTAGCAATCCTAGCAAGACTAACTGAAGAAGTGAACTGTAAGAGCAGACAATTATATATGTACAACTTGCTACCCTCCTGATGTATCACCAATGGAGGCTCTAGCGTTAATGAGGTGCGTAGCTGGCTGTTCGGTGAGCAACTATTGCGCTACAGACTAAAGGAATTTACACTTACAAAAACGTGACAGTAAACCTAACCAGAGAACCAAGCACGAAATTTGGTCATTATACAACGAGGAAAACACAGGAAAAGATTAACACTAAACTCGCCGTCCTGTAGTTGTACCCGTAGTCTTATATCAGCCAAGATCTGGAGCCTGGATATGTTTTTAAAACAGATCTGAAGATGGTCATTGTTGATCGGGACCGATAGTCTGAGGACTTAACAAGTTTGTGTCATAGAAGGAAATAAAGAAATTTACTGTTACAAGTTGTTATTATTTTTTTTTATGTTCGCAGACGCAAATAAAGAAATTTACTGTTACAAGCTGTTATTAATTTTATAATCTATTGTAACTAAAAACAATTACACCTTTCATAACATTTGTCATAGCATTATGCTTGAAGCTGCAATGAGCTCATCGCTCCAATTGTTTTGGTCTGTCGGCTTTTCTGTATGTTTGTAGCGTCTGTTACGTAGTATCTTTGGGAATACAATATTAATCTTCATTTCAACAACCATGGTAATCACTGTGTCATTTTCGCACCTCATCCCAGCGTGCCTTGGGAAAAACTTGAGTCCAGTGCTCTGGCATCAGCTTCCCTGCATTCCGTGTTTGGTGGGCCAACTCCCGCGAGCTGTCAAAACACCATTGCCTCTCGCTCCATGAGTTGGTTTCTTGTAATGTCGTAGTTTATTCGCTCCCTCCTTCGTTTTTTTTTATTTTTTTTATTTCAAGGAACTTTTTACCATATCTCACCAATTACTACGTCCAGTACAATACAAAAATATCTTTCTATAAATAATAGTAAATATATGAAAATATATTTTTCTAATGGAAAAAGTAGACTTCGCTGGTCGTGATTATCAACTCCTCAGTTACCAGAGCAGTGGGCACTGTTAGTAACCTTCCGTGTGGTGTGCCTATTGTACGGTGCGCTCTTCCGTCACACGTTTTTGTTCTTGCAGCAGTTCCGTTCTCCGTCAGTGGCAAGAAGGCGTCATTGAATCATCCAACGATAGCCCACGAGTTCCCGATTCCTGGGTTTCTGCATCATAAAATTTCGCCATCGAGATGAGAAACTAAGGATGTACATGCCGTCCAATAACAAGAGTTTACTTACGTAATTATAGTAACAAACCAGTCAACAAACATAGGTGCAACGATAAGGTGCTCGGGACAGCAATGTACAACGTCGCTGATATTTCACAAACGTTATGTCACCAGTCTCATGTTTACTACATTCTTACTTGAATGAGGTTCGATGGACAGTTCAGCTAATTATTTTAGAAATGCCGATGTAATTTTACGTATTCTTTCCACCTTATCTGATCTCTAGTCTTCCAACGATCTTTAAACTCTGATTGTAATACTGTATACCCTATGTACTCCACACTGACACCAATTTCTTCTTCTGTCAAGTCATCAGAGGCCTTCAACACAAGCAGGCTCTATCATTTGCATTTAACATGCAATTCGAACTACACTCATAATCTTACCATCCCTCCTTTTAATTTTGACTTGCGACGATCATTAATTTTTCGATATCTTCCCGTTTTTCCTGCATCCATTTCACGTTGGTTGCCCAGTCGTCGGATGGCGATATGCACATATACGGATAGCGGTAGTATCTCGTATGCAAGGTATAAAAGGGCCGTTTATTGACGGAATTGTCATTTGTTCTCAAATGACTCATCTCAAAAGATTTCTGACGTGATTATGGCCGTACGACGGGAATTAACAGATCCACAGTGTCAAGAACGTGCCAAAAATGTCAGATTTCAGACGTTCCCTATCATCACGGACAATGCAGTGGCCGACGGTCTTCACTTAACGATCAAGATCAAAATCGTTTTCGTAGAGTTGTCAGAGCTAACAGACAAGCAACACTGGGTGACATAATTACAGAAATCAATGTGGGACGTACAACGAACGTATCCGTTAGGACAGTGCAGCAAAACGTGGCGTTAATGGGATATGGCAGCAGACGACTGAAGCGAGTTCCCCTTGCTAACAGCACGGAATGGCCCGAAGCACCTGTCCTGGGCTCGTGACCATCTGCTTGGAAAATCGCCACCTGGTCAGATGAGTTCCGATTTGAGATAGTAAGAGCTCATGATAGGGTGCGAGGGTGGCGCAGACACCACGAAGCTGTGGACGCAGGTTGTCAACAAGACACTGTGCAAGTTAGTGATGGCTCGATAATGGTGTGAACTGTGTTCACAGGGAACTGAGTGCGTCGTCTGGTCCAAATGAACCGATCATTGTCAGGAAATGGTTATGTTCGTCTACTTGGAGACCATTTGCAGCTACTGATGGACTTCATATTTCCAAACAACTATGGAAATTTTATGGTTGATAATGCGCCATGCAGCAGGGCTACAATTGTTCGTAATTGGGTTGAGTAACATTATACACAATTCGAGCGAATGATTTGGCCACCCAGATAGCTCGACATGAATACCATCGAACATTAATGGGACATAATCGAGATGTCAGTTCTTGCACAAAATCCTGCACCGGCAACACGTTCGCAACTATGAATGGCTGCTTCAATATTTGTGCAGGGGACTTCCAAATACTTGTTGAGTCTATGCCATGTCAGGTTGCTGCACTACCCAAAACTAACTCTATCACAAGGCTTATGTCACCCCCGTGTATTTCACTCCTAAGTGATTTATGCTGCTATAACCCTATCGTACTTTGAACTTTCTTGTACCTCCTCCTTTTGTCGATCAGTTGAAGTATTTTTTGTTACCCAAGGATCCTTCGTAATTACTCTCTTTGTTTTTATGTTCGACTTTCCAACATCTGCGACTGCCTCTTTATAGCCCTCTACTGCTGTTTAAAAGACCTGCCTAATGTGATCTTCCTTATCATCGAATCACATTCACCGAATTTCGAACACACCTCAATGCTTTTCGTAAGATTTCTAGCTTACTTTTGGTGTTCTATAAAAGTAATGTGAGCTCCACATTATCATCTGATATGTCATACTTCATATCTGTACGTCGTATATTTTTCAAACAGAGGTTTTTAATAATCATATGTTACGGCACAGAGGTTTTGAGTATAAGCAATATGATCTTTAGTTGCTAGTAGCGTTGTCTTGTCTACAGGGTACTGTGATGAGTAAGTTAGGTGTTGTTCACGCTACTGTGCGGTCTGGAAGTTGCTAACAGAGCACATAGATACAAATGTAGAGGATGCTGAATTGTGGAAATACGATTTGCTAAAGATTAAACAATGGAATTGCCAGGATGGAATGTAACAATGTTACGAAAAGGGTAGTTGCTACTCACCATATAGTGGAGATGCTGCGTCGCAGATAGGTCCAGCAAAAAGACTGTCACAAGCTTTCTGCCAACAAGGTCTTTGTCAAAAATAGACGACAGACACACACACACACACACACACACACACACACACACACATTGACGCAAACGTAACACACACAGATATGACTGCAGTCTCTGGCAGCTGAGGCCACACTGCAGAAACTGCAGACGTGTGTGTGCGCTGTGTTTGTATGAATGGCTATGTGTCTGTCGTCTATTTTTGACAAAGCTCTTGTTGGTCGAAAGCTTATTTTGTGACAGTCTTTTTGTTGTGCCTATATGCGACTCAGCATCTTCGCCATATGGTGAATAGCAACTATCCTTTTCATAACATTGATGTTTGCTAAAGATTAATTTGAGATGTGTAAAATTTGACAGGAAATGTTGTTGCAACATTGTTCCCTTCTCTTAATAAATGATATATTTGGAAAGCGCCAAGTTCTACTAGGAATTTTCTTTATTCATTCGCGTTAGCTACTTTCATTGTTCGGAGATGATTACGTAAAGTTGTCTGTTTACGTATCTTGCCCTAAGAAGATACAGATTTACCGCTCCTTTACCATTTCAGTAAATAATATGAAAGCAGACATATTTATAATGAGCAGTAAGTTTTCTAAAAATGGCTGTAGTTGTTAACGAAAGTGTCAAAGTTTCAGTGTAGTTTTTGAATGCTGGTCTGTTTATATTATTCAGCAAATGCAATGTCCTCCACCGTCTGTTCATCAATATTATTTTTTGATTCCGTGTGCCACAGCACTGCACGGTGTCGAACACACTTGCACAAATGTAAAGTCGGAGCTTAGTGTGTTTAGCACACTTACATGTCCTTGCACTGTACTACGCAAGGGTTTTCTTTTATTTAGCTGGTTTTCTGCTGTGCTGTATTTCTTATGTTCATCATTTCCCGTTGCCATAGGTAAGTCGCATGAATTTGTTAGGTTTCGTTTAAAAGTTATAGTCTGGACACAGTTAAATCATTCACAGTCCAACTATGCATTTCAAAATGAATATCAGGTACAGATTAGATGAAGTTCAGTTCTGATTACATTTCTTATGCAGATGTTCTCATTCTCACAGTGTAAGTCTTACATTTGCGTGTGAATCGCTTAGTGTCTGGAATTCTATTGAGTGTGTTCCTTACGTAGAATTTGAGGGAATTAGTTTGGGAAACATTTTTGGTTACTTAGTCTTTCAAAATTCGTTTTGTAGTTCTATTTAACCTTTTTATTTTGTTAGTTTTGTGCGTTGGTATTGCAAGTCACGTGTTGTGGCGTCAAGCACTGTAGCACTATTCACTGCATTGCAAAATACAGGATTCCACAGGATCGTTTCTTTAATTTTCAGTTTAGGTTTTCCAGTTAATATGGTTGAAGTAAACGGTACAGTTATACAGTTATATACTATCAGATAGTTTGGCGACTCAGTCTATCAAATAGCGTATACAGCATAATCACACCAGTTGCATTGATCTGTATTACAACAGATACACACATGAGTAATGTAAAGTTTCCAGGTTATTTTTGGTATTTCATTCAATGTTTCATACTTCTTATCTGTAATGTTTTGACAGTTTGTCATTGAGAAGAAAATGAAATGCAAATCTGTTGTTTTAGTTTCCCGTACTGAAAGTTTCTTCAGACTTAGGTAATATTATCCAATACTAAAACTACAAAAACAAAATTTTGCATGAATAGCAGTACAGTACATGCCCACACAGTGAACGTCATTATCCTACAATGCATTAAATATTTTAAGATGGGGCGTTTCATATGTTCTTAAATTATCAGGAGAAAAATGGACTTCTAATAAACATTTTTTAATACAGGAAAAACAAAGTTGGCAAATATTCCTGATTTACTGTTTCAGCAAGTTAAGAATAAAATTTGATTTGACCTTTTCTTTTGAATAGTGTGGAAGTAAAGTGTACCTAAAATAAAAATTAGCCTTCATGTAATTCGATACGTAAGATAAACAAACGGCTCTGAGCACTATGGGACTTAACTTCTGAGGTCATCAGTCCCCTAGAACTTAGAACCACTTAAACCTAACTAACCAAAGACATCACACACATCCATGCCCAAGGCAGGATTCGAACCTCCGACCGTAGCGGTCGTGCGGTTCCAGATGTAGCGCCTAGAACCGCTCGGCCACCCCGGCCGGCAGTAAGATAAACATCAGTATTCACTCCATCACGTATTGCAACATATATTTTTTCACATAGAGACCACAATACTCTGATTATTTGGTCAAAGCCACATTCCAGTATATATTAAAGTTTCTGAGATATTAAATTTCAAAATACTAAAAAAAAAACTACAGGCCATGACGTCCACATCCTGGTCAACTTAGAGATCGTCCAGTGCGGTGTGCTGTTATCGATAGAGTGTGTTTTGCAACGTGTCCCACAAAAAGTAGTCACAAGGAGCAGCTTGGGGGAATATGGGGGCCATTCCATCCCTGTGCCAGAAAATCTGCAACAATCCAACGTAATGACGCTGTTCCCAAAGTATTCGTGAAGAAAGTCAAAGGCATGTTTGGTGCAACGTGGTTTGGCCCCATCTTGCATGAACTACGCGGTGCCTGGTCGGTCCTCCAAACTAGTTGTGTGGCGACATATTGCTCCAGAATTGCTACACAACGTATCGCAAGTGGCAGTTTCTCTCATGAAGAAAGACCAATAACGCCTCTGCTGCCTGCTGCAGCCCAAAGAATAACTTTGGTAGAACATAGTGGTTTCATTTCACACACTTGGTGATTTTCGGAACCCAAAAATCGCCAGCTGTGTTTACTTAGGCTTCCATGCAAATGGAAGTGTGCTTCATCAGCGAACCACATGTAGCCAACATCAAATCCCTCATTAACAATCATTTTTGGAATCTGGTTCGCAAAGCCAGCTCTCTGTCGCACAGCTCGTAAAGGTATGGCCCGGTAGTTTTCGATTTTAAATGGAAACATACGCATGGTGTGTCTAAGTATTTTCTGTGTGCTGTAACGGTTAAAACCAGCCTCTGCTGGAATTCCTCGGACGGCTTTCCTTAGAGTTCGCTGAATAATTCCTGAGTCTCTGGCGACATTGTTAGGAGTAACCACAGCTGGCTGGGAGTCAACATCCCCCTCTAGATCATCAGTCACACTGCCTGTACGTTGGAATTTGGCGAAAAGCTTGGGAACGGTTTTCGCATAGTGTCTTTTTGGAATATGAAATCATGCTTGAACACAGTGGCCACGTTAAGTGACCGCACGGTTTGAGGGGTCCTGTCACGGAATGCGCGGTCCCTCCCGCTGGAGGTTCGATTCCTCCCTCGGGCATGGGTGTGTTTGTTGTTCTTAGCATAAGTTAGTTTAGGTAATGTGTAAGTCTAGGTACCGATGACCTAAGAAGTTTGGTCCCTTAGGAATTCACACACATTTGAACATTTGAACACAGTGCATTGTTCCGTAGGGTTGTGTTCTAACCTGTGGTATTCCAGTAGAAGAAAAGCAGGTTTTTCCGTGAAATACATTACTTAAACCTCTTTTTTCCTTATGCTAACCTCCTTTCACGTTTCAACGATGGAACTGATCGCTCTGAGCTGTTGCGCACTATTTATGGGCACTACGTACTGCGATTAAAGCGCCATCTATCAGCAGCTTTTCGAAGTAATTCAAAAATTCTTTATAAATGTCGTACAGCATTCACAATAAATACGATTTGTTGCACTCGTCTGTCAATCTCAATTTTTGAAATATTCAAGGTAACCCTTCACTCGACACCCTGTATTAACTAAACCACTTGCTAGGGAAGCAACACATTCATCATATTTATAAATTTAAATTGTTGGCAGATTAAGTGGGAAGATTGTCACGTTGTTAGTACAACTCCTGGCTTGATCTATGTTATTGTCTTGTATGAGGCGTGGACTGTCTTTGTGCTGTTGTTCCATTTGTGTGTGTATGCTACACTACACATTTCTGTGAATGCAACTGTAATGAACTGTGTAATTATTATTTATATTTGCAATTACAAACACCAGTACATTCTAAACTCTACTAAGAAACACGCGTTCAATGAGTTCTAAATTTTAGGATGTAACAACTGGTATGAGATAAAAATGACCTGTTGGCAATGATGCGCATCCAGAAGAGCAGTGTAGTACTGGCGTTTGAAGAACTGATTTTAGGAAAACAATGTAGAATATTATGACACACAGCAATATTTATCTTGTCAATCGCTGCCATTATCGGTAACAATTACATTAACATACAGAATTTTAAATGGGCAACTGTGTTACGGAGTTTGTATGTCTCTATTTGAAAATGTGTGTATATTGTACAGACATGTGCCATGGTTAGACAGGGTAAGAGTGTGTGATCAGGAACTCTCAAGCCTTTTTTTGCTTTTCCTGCAGCTGAATATACAAAGTTATAATTCTTCTATGTGAATAAATAACACACATATATACTATTACAGAACTGTTAAGCTTGCTTTAGTAATGGCATACAAAGTAAATTTTAAATAATATTTGTTGCATCATAAATATTCATGTTTGCTATACAGAAATAAATTTATATTATTTAAACACCATTTCTGATATTCCTTATTTTTCTTAACTCCTATAATGTTATTTAAATACCTGTTTGTGGTAGACTCTGCTTCTGAGGTATACAAACCAGCTATATGCACTTAATATTTACAGGAGTGATTGTAGTAGACTTCGATACTGCACAGATAAAACTGCACACATGAATGAATTAATGTATTGATCTGACTCCTCGTGTACAGTACATTCATACACACAACTCAAATCATCGAATAGTGTCTTGATGTATGGTTGTCACTGACTCAGTCTGTCTACTGGAATAGGTAAGGTATAGGTGGGTATATGTAATGAAGTTCACTGCAGTTGAATAATGTAAATAAATTCAGTGTGAAGAGTCTTGTAATGCTAACTGCAGTGTAGGAGTTCTATGCATGTCGGTTATCGATGTTGTGTTGCTGAAGGTACTAACTTCTGTAGGCAGATATGATCGGTTACACTCTGTCATCATCAACCCTTCAGTGAACTTAATCTTGTTAAATTGATGAACCCACTCAGTGATAGTAAACTGCACTTAGTATTACACAAAAACTACTCGATTCTACTGTTACTTCACAGTCAGTCTGATACCACATCTACATTTACACATTTCGACCACATGGTAACAACATGTACGTATTGGTACACAGAAACATTCTGATTTGAACTAGCATTATGATGGAAGTATTATGTTTGTTATAGAATCACAAAATCCCTTCCTTGTGGAAGTGGTGGTGGGATCTCGACCATGGGAGGATGGGGGGAGGTGGTGTAGCGGGGTGGTTTTGTGGTGTGGGTAGCTGTAGTGGCACTTAGGTGCACGTAGGTATTGCTACAACTGCGCTGAGCACACTAGGTATCATTATCCAGTAACTCGTTTATGAACTTGTGCAGATGTGTTGTTTCATTTTATACAGAGGGTTAAATGTTGTCAGATGTTTTCTTCTTCTTTACTCTTGTGGGGCAGTAACAATCTTACAAGTCTATGTCATGATGTTCCAATGGATCTTTGAAAAGGTACACCTTCCCACGTGTAAGATTCATGTGGACGACAAAATCCAATTTCAAATTCGTTTCCTTTTTCATAGAATTGTGAGCTAACGCCACTGTGACTTGCTGTACTAAACTGCAAAAATGCTGTCTACAAAGCATAAATAGGTTTCATATTGTGAAGTTTGCAGGTCTATAATCAAGAAATCTACTTAGTTAATTGCCGATCTAAGGTGGGCTGATACAAACGCTTAATAAATGATTGAACTGATATGCATAGCAGTCACATTCTATCCGCTGCCTAGTAAAACGACACCTTTCTGTAAATAGGTTTTTTTATATTTGAAAGTGTTTGTGAAAAAGATGATTCATTAGCACAATTTTTCACTCTTACAAGTATAACACCCTGAATATTGCTGATAGGGTTGTCTGCAATAGTGAGCCGGTAGCATATGTTATTGTAATTTCATACAAAACAGCGAGCAGATTTTACGCAGTTCCGTTACACTTTCACAAACATAATAGTTGGGTGTATAAAATCCTAGTGTTTTTTCTTAACTTTAATTAACACAGCAAATACAGGTAAAAGAGATTTTCGTCATCAATAATATATTCTCAGGCTGCCAACACTGGGGTAATTTTCCAATTTCGCGACAGTAGAAATCACGTAGTTTTGAGACGAAGAACTCTTCGAGGAATGTTCGGAATGCATTTTGATTCGGAAAGGAAGTTGTAACACCGAAAATGTAGATAAAATACCATCAGCAGCATTCAAAATTTTTCATCGTTTAATATCCGTTGTCCACCATCAACCATGCACCTTGCCATTGGTGGGGAGACTTGCGTGCCTCAGTGATGCAGACAACCGTGCAGTAGGTGCAACCACAACAGAAGGGTAGCTGTTGAGAGGCCAGACAAACGTGTGGTTCCTAAAGAGGGTATAATGAATTCTACTCTGCTTTTGTAAATGATGAAAGTCTATGTGAATGCAGCTTGCCGCTAACTTGGTGTAATGTTTTGTCTGTACAGAAGTGTATCTGTCGCCTTTATCGCTCTTTCCCTCTCACACATAAATCGGCACAATAAAGTCAGGGCTTCGTGTTTTCTAGTTAGGCTGATCCGTGAAAAGACAGAGAAACAATTATGCTAATGGAGGATTCTCTCTCTCTCTCTCTCTCTCTCTCTCTCTCTCTCTCTGTCCTTTATCTGTGTACAGTTTAAATATATTATTTACGTGAAATCAGCCTAGTAGAATCTCTGGTGGAGCCCTTCGTCTTAATATTCAGCGGCTGGCTTGCTAGAAAAGATCTTTACATTTGTTATTATTATTAAGCGCTGCATTCAGTTGGGAAAATCGATCGTTTGAACAATTCGTTCAGTTTACGACAGATCTAAAATTTCAGATGTGGACGAAGCCTTTTTGGACGATTTCAAAAAACTCAGAGATTGCAGGCTCTCTTCGTCACAGCTGAAACTTCCCAGTTAATTACAGGGCCCAGACAATCATCAATGGTTCAGACAGAGAACTCATTCGTCATTCACTCTAGAATAAAATGGTCACAAACCTTATTTCTGAGGAAAATTGTATATTGAATCCATTTCCGTACATGTTCCGTTTTCTGTGGGTTCCAAGTCTCAAGTAATTTTCTTTTACAGGTTTGTCTTTCTCTTTATCTATCACGCTAGCGGCACAAACTTTCCTAGCTCGCTTTAGCGCGAAGAATAAATAAATCTCCTTTAGCAATCCGACAATCTTCCAACCGATACTTCCGAAGCTGTTCCTCTCTCTCCCTATAATAACCATGGAGCATACATTTCTGTACCTCTGTTGCTCCAAAGAATAAACGTACTAGAAAAATACCTTGGCGTCGACGAGCTGTCGGCGCATATATTACTAGAAAATCTGATCAGATACTTTTCAAACGTAAATACATGTGGATGATTTGGTTGACCATTATTAATTATTGCGTGGTAGAGGGTAATTTTCCGTGGGGAGATTACAATGCCCCTCGCAGCGAGCGAAGTTTGTGAGCTCAATTTTGATTCACCGAACACACTTCACGAGCTATCTATTAGCGTGGATAACCCGGAAGTGATGATTGTCAGTCCTCCGACTGAAAAAGAATATTATATTTGAGACAGACGAAGAAAAGAAATGTTTAAGACAGAAGAAATGAAGAGACCGGTACCGCGGCTGTATTGCTTTTACGTGCATCTAGGTGTTATATTTGCTGTGCAAAACCAAAGAAGATGATCTTTCATGAACTGATGTCAGGGTCTACCCATTCGGCAACTTTCTTAAGCAGGGAAACCTTGGAAAACCTCTTAAGCCTAGACCCCCAGCCTACGGTACATAGAAGATAGGAAAGCCTATAGAAGAAAAAAAAATATAATTTTGAAATAGATCTCTAAAGGAAAGACAGGGATCAATTTGTATCACGATTTGGAGAAGAGTGGTTTGTGCCTCTAGCAAAAAAAAAAAACGTTTTACAATAAATAACGTGAATTCTCGTTTTACAATCTTGCTCCTGGTACAATATCTTGCGGTGCTAAACTCCCCCGGGTCTTCCAAGTCCCCGACGTCCACATTTGTAGTCGGTCTTCTACGCGGCCCCCTCTGTAGTTGATCTTCTACGCGGCCCACAATGGGAAGAGTAGAAGGAACAGGGATACTCGAATTCACATGCAACATTCATTCCAAAAGAATTAGCAATGACCAAAAGGAAAACTCTTCCTGTAAGAGAACTGATTAGGTTGCACCGTCCAAGATTCTCCTTTTTGAAAGCAAAATCCTTATGGCTTCATGGATCCTTTTTGTTACGACGTACTTCAAGGAATTCAACCATTAACTAATGATGTTGCCAAAAGCATCATCCGATTTACTCCCTTTTGAATACTCCTTTTGACTTTGCCTCCCCACTTGAGCTTATAAGTCCAAAAGTTCGAACACATTTTCTATCACTGATTTGTTCTTCGTAATTTAAAGGATTCATGTAACTTACTATAGATTTTGGATTCAAATCATCGAATAATGGAAAGTGTAGTTCATTTTATACCAAGACATCATCCATATTTCCTTGATAAGTCATATAATTTAGCTATACTCAAAACTTTTTATTCTAAATACATATATTTCTTCGCTTGAGTGCTGAAATGTAAAAGTTATTAGCATTGAGGAATGCGGATTCACTTCTTTCATTTACTCTCGGATTCATACGGTGTTCATCCATGCTCATATATGGAAATGGATTTTTCACACAAAATTCCCAAACGAACACGAACCATTAAATTACTACTGAATCTATGAATATTACTTTCTTTAATCATTCATTAATAAATTAAAAACTCTTAACTTCTAATTATAACACCTATTCCTTTTAGAGTTCAACATGAATCAGTTTATCCTCGCGTTTGGTGCGAGTCTCTTACAAAGCATATCTGTATCGTCTATATCGATTTTAATTCTCGCGCCGACGTCAACTGTTTTGCGCGGGAAATTATCTTTGCGGCGTTAACCGTCACTCACGATTCACTACCACAACACATCCCTTCACACGTTTACACATGTAAGCGTTCACATGAGATTATATATGAATATTCACTCGGAACCTCTTTTGATTATTCCGCGTCATTTGCGGGAAACATTTCATTCTTCTTGAAGGTCAGTTAGATCCTTAATCATTCTTGATGACATTAGCAATGCTAAAGTTCTATGTTCACCCAAACCACAGGTGAAGCCTATCTCCACTATCTTCTTTACAACACTCGATAATAATAGTTAGATACTATTTCTATACTCTATGTCACTGATTAACTATTTCAATTTAAAGGTTTCTATCACTACACACACAGTTTATTGTTATGTTTTTTTTTTTTACGAGCGTTCATTTCTGTCACTCGGAACACCATTCCTCCCTATCTTCTAATCTTCATTATACTTTTTTAAGTCGTTATGAGAAAATAACCCTTTTATTTTGTTCGATCCCGGGTATGCTAGCAGATAAGCCCCCGGATTCGGAATTTGTAGGATAATGTATGGTCCAGTATATAGTAACTCCCATTTCTTTATACTTTTCTTTATTACGGATGATTTGGTATGTCGTTTAACTAGTACCTTCTCTCCGACATGGTATGTCTGTACCCTTTTGATTAATTTGTCATATCGTTGTTTTCTTTGATCAGCCTTTTTCGTCATATTTATGATAGCTTGTCTTATTTTTTCTTCCCAAGGCATCTCAGTTTCCTGAGTTTTGGGGATATGGTCAGTCCAGAAGTTTTCCTCTTTTGCTCCGAACATCAATTCACAAGGTGTATATCCAGTTGAGGAGTGGGGCATGTTATTGTATATCTGCTCAAACTCTTCCACATAATTTGCCCACGCAGTTTGCTTATTATGGCAATACGTCCTCATAAATCGATTGAATTCTCTAAAAATCCTCTCAACCAAATTGCCTTGTGGGTGGTAAAATGATGTTAGTATATGTTTCACACCGACTTGAGACAAAGTCTGCTTCCATCGGAGTCCCGTGAATATTTTAGCATTGTCTGTTATGATCGCCTTAGGTGTACCAACATGTGGAAGATAATCCCTTATCAATCTTAATACAATTACTTTGGCTGTAGCCGCCTTTATCGGGTATAGCTGTACGTATTTCGTACACACATCGAGAAATGCCAACACATATTTAACACCACCTCTTGAAGTAGGTAACGGTCCACACAGATCGCATGAAATTAATTCATTTGGTTCTTGTACTAATATTGAGCATAATGGGTGCTTAGTCCCTTTTGAATCCGGCTTTGTTTTTTGACATATTATGCGTCTCTTTAAGACCTCATGCACTCTGCGCTTTATGTTGGGAAAATAACAGTACCCACTTATTTTGTCTGCACATTTTGTCGCACCGAAATGTCCCCAGGTTAAATGAGTGAACCATACAAGTTTCTCTATTTGTGCCTCAGGTATACAAACACACCAACGGACTTTGTTTGGCCTTCCACAGCGGAAAAATAATACGCCATTTACCAGCTTGTAATAGTTTGCCATCTGATCCGAAGGTTGCTGTTGTAACCCATTGAGCATCCTTTTCTGTAACTGTGCCATATGCGCACACAAATTGACGTAGTACGTCTTAAATGGATTTTCCTGCAGCAGCAATACAGGGAATTCTGAGGAATTATTTACTTCAATCTCTTTTGTTAAACCCTGCGGTGACCTTGATAGAGCGTCAGCAATAATGTTTTGCTGCCCTGAGACATGTACGATCTTAAACTGGTATTGTTGCAGAGCGAGCGTCCATCTAGCCAGCCTGGGGTGTAACAGTTTACACGTTTGTAAAAACGTTAATGATTGGTGATCGCAATATACGATAGTCTTCGACCCATATAAATAATAATGAAATTTTTTAAATCCCCAGACGACCGCAAGAGCCTCTAATTCTGTCGTCGTATACGTTCGTTCACGGTTGGACAAAACACGACTAGCAAACACAATAGGACAAAAGGTAAGCAGTCCGTTTATCTTGCGTACTTGGAAAAGGCACGCTCCAAGACCCACATTTGACGAATCTGTTGACAAGTAGAATTCCTCTTGCATGTCCGGATGGTACAAAAGCGGTGCATTTACTAGTTGCTTCTTTATCTCTTCGAATGCTTCTTGACACTCTAATGTCCAGAGCCAGGGCACATCCTTCTTCAGCAAACTATTTAGAGCTGCTGCATTCATGGCCTGATTCGTTATAAATCTTCTAAAAAATGAGGCAAGACCCATAAACCCTTTTAATTGCCTCCTATTTCTCGGTGTTGGAAACTTACTAATCGCAATTAGCTTCTCCTTGGTTGGTAAAATTCCCTTTGCGTCAACTATATGCCCCAGGAACTTGATTCTGTTTAGTGCAAAATGGGATTTCTGTAGGTTAGCAGTTATTCCCATGGTTTTGAACACGTCCAACACCCGACTCAGTAAGGTAATATGCTCCTCCCAGGTCTTCGATGCAATAAGCATATCATCAACAAATACTGTTATCCTGCTTCTTAGTTCTGGGCCTAGAGCATAATCTAGAGCTGCTATAAAGATTCCAGCACTAATGTTGAGTCCGAAAGGAACTACAGTAAATTGGTAACTTCTTCCGGCATAAATGAAAGTTGTATATTTCCTTGATAACTCATCCAGCTTGACCTGCCAATACGAACTTCGCAAATCGATGCTCGTCAAATATTGGACATCCTGGAACCGTTGTATCAGTTCGTCTATGTTTTCCGGATGTGTTCTCACTGGAATTATGATTTTATTTATTTCCCTGGCGTCGAGTACCAGTCTCACAGTTCCATTTGCTTTTGGCACGACCAACAATGGGGAGCAGTATGGGCTTGTAGAGGGTTCGATCAAACCCCATTTCAACATGCGATCTATTTCTTTTTGAACTTGAGCCTTTAACCTCCAGGGAACAGGATAGAAAGTTCTACAATACGTTTCGTGTGGCTTAACGTAGAGTAGTAGTGTATGAAAACGTGTTTGACGAAAGGCCAGGAGTTATTAAGGGATATGTATCCCTTAATAACTCCTGGCCTTTCGTCAAACACGTTTTCATACACTAATAATAATTCTTTGAGCTGCTTCTTCTGCTCTTCAATAATGCAGTCGGATTCATTTAACTTCTCATACACTAATTGACCGAAGTCCCCTTTGACTTGGAACTCATTATTTACGTGCTGTTTAGAATTTTGTGCAGTCCTGATTACTTGCACACTGATCCCACTATTATATTTTCTGGTGAGGCTTTCCTTTTTCAACAAGTCCAACTCAATTTCTTGTTTATTTACATTTAACCAAATTTTTCCTGTTTTAAAATCTATTCTGCATCCGTATTGACGTAGGCTGTCGACTCCTATAATGCAGTCTACCACCAAATTTTTTACAACAAGGAATGTGCTTAATATTGCTACATTTCCGACTTCTACACTAAGTAGTGACTGCACTTTTACATTAGCCGATCTAGCCCCAACGGCGCCTATTATTCTGCAATTTTGAAATGGAAAAATTGGTACTCGTCTTATATTTCTGATCTTGTTGAATAGAACCTCCGAAATAACATTCGTGGTTGCAGCTGAGTCCAAAACCGCCACTATAGGTACAGTCTCCAAAATGACTTGCACTTCGGCTACTGCCACCTGTTCCTTATCCTCATCTTGGAGTTCTAAGTCCTCGGTCAATTCATCTGCCAGTAATCGTCCATCATTATACGTTAGCATGGGTACACATATCCTGTTGCCCCTCAACCAATTGTTGACCGCTCCCCCGGGGCACGAGTGGGTCCTTACAAGTTTGTTGGATTTTGATTCGCCTGGTGGTTGACATCGTCCGTCACTTCGGTAATTACCGGTTGATTCGTAGATGTCCGTCCCCACTGATGTTGGTTATTTGAATCTATTCCCCCCGGTTGATTCCACTTTCTATTACTGTTATTGTTCCAGGCTTGCGGTCTGAAATTCCTTTCGTTCCCCCATACGGGATTGTATCGTTTCCCATTCCTGTTGTTCCTTGGATAGCCCCTCGCAAGACTATTGCCGGTATTATTATTGAGATTTTGAGGGGTTTCTCCACTATTTATCGATCTCTGTGCGTTCCCTTGCCTACCATTTGGCGGAGGTTCTATCTCCCTATATTGGAATCTGTTGTTACGGGCTTTCTGGTTGCTCTCTTCTATAATGTCTATATGATCTAACGTCGTGAGGAACGACTCCAAGTCTTTATCGTTCCCGTAAATTAATTGATTCCGGATGTTAGTTGGTAATCTTGCCTTAAGTATGTTTATTATGTCTGGCAAAGGCATAGGTCTGTCCCAATATCTAGTTTTGTTTATATATTTTTCAAAATACTTCCTAAGGCTTCCTTTTGAAAAAGAGAAAGGCTCTGGGTAGAGCACCTCCTGCCTTAGGCGTTCCTGTACCCCTTCTGACCAGAATTTTGCTAAAAACGCTTTCTCAAAATCGTCATACGTCGAGCAAACAGAAGTCATGTCCGAGGCCCAGATCGCCCCCGAACCTTGTATATACCCAGTCACTAAACTGATTTTCTGCCACTCCGACCAATTTCTGGGTAGCACTCCTCTAAAACTTCGGATAAAAACAATCGGATGGACCCCCCTTTTGTCAGTGTTAAAAATCTGAAATTGCCGATGCTTTAGCATTTTTTCTTCGGCATGGGAAAGGCTTTCGTAATCTCCGTCAGATAAAACTTCACGCGAAAAACTAGCTCGTGGCAATTTAATATTCGAGTTACTCACACAAGTCGGTATCGTGTGCGAATGTGCAGTAACTGGCTCTACAGACGCTGCCAACTTCTGCTGCTGGCCGGTATTCATTTGTTCTGAGCCTTGTTGTGAAACGCGTATCGACTCTTCTATCGTTTGTTTCCAATGCTCGAAATCAGCACCCAACTGCTGTCGCACTTCCTCAAGTCCTTCCGCAAACAAATTCTCTTCCTGTTTGCCGCATAGACTCTGGAATGCTGCTTTAACATTTTGCTCAACGTTTTCACACATTAGCCTTTTGTTTTCTAATGTGATTTCGGATAATTTACCCGTTAATACATTAATTTGGTGGTCTATAACGTCTTGACGTTCGGTCAGATGTTCAACACTTTCCTTTAGGTTCGTCTGCGTACGTGCCAATTCAGGAAGTTGCGCAATTGCACATGACATGGCATCTTGCTTTTGTACTAATTGCGGAACCATTTCCACCTGTTCCCGTACGGTATCTATCTTAATAGCCACATACTCCTTCATTTCTACACGTACGCGTTGAGTAGATTCCTCACATTGAGCTTTAGCCAATTCTATTTGTGCAGTTAATTTTCGTTCCGTCTCTTCGGCCTGATCTTTAAGTTCCTTTGTCTTCGCCTCTATCCGCTGCTCTAATTCGGAAAAACTGTCATGTAACTGCTGCTTAATCTCAGCTTTCAGATTTTCCTGCCCCTCAGTTATTGTCTTCGCCTCTATCCGCTGCTCTAATTCGGAAAAACTGTCATGTAACTGCTGCTTAATCTCAACTTTCAGATTTTCCTGCCCCTCAGTAACTGAGGCTAATTTCGCATTCAAATCATTTTGCCCCTC
This sequence comes from Schistocerca serialis cubense, assembly GCF_023864345.2. Taxonomy (NCBI): domain Eukaryota; kingdom Metazoa; phylum Arthropoda; class Insecta; order Orthoptera; family Acrididae; genus Schistocerca; species Schistocerca serialis. The sequence continues at coordinate 606,286,667 of NC_064641.1, read as the reverse complement.
GGTAACTGAGGCTAGCTTCGCATTAATGTCGGTTTTCATATTATTCATGCTCTCGGTTATCATCTGCATCTGTCTCATGATAATTACTAATGGATCTAATCCATGTTGCATACTTGCTGTTACATCTCCAGCCGTGTCTACCGGGCGTTCTATTGCACTATCTGTAGCGATCGGTTCTACAACACTTCTTACTACATCACTATTATCCGTACTCACAGCTGAGGGCTGTTGCGTGTTGCTCTGCTCTGCTTGACTCATCTTAAACATTGCCCTAATTAAAACCATATAAATGTTCTACAGTCAATATCTACATATCTCCCTTCACACAAGAATTCTTCTGTGGCTACTTTCTTATAGTACTTATACAGGTAAATGCAGCTAGGGCAGGCCAATGAAACTACGTCTAGCATGAACACAATTAGTAAATGTTCAAATCTACGTCTACTTCCTCAATACTAGCAAGCATTAATAAAAAAATTACAGATCTGGCCCTTTTTCTGTGCCCAGCGTGCTGATTTTATCTGTAGATCCACTTAATTTGCCTGCGAGTATTTCTTCTCTTTTCCAAGTTAAGTTGTCTCGTCGTAGTTCACATGAAACAGAGAACAAAATTATTTTAACAACGTCCAAAAACGTGTCCTGTCACGGATTGGCCATTATACTGAATTCTACTCTGCTTTTGTAAATGATGAAAGTATATGTGAATGCAGCTTGCCGCTAACTTGGTGTAATGTTTTGTCTGTACAGAAGTGTATCTGTCGCCTTTATCGCTCTTTCCCTCTCACACATAAATCGGCACAATAAAGTCAGGGCTTCGTGTTTTCTAGTTAGGCTGATCCGTGAAAAGACAGAGAAACAATTATGCTAATGGAGGATTCTCTCTCTCTCTCTCTCTCTCTCTCTCTCTCTCTGTCCTTTATCTGTGTACAGTTTAAATATATTATTTACGTGAAATCAGCCTAGTAGAATCTCTGGTGGAGCCCTTCGTCTTAATATTCAGCGGCTGGCTTGCTAGAAAAGATCTTTACATTTGTTATTATTATTAAGCGCTGCATTCAGTTGGGAAAATCGATCGTTTGAACAATTCGTTCAGTTTACGACAGATCTAAAATTTCAGATGTGGACGAAGCCTTTTTGGACGATTTCAAAAAACTCAGAGATTGCAGGCTCTCTTCGTCACAGCTGAAACTCCCCAGTTAATTACAGGGCCCAGACAATCATCAATGGTTCAGACAGAGAACTCATTCGTCATTCACTCTAGAATAAAATGGTCACAAACCTTATTTCTGAGGAAAATTGTATATTGAATCCATTTCCGTACATGTTCCGTTTTCTGTTGGTTCCAAGTCTCATGTAATTTTCTTTTACAGGTTTGTCTTTCTCTTTATCTATCACGCTAGCGGCACAAACTTTCCTAGCTCGCTTTAGCGCGAAGAATAAATAAATCTCCCTTAGCAATCCGACAATCTTCCAACCGATACTTCCGAAGCTGTTCCTCTCTCTCCCCATAATAACCATGGAGCATACTTTTCTGTACCTCTGTTGTTCCAAAGAATAAACGTACTAGAAAAATACCTTGGCGTCGACGAGCTGTCGGCGCATATATTACTAGAAAATCTGATCAGATACTTTTCAAACGTAAATACATGTGGATGATTTGGTTGACCATTATTAATTATTGCGTGGTAGAAGGTAATTTTCCATGGGGAGATTACAAGGGGCAGCTGCCTTTCCAGTAGTTGCAGGGGCAACAGTCTAGATGATTGACTGATCTGGCCTTGTAACTCTAACCATAACGGCCTTGCTGTGCTGGTACTGCGAACGTCTGAAAGCAAGGGGAAACTACAGCCGTAATTTTTCCTGAGGGCATGCAGCTTTACTGTATGGTTAAATGATGATGGTATCCTCTTCGGTAAAATATTTCGGAGGTAAAATAGTCGCCCACTCAGGAGGACGTTGTTATCAGGAGAAAGAAAACTGACGTTCTACGGGTCGGAGCGTGGAATGTCCGATCCATTAATCGGGCAGGTAGGTTAGAAAATTTAAAAGGGAAATGGATGGGTTTAAGTTAGATATAGTGGGAATTAGTGTAGTTCGGTGGTAGGAGGAACAAGACTTCTGGTCAGGTGAATACAGGGTTATAAATACATAATCAAATAGAGGAAATGCAGGAGTAATTTTAATAATGAATAAAAAATAGGAATGAGGGTAAGCTACTACAAACAGCATAGTGAACGCATTATTGTGGTCAAGATAGACACGAAGCCCGCGCATACCACAGTAGTACAAGTTTATATGCGAACTAGCTCTGCAAATGATGAAGATTTTGAAGAAATATATGATGGTACAAAAGAAATTATTCAGATAGTGAAGGGAGACGAAAATTTAACAGTCATGGGTGACGGGAATTCGATAGTAGGCAAAGGAAGAGAAGGAAACATAGTAGGTGAATATGGAATATGGAATGGGCGTAAGGAATAAAAGAGGAAGTCGCCTGGTAGAATGTTGCACAGAGCATAACTTAATCATAGCTGACACTTGGTTCGAGAATCAAGAAAGAAGGTTCTATACACGGAAGAAGCGTGGAGATACAGGAAGGGTCCAAAATGGCTCTTAGCACTATGGGACTTAACATATGTGGTCATCAGTCCCCTAGAACTTAGAACTACTTAAACCTAACTACGCTAAGGACATCACACACATCCATGCCCGAGGCAGGATTCGAACCTGCGACAGTAGCAGTCACGCGGTTCCGGACTGAGCGCCTAGAACCGCACGGCCACCGCAGCCGGCTACAGGAAGGTTTCAGATAGATTATATAATGGTATGACAGAGATTTAGGAACCAGGTTTTAAATTGTAAGACATTTCCAGGGGCAGATGTGGACTCTGACCACAATCTATTGGTTATGAACTGTAGATTAAAACTGAAGAAACTGCAAAACGGAGATGGGACCTGCATAAACTGACAGAACCAGAGGTTGTAGAGAGTTTCAGGGAGAGCATTAGGGAACGATTGACAAGAATGGGGAAAAGAAATACAGTAGAAGAAGAATGGGTAGCTTTGAGAGACGAAATAGTGGAGGTAGCAGAGGAACAAGTAGGTAAAAAAATCCTTGGGTAACAGAAGAGATATTGAATTTAATTGATGAAAGGAGAAAATACAAAAATGCAGTAAATGAAGCAGTCGAAAAGGAATACAAACCTTTCAAAAATGAGTTCGAGAGGAAGTGCAAAATGGCTAAGCAGGGATGGCTAGAGGACAAATGTAAGGATGTAGAGACGTATATCGGTAGGGGTAAGATAGATTCTGCCTACAGGAAAATTGAAGAGACCTTTGGAGAAAAGAGAACCACTTGCATGAATATCAAGAGCTCAGATGGAAACCGAGTTCTAAGTAGGGAAAGCAGAAAAGCGGAAAGAGTATATAGAGGGTCTATACAATGGCGATGTTCCTGAGGACAATATTATGGAAATGGAAGAGGGTGTAGTTGAAGATGAAATGGGAGATATGATACTGTGCGAAGAGTTTGACAGGCACTGAAAGACCTATGTCGAAACAAGGCCCCAGTCGTAGACAACATTCCATTAATGATAGCCTTGGGAGAGCCAGTCCTGACAAAACTCTCTCATCTGGTAAGCAAGATGTATGGCGCAGTCGAAATACCCCCAGATTTCAAGAAGAATATAATCATTACAAACCCAAAGAAAGCAGGTGTTGACAGATGTGAAAATTACCGAACTATCAGTTTAATAGGCCACGGCTGCAAAATACTAACACGAATTCTTTACAGACGGATGGAAAAACTGGTAGAAGCCGACCTCGGAGAAGATCAGTTTGGATTCCGTAGAAATGTTGGAACACGTGAGGCAATACTGACCCTACGACTTATCTTAGAAAATAGATTAAGGAAAGGCAAACCTACGTTTCTAGCATTTGTAGACTTAGAGAAGGGTTTTGACAATGTTGACTGGAATACTCTCTTTCACATTCTAAAGGTGGAATGGATAAAATACAGGGGCGAAAGGCTATTTACAATTTGTACAGAAACCAGATGACTGTTATAAGAGTCGAGGGCGATGAAAGGGAAGCAGTGGTTGGGAAGGGAGTGAGGCAGGATTGTAGCCTCTCCCCGACGTCATATAATCTGTATACTGAGCAAGCAGTAAAGGAAACAAAAGAAAGATTCGGAGTAGGAATTAAAATCCATGGGGAAGAAATAAAAAATTTTAAGGTTCACCGATGACATTGTAATTCTGTCAGAGACATCAAAGGACCTGGAAGAGTACCTGAATGGAATTGGCAGTACCTTGAAAGTAGGATATAAGATGAACATCAACAAAAGTAAAACGAGGGTAATGGAATGTAGTCGAATTAAATCGGATGCTGCTAAGGGAATTAGATTAGGATATGAGACGCTTAAAGTAGTAAATGTGTTTTCTTATTTGGGGAGCAAAATAACTGATGATGGTTGAAGTAGAGAGGATATAAAATGTAGACTGGCAATGGCAAGGAAAGCGTTTCTGAAGAAGAGAAATTTGTTAACATCGGGTATAGATTTAAGCGTCAGAAAGTCGTTTCTGAAAGTATTTGTGTGGAGTGTATGGAAGTGAAACGTGGAAGATAAATAGTTTAGACTTGAAGAGAATAGAAACTTTAGAAATGTGGTGCTACAGAAGAATGCTGAAGATTAGATGGATAGATCACGTAAGTAATGAGGAGTTATTGAATAGAATTGGGGAGAAGAGAAATTAGTGGCACAACTTGACTAGAAGAAGGGATCGCTTGGTAGGACATATTCTGAGGCATCAAGGGGTCACCAGTATTGGAGAGCAGCGTGGAGGGTAAAAATCGTAGAGGGAGACCAAGAGATGAATACACTAAACAGATTCAGAAGGATGTAGGTTGGAGTAGGTGCTGGGAGATGAAGAAGCTTGCACAGGATAGAGTAGCACAGACAGCTGCATCAAACCAGTCTCTGGACTGAAGACCACAACAACAACCATATCCGTTGATAGCTTGTACTACACTTCTGATTCTGAATCTGTAAGCTTTATTACAGAAACTATGAGTAATACGTAATCAATGTAATAGTGTATTTATTTCTGGCTGTATATAATTGATTGTAATTATAATAAAAATATTGCAGATTGCTGGGTGATAGCCAAGGGTACTTTATTTAAACCTATCGACAGCAACGACGAAATTGCAGTAGCTGTGTCGTTGTTTATCCTTGCGTATGGAGAGTCTCTGTCGCGTTGCCAGCAGAGAGGAAGCAGAGCAGCTGGAGTCGTGCAAGAGGGCGGAAGTGTTTGTTAGGAGCTCCCGCAGACGCGGGGTGCAGCTATGATCGCGCCACTGTAGGCTCGCCTAATCCCTTAACCCGCGAGTATTGAGAGCACGGTATGAGTGGACAGGTGGAGGAAGCTGCAATTCGGAGTATTTCCTGTCCAATAACTGTCCCAGGCTCTGGAGACGAGTCGGGGTTTCACATCCAGCAGCAGCAGCGGCAGTTCAGCATCGTCGTCGGCTACATTCTTCGTCGTCCGCTCAGCTACAACATCGTAAGACTGTTAAGTGAAAAATTATTAGCTTACATAGGCATTACCCAGTGACATTTCTTTCGCAAAGTATGACTAACTTGAATAATAACCCGCAAGAAATAAAACTTGTAATCACCTGTGTTGTCATTGCCCTTAGACATTATTACCAGACAAGGTACCTTTACTTTCCATGTATTCACCGGGTGTCGTAAGAATATAAAAATTTATGAACTATATACTGCCAGTTTTGGGTGTTTGCTAATGACCAGTTTCAGTCTAAATTTTCTGCCTCAGTAACTGTTCATTCTTGTGTTGCATAATAGAGGCTTAGAAAATTTGCAATTTTGCTTCTTAATTCCATTCGCTTAAAGTAACGTAAAATTTCACTGGCAAAACTAATAACAGCACAAATTAAAAGAGCACATTTCATTTACTCTATATTTAGATAAGCGAGTGACTTCTGCCGGCTTTGTATGTATTTTATTGTTGTTATTTCAAAAGTAAAATCAACTGCTCCTTTGCTTAAAGAAAATTCAATTCAATCTTTCAATAATCGATACTAAATTTCTTGCCTTTTTCTAAATTTTGCATTACGTTACACTGAGGTTACTGAAAGTCATTTTTTACGTAACAAAGTTCAAGTTAAACCAGTCATTTATTTAACCAGCAGCCCCATTTAACTTTACTTCCAAAATTTAATATTTCAGAATAAGTAACTGCAAACTCAGTGCTTTCTGATCCATTTCTTTTCTTGTGAACTGTTATGTTGTGGAAAAGCGTGACAACGTTCTGTTGCCACGCCAGTGATTGTTGTTTAAATTTCATTGCCATTACTTTTCTTAGGATTCTGGAGATTTGTTGACCTAGCGGATTGGTGACCGTTCAATTATTCCCTTTTTAGCTAATCAGTGTTTTCTTTGTATTATCAGTAATTTTGTAGTAAATATTACATGACACCCTTTTCCCCCTGTATCGTTCGTGAGCGATTGCACTACAATCCCCTCATTTCAAAATTATCATCAATATTTAGCTTAAGTTTAGAATTGATACTTTCTTTAGAAGAGTCTGTTGTACACTTTCCTCCAACTAACCGCTGTTATTTTCCTTCGGTAACAACAGCCTTACTCAGTGTATAATTTCATTACACGTATGTGACCACGGTCAGTTATATCGCAATCCAGTAGGCCGATTAGGAAGGAGGAGTTACAAAGTTCCTTCAAGGCTCTTCGATAGAGAGAGGAAAAGGTGAAAATCTGAAGGCACAGGATCAGATGAATGAGCCGGACGCTGAATAACTTCCAAACTAAACTTCTCTATAGCGTTTCTTGGCAGTCCAGCTGAATGAGGGTAACGACACAGGACACGCAAGATCGTTGTGGCTCGGTTAATAACGAGCAAACAGAGATGCACATATGACCACCCACTGATATTTGTGATTTTGGCTTTGAGCATGCGGTATCCATACATCCGATTTTTGAACCTACCCCATTGCATGAAAATGTTGCACGCCAGTGGAATGATCACAGTTCATCACACCAGCAAGTTCTAGAGTACGCTGACGTGGTTCATTGTGGATTAGTTAGTTTCAATGGACTTCATCCATACCGAAGGTCTTCCTGAAAGTGGAGGGTGACCAACGTCAAAACAATCCTCCTTAAAACGAGAGAGCCATTTTCTTATCGTGCTCTGTCCAAAGGCATTATCACCATATACGGCGCAAATGTTTCTTGCTGCGTCTGCTGCTGTCACGCTTCTACTGAACTCAAACTGAAGAATACGATGGAAATGTTTAGATTTCTCCACGTGGTATTCCATTTTGTAGCTCCCACATCTCGATTAAATATCTCCAAATCACAAAGTGACAAGATCTAAACCCAAATAGCATAGTTCCATAGTTGTGACACTTCTTGGTCGAGGCATGAAAGGTCTTTGTGTTGTCAGTGTAGATGGCGTGTGACAATCCACGTCTGCTACCAAGTCTGTGTCGGAGTTCGTATTGGCGCAAAGTTTTAAATATATTGCATCGGTTGTTGGACAAGTGAAGACTCTTGTCCGGGTGGTCCATTGATAGTGACCGGACCAAATATCTCACGAAATAAGCGTCAAACGAACAAACTACAGAGAACGAAACTTGTCTAGTTTGAAGGGGGAAACCAGATGGCGCTATGGTTGGCCCGCTAGATGGCGCTGCCATAGGTCAAACGGATATCAACTGCGTTTTTTAAAAATAGGAACCCCCTTTTTTATTACATATTCGTGTAGTACGTAAAAAAATATGAGTGTTTTAGTTGGACCACTTTTTTCGCATTGTGATAGTCACAAACGTATAAATAAGTGGTATCACGTAACATTCCGCCAGTTCGGACGGTATTTGTTTCCTTATACATTACCCTAGTTAAAATGGACCGTTCACCAATTTCGAAAAAGGTCGATATCATGTTGATGTATGGTTATTGTGATCAAAACGCCCAACGGGCGTGTGCTGTGTATGCTGCTCGGTATCCTGGACGACATCATCCAAGTGTCCGGACCGTTCGCCGGATAGTTTCGTTATAACATTCCGCCAGTTCGGACGGTATTTGTTTCCTTATACATTACCCGTGTTAAAATGGACCGTTCACCAATTTCGAAAAAGGTCGATATCGTGTTGATGTATGGTTATTGTGATCAAAACGCCCAACGGGCGTGTGCTGTGTATGCTGCTCGGTATCCTGGACGACATCATCCAAGTGTCCGGACCGTTCGCCGGATAGTTTCGTTATTTAAGGAAACAGGAGCTGTTCAGCCTCATGCGAAACGTCAACCACGACCTGCAACAAATGATGATGCCCAAGTAGGTGTTTTAGCTGCTGTCGCGGCTAATCCGCACATCAGTAACAGACAAATTGCGCGAGAATCGGGAATCACAAAAACGTCGGCGTTGAGAATGCTACGTCAACATCGATTGCTCCCGTACCATATTTCTATGCACCAGAAATTGCATGGCGACGACTTTGAACGTCGTGTACAGTTCTGCCACTGGGCACAAGAGAAATTACGGGACCATGACAGATTTTTTGCACGCGATCTTTTTAGTGACGAAGCGTCATTTAACAACAGCGGTAACGTAAACCGGCATAATATGCACTACTGAGCAACGGAAAATACACGATGGCTGCGACAAGTGGAACATCAGCGACCTTGGCGGGTTAATGTACGGTGCGGCATTATGGGAGGAAGGATAATTGGTTCAAAAAAATGGCTCTGAGCACTATGCGACTTAACTTCTGAGGTCATCAGTCGCCTAGAACTTAGAACTAATTGAACCTAACTAACCTAAGGACATCACACACATCCATGACCGACGCAGGATTCGAACCTGTGACCGTAGCAGTCGCTCAGTCCAGACTGTAGCGCCTAGAACCGCACGGCCACTCCGGCCGGCGAAGGATAATTGGCCCCCATTTTATCGAAGCCCTTCTAAATGGTGCAATGCATGCTGATTTCCTACGTAATGTTCTGCCGATGTTACTACAAGATGTTTCACTGCATGACAGAATGGCGATGTACTTCCAATATGATGGATATCCGGCACATTGCTCGCGTGCGGTTGAAGCGGTATTGAATAGCATATTTCATGACAGGTGGATTGTTCGTCGAAGCCGGACGTTCACCGGATCTGACGTACCCGGATTTCTTTCTGTGGGGAAAGTTGAAGGATATTTGCTATCATGATCCACCGACAACACCTGACAACATGCGTCAGCGCATTGTCAATGCATGTGCTAACATTACGGAAGGCGAACTACTCGCTGTTGAGAGTAATGTCGTTACCGCATTGCCAAATGTATTGAGGTTGACGGACATCATTTTGAGCATTTATTACATTAATGTGGTATTTACAGGTAATCACTCTGTAACAGCATGCGTTCTCAGAAATGATAAGTTCGCAAAGGTACATGTATCACATTTGAACAACCGAAATAAAATATTCAAACGTACCTACGTTCTGTATTTTAATTTAAAAAAACCTACATTTTACCAACTGTTCGTCTAAAATTGTGAGCCTTACGTTTGTGACTATTGCAGCACCACCTATCACAAAGTGAAAAAAGTGGTCCAACTAAAACATTCATATTTCTTTACGAACTACACGAATATGTAGTAAAAAATGGGGGTTCCTATTTAAGAAAACGCAGTTGATATCCGTTTGACCTATAGCAACGCCATCTAGCGGGTCAGCCATACCGCCATCTGGTTTCCCCCTTCAAGCTAGACAAATTTCGTTCTTTGTAGTTTTTTCGTTTGACGCTTATTTCGGGAGATATTTGGCACGGTCACGATCAATGGACCACCCTGTATAGGCCGCTTCCATGATCACGTTTGTCTTGTCTTGACATAGAGCGTACCTACAAAGTCTGTGCTAGTGACAGTAAAATGCTTCGATGGACACATTCGATCTGTAGATATGGAAGTTTCGATTCGTCGATGGTTTGGAATCTGCATGATTTGCGTGGTAAATATGTATGCAATTTTTTGACGTTCTTTAAGTAGACAACATCCTTTCCTAGTTTTAGATAACACAGTTTTTACACAAAGATGATATAGATCAATATGTTTCTAAAAAATGAGGAGCCTTGTGAAGCTGTGACCTTTCACGGGAGTATTGATTGTTGTTGCTCACTGGTGAGATCTGCAAAACGTAATCCACCAGATGGAGTCCGTCTTGACTGAACGCATAAAAGCAATCGATTTCAGAGACTTGCAGGATTGGTTTACCATTCTAGAGTGCATGGATTTCCCGTGTGAGTCATTGGCGTTAGGCGATTTTGATCCAGTAAGTGCGTGCGTTTGCCTGCTCTACTACTGTAAATTCTCCAGAAAGCTTATCTTTGTGATGAATCTCATGTGTGAAACGAAGGATCCAGCCGGTAATACGAATTAGTCTCCAGTAGGATGTTCCAGACGAAACATTATGCGCAGTTTGATGAAAATTTTGTTCAATAAAATATATTTACCCAGCACCGTGGCACCAAATTACTCAAGGTTAAAATGTCAAACATCGTCAAAGTATTACAAATTAAACTTCATTTGAAACGAGGTGGGCAATGAACGATGTTACAGAGGCATATAAAGTGAAACACGTAAGTATCATTAAGGCACTGCAACTTCGAGTGACTTGGAGACACATCTTAATCCCGTCACAGTTTTCTTGGGTTTTTAATGTTCTGGTAACGAGACTGCAATGAGTAGAGATTCATCTTCCTGAGGTACCAACAAGAATGATAGTAAGTCTCGTAATACATGTGATCATAAATTTGCAGATAGGATGGTTAATCTAACTGAAATTGAACTTAAGAATGGGGAACACATTGTGTTAAATATGGGTCTACAATACAGTGTTGCTTCCCTCTTAATCAGTAGTCAGCTAAGAATGTCATTTCTGAAGAAAAAGTGCTTGCAAATGAGCTAAACGTCTTAGATTGAAACAGACCAACATTGCTGTCAAAGTTACTAGAGAACTACACAATGACAAACACCACATGCAGAATCTCTGGTAAGATCTATATAATATCTAAATATTACACTGCAAATGATTAAGGTCCTACAAAGGCAGGCAAGGGGAATGCGACAGTTCTTGCTCATAATGGTGACAGTATTTCCAAAGTAGTAAAATGTTTTCATGAGAATGATATTTGTAAAATGAAGAAGAGACTTTTACAGAGATTCTAGAGGGATTTAATACAAAAATTGCACGATGTACCTTCCTATTTCAAGAAGATAGGGACAAGAAAAGAGGTAGTATAGCGAACTCACAAATGCCTTCTTTCCAAGTGTAAATAAAATTACATAAATCTATTAGGGAGGTCAGACAAACTGTTAATAATTTCCCCAGCCAAAAGTACATTAAAGACCCAGAGGCAGCTCCAGGTGAAATCATTTGTCACAGTCAACTTACACTCAGCATGCCATTACCTGAGACCCTGGAAATCATTCACGATAATATGATTAAATGGCGAAAAATGGGACTAGGAGCATTTGTTGTAGTTATGAAACTTATTCAGTTTTCAGCTATATTTAATTATTTACCATTAATGAAAAGTTATACCAACAAACAGAAGCCTTCACCATAGGCTAAAACCTTGCTGCCACAATGGTGAACAAATCTCCTAATTACCACAAAAATAAATTTTTCGGTTCTGGTCCTTAAAATGCTCAAAAATCATTTTATATTGTTGCTTTGCAGAAGATATCGTAATACTATTTAAGGGAGATGAAGGCGAAATCTACAGTTTGGCTAGCACCTTTAATTCTTTCTATCCATGTATAATATCCACCACTGAATTTGAGGAGAATGGAGAGTTTACTTACGTTGATCTGTCAGTGGAAAATTCAAATAATAAATGAACTGCAAAGAAGTTTAACTGCAAACCAAGACACACCAATTTCATCATAAAAAGGTATTCTTGTCACCCATTAGCATTCTATGCTAATTATGTTAGTAAAATTAAACCACAGCCACAATTCATGTGAATGTGAACAGGTCAAGAAACATACGCCAGCTTCCATTCGACTGTGTCTGCAAGAGCCATAAAAAAACTAACATCAGCTAATAACACGAACAAGGGGAAAACGCATCCCTCACATAGATGGTGGGGCAAATAAAAGTGCCCAGAGAACAAAGTTCCAGGCTACAAAGAAACACAGAAGAGGAAAGGAAATACAGCACTAATCGGACTACAGCAGATATTGGAAGTGACCACCATTCAGCTCTTGGCACTTTCGGTGCCTGGTCAGCAAGTTACCGAAAACGGATCGAAGCTGAACTACTGGAATCGGTGCAGCCTGTTCCGAAATGTTCTGCTGCAGTTCTCGAAGACTACGGGGATTGTTGACACATCTTAGACATGAGGGCTCCCCGTACAAAGTAATCCACACGCACACACACACGCACACGCACACACACACACACACACACACACACACACACACACACACACACACACACACACACGCACACACACACAGATCAAGTGACCTGGGTGGCCAGCTAGGGCCACGAACAGAAATTATGAACTTTGCTCCCACAAGTTTCTGTATTTGATGTTTCGCTTACGCTGTGAACATTAATTATTGTTGAATTATTTTTTTTCCATTTGAATTTGCAGTTCATGTCAGACCAACGTTCACACATGCGTGAATATAATTCAGTAAATAATTATTTGCTTTGAAATATAATATTTCTCCAAAATCAATAAATCTATGGAAGTTTGTCAGTCATATATATATATACTTACCTATGTGGACGAATGCACTGCATGAGCAGGAATGTGTTTAGGATCAGGTCGTACATCCGCAGTACACAGATGGATAGAGGGTTGCATACCTTCGGTTATCAGACACCAAAACGAATTGGAACAATCCGTCACAACCGTTCGTTCTCAGACTTCGACGCTCTCCAGCGCCCAACCCTCGCGTTTCCGCATGTTACTTCCGTCTTGAAGACCGAGAAGTTTGCCTTCCTGCACCACATACCAAGCGTTGTCGGTGCTTTTGTCGGACACCGTGCAAACATGTGTGTGTACTCGCTTACTTATCTGTTTAGTTGAAATGGTTAAGAGTTAATTCTGTGTTAAGTGTACAGGCTTCAGAACGATGGTGCACCGCCTGTCCCTCTGGTAATAACAAGACAAACCAACAAATTAGGTCGTTCACTAGCCACACCGATTGTAGCCCATAAAACCGCCGGTATGCTCGTAACAAGAAGATGTTATTCGTATTGCAACAGGTCTCATGGTGGTGTTAATAATCATGGTCTTTTGCACTGACAGTATTAGTTAAACATAGGCTGGCAGACGAAAGAAATCTTACAGTGCAACCGATTATTTGACAGGCTGAGTACACTGGAAGGTGTGTATAGGGTATTTACGGAGTACTTGATAGAAATAAGGGGGTGGGGGCAGTATCCAGCAGAAAGAACACTTCACCACCTATCGAGTTATGCCAAACAAGGGCCACAAGGGCCGTAGAACCATGACAAGTATTAAGTTTTTGTGTATAACATACTTATTTGCCACACTTACAATTCAAATCGAAATTAAGGGGCAAGAGCATAATACTTCATCAAACTTATCACCAGTGATTGGGTAGGATATTATTTTCTGGACGGTCTACCTGGGAGATTATATTGCAGACGTGATAGGAAACACTTCGTCATGAAGAGTCCCAGCCGACGAGTGCGGTATAGTTTCACCTCTGATTAATTCAGAGACTCCACACAACACTCGCAGGGCGATGGTTCGTTACTTCTACCATTATATTTTGGTCTTCTTACCTTTTTAAAAATGCGTGGAGAAGTTTCATACGTTGTATGCTACGTGATATGTGTGTTCTTTGTGAACAGACAGCGTGTTATTCTCAGCACAGTGTAAAACTGATGTCTGTTTGCTGGATCTGTTCTGCATGCAGAACAGATCCAGCAAACAGACATCAGTTTTACACTGTGCTGAGAATAACACGCTGTCTGTTCACAAAGAACACACATATCACGTAGCATACAGCGTATGAAACTTCTCCACGCATTTTTAAAAAGGTAAAAAGACCAAAATATAATGGTAGAAGTAACGAACCATCGCCCTGCGAGTGTTGTGTGGAGTCATAATCAATAACTGAAGCACCAAAAATTACCATCGTAAGTTTGAGAAATCATGAAATAATGATTCCATGATGATACTGCAGTTAACACCTCAGAACTTGATGGATTACTTTACTTCTCAATCAACATCCTTGGTATTTTTTACCTTTTTTTAAGAAATCTTCTTCTACACCTTTCATGACACTCTGGATATATAAAAATCAACTAATAATGACGCAGATATCTTTGAAACATTTTTGGTAAAATGAATAAGTGTTTTTCTTACTCATTTATATATGTTAAATTACTCTTAGTTTTGGCTGCTGAATCGGTATCAGACGTATTTCATCCTGCACGGTGTTTTATCTTATAGGAGAGTCAATTTTAGTTGAGTCATCGCAAAGTATTAACTGATATCGACGTTAGGAAAAGAGTAGAAAACGATTCTTTACTCATATTTCCGTATAGTAGGTTACATAAGTTACCCATTGCTAACATATTAAATTAGAGATAACTGTAATCTCTCTTTGAGATGAGTACCACGTGTAAATAGTATTCTTATTTTTTATTTATATCGAAGCTTAGGTTCAAGAAAACAAATTGTAGCGGCGCCACCGTTTAGGATAAGGAAAGTTAGTTTTGTGCAATATTCTGAGCATAAGTTACAGCCAGGTGCGGGTCAGATTGCAGTGAGTTACACATACCAACAGTTGCGAGGTAGAATAGAGGCCACAGGTCCGTCAAATTCTTGAAAGAGTATACGTAGCGGTTTTGCATGTCGCAAATCACAGGCAGAAGGGGCCGACTGGCCAACCTAGCATGTTATGAGTATGTGACTCTGCTGGCGTACAAGGCCGACACACAGTGTGTGCATGGGTCACTGAGGCAGCTGTTCCACACCAAGAAGTTTCGCAGACAGTGAAGTGGTGTCCTCAGTATTGTGGGGCCCGGTGACACAGACCATACGGAACACACCACTGCGGTTTGAAACAATAAATCACATGGAAAGCTCAGACGAGTCTTAATATGGTGCCTTCCACCACTTCCCACTACATCTGGTGTCAGAATAGCGGACGTCGTCTGTCCAGTATGATGTTCGAGCCCACCTCCTGCATTACACTCACAGGATTTGGTGACTTTTGACCAGTTTTCTTTTGAGTATCGGACGTTTTCTTGCCTTTTTGGGTTTTGAGTATGGCTCATGGAAGGCCATTTTAGATGTTTTGGGTAGGCATTTTTTTTTGTTAGAATAAGTGTTAGTGTCTTTAGGGCAGTAAGATTTTTTTTCGTGGCATTTAATTGCTTTTCTATTAGTTTGAGTATGATATTAGCGAGTATGATGATACTGAGGTGTAGGGAGTTGGGTTATTCTTGTGCTTAAATGTTTTGTTTCGGGGCTAACTAGGAACGAAAGCAACACAATGGCAGAGTCAGGAACGTGAGGTGTGTTAGAAACAGAAGCTGTACAGATTTTGTTGGATAAAGTAGCACAGATGGCAGCAGACAGTACGCAGTTGAGAAATTAATTAACATCTAGAAGTGAGCCGGAAACCGCTTCTCATCAGTCATTGTTGCCTAGGGTGCAGGAGATTGATCCAACTGCCGCGAGTTTGATTATTCCGTTTTCTGGCAAGGCATCTGACGATGTGCGTTCGCTTGTGGAGGACTTGGAGACTTCAGCGGTGATGAATGGTTGGTCTGATGAGCAGTTGTTACATATAGCCAAGATTAGATTAACAGGTGAAGCAAAAATACATGTAAGGTATTTGAGGCCTAAAGGAAGGCAGGAAGTTAACCTTTTAAAAAGGTACAAAAAACAGAATAGCGCTTGGTACTTTAGAGAGAGGTTAAGTACAATGTCAAAGAGACAAGGGGAAACGACGGAGAAATCTGTGGACAGAATAAGGGAAATTAATGAGTATACTTACAAGTTGGGTCAGAGCGATGAAGCGAATAGTTTTCTGTTGCAGAAGGCCAAGCAAAGGGCACTTGATGTATTTTTGAGAGGGTTACCGGTGCACACGTCACGGAAAGTGCGTGAAGGGACTCTGAAAGATTTTTATTTGGCCATTCAGCTGGCAATTCAATGTGAGGAAATAGACGTGGCATACGAGAGGCAAACCGTGTTCACAGTGGCTGTGAAATGTTTCAAGTGTGGTCGTATGGGAAATGTGCAGAGGCAATGTACCCAGTCACCGATGAATAAAGAAAGGGGTGGAAATCGGTAGAGGGCAGGATGGAGAAGTGGAGATAGGAGAGGTGGACAAGCATTAAATGGAAGAGGGGGCCTAACACCCACCTAAGGGAGCTCCTGTTTATTTTCAATGCTACGAATAAGTATGCAGAGGTGGAATGTTCAGCGGTAGGATGCATAGGAACTAAAAAGTTTAAGACATTGTTGGACACAGGGGCGCAAGTGTCAGTGGCTACTAGGAATATAATGGGACGAAGGAAGCTAGACCCACCACGTTATAGGTTGCGTGGAATGGAGGAAGGAGATAACGCCTTTGTGGTCTGTGACAGTTGACTTTCGAACAGAGAATGTCCAATTTAATGCATGCATGGAGGTAGTACTATGGTAAGCGAGGTCTATGACATGATCTTAGGAGTACATTTCTTGCATCAACATCATGCCAAAATTGACCTTGGACAACGAACTGTGGAACTTGGTGGAATGCTATTTCAGCTAGGGTAAACTGTTGTCAATGCAGAGTTGTCACAAGGGGCGTTCAGCGTAATGAACAAACCAAATGAACAGCGTATAGTAGCATTAAGGGTTAATTCACATGAATGCCTGTGTAGTGACACCGGGAAGTCGCTTTGGGTAAGTCTGGAGTCAAATCTAGCTGTAGGTACAGGATGTGTTATTGAACCATTGGAGGATAATCAAGTTTCTGGTCCATTGGGTTGTTTCGTGAAACGTGGTGTTGTAGTGTTGTAAGTGTCCAGGAGGGGAATGATGGAAGAGCAGTCCCCTTGAATGTGGATAATTTTAGCGCTGTAGACGCGAATTTGAGGAAAGGAGTTCTAGTAGCAAATTTGGATGTGCCAGATGATGAAGACTAGTGTTGAAGAGGTTGGCGAAGCGATCAACCTCTCACTGCCGATAGAACTGCATTGCGTGACAAAATTAAACATTTGAAAGAAAGAGAGAAGATGGAAATTTTATTGTGGTAATTTAAGGATTTGTTTTTTCCACAAGGGCCGTTACGAGCAACTACATTAGTTTAACATAGGATACCAAGAGGGAATGAAGCACCTGTTTACCGTAAACCATACAGAATACGAAGGTACTTGCAGCCGATTGTGGAGGATTTCATTTATCAGCAGCTTGTGCACGGTATTATAGAGCATAGTAATAGTTGCTGGGGAGCGGGCATTGTCATTATGCCTAAAAAGTCTATGATGGAACTAAGAAATACAGGTTCTGTTGTGACTACTAATAACTAAATAATAAGACGGTAATGGACGAATACACCATTCCAAACATATTGGAGACTTTGGATCACTTAGGATTTGATGAGTGGTTATCATCAGTTAGAGATAGCTCTAGATGATCGTCCAAAAGCTACTTTCTCTACTCCTGGAGGCCATTACCAGTACATCAGAATGCCATTCGGTTTGAAAAACGCTCCAGCAACGTTTCACAGTTTGCTATTAAGTGTCTTGAGAGGTTTGAAACCACGGCAGTGTCTTGTCTATTTGGAAGATATTATAATGTTTTCAAACAGTATGGAGCAACATAGACAGCAGGAAGTCTTTATGAGGTTACGAGCAGCTCGTTTGACTGTGAGCCTGGAGGAGTGTCATTTTGCATTAGGAGAAGTAAAATATTTGGGTCATATTATCAGTAAGGACGGAGTGCGAACAGATCCAAGGTTCGTGCAGGCTGTAAGGGATTTTCGGGAGGCGAAAACAGTTAAGAAAATGCAATCATTCACCGGAATTTGCAATTTCTATCGAAAGGTCGTGAAGGGTTTTGCAGATTTAGCACAGCCGTTGACGCGATTGTTACAGAAGGGTGTGAAATTTGCGTGGACAGAAGAGTGTCAGTAAGTGTTTGACAAACTGAAAGAAGTGTTAACGTCAAGTCCAGAATAGGAGTTTATACCAGCATGTGAGGCATTGAATCAAGCATTAGGGTGTCTTCTTAGTCAGGAAATTGATGGGAAATAACATCCTGTAGCCCATGCATCTAGGCAGTTGAATGCAGCGGAGAGGAATTACTCAACTGAGAGGGAGATGCTTAGCATAATCTATGGATTCACATATTTTAAATGTTATTTATATGGGAAAAGATTTCGGGTAGTGACTAATCGTGCTTCATTGAAGTGTTTGTTGGGGTTGAAGGATCCGTACAGTAGACTCACTACATGGGCTGTGAGGTTTAGTGAATTCGACTGCGAGGTGGTGCACAAGCCTGGGAAGAAGAACGGTAATGCGGATGCACTAAGTGGGAAGGTGGCAAAAGTAGGAGTCATAGGTTATGACCTAGCAGTATGGCAAGAATTACAGGACACCGACAACGATTGTAAATTGTATTGGACACAGCCACAATTTAATATGTACAATGGTCATCTGTGCAGGAAAACGACGTTAGGGCATAGGGTAATAGTGACAATGAAGCTGTGGGATGAGGTTCTTAAGGAAGCACATGATCATGTGTTATCTGGTCATGGAGGGTTTAGAGCGACGAATAGGAGAGCGGCGGAGAGGTATTGGTGGAGAGGTAAGAAAGTAGATGTGGATTAGTATGTCAAGAATTGTATATCATGTGCGCAGAGAGCAGACTTTAGTCGGAAGCACATACAGCTACAACGATTTCCGGGAGCGACATGTCCATTTTCTATGTAGGGGATTGATGTCTTAGGACCTTTTAGGCGAATACCATTGGGGAACAGATTTGTTCTCACAATAATCATTTTCGAGGTATGTGGAGATGGTGGCTATGCCAAATCAACAGGCAGTAGTTTGGTGTACTGGACACTATAATTACTGATCAAGGGACCAACTTCATGTCGGATTTAATGAAGGAACTGTGTAAATTGTTGAACATAAAGAAGTTGAGAACGAGTGTGTTGCTTCCACAGGCCAACGGAAGGACAGAACAGGTACACAGAACAATCAGGAAGATGCTGAGTGTTTATATGGATTCTCATCACCATCAGTTGCACGATTATTTGAAGTTTATTGAATGCGCAAGCAATGCAAAAGTCCATACAGATACTGGTTTGTCTCCATATGAGGTAGTGTACGGGCGAAAAATCCCATCATCATTTGATTTGGTGAGGCTATAGAGAGGAAGGACCGGTGAATCTGTACGACAATTCTCAAGGACAATTCAGTATGTTTGGAAACGAGTACAAAATACGAAAACAAAGGCTTTGGAAAGGCAGGAAGACGCAGTAAAGTGGAAAGGAAGTTTACTGCAGTATATAGTGGGGCAATGGGTAATGCTGTCCAGCCCCTATATGCGAAAAGGGAAAACAAAGAAGTTCCTCACGAGGTATCAAGGGCCATACCAAGTTGTTGAAACCACATCCCCCGTTAATGTTAAGCTTCAGCTGCCAACTAGAACAACGATAGCACACATTGGGTGGTTATGGCCATTTAAGGGTTGACCGGATGTGATTCCAGGCGTGTCACAGGAAGGAAAGAGAGATAAAGAGAGAGTGAAGAGAGGTGCTAAGCACATAGAAAACCAGGAAGATAGAGTACAGCATGAAGTGGCATATGCTTTGCGATCCAGAAAGTAGTAGAGTATTTGTAGGTTTTTTGGTTTCATGTCATGCATCATTGGGTTTGCATAGAGTAATTAGGACTGTATTTTCATATGTTGTATGTATTTTTGAATATAGGCTCCTATGGAAGCAGTCCTTTTGATGAGGGAGGAAGGGTTATGGTGATCCCTGTCTTCAGGTCACTGAAAGGGGCAGCATTGGCAGTGATTCACCTCTTCATCATCGGGGTGGATGCCTTACGGGTGCAGCACCTGGATGAGGGTGTGCTGTACTCAAGGCAAGAAGATGTGATGGTGTCGAGTCACCAGCGGGCATTAAGATTGGTATGGAACGCATGGGAAACGTGGAATGAAGTAAGTAGTCTTGAGGAAGTGTATGAAGAGCTTAGGCAATGTGCAGAGGGCAAGAAATACTGAAGGAAGTTGCAGGGGAGTATAAGAAATTGCATGAGGCTTATCAGACGCTATGGAAGCAGGTAGGGTGGATGGAGGAAGTGGTGCCACGGCGTAGACGGAAACGAGGATGGCTGAACGCAGAGGGAAAAATTTTGAAGACAGTTTTTGGATCCGCAGACGAAAGCGATACAAAAGAAGTGAACAACATGGTGGAAGCGGTGAGGCAACTCGCAGAGGAGAGTAGAGCAACGGAAGCTTGGCATAGGGACATTGGAAGGTGAAGTCCTAAATAATACACGGTTGCTCCACACATTAGCAGGGCAGGTAGTGGAATACGTTAAGGAAGACGTAATAAATCGTAACGTGGTAACCGTACAGCGGCACCTAGAAGTGCTAGATAGCAGGGTGATGTTAATCAGACTTTTTCAAGGAGTAGGTGACAGTGTGTGGGGTGTGCAGGGAGTAATAACGAATCTGCAAGAAGCGCTGCATCATGCATTGCAAGGCCAGACAAGTACCGATTTCTTACCGCCAGACCAATATTTACATGGGTTGTGCAAGGCGCAGAAGGAACTACTGTCAGGGTTATATTTAATAAGATACCCCAGTGAGCACAACTTTCCACTCTTCTACCATACTGCAATACCAAGGGTAACAACTGACCACGCACGAGTGTATATTTTCACCCAATACCCAGTTATAGGGAAGAATGCGAGGTTTCAGTGTTACACGGTCCACCCATATCCAGTCAAGTGAGGAGTGTTGAGCAAGTTTGTGGAAGTGAAAACTAAAGTTTAGCTGATCTCGGCAGCTAGAAACCGGTATGCCGAGATGGCAAGGGAGAAATTACGAAGCTGCCATAGAGGGAAAGTAACGGTATGTCCAGCCAGGGTGGTAAGTACCAAACCGGACACATGCACTGTGCAGTTATTATTAGCCAGGGGTAAAAGAATAGACTGTCCAAGCGACATCATGGAGCCAAACTTGAGCTTGCAATGGGTCAGGATGCATTGGATCTTCTCCACCTACGAGAATTTGGTAGTAGTAGGTAGTTGTTTTGAGTGGCGAGTATTTTCAGAAGCGAAACATATAGAGCTCGAAGGGGCCGAAATTTTAAACAGTGGTACTAAGTGTAACGTAATTGGACCAACCTTCCATCTGCCAGCGTCGGTTTCAGGAGTCATACAATTGAATGGTATGCAGCCACAGCTGTACTGGCCAGAAGCCACTTTACAGTTTTTGCCAAGGCAGAATCTGGCCTTGTTAAATCACTCTGGAGCCAGGTACGTTGCGATCCGTAAACCAGTTCATTTTAGAGCAAGAGGAGCGCGTATCAGCCGAACAGTTTGTGCAACATGTCGCTCAGTATAGGGAAACAGCAAATAATGATCATTTTGAGCACCTCTGTGCCAAGTGGCATCGCAGCCTTAACTTTGTTATGTGTTGTTTTCTTTCTCATCACACAGAGAGCTAATTCCAAGAGGGCACCAAAGGTAGTTCCAGTGGATTAGATACTGAGGGCGTGAGACGAGTAGGTAAGGGATTGATCGAATGGTGGTTGTTCAGTACGGAATTTTTACGTTTTGTTTCATATCATGCTTTTAAGGGCACTTTTAAGTTTTCTAATAGTAAGTAAATATGCCACAGGTGCCGAACCAAACAAGTTAAGAACTATTTAAGGGTCGACCCAGGAACCGGGTCTTTGAATGGAGGGGAATAATGTAGTGGCACCACCATTTAGGATAGGGAAAGTTAGTTTTGTGCAATATTCTGAGCACAAGTTACAGCCAGGTGCGGGCCAGATTGCAGGGAGTTACTCACACCCACAGTTGTGAAGTAGGATAGTGGCCACATGGCCATCAAATTGCTGAAAGAGTATATGTAGCAGTGTTGCATGTCGCAAATCACAGGCAGAAGGGGCACACTGGCCAATCTAGCATGTTAGCATGTTATGAGTACGTGATGCAGAGTGGCACTTATGGCAAAACAGAGGGGCACAGCCACGTTTAAATTGGTGCTGGTTTCTAACGAGATTCATTCAAGTGTGACAGCTCTCCTGGACGGCGGGGCCTGTCACACTACCAGCTACATGCAGCAGTAGATAGGGCCCCAGCATACCAGTCCACGGCTGGTCGCTGGTTCGATCATCTTAGGCCGACGTGGCGTCCTTAGCCAGCCAGCGGTGAGCCACTCCACAGCTCGCTACTGCAGGCAGTCATCTTGGCTTCACTCACATTCCAGAGGCATCCTGAGGCGAGGGCCGCAGATTCGGACGCCGGATCGTGGGTGATCGTTGTCACTGCAATCTTAGGCATGCCAGTGAGAAGCACGCAGCTGGCCGCCTGCGGCTCACACCAAGCGGCAATGAGTAGGCAGGGACGCTGACCACTGAGTCGACTTCCAGCATCCTGATGACGACGAAATTCCACTGCCGTACAAGGCCGACACACAGTACATGCACAGGTCACTGAGGTAGCCATTCTCTGCGAAGCCGTTACACAGACAGCCGAGTGGTGTCCTCAGCATTGTGGGGCCCACTGATGCAGACTGAGGGAAACACAGCACTGTAGTTGGAAACAATAAATCACTTAGAAAGCTAAGATGAGTCTTAATATGGTGCCTTCTACCTCTTCCCACTACATTTGGTCATTCTGATACATTTGGTGGCAGAAGTCCTCTACAAAATTTTATTGGAATACTTATTTCCACTCCTCATTTTACAGAATATATTTAAGACAGAGGGATTACTGGGAGATTTTAAATACTACGTATTCCAGATGTACTAGCCATTCAGTAGGTGCCATGTGCGTTGCCTTATCATTTTACTGCTTGTCCATCCGTTCTGAAAACAAGGTAATAGTAATCGAATTAGTAATTCCTCATCTTAACAACAATACCGATGCAGTACCTAGCTCCCCCACCCCACCCATACACACACAGTACCTACACACTATACTATCACACATTCAATACACCCTCCCCCCCCCCCCCCACTCTCACACGACGGAATCACACTCTCCACTCTCTCACCTATCTAACATCCGCCTCATGACACACACATTGCAGCATCAATCACACTACTCACTCCCTCGCCTCCACTCTCTCTCCTACACTTACTTGCCCTTATATCCCCCTCCTCCTCACATATATACAACACGCCATTACACAGCAAACATTCTATGAATTTTGGTGAGTGAGTACAATACCCAACAGTAACTTTTTCAGAAACAGTATTTAATATTTTTGTTTAATTAACACTACATTCTATATATATATATATATATATATATATATATATTTATATTTATATATATATATATATATATACAGGGTGTCCCAGCTATCTCGTCCACCCAAAATATCTCTGGAACAATAACAGCTATTGGAAAACGACTTTCACCGGTATCAATGTAGGGCTGGGACCCATGAATGTACATATTTGGAAACATTCTAAAACGAAAGCATATGTGTTTTTTAACACAAACTTATGTTTTTTTAAATGGACCTCCTATAATTTTTCTTCAGCAATCCATAGCATGACAAAGCACATACACATGCGTTGATTGCGTCGCAATATTCCCATTACATCCCGAGATATTGAGACGCGAAGTTGACGCTTGAAACACCCGACTTGCGCTGCTAGCGCACGTCCTGATGCTCAGGCGTGAACCCCATGCTGCCCGTAATCGCAGCAGGATGGCAGCAGACCGTATTATTCGTTTCGGACCTCTTGATAAGTATGGAAGTGCGATTACGCATGTCAATCACATCGCGATTACGGGCAGCATGGGGTTCACGCCTGAGCCTCAGAACGTGCGCTAGCAGTGCATGTCGGGTGTTTCAAGCGTCAACTTCGCATCTTAATATCTCGGGATGTAAAGGGAATATTGCGACGCAATCAACGCCATTGTGTATGTGCTTTGTCATGCTATGGATTGCTGAAGAAAAAATATAGGAAGGCCATTTAAAAAAAACATAAGTTTGTGTTAAAAAACACATATGCTTTCGTTTTAGAATGTTTCCAAATATGTACATTCATGGGCCCCAGCCCTACATTGATACCGGTGAAAGTCGTTTTCCAATAGCTGTTATTGTTCCAGAGATATTTTGGGTGGACAAGATAGCTGGGACACCGTGTATATATATATACTTAAGCAATCAATAGTGGTATCATTATTGCATAAATATACTGAACAACTCTATTTTATTGAATATTGAGACCCTAGAGTTTTTTCATTCAAAGTAAGACGTTAAAATTAGTTAATCATATCATTGGTAACATTACAAAATGCTGAAATAATACATAGTACTTTATTTCAAAATATAATTTGAGAGAATTACATGTATATTAATATCAATGATTAACTATGTATTACTAATTAAATACAGTGAAATATAGTTTAGGCAACAAAATTTTTGTCTTAATTCAAGCATATTTTCATTGTCTCTGTAGTAATGAAACTGCCTACTAATTGAGAAATTTTTATATTTCGTAATCTTTAACTTTCTAATGGTATATTGCCGCACATGATAACCGCCTCACTGAATAATTTACTTTTTTTTAAATTTCTATCTTGGATAAAGTAAGCTCAGCTTTCTCTAGAGTCACTGATACTGGAAAATACACTAGGATGTCTGGCATGTGAACTATGTTCCTATATTAGCACCTCTGGAAAGTCTCGTACACCAGACGCATTCGATATTTGTACCTGAAATTTGCTTCCTATTAGCAACAGCTGTAACTGAATCAAAGAAGAGATATATTCACTGCATATCAGTGGGAACTTCGGTTCCTTATTTGTAAGATGTTTCTTACAACCTTGAGTTATGAACAAACATCTCATTATTATCCAGAATGAGATTTTCACTCTGCAGCGGAGTGTGCGCTGATATGAAACTTCCTGGCAGATTAAAACTGTGTGCCCGAAAGGCAAAGGTCCCGAGTTCGAGTCTCGGTCGGGCACACAGTTTTAATCTGCCAGGAAGTTTCATCTCATTATTATGTATGCCTCTATAACGCGCTTCATCCACTGAAACCGCTATTTTACACGTAAATAAATGGTGTCAGACACTGAATAAAACGGTGACACACTATACATGCGGTTCAAAAAAAAATGGTTCAAATGGCTTTGAGCACTATGCGACTCAACTGCTGTGGTCATAAGTCCCCTAGAACTTAGAACTACTTAAACCTAACTAACCTAAAGACATCACACACATCCATGCCCGAGGCAGGATTCGAACCTGCGACCGTAGCGGTCGCGCGGTTCCAGATTGTAGCGCCCAGAATATACATGCGGTTCCAGATCATTTATAGATGTTGGAAGCTTCTTGAAGTAGTAGCTCAGACGGTAAGTATTTCTGATAGCATCTTTCCGTCTACAGTTTCAATTATTTATGTCAGAGTGCAAATGAAGATAGATCTCTCATCTGGGAAAGCGAAAGAAATGATTCCCACTTGCCGATGACTTCCTGGATGATCTTTGATTATTTTACCGTTTTGAACGAATTCACTCAACCTGCAGCTCTTCACTAACGTGTTACGCCGTATCACACACTGGCGAACCAAAACACCTTGGAGAACTGCCTGGTAATGTGTTGGTTCATCTTTACTTTGGAACCCCAGGGATTCTGTGTATCACGTGCTCGACAAGTCCCTGGTAGGATTCGAGAGGTATGTGGCATCGCAGATGTCTACCCACAGCTCAGGAAGTCCCCTTAGATTGCGAGCCAGTAGTCTGTGAGCGTAGAGCTGGCACTCGATAGCGTCGAAAAAGTGTTACGTCGGGTCTAGATTAGAGGAATGTGATTTTCAAGATATCAACTTGAGTTCACTGTCTTGCTGCTCAAGACATCTCTGACCTTGTACAGACGACGGTTATGCAACTGCAAGATACCATTACCAATGGGGAGCCGGCCAGGGTGGCCGAGCGGTTGCAGGCGCTACAGTCTGGAACCGCGCGACCGCTACGCTCGCAGGTTCGAATCCTGCCTCGGGTATGGATGTGTGTAATGTCCTTAGGTTAGTTAGGTTTAAGTAGTTCTAAGTTCTAGGGGACTGATGACCTCAGAAGTTAAGTCCCATAGTGCTCAGAGCGATTTGAACTATTTGAACCAACGAGGAAGACGTCAAGAAGTAATGTTCGAGTAGTCAACAGTTATCGTGGTTTCTTCAGCTACTGCCACAAGTCCTAAACTGAGACAAAAAAAAAGTCATGGCATTCATTTTAATATTGTGTCGGTACTCTCTTTGCCTGGCGTAGTGCAGCAACTTGACGTGGCATGGACTCAACAACTCTTTGGAAGTCTCCTGCAGAGATATTGAGGCACGCGGACTCTATAGCCGTCCGTAATTGCGAAAATGTTGCACAAACTGACAATTCGAACAGTACACAATATTCCTCAAATCGGTGGCGAATAGTCAATGATCGATTCAATTGGACCAGAGGACCCAGTCCATTCCATATAAACATAGCCCACATCATTATGAAATCACCAACAGGTTGCACCCTGCCTTGTTGACATACTTCGGTCCGTGGCTTCGTGGGGTCTGCGCCACAAAGGAACCCCATCATGAGCTCCTAGCAACTGAAATCATGACTCATATGAACAGGCCACGGTTTTCCAGTCGTCTAGGGTCCAACCGATTTGGTCACGAGCCCAGGTGCAGCGCTGCAGGTGATGTCGTGCTGTTAGTAAAGGCACTCGCGTCGGTCGTCTGCTGTCGTAGACAATTAACTCCAAATTTCACCACTCTCTCTTAACGGATACGTTTGTCGTACGTACCACGTTTATTTACGTGGTTATTTCACTCAGTATTGCTTCTCTCTTAGCACTGACAACTCTACGCTAATGCCGCTGATCTCGGTCGTTAAGTAAAGGCAGTCGGCCACTGCATTGCCCGTGATACAGCCTGAATTTTTGGTTTCTCCGGACACGCTTGACACTGAGAATTTCGGAATGTTGAATTTCTTAACTATTTCCGAAATGGAATGTCTCATGCGTCTATCTCCAACTATTATTCTACATTCAAAGTCTGTTGATCCTCGTTGTGCCGCCTCAATCACATCCGAAAAGTTTTCACACGAATGACCTGAACACAAATGACAGATCCCCCACTACACTGCCCTTTCGTGCCTTGTGTACGTGATACTATCGCCATCTCTATATCAGCGCATCGCTATCCCATAATTTTTGTCACGTCAGTGTATAACACAATAACGACCTCATCTACACGTGACCGTGGCGTGGTGCATGTTTGAGCAACCGTTCGCTTGGATAGTGCCGTATTTGGTCACGATCATCGATCTGCTGTAGCAAGGAATGTGATTCACCAGACCACACGGCACGTTTTCGTAGAAGCAATCCGTAACTGCCTTTATTGCAGGGTGGGCACGCAGACTAGTTGTGGTCGGCCTATGTTCAATAATGTGCCCTCAGAAACCGTTGTTCCTGCAACAGCAGTTTACTCAGTCGCCAGACCTGCCACAGACCACCGCCTACCTTGCTTTAGAGAGTGAGTAAGCCTCCGACCACGAATCGTAAACGTTCAACACGTAGTCGGCTACTCGTGGTTTCACAATCCTTCAGCCACTTGGTGACCACTCAAGTAGTATGCAAATAGCTGACAAGCTTCGCCGTTTCCGATAACCTCGATCACAGTATCGAGGGATAGCAATGTACACTTTGTCAAAGACGCTGCTGTCAGTGCATTTCCCAACTTGCGGCCGTTTTCGTGGCTAGAATTATTCCCCATTATGCCTGATTCGCTTATATATACTTCCATTACCGCGTCACGGGACCGCAACGTCACCAGGTGACATTCGGTCTCGCAATGGTCACTGGTCACAAGGTTTTGGCTCATTAACTGTATACGGCAGCGATAAAATCTGCTCACTTAGAATGTCTTCAGTTACTCTGTGCTTGATTTTTCTTGCCACCAACGACATAATTTAGTTCTGATTTAGAGAAATCAAATATATTTTGGAGATCATTGTGGTTATGTGGTTCCTAATTTAACTCTCGTAGATGAAGATGAAATAGGAGAAGACTTTGACGGAGAACTGAAGGACGTAAGTCGAAACAATGCCCCGGAAGTAGACGAAATTCCGTCAGAACTTGGGAGGCAGGCGAAATATCCTTAGACTTCAGGAAGAACGTAGTAATTGCAATTCCAAAGAAAGCAGGTGCTGACAAGTGTGAAAATTACCGAACTGTCAGTTTAATAAGTCATGGTTGCAAAATACTAACACACAAGAATTGAAAAGCTGTTAGCAACCAACCTCGGGCAAGATAAGTTTAAATTTCGAAGAAATGCAGGAACACGCAAGGCTGTACTGGTCCTACTACGTATCTTAGAAGACACGTTAAGGAAAGACCATGCTACGTTTATACCATTTGTAGACTTGGAGAAATCTTTTGACGATGTTGACTGAAATATTGTGAAATTATTAAGTTAGCATGGCTAAACTACAGGGAACGAAAGGCTATTTACAACTAATACGGAAACCCGACGGCAGTTACAAAGTCGACAGGAATGAAAGGGAAGCACTGGCTGGAAATGGAGAGAGACAGCTTTGTAGCCTATCCCCGATGTTAGTCAATTAGTACACTGAATAAGTAGTAAGAGAAACCAAAGAAAAATTTTAAGTAGGAATTAAATTTCAGGGAAAAGAAACAAAAACTTTGAGTTATGCCTATGACGTTGTAGTTCTGTCAGAAACGCCAAAGGACTTGGAAAAGCAGTTGAACGGTATACACAGTGTCTTAGAAGAAGGATATTAGAAGAAGGGTGTAAGATAAACACCAACAAAATCAAAACAAGGATAATGGAACATAGTCGAATTAAATTAGGTGAAGCTAAGGGAATTAAATTAGGAAACGAGAAAAATAAAGCAGCGGATAAAGATATGCTATTTGGGCAGAAAAATAACGGATTATGGGCAAAGCACAGGATATAATACGTAGACTGGTAATGGCAAGAAAAACATTTCAGAAGAAGAAAAATTTGTTAACATCGGATATTGATTTAAGTGTTAGGAAGTCCTCTCTGACGGCATTTGTCAGCAGTGTGAAACGTGGACTATGAACTATTTAGACAAAAAGAGAATAGAAACTCTTGAACTGTGGTGCTACAAAAGAATGCTGGAGATTGGAGGGGTAGGTCATGTAATTAACAAGGGGGTACTGAAAAGAATTGCTGAGGAAAGAAATTTGTGGCATAACCTAACTACAAGGAGGGATCAGCTGATCAGGTACAATCTGAGACAACAAGGGTTCACGAATTTAGTATTAGAGAGAAGTGTGTGTGGGGGGGGGGGGGGAGGGACAGGGAAAGGAGAGGGGGGTGGGTAAAAATAATAGAGGGAGACCAAGAGATGAATACAATAAGCAGATTCAGTAGATGTACGTCGCAATGGTTATTTGGAGATGAAGAGACTTGCACAGATTAGAGTAGCATGGAGAGCTGCACCAAACCATTGATGACAACAACAACAACAAAAAATGTAACTCTTTCGGTAACGAATAGCTATGAACAGTTCAATGACAGAATAAAAGTAACGTTTCCAGGCTGAGTCCTTTACTCTGCAGCTGGGTGTGCACTGGTCTCATCCGTTTCAATCTGCCACTAAGTTTCAAAATTAACGCAGTCCGAATACGATATGTTACTGCTTCTGAGCCGAAAGAGAAGATTGCTGTTACTGTCCGTGGCAGATGCAGCCCTTATGCCGAAACCGTACATTAAAAATTGCGCTCTTCTTTTAAACTGTTGGATTTTAACTTATCATCAACTGCTTCATACCTTCGCCATTGCTCGTAGGTAACTCAGAAATTTCTGTGAGATTGAGAATATTCACGTATTTGCGTCATTTAGAATTCGAATAAACGTCTTCAGTCTCTTAATGCCTTACCGCAATATGTGTTCTAAGAAAAGTGCAAACATAGTTAAGTTCCTCAGAATATGATTATCCTTTCTGTACACTTTTAGAACTTACCGGTTTAAAACAGTACAGTAAATACACAAGTGACATTCCTTAACCTTACGGGAAAGACTAATTTCGCTGAGAAGGCTTGTTGGCAATTACGTTCTTATTTAAATCATCGTCAGTTATATATAATGGTACTTACTGACGTAGCCATTATGAGCTGACGTAAAAACCAATAGCGGTGGAAATCTGTAAAGAAGACATACGTAATTAAACTCAATTTCTTTTATTTATAATAAGATGTACTTTTTATCATAAAGCGGTGCATAATAAATAATAGCTATTTCTATTTCTTATGCTTAATCGAATTACACTATCAGACATTACTGATTCAGAACGAGTAACTGAAACAGTAGAAATAATAAGAGAATTACTCACTTAACTGGTGACAATACTCTCATTTTCAATTATCTAAAACATAGAAACAGTTATGGGGATGTGTTTATTCTCATTTGAAAATCAAAATTTATATTTTGATTTCATAAGCTGAACGTTTTTTAGTACATCTGTAGGACATTCAGTGGTTCCTCCCTATCATTAATCATCTAAATTCATTTGAAATATTTGATCAGTACGAAAGCCACTGGAGAAATCAAATTCAATAATCCTTAATTGTTACTACTGTAATAACTTCAACTTCAGTTCGTAGATGAAATGGGTTTTATTAACTTGTTTTAGCTATGCTCGATGGATAGGAAGGTGGTTAAAATTTATTAAAACCGCTTAAACTCTATCTGTATACGTTATGGCGTAAAGTCAAGTGCCGGTACGCCCCTCGGGAACGGCAAGGAAGAGAAGGTTGTGCGAAGAAATCAGCCAATACGACTGGTTTCATTGTTTGTCTAGCAATTGGAGTATGCAGGATTCCTAGACGCCATATATTTGGCGACGAAGTATACGAATACCAACGCAGTAACGTGTTCACGTTTCACAGCCCAGAAATTGGCTGCCACTATTTTATTTTGTCGTGAGCTTATGTGTTTTGCTGACGCCTTTATTCTACCTTGTCTTTTCTTTGCAGGGGTGTGTTTACATATTTTAACAGTGTCTCTTATAGTATTTTTTCGTTTCAGTGTTTTGAGGTGGACGTTGCAGAAATTTTCTTTCGTTGTATGCCTATTTTTATTGCTAGCCTTGACTGTTAATCGCATTTGATTACTCCACAATGAGCAACCCACCTCTCCCACCACATGCCCAGGCGCCTCAGCTGCAAGCGATAGACGCTACGCGGCTGACACAGATGTTTCAGTTTCAGAGGTGAAAGATAGCCATCCCAGTAATAACGGTACAGAAGTTTCTAATAAACCAATCTACCAAAGCTGCGCAACATGACACAACTGTAGCTCCGAGTGGAATATCGCCTTTTCGCCAGTTTAACGAAAAAGAATTGATCAAGTGGTAGCAACAGTATGAGGCCTACATTATTGCTCACAAAGTTCTGTGAAACTACATTACTTTTTGTCAACGGTAGGAAGTGCAGTCTTTCGCTCATTCAGAAATTGTCCCCTAACGCCACTCCCTGTGAACGTTCCTATGATCAGGTTGTAGATTCTCTAACTGACTATTATGACCAATAAGTGGATGTGGTGGCAGCTAGGTACCAATCCTTTAATTGCAAGAAAAGGTTAGAACAAACTTATTGCGAGTGGGTAACGTATTTACAGGGTATGACGTAGAAATGTAAATTCAATTGTGCTTATGATGCTGTATATTAAGATGTTATGTTATGTGATGCGATCACATACAGTGGAACTGATGTCAAACTTAGAGAACAAGTTTTGAAACAGTCGGATCCATATTATCAGCAGGTAGTGCAAATTCTAGATCAGTATGATTCAGTGGCCGTAGCGGCCGATAAATTTGAGCAGCCACCGATTTGTTGGGTTAAGTCGTCCCTTGCATACGACTGGTCCAGTAGGCAGCAACAGCACACATGTACCAAGCCACGTAAACAGTTCTCTAAACAGGCAAACAGAATTAAGTCCTGCCCTAAGTGCTTTTCACGGCAACATTGCCCATCCAGACAAGCCCACTGTTACGCTTATGGCAAGAAAGGTCACGTACGATCCATATGTTGGCGCTAGAACAGAAATAAGAATTCTGCCCACTCACAAAAGTCTAGTCACACGGCGCACGTAATCAATGCAGTGTGATCAAAGCCTGCCGCGGGCTTTAGCAAAACTAGCAAGTAAACAGTTTATTCCGTGCTACGCCAGTCCAACAAACTTTTTGTTCATTTGCATCTTAATGGAAAAAGTGTGAAATTTCAGTTGGACATGGGTGCCTCTGTTACATTGCTGACTCGTAACACATATCAACTGTTAGTCTCCCCTCGCCTGTCTAGAACTAGCACTCACCTGACGGCTTATAATGGGCAAGACGTTCCTGTTCTCGGAAAATGTGCTACGCCTGCCATGTACCGCTCGCATACCCGAACTGTAACTTTCACTGTGCTACAATCACGCGATTGTGAGAACATATTTATCCTTTATTCGTTTGATTTGTTTTTCTTTCAAGTTTAGGACAATGTGTTGTCAGTAACTGCATTCAGTGCCACAGACAAAATTTTCTTAACTCTTTTCTGAAGGTTCAGGCAAGGCTAACAATTTTGTTGCAAATATTTCTATAAAAGACAATGCTCAGCCGGAATTTTGTAGGGCCAGAACTGTTATCATAGCATTACAGGACAAAGCGGCTGCTGAACTTAAAGAATTGCAAGGTAGCGGAGCTATTGCACCCATACAAGCTAGTCAGTGGGCAAGTCCACTGGTTTTGCTCCCCAAACCTTTAGGTCGCATTCGCCTCTGTGTTGACTTTAAGTCTACAGTTAACCCACAAACTGATTGTCGCTACTTTTCAAAAATTGATTTTCGCTGTGCATGTCTTCAAATACCATAAGATGAAAAACTCAAAATGGGTGTCTTGTGAACACTCATTTGGGTTTGTTTAAATATTTGCGTTTGCCGTTTGGTAGTGCTTCCGCACCCGCCATTTCCCAGCGGTATGTGGAACAGCTGACTGCTCAAGTAGGAAACTGTTCAAACTATTTGGACGATATTGTCGCAGCAGGTCGTACACCTGAAGAATACATTGCAAATTTACGTGCTTTGTTTCGTGTGTTATCTGTCGCAGGAATAAAGCGTAGAGGGGACAAGTGTGATTTTTTTAAACCTGAATTCCAGTATCGTGATCACGTCATAAACAGTCAAGGTGTCCATCCTCTTCAGTCACATTTGTTAGCTTTACGTGACCTGCCTGTTCCTCACAGTGTTACAGAATTGCAGACAGTTTGAGGGAAAATCAACTATAATATTCTGTTCATACCAAATGCTGCACAAATCCCAGCTCCATTGCATCCCTATCGTCTCAAGAATGTCCCCTTTGTATGGAAAGATGAGTGATCGATGCTTGGTTCACTTTCATCCTTACAAGCAAGTTGTGTTGCAGTTTGACGCTTCCTCTTGTGGCATCGGTGCAGTGCTTTTGCACAGATTTGATGATAAAGACAATATTGCCTTCACATCAAAAGTGTTGCCCAAAGCTCAGTGCAACTGTTCACAAGTAAATAAGGAGACATTGGCTATTGTGTCTGGTGTCACCAAATTCCACCACTATTTATATGTCAGAATGTCAAGTCATTGCAGTCCTTGTTTAATTCTATGAATCCGGTTCCTGTACGAACTTCCCAAAATTACAAAGGTGGGCTTTGTTGTTGTCTCTATACCAGCACAAGTTTGTGTATCGTCCGACAGCTCACCATGGTAATGAGGACGCACTTTCAGTCTTCCGATTGGCGCTGATACAGACTTTGACGATTCTGCTGCATCTTGTCGTGGCATAGACGCTCAGGATTTTTAATTGCTTCAATACTTTCCTCTGAACTATGGGAAACTTTGCACAGGCCACGGAAGCTGATTCCGACTTGAACATTTTGCCAAAATACATTCGCACATCCTGGAATCACTCATTGCATAGCACAAAGAACACTGTAGTGCGCCGATAGTTTGAACGTCGGCATAGCCTCGCCACACAGCAAGGTGTAATTCTTTTCAAAATGACAATGGACAGTCAAGTGTATTGATCCCCAAAGCTTTGCAAAAAGAAGTGTTGCAGTTACTTCCCCAAGGACACTGGGGGATTGTTCGTACGAAACAGTCACCGCGTCGACACTGTACTTGGCAGGGTATGGACACCCAAATAGAGCAGATGCCCCAAAAGTTCTCTGTTTGGCCTAAGTCGCAATGTCAATGGCAACGTGTGCACATAGATTTTGCGGTATCTTTTTGGAACACTCGTTGGTTGATTGTGGCAGACTCATATATTAAGTTTCCTTTTGCTGTGCCAGTGAACTCGACAACGTCACCTAGTACAATTCAGGCGTTGTCCTCTATTTTTTGCCTCGAAGGTTTGCCTGAAGCCATAGTATCGGACAACGGCCCTCAGTTCACGTCAAATGAATTTGAAACATTATGTGAACGCAATGGCATACAGCATGTAACTAGTGCACCGTTCCACCCACAGTAAAACGGCGAAGCGGATCGTTTTGTCAGAACCTTAAGACAGCAGATGACCGAACTTCGCACCTCACACACCAGGGA
Source organism: Schistocerca serialis cubense (assembly GCF_023864345.2). NCBI lineage: Eukaryota > Metazoa > Arthropoda > Insecta > Orthoptera > Acrididae > Schistocerca > Schistocerca serialis. The sequence continues at coordinate 606,251,790 of NC_064641.1, read as the reverse complement.
TCAAGCACTCCAACCGTTTCTCGCCTCCTGTCGTTCGCATCCACGAGATGGAACATCGCCGACGGAACCGCTTCACAGCCACCGCCATTGGACCCCTTAGGCAGGCCGGAAGTATCGCTTCGCGCCACATGATATTGTCTTTTTCAGGGTTTCTAGCAGCAGCAGACGGTTGGCCCGAGGCGAGATCCTTCGTCGACTTGGCGCAAGCATGTGCGTCATTCCAGACACAAACGGATTACAGAGCCGTGTACTGTAGTGTACACGGTGATCCTTCTGTATCTGCTACCACAGATTCACAGATTCCGAGGACAGCGCGGCCACAGCAGCCGCCAGAAGATGTCCGTCCTCACGACACCGCGGGACTGCCCCATGGAGGCGGAGCCTTCGCCATCTCCACCTCGTCTCGTCCTGCCGATGGAGCTGGACCCTTCCGCGCCGCAGCAGCCGACGCCTTCAACATCTTGTCAGGAGGTGGACGCGTATCCTTCTGGGCGATTTCCGGGAGACGTTTCCACCTGAGCGAAGGCCGGATGGGGGGTACAGAAGTCAGACGTCCCACGCAGCCACAGTTTCCAGTCCATCAGTGCGTCTACGCTCCTGACAAGGAAGAGAAATGGCTGTGAGAGGAAGTCAGCCAATCGCACGCTGACCGGACCTCCCTTCAGGACGACAACGCAACAGCTGCGACCACTATGTGAAGAGGACATAAGCTCCGCGACCGACTGATAACGGTCCAATTCAATAGCAGCTTCAAAACTAGTGACTTGGATAGCAGCGTCAACGCTAGATCACTCCACTTGTACTGTTTATGTAGCACAGACTTGGGATTGTTAATACTCAAGAAGATTGATTATTTCGTATGTCGCACTTTGCTTGCAACACATCTGTGAAACCTCCCCTTAGAGAAATTTATGAGTTACTGTGCTGGTAAACCCCTTACATTATTTGATTTTCAAACAGCTGAGCAAAACTGAACGAAGTCGGACATTTCTCTCTTTACTTATTCTGATCATCACTAAACTGACACACAATATTTTTTGCGCAACGCAATCTGACTTTCAATAATCCCTACAAAAGAATGGTGATAACTAACAATAACCTTTCACGAATCACTTACAAAAATCTTCGTTACTCGAACTACTGCAATACAGCGAGTGCCAATACTCCCAGCTAAATTAAGGATTCTAACTACTGAAGGCACTAACTACTGATAGGCATAATTAGCGAATGAAAGATTTCGATAGAGAAAAAACAATGTATTTACCTTAATAATGTTCAAAAGTCATTATATATATATATATATATATATATATATATATATATATATATATATAAAAAATCAGTTCATGACATCCAGCTTTACAAATTTCGTTTTTCTGACGGACATGTCCACATCGTCTGCTCTCAACGCTCTCAAAATTCTGCCATCTCTCTGCCCACATCCACCACTGTTGGAGGCTCATTGGAGGCTCACCTCCAACTGCACAACGCTACACGCTGTTCACATCCAACTGCCCAACACTACAATAGCAAATATCCCAACAATGCAAACCAGCCACAGACTGCACACAGTATAGTCACTGATTTCATACAGAGCGCTCCGTGGCGTTACCAACATAAAAACCTAAACAGCCTACTTATATCTGTAGAGTTGCAAAAGTCAAGTATTGTAATTTTCTTTTTGTGATAAAACTCATTGATACGACTGGTTTGTTGTTTGTCTTGCGATCTGAGTAATTTATTTTATTTTTTTGGAAATTTGTGGTAAGGTCTTATGGGACCAAACTGCTGAGGTCATCGGTCCGTAAGCCTAAACACTACTTATTCTTTCGTAAACTAACTTACGCTATGGACAACACACACGCCCATGCCCGAGGGAGGACCCGAACCTCCGACGAGGTGGCCGCACGGACCGTGACAAGGCGCCCCGGACCATGCGGCCGATCCGAGTATGCAGAATTACTAGACACCATAGTATAAGGATACATTGTCTTTATTTCTCTGTGGCAGTCAGCGGTGGCCCTACAGATCTGATTGAGAAACCCGACGTTTCGCCCCCATCTATAGCGCTTATCTTCAGAGATATAATATATATGCTTCCTAACTGCAAAGTGACTCTTTGTTGTCTAAATATACTATTTACTGTTACAGATCTTGGCTCAGAAATATGACGACAGTTACTACGGGTGTTCCAATTTCGTGTTTCGTTTGGTGATTATTTATTGTGGCTAATTCCGTTCGTAGCCGGAAATGAGGTATCATTAAGATCTTAACTAACTGAACTGTCAAAGTTGTTGTCGTAGGATACTACGTTTCGGCCTTTTCTGGAATCATCAATATTACATTTCTGAAGCTAGTAATCATTGCATCACTTTGCGAGTGTATCAAGATCTGAGCGAAACTTTGCGCAGCTTTCTTTTCAGATAGTGCTTCATTTTAGCTAGTTGAATCCGCAGAACGTCTGAGATCACTATTAATAATACGTGCTAGTTCATTAAATTGCAACGTGGACAACAGCCACGAAGTTACTTCATCTGTCGATCACTTTCCATCCAAGATATCATACTGCATTCTCCGTAGCAACAAATCCTCAGTCCAGTACCAAATTTCATTTGAGACTCAATACAATTGTAGTTGTGGACGAATTATGTTTTATCCAAATGTATGGGGCATACGTGCATAACTGTCGTCTCTGCAGCAGTTGGTTTACCTTTAGTTACAAATTCATACTACAAAACCGAAAACATGCAACGCTTCCAGTCTCCACGTAATCCCAGGTAATTCCCTGCAATTTCATCGGAAAACGCAGGAAAGATATCATTTCATGAAACTATTGATTAATTTCAAGCCCGCGCACAGAATAATGAGTATTTCTGCACCAGAAACGTAGCTAGATTAATCAGTACGGATCCCAAATGTCTTTCTTGAGAAACTAATGTACTATCTAAATAAATCAACATTTACAGTGTACCTCGGACTGATATGATGATATTAGGCTTCTTAATGAGAGATTGAATGTACTTATTTCGAGGAACTAATTCTTTCCGTCTCCTGAGATTTGTGAACTCTTTTACTCTGGGTTTTTGTCTCTGTTCCTGAAAAGACATCATTGATGAGCATTTAGATGAAAGTTCAGGATGTTACTTCGGGATTACTTGGAGCCTGGAAGTGGTTTATGTTTCCGGTTTAGTAGCCGAAATTTGGAACCTCAGAGCTGATCCAGGTCCATCGACAAATTTTTCCCATATTAACACAATTGCGTCTGGTGGGGAGATCGCATGCATCATCTCACCGGGCCTGCGATGACGAATCCTGCCTCAGGCATGGATGTGTGTGATGTCCTTAGGTTAGTTAGGTTTAAGTAGTTTTAAGTTCTAGGGGACTGATGACCTCAGATGTTAAGTCCCATAGTGCTCAGAGCCATTTGAACCATTCTGCGATGACGATGGTGAGGGGTGTTATGCACTCCCAATAACGACCTGCAGTTTCCAAACAAAGTGTCTTAAACGACTCTAAGAGGTCTTCAGAGACAATTATTTGTTTTGTTTTGTTTTTTTTTTCACTGTGCAGGGGTGATTGAGGAATCAAAAATTAGGTTTCACCACGATATGTTAAATTTATTTCATCGGCCTCATTTCATCTGAATTCATTTCCTGACCGGTGTCCGTCTCTAACTAGTTATTCCACGGTAATATCAAAAGAGAGGTGCCTAGTCTACATGTCTATTGGTCCTTCTGGCTTTGCCCTATTTATGTGGTCTTCATCATTTTAGAGCCAATGAGCAGTAGTATCAGCAGACAAGCTGACGTGTGTAGGGGTTATCTTGAGAGCGTCATTAAGCCTTTACAAGAAGAAATGAAATTACAGTTGCATTTTCCACTGGATCAGATTCGTCCGCAAGTACCATAGTTTTTGATGTAGCAGTCTGCATTAGCAAATGTTCTTTGATAATTCTTATATTTATTATTATGTTAGCCTTGAGGCGTCGTTAGCGTGAAACAACCCGGAATAAACTACGAGCAAAATACAACTGTGAGGAGCTGTTACTTCAGTTTCCATCTGTCTTAAGTAATATGACAATTGAATTCCTCATTCATTTGACGCATTCTGCTGTTATTGGCAAAGTGTCGCCAGCAAGTATTCTGTAATAGTTACGAGAAGATAATACCTTTCTTCTCTTTTGTACACTCAATGACAGTTTTGCTCAAGAATAACATATTCCAGACGTTATTGTCATCACTTATTATTCCTTGTTCCACATTCTCATCGCATCTGATTCTCCTTTTCTGTTAACAGAAGATGGAATCGAACTTGGACTGCGCTCATTTTCTTGCTTTATTTTACTCAAGGCTTTGGAATAATATTTTTCGGTACCAGTACTTGCGAAAGATTTACTTGGACACCTTACTTTTCTGATTTGAGGCTAGAAGTTATTCGCAGCTTATGACGTCTGAGATTGAGAGACTGTTCTCCATTGTAATCAGTGTTATTTTGGAACGGTGAAATGGAGGATTACTTTTTACTAAGGCAATGCAGGATTATTACGTGTGAACATGCAGAGTTTGATGAAGGATTGGATTAAATTTACAGTGCAATGGAGGATAGCAAATATTTATTTCAACCTCCATTCCTTTAGATATTAATTTTACTCTTCATTTATCTGTCCTTTAACATTAACTTTTCTTTAGGTACAAATTACTACTTGCATCTGATACTCGTTTAAAGTAATGCGCAATGGATAATTATCTTTCCTGTTTAGCATATTAATTAAGGAAGGGTATAAATGTCTAATTTTATTAGTGAATCCTTCAACTTACTCTTCCACAAATATATTAAGGATGGAAAGTGGGATTGCAATCCTGAACCATGAAATATTTCAACATATGATCCGCAACGCTTTTTCTACAGTTTGAATATTTGTGAATCAAGTCCATACAGAACAATGATATTAAAATATTAATAAATTGATGTGGTGCTCTATAGTACACTAACTTTCAGCGAATTATCGAATCTAAACACTGTTGTGGGGTGAATAGATTGGTCAAAGAAAACTGGAATTCGAGAAACGACTCTGACATTTTTACACTCGCTCATTCCACAACATCCCGAATAATATGGTAATACTATTGCTAAAACTACCACAAAACCCAATAATGTAAAAGACTATCCAGCAGTGTGTCTGGGCTAAGTCTAGGAGGTAGAGCGTGAACTAATGAACGTGTGAACACATTAGGAATAAGGCACACGAAGAAAACCCCTGCCTTATCTTCGTTAAAATTTGTAAGGCATACAAATGCTCAACGAACACTGACGGCGTGGGCATTTACCGAAAATTTAATGAGAGCGTAATTTAACTGTGCTCAATTACCACAAATCGCGAAAATATTTGAAACTAGTCACTAGGCGAATCACCAAATAATTTAGCTAAGTAAATATATTCCCTATTACTGAATAATTGAATAATGGAATATATTTTTGTTCTGTTCAGATGTGGTCGAAACTCTGGATCTGACAATGAAAAGGCGTCGATTTACAACGGAAATTTCTGTAAGATTTAAAAATGCGTTTCATGTAATACTCACGCGCTGCAGGCGAATACATTTACTATGAGTTACCAAAGAATGGGTTTCGATTCCACCATCAATCATGTAGCAGTGTGGTTGTGCAGAACCACCGACCTTCAAATTCCAAACCCACGAACGAATGGAAATTCAAACCTGCGGCGTTCACAATTTCTTCTAATAAATTTCTTCTTAATATTTATAACAAATCCACTACCATTTCGATCTGGATCGCAAAGTCTCGTTTGTGGTTACGACACACATGGAGTCCAGAACGTTCATACATAAACTACTTTTACCAAAACTCATGAATGAATCAAAATACAAACTCGCAGCTCTCACATTTCCGATTAATAAATTTGTATTTTTAGAACGAATCCGCTACCATATCGATATGGGAAATCAAGTCTCCTTTGATCTACCTCGTACATGGAGCCCAGCTCATTCACGAGCACAGTATTCTCACCAAAACTCTAAAAATGATTTTAAAACTTTACATGAAATTTATTCACCAAGCTGATTAATACGATTATCTCTGATTCCAAAAGAGACTACAATGAAATGACTGAAAATTCACACCTTAAATATTTCAAATTCCACCAATCGTGGGCTACCCACAGATCAGTCCGTACTCACCAAGCACGGGCCGAAACAGTAACCCTTTCAGCACCCAACCTAACCACTTCCGCTACAGCTGTGTTGCGTTGCCACCAGTGATACAGACGTCGTTACCTACCAGTCTAATACGTTGTGTGCTTTGGTACCATCTCTGGTGATCAATCTAGACATCTCTGCTTTGCTACTTCCCGTCAAGTTATTGTCGAAACTGGAAGAGTGGAAGAAATAGCGTTAGCAAAAAGCTGCTAAGTGATCTCACTGAAAGTCACACTCATTCGTTTCAGTCTGTCACAGCAGGATAAATGATGGAACATGGCTGTGGGAGAGATTCAGGTATCCACTTATTTTCAACGTAAAACAGAAAAGAAAAGAAAAATCCATGTAAACGACACACTTTCTTCCAAGAGGCTAGCGACACACAAGCGATAGATACCAGAATATATGGAGAAAAATCTCTATATATGGGAGGGATCTACTGGACCACTCTGAAGGTTTTCCTTTCATTCGTGTTCTTCTGTATTAGAGGTGGTGCCAATAACAAAAACTTTTCCGAAGTAGAGAATATAGAAAAAGAATGTTATATACTCACTATGATAATAACATCTGGTGATGCTAAAAAACTGAATCACTTCCGGAAAATAATTGTTTTAGTACGCAGTTCACTTAAGCCACAAAAACAAAAATAGTTATGACGGTTATGACGAGGAGAGCACCCAAATAATGCCCACTGCTCTTCATTTACGACTAGCTTAGCGTCCGCTGCTTCTCTGGGGTAGACTGTACAATCTAACTAAAGCCATAGAAGCATAGTCTTTTCCGAAGGTACTTCTAGCCAAAAGTGATTCTGCTGGCTGGCGTCAGGCCCTTTTTGTTAATCCTGCCCTTTCCTTACAAAGTTTCATCCCCTAATGCATATTTCTTCAGTTCTAACCGGCGATACGAAAAATTTCATAAAAAGTTTCATCCTCTACTTCACCCTCTTGGGAGTTGAGTTTCCGAAAGCATTGAATCACGTATTTTTTTAATTTCTAACTAAGAACCCAAATAAATATTTTCATAGATTTAGATTCAAAAATGCTTTAATAACTAACGAAATATTATCAGACAAATTTTCATCCCCTATTTTTCAGTCTTAGGGGTTGAATTTCCAAAAAGAAAAGAAAGGAAAGAGAAAGAAAAATAAATCAGATGTAATTTTTTATTTGTGACCGAGAAGTATAAGCAGTTTTCATAGAAATAACTTTAAAAGGGCTTTAGTAGTTGTTTAATAAAGATTTATTTTCAAAAGCAGCTTTCACCCACTATTTTACCTCATTAGATGTTAAAGTTCCAAAAATGCTGAAACACATACTTTCTTATTTCTATGTCATCTTATAAAATAAATAAAATAAATAAAAAAATGTTGTTATTTTAAATATGTTAATTATTCTATCTGTATGATGGTGATTGTGATTGCAATTGTGTTCGCTTATCTGGAACGTGGACGTTTGATTATTCGTTATCAGACGCTTGACAATGGCTTTTTCGTAAAGGCAATGTCACTCGTAGTTGACCGTGAAATAAAACTGAATAATCGGACTTCGTAATTAAATCGTTTCCAAAGACTGCTGCGGTAGGTGCGGACTCATAATCTAAATCTCAATATTACAATAATTTGCCAGCCATGCCAATACGTCGTACAGAGGTGATTGTCTACTAAACATAAAAAAGTTACACAGTTAGTTAAATCAGATATATTCAATGAATAAGCCTACAGTTCATAATCCTACTTACTTTTATAAATATAAATTCTTTACAGAATCTAGTGCCTAGTGTGGTTGCAACTCGCAGTATTCTTCTATAACATGAAATATGGCGGTGTGCCAGACAATAAAATAAAAATACGTGCTTCTCGCACCACTTCTACCAGAGCTCTCTCTTTCTTAATCAAACATAAGAGTAACGTAATTGTGCTTTTGTTTTATCAGCGACACAGCGCTGCAGTTGTGTGCCATAGGCTTTATTTATTTGTCACTGATTATTTATTTAATTAGTATTACGCGTTTCCGCGGAAACTCACGCTCGGCATGCAAATGTGCCTTTATAATCTATCACTATTGCAATGAGACCGAACTGCATGCAGAACCGAGTCGCTAGAAATGAGGTAACGCTACCGTCTTTTGAAGGGGAACATGCTCTTGCTCTTCATTCTTCCCACACCTAGCTAAGAGCTTCCACATCTAAAATCAGTAACGATTTCTTAATTTCTCCGTCGTAAGTCTTCTCCTTAGATTTTAAGGTGAAAATTTAAGAAATGATGACATACAGTGTGCTTGTATTTAAACTTTCACTACCAGAGCCAGTTTAGAAGGAAAACTACACTACTGGCCATTAAAATTGCTACACCACGAAGATGACGTGCTACAAACGCGAAATTTAACCGACAGGAAGAAGATTCTGTGATATACAAATGATTAGCTTTTCAGAGCATTCACACAAGGTTAGCGCCGCTGGCGACACCTACAACGTGCTGACATGAGGAAAGTTTCCAACCGATTTCTCATACACGAACAGCAGTTGACCGGCGCTGCCTGGCGAAACGTTGTTGTGATACCTCGTGTAAGGAGGAGAAATGCCTACCATCACATTTCCGACTTTGATAAAAGTCGGATTGTAGCCTATCGTGATTGCTGTTTATCGTATCGCGACATTGCTGCTCGCCTTGGTCGAGATCCAATGACTGTTAGCCGAATATGGAATCGGTGGTTCAGGAGGGTAATACGGAACGCCGTGCTGGATCCCAACGGCCTCGTATCACTAGCAGTCGAGATGACAGGCATTTTACCCGCATGGCTGCAACGGATCGTGCAGCCACGTCTCGATGCCTGCGTCAACACATGGGGACGTTTGCAAGACAAGAACCATCTGCACGAACAATTCGACGACGTTTGCAAAAGCATGGAGTATCAGCTCGGAGACCATGGCTGCGGTAACACTTGAAGCTGCATCACAGACAGGAGCGCCTGCGATGGTGTACTCAACGACGAACCTGGCTGCACGAATGGCAAAACGTCATTTTTTCGGATGAATCCAGGTTCTGTTTACAGCATCATGATGGTCGCATCTGTGTTTGGCGACATCGCGGTGAACACACATTGGAAGCGTGTATTCGTCATCGCAATACTTGCGTATCACTCGGCGTGATGGTATGGGGTGCCATTGGTTACACGTCTCAGTCACCTCTTGTTCGCATTGACGGCACTTTGAACAGTGGACGTTACATTTCAGGTGTGTTACAACCCGTGGCTCTACCCTTCATTTGATCCCTGCGAAACTCCACATTTCAGCAGGATAATGCACGACCGCATATTGCAGGTCCTGTACGGGCCTTTCTGGATACAGAAAATATTCGACTGCTGCCCTGGCCAGCACGTTCTCCAGATCCCTCTCCAATTGAAAACGTCTGGTCAATGGTGGCCGAGCAACTGGCTCGTCACAATACGCCAGTCACTACTCTTGATGAACTATGGTATTGTGTTGAAGCTGCATGGGCAACTGTACCTGTACACGCCATCCAAGCTCTGTTTGCCTGAATGCCGAGGCTTATCAAGGCCGTTATTGGGGCCAGAGGTGGTTGTTCTGGGTACTGATTTGTCCGGATCTATGCACCCAAATTGCGTGAAAATGAAATCACTTGTCAGTTCTAGCATAATATATTTGTCCAATGAACACTTTATTATCATCTACATTTCTTCTTCGTGTAGCAGTTTTAATGGCCTGTTGTGTATTTGCCATATGGACACCCAGCTTAATATGAATGATGTTCTGACTGTACGCCAAAGGATTTGCATTGTCGCTAGTGCCGCTGGGCTCCGTTAGTGGTGCGGCGACGTAAGGTTGAAACACAAGCATTAGTATGCATTAGAGCTTCAGACAGTTAACATGTGTCTGGACAAGGTGGGCAGGGACTTCAGTCCTAAAGCTGTTTCATCACAACAGCAACAGTAGCGTTGCTGCGCTTTGCGAGTATCGACGGATTAAATTAATACGGAGGTGTCCTCTTTGCCCACCGGAGTTTATGACTATGATTCGGAAGTTCGAATTATCTGGCGATTTGGGAATTGCTCATGGGAGAGATGGAGGGCGAACTGTGCCAGAAATTGTTGAAGAAGTTACAGTTGCAGTGACTGTGATTGCTGGACGGAATGTGCGATCTTCAAGCAGGGCATGCTGTGTCATGGCAGCTGAATATATCATGACCACCGATTGAAAGCAGCTGCGAACAGCTGTGAAATGTTGTCTCTAGTGGAGTTCCAGGCTGTCATGGATGCAGCTGATCGTCACACTGTACAACGTTTGTAATCTGTAATGTAAAAGTGGTACACAAGTAACAAATCTTACCCTGCCATGTTGAAATTAAAATGTTTCTCGCCATTTCTCTTCCGCAAGTCCTTCAAATATTTTGTGACGTCTCCTGGCAAGACATTCACAAAATCATTGTATTATATGTAAAAAAAAGAATTATTTATCTGTATTATTATTATTATTATTATTATTATTATTATTATCTTCTTTCCTTTCTCAGACCTTAGGTCTGGTTAAAAATGGAAAGTGACGCGGACCTTCATCAAGCGTGACTTCCTTTTAACTTATTATTATTATTATTATTATTATTATTATTATTATTATTTCTTTTCTATATGAACTGTTGTCGATCATGTAGACTCTGTAAAAAAGAAATAATTTTTTTTTCGTTTTTATGTACAAAAATTATGGATCTATATTTTGCTAATAACGTCAGTGGTCAGCGAGTGTAGAATTCGAAACAGACAATGATAATTAAAAAAGATAACAAAGATGCATATTAAATTGCATATAAATAGTGGAAGTTAAAATATAGCATACTGTAACTTCTGTACGTATAATAAGAGTAATTTTCAGTCTCTGTCTTCTTGTAGCCTTCAAAGCTGCAAGAGCCTGTAACGCTCGATTGAATGCTTGGTTAGCTTTCTTTTGTTCCTTGTTCGAGTAAGACGCCATTTGAGGCTGATGAATGTTATAGGTGTGTACCTTAAATTTATGTTGATTTTTGAATGTAAGAATTGTTAAAAATACTTGTAATAATATGTTGCTAGCTTGCCCAGTACTTCATTCCACACTTTAGCCATTTTCAGCATATTTAGAATTTTTCATGAGGCACAGCTGTGCAGAGACCACAGGAGCCGCTGCCGCGAGAAATTCAAATTGCATTGAATGAAAGCAGTTTCCTCCCAATTAAGCGGGCAGGTAACGGTATATTAAAATTATTTCTTTCAGCTTCCCGGAGACCTTAGAGGTGAATGGTGGCTTTCATTAAGTCATTTTCAGGTGGACATGGGCAACTGCTATTACAATATCAGTGACAAATAATTTAAGTAAATCAGAGAAATAAAATTTTACTTGTGTGATATCAAAGACTGCTGTGATAAAACCTGTTCTGGCTAGTAATACAAAAACCAAATTTCATTTTTAGTTTCATGCTCTCGTCTTAGTCGTAGCAATCAATAGTGTTCATATACTAAAAAATCCACTGCAGCTTTTACGTTTAGCGAACATAGCATACTGTAACTTCTGTACGTGTAATAAGAGTAATTTTCAGTGCATTTCAGAGATGAAACTAGCTAAGGACATGTTTAATTTCGTAATTAGTTACAGTAATGATACCGTGTTCTATTTTTAACAAGCCAGATCAGGGTTACATAAAAATAGTTTGCAAATTAAAGATCATACATGAACAGCAGGAAATCTTTTAGTGCTGTGCGAAACCCCACGTAATAGATTAAGGTGCACAAAGTTAAAATATTTTCAACTGCAGAAACCAATGGTCAGAATCGCATTTTATCTGTTGTGCTCGCAACAATAAGCGATATACAAGTAATTAAAATATTATGCCATATAAACTGTGTAGGAAGTCAAAAGCGCGATGGGGATTACGCAACAATTTCCATAAAGACTCATTGTTCTATGATTTCTCGTTTATCATAGATGCCCTTTCAAGTAGCGAAAGTTTAACTGTAATCAGAATGTTTGGGCAATTTTCTATTATGGATAATTTTTGTTTATTAAGTTTGATTCTCATCGTAAATTTATGATCGTATGCTGTAGTTGATTTGTGTTAGGATAGTGCATGTTGTAGCGCGTCTCACTGGTTCATTGACTATAACAGAAGAACTTAAACGAGAAATTTATCATCAGCAATATATTCTCTCTCAAAAATTAAAACAGTCTGATAATTTTCATTAAGTTTTTGGATGCCATGGCTGTAAAACGTTACTGGTTCAGAGATAAAGATATGATTCCAAGTGTAAGTTATATTTTCGTCTACAAAGGAGTTTTCTTAATGGTTGATCGATAATGGGCAAGCAAGTTACAGGTTTAAGGATACAAGATTAGAAGATAAGAGCGCTAAGTTGTTTTCCAACCAGGCTCCTGGATAGATTATTTAGCGAACTCAGCAGAGTGGAGACCGACGTGTAGTACAGTAGTAACACTTCATGCAGTTTCCTGGGTCGTCTTTCATTCATGGTAACCGCAATGAGTCTGAGTTGTTGGCTACGGATATCAGCTGCAATGGACACACCCATGAAATACAGTTCGTAACGTAAAACACCTTCCTTGTGTCACCTGGACACCAACGCCAACAACTGTTTTCTTTCTATGAAGTAAACATACGTTGGTGCAAATTACCGTCTGGTTATCCTGACGTAAGATGTCCGTTAATTCGTTAAGCAGTTTAAGGTAAATGTTGGGATCATTCGTCTGAAAGTTCAAACTCGCACTCCTTGCCCATTATTTCCAACAATAGCCACTGTTTCATCTCTAATGACCTGGGTTAAAGCTAAATATCTTTTTTTCTCGTTTTTCATACAGTGACCAAGTGGCTCACGAAAGTTAAAGGGTCGCAGTTTATCACCTTTGCCAACAATATGAAGAAGCATAATGGCAAATCATAACAATTTCCTTCCTCAAAGCCAGTTGGTCGTTTTGAAAGTGGCACATAATTCACTTCGAAAAGACCCTACTACAAAAGAGAAAGCCATTTTAAATCGATTTTTTCGATGCATGTACCCCAAATACGGCACAAGTATTTCCAGCTGCCTTCGGTGCCTTCATCCCTCTACTAAACCCAAAACAATATTTAAAAAATGTTCGACTTTTTTCCACCTGTGACTATTTTATAACGCTTAAACAATGTTCATAAGTTTCAGGTTCGCAAAATCTAATACAAATACTCGAACTTTAAATAAGAAAATTAATGTTGATAAAAATACTGCCGGCCGCTGGTGGCCGAGCGGTTCTGGCGCTACAGTCTGGAACCGCGCGACCGCTACGGTCGCAGGTTCGAATCCTGCCTCGGGCATGGATGTGTGTGTTGTCCTTAGGTTAGTTAGGTTTAAGTAGTTCTAAGTTCTAGGGGACTTATGACCTCAGCAGTTGAGTCCTATAGTGCTCAGAGCCATTTGAACCATTTTTGATAAAAATACTCACATGAACCTACGTGTGTAGTGTTACGACAAGGTGTCCACACGGCTTATCGAAGTTATTTCGCTCGGAAAATCGAACTACGGTAACTATTTTGTACTTACCAATGCGAGGGCAGAAGCGAGTCGAAGATGAGCCGTGCCTCTTCCACCTGCCCCGACGGCGCCACTAAGGACGCGTGGTAGCTCGGGGACCACTGTAATGAAAACAAATGTTTGAGCATAAACATTCTGATATAGCCACGAACTCTTGATGAAACGTTTCTGGATGTTTTTGCTTTTATTGGTGGGTCAGAAAGCGACGCAAATTATCTATGATGTTCCATGAGAGTGTTAACTTCACTAGGCAGCCAAAACGCGCTTTCAAAAATAAATGAAGGAGTAAACTCGGACGAGCGACTTACTGCCCAGAGCGCGTGAAGTTTACCAAGAGACCACGAGCTCGAGAAGAAAACAACGCTCCTCCAGAAACTTGGACGTCCTACACCGTTGCCAGATGGTGCATATGGCCGTATTTAGAACTCTAAGAGGAGGACGGCGTTATTGGCGCCTTAAGTAAACAACTGTAACTCCTCTGGCGTGGCCGGCAGCCAGGTTTTATGTCTGAGACTGTACAAATTCCAGAAACTGTTTCTTCCTACAACTGACCTTCGAACAATAAAACAATGTCGATGCGACAATGAGCAGCAATTTACTGTGAACATCGAGGTGACAGTCACGGGATACCTACCAATATCGTGTCGCACCTCCTTTTGCCCAGCACAGCATAGAAACTCGACGAAGCATAAACTCGACAAGTCGCTTGAATTCCCCTACAGAAATGTTAAACCATGCTGCTTTTACAGCCGTTCGTAATTGCTAAAGTACTGCCGATGCAGCATTTTGAGTATGAAATAGCCTCTCGATTATACACTCCTGGAAATTGAAATAAGAACACCGTGAATTCATTGTCCCAGGAAGGGAAAACTTTATTGACACATTCCTGGGGTCAGATACATCACATGATCACACTGACAGAACCACAGGCACATAGACACAGGCAACAGAGCATGCACAATGTCGGCACTAGTACAGTGTATATCCACCTTTCGCAGCAATGCAGGCTGCTATTGTCCCATGGAGACGATCGTAGAGATGCTGGATGTAGTCCTGTGGAACGGCTTGCCATGCCATTTCCACCTGGCGCCTCAGTTGGACCAGCGTTCGTGCTGGACGTGCAGACCGCGTGAGACGACGCTTCATCCAGTCCCAAACATGCTCAATGGGGGACAGATCCGGAGATCTTGCTGGCCAGGGTAGTTGACTTACACCTTCTAGAGCACGTTGGGTGGCACGGGATACATGCGGACGTGCATTGTCCTGTTGGAACAGCAAGTTCCCTTGCCGGTGTAGGAATGGTAGAACGATGGGTTCGATGACGGTTTGGATGTACCGTGCACTATTCAGTGTCCCCTCGACGATCACCAGTGGTGTACGGCCAGTGTAGGAGATCGCTCCCCACACCATGATGCCGGGTGTTGGCCCTGTGTGCCTCGGTCGTATGCAGTCCTGATTGTGGCGCTCACCTGCACGGCGCCAAACACGCATACGACCATCATTGGCACCAAGGCAGAAGCGACTCTCATCGCTGAAGACGACACGTCTCCATTCGTCCCTCCATTCACGCCTGTCGCGACACCACTGGAGGCGGGCTGCACGATGTTGGGGCGTGAGCGGAAGACGGCCTAACGGTGTGCAGGACCGTAGCCCAGCTTCATGGAGACGGTTGCGAATGGTCCTCGCCGATACCCCAGGAGCAACAGTGTCCCTAATTTGCTGGGAAGTGGCGGTGCGGTCCCCTACGGCACTGCGTAGGATCCTACGGTCTTGGCGTGCATCCGTGCGTCGCTGCGGTCCGGTCCCAGGTCGACGGGCACGTGCACCTTCCGCCGACCACTGGCGACAACATCGATGTACTGTGGAGACATCACGCCCCACGTGTTGAGCAATTCGGCGGTACGTCCACCCGGCCTCCCGCATGCCCACTATACACCCTCGCTCAAAGTCCGTCAACTGCACATACGGTTCACGTCCACGCTGTCGCGGCATGCTACCAGTGTTAAAGACTGCGATGGAGCTCCGTATGCCACGGCAAACTGGCTGACACTGACGGCGGCGTTGCACAAATGCTGCGCAGCTAGCGCCATTCGGCGGCCAACACCGCGGTTCCTGGTGTGTCCGCTGTGCCGTGCGTGTGATCATTGCTTGTACAGCCCTCTCGCAGTGTCCGGAGCAAGTATGGTGGGTCTGACACACCGGTGTCAATGTGTTCTTTTTTCCATTTCCAGGAGTGTATCCCACAAATGACCGATGGGATTCATGTCGGGTGATCTAGGTGGCCAAATAATTCACTCGAATTGTCCACAATAATCTTCAGATCAAATACAAACAATTGCGGCGTGACGACACGGCGCCTTGTCATAGGAACTTGAAGTTAACGATGGCTGGGCTTCAAATGGTCTCCAAGTAGCCGAACATAAACATTTCCAGTCAATGGTTGGTTCAGTTGGACCAGAGGACCCAGTGCAATCCATGCAAACACATGTCATTATGAAGGTACCACCAGGTTGCTCAATGCCTTGTTGACAAATTGGGTCCTTGGCTCCGTGGGGTCTGGGGCACACTTGATCCTACCATCAGCTCTTACCAACTGATCATGCCATAGTTTCCCAATCGTCTACCTTCCAACCAATACGGTCACCACATTGATATCCCCGGTTATATCTCACGCTTTGTCGGCTAGCACTGACAACGATACGCCAATAGCGCTGCTCTCGGTCGTTAAATGAAGGCCGTTGGCCACTGCGTTGTCCTTGGTGGGAGGAAATCCTGAAATTTTGTATTCTCGGCGTACTCTTGACACTGTGGATCTGGGACTATTGAATTCTCTAACCTCTTCCGAAACGGAATATCCCTCTTGTCTAGCTCCAGTTATCATTCTGCGGTCAAAGTCTGTTAGTTCCCGTTGTGCTACCATAATCACGTCGGAACCCTTTTCACATGAATCACCCGAGTAAAAATGACAACTCCACCAATGTACCGCCATCTTAAACCTTGTGTAGGCAATACTTCTACCATCTGTACACGACATATTGCTGTCTAATGACTTTTGTGACCTCAGAGTATATTTTGACGTCACACACAGCATAGACAACAAAGTTGCTTTAATTTAATTTTGTTTGGGGTGCAGGTCATAATACTGTTGACGTAAATGAAATAGCAGTACACCAGCAACTATGGAAGAGAGATGGACATGGGTTTCAAAAGCTGTAATGATATAACTAATTTTCTGCCATACAAAAAGAAAACAAAATTCTGAAAGTCCCTTGTCTTTTTCATTGCAGGCCTGAAAGATGCAAAAAAGTTAACACTCTGAGATAACGTGTACACTGTCATTAGGCTTTTTGCTTCCACAGCACTGGTTTTATGTAGTCTGACACGAATGTCTCTTCTGTGCCAACCTCCCTGTCTCAGAGCAGCTCAGTTATTTGTTGGCTGATTTCTGTCTTTCTCTACTGCTTTCACCCAGTATAGCTGCCTCTAATAGCAAGGACGCTATTCACTGATGTCTTACGTTCTGTCATCTCATCCCTTCTCGTTACTGTCTTCTGCGGAGAATCTATTCATTCCATACCGTAGCAGTCTACCTCATTTTCAAGTCTTCTATAGCACCACATCCCAAACGATTCGATTCCCTTCGTTTCCGGTTTTCCCATTGTCCATGATTCAGTACCATACAGTCCTGTGGTCCAAACGAATATTCTCTTGAAGTTTCTTCTTCACATTACAGGGTAAGACCTATGTTTGGTGCTAGTCGTCTTCTTTTCATCATGAATCACCTCTTCGTCTGTGTTGTTCTGCTTTTTATGTCCTCCTTCCATCGTCTGTCGTGACTTATTTATCATCCAAGTTATAAGAATTGCTACATCTACTTCAATAATCTCATTTCTGCTACTCCATATTACTTTCATCTTTTTTCGATTTCCTCTCAATCCATATTGTGTTCTCATTAGATAATTCATTTCATTCAAGAGGTCATGTAGTCTTTCTTCACTGTCACCGAGGTAAACCATTTCACCAGCGAACTTATCATTGAATCCTTGGTGTCTTTTCACCCTGAATTTTAATCCCACTCGTGAACTTTCTTTTATTTGCGTCATTGCTTCCTCATTATATAGAACGAATCGCAGGGACGAATGACTGCATCCACGTCTTACACCCGTTTTAATCCGAGAGCTGCGGTTTAGGTCTCATTCTCTGTGCGTATTTTATATCAGCAGTTTTTCTCATAGCTAACTGCTATTTTTTTCAGTACTTAGTATATCTTCCAACAAGATAAAAGGTATTTCTAGTCTCTTATACCACACTACCAGGTTTAATGGTCATTGATTTAGCACTTCCCTCAATCATTTTAGAATTTCGGAAGGGATGTTATCTATCCCTTTTGCCATATTTGATCACAAGTCTTTCACAGTTCTCTTCCAAACTTTAATACAGGATCTATTGTGTCTTCCGGACTGAGTTACTAGATCTCGTATGTCTCCCATATCGACTCCAGTTTCTTCTTCCATCACGACAGTTGATATGTCCTCCACCTTGCAGAGTCGCACATAGTGTTCTTTCCACATATGCGTTGTCTCGTCTGCGCTTAACACTCGAATTACCATTACACTCTTAATGTTGATGCTCTTGCTTAATGATTGTTTTGACTTTTCTAGACACTGAATCAGTCCTACCGACGAGCATTTCTTTTTCGATTTCTTCAGAATTTTTCTTCAGCCTTTCACCTTGGTTTTACCACACTTCTTATTTATTTCATTCTAAAGTGGTTTATGCTGCAGTATTCCTGTCTTTTCCGGAAAATTTTTAGTCATTAATTTACGTGTACCAATGTTTCTTTGCCTGACTTTTTTAGATATCGCTTTTAATGCAAATTAACTGCGTACTGCGTTATTTGGTATTGCAATATGTACAGCCCCCCCAATACTTCAAACGCAGCTCATCCCCAGTACTTGAGAGTCCTGCTTATTTCCACACCGATTCTTAAGGACAATTTTCTTAAACTTCATTACTAAATTATGATCCGAGCCTATAACTGCTCCAGGGTACGTCATACAATCCAGAATCTGATTTCGGAACATCTCTCTGTGTATGACATAATCTACCTGGAATGTGCCCATGTCTCGGGGCCTTTTCCAATTATGTCTCCAACCACTGTGGTTCTTGAACAGTATATTTGCTATTATTAGTAGAAATTTATAGCAAAACTAAATTCGTTTTTCTCCTCTCTCATTTCTGCTAAGAGGCTCAAACTCTTCCTTAACTCCGTCTTCTGTTTCTTCCCCTGTTACCGCCTTCCAAACCTCCTTGATTATTAGATTTCGCTACTGTGTAACCCGAGCAACATCGCCCCATACTTCTGCTAATAACAGCGGCATATATACGTGAACCATTGTTGTTGATGTTCGTTTTCTGACGATTCTGACGATTATAGCTCTAGCACTGAACTGTGCATACTAGCTCACTGCCGCGCGGAGTGGCCACGCGGTTTGAGGCGCCATGTCACGGATTGAGCGGTCCCTCCTGCCGGAGATTCTACTCCTCCCAAGGGCATGGGTGGGTCTCTTGTTTTTAGTATAAGTTAGTTGAAGTTGTGTGTAAGTCTAGGGACCGATGACCTCAGCAGTTTGGTCCCTCTGAACTAATTTAATCTCTACACTACTCGCTTATTAATGACGAATCCTACACCCACTTTCTGCTACTGTTGACGTCACATTACAGTCAGCCGATCAGAAATCCTTTCCTTCTTTCCATTCCACATCACTAACCCCCACTATATGCAGACTGAGTTTCTGAGTTTCCCTCCTCAGATACTTTAGCTTCCCTGCCACCTGCAGGTGCCGATTATCGGGGCTCAGTTCGAAGCGAGACTCATCAATGAAGACAATTCTACTCCATTCAAAGAGAGTCCAGGCCGAAGATGTGTTTTAAGACGCCCTGGACACCTGTGGGATACCAGCGTGCCATAGGGCACAACGACGAGTGATGGTCTCGTGAGGAGGGGCATTTCCTTTGGCTCTCATCCGTGGCGCCCCCACAGCACAGTAAAAATTCGACCTGATTCTTCGTCCCATTTTGTTGACTTTCATGGTAAACCATCCCGCGCATTTTAGGAAGATAATTCCCGTTCGCCCATTTAGTGAGTTTCTACTGGTTGTCTTCGTGCTTGCCAAACTCTGCTGTGGCCAGCAATGTCATCGGATCTCGCCAAAATTGATAACGTTTGAAGAATTATGGACAGGGCCCTCTACCAGCTCTGGAGTTTGACGACCTAATGTGCCAATTGGACAGAATGTGCACAATATCCCTCTGGAGGACATCCAACAACTGTATCAATGAGTGACAACCCGAATAACTGATTGCATAAAGGCCAGAGGTTGACCAACGCGTTATTCACCTTCTCAGTATGTGAAGCTCTTTCTATTGAATAAATCATCCAATTTTTTTTAAAATTGTGATGATTTGTTTGTCTGTTCATGTACATCACGTCTAACGATTTCCGTCCCACTCGGATAATTCCTTTGTGGTGCATTGCTTTTACTTTATTATAAATACATTTGTAAGTGAGTTTAGACAGTACTATAAGATACAATTTTCGCTATTTTACTTTCCTGGGTAGAAACAATAATTTCGGATACTATAATGCAAATAAGAGAAAACAATAGAGTTAGCAATACCAACAACGAATTAAATGCTGCTAATCCTTTGATTTTTAATGATCTGAGATACTCGTGTTAGAAATATTTATCCTAAGTGTGTCTTTATATCCGCCTTCTTCAGCCTAACATGTCACTACAACTGTGCCTCGTCAGTCTTTTCCTACAATTACGCACTTGAACTGTTTTGAAATATTTGTACAGTGCCAGAAAATATTACAAAATGAAGTTTACACATTCTTTGTAGTAACTATAATGATGTGCCCTTAATTAGAAGTTTATGTGGATAAGTATCACATTATTTACTTTTGGCTGGCAGCTGGTCAAATGCATGAGATTGTTAGCGTAGGAAGATGCTCATAAATTGACTAGAATCACTTAACCGGTGGGTGTTACGACACGTTTTCTATTTTATTGATTTTTCCAGAATACAGTGCGTTATCCTACTGATCTATTTGGTCGTCGTCAGTGGACGACCTCTTAAGAAGGGATCATGTCTTAGATGTATGTTCGATTCACAACGTGCCTCACTTCTGACTGAAGTCAATATTTGCTGCCACGGACAACCCTACAGTGACGTGACGTAGCCAGAGTTTCTTTTCCCGATTGCAGATTGCTAATTACAGATTTGTGTCATCGCACTGTGTTTGTCTGCAGGCATCCTGCCTCTATGTACATTGTTTGTAGTCGCTTGGCCGTCTGGTCTGATCTATGTAACACGAAATCATTATCCTAAGCAAAATCGAGGTATCACTAAGCTTCAAAAGGATTCGTACATGTACTAAGCTCGTCGTCCCCCTATAGAGGGTACCGTAGTTTCAGTTCGTGGCGATCAGGTCACGAGTGTTCTCAAACTGAATCTTGTGACTTCCTCACTGTTACACTAATGCTGTTTTATTATTTTCCTTTCTTTGACAACTGCCTTCATGTTCCTCTGTTTACTTATTTAGCATAATCTTTTTTAGCTTGTGTACCCCATTTTCCGAAGTAAGACATGGCAATATCTAGGGACAGTTAAGGACGCTCGCCAACCATTGCAATAAATACGGATGTATAAACAGCATACTTCTGGTCAGATGTACGTGGTGTAAGATAAATAGTTTAATCTCCATAATCCCATTACAGCATAGGAGAGCATATTCATCTGTCAATTAATGAACGGCCAATCCAGTTGCTAGCAAGAATTCCATTAACTGTATACGGCTGGTTTCGGTCTATATATTGGGACACTGTCAGGAGCTACTGAAAGTTCTGTCACTCAACATCCCTCCCCCTGTCTGACGTTGCTTCCTTTACAGAATAACGTTCAGGTAACTTGAAACTTCCCCATGAACCATGGACGTTGCCTTTGGTGGGAGGCTCACATCTCTCTGCAATGCAGATAGCCGTACCGTAGGTGCAACCACAACAGAAATCTGTTAAGAGGTCAGACAAACGTGTGATTTCTGAAGAGGGGCAGCAACCTTTTCAGTAGTTGCAGGGGCAACAGTCTGCATGATTGACAGAACTGGCCTTGTAACATAAACCAAAACAGAATTGCTGTGCTGATACTGCCAACGGCTGGAAGGAATGGGAAACAACAGCCGATATTTTTCCCGAGGACATGCAGATTTACTGTATGGTTAAAAGATGATGGCATCCTCTTGGATCTTCGAGTAAGGACTACTCAGGAGGATGTCGTTATCAGGAGAAACAAAAGTGGCGTTCTACGGATCGGTGCATGGAATGTCAGATCCGTTAATCGAGCAATAGGTTAGAATATTTGAAAAGGGAAATGGATAGGCTAAAATCAGATATAGTGAGAATTAGTGAAGTTTGGTGGCAGGAGGAACAGGACTTCTGGTCAGGTGAATACAGGATTATAAATACAAAATCAAAACAGCGTAATGCAGAGGTAGGTTTGATAATGTATTAAAAAAATATAAATACGGGTAAGCTACTATAAACAACATAGTAAACGCATTTTTGTAGCCCAATACACACGAAGCCCACGCTTACTACAGTAGTACAAGTATATATACCAACTAGCTTCGCAGATGACGAAAAGATTGAAGAAATCTATGAAGCGATAAAAGAAATTATTCAGATAGTTCAGGAAGACGAAAATTTAGTAGTTATGGGTGACTGGAATTCGCTAGTAGGAAAAGGAAGAGAAGGAAAACTGGTAGGTGAATATGGTCTGGGGGTGAAGAATGAAAGAGGAGGCTGCCTGGTAGAATTTTGCACAGAGCATAACTTAATCATTGCTAACACTTGGTTTAAAAATCATGAAATAAGGCTGTATACGTGGAAGATATCTGTAGACAGGAATATGTTTCAGATTGATTATATAATGGTAATACAAGGATTTAGGAACCAGGTTTTAAATTGTAAGACATTTCCAGCGGCAGATGTGGACTCTGACCACAATTTATTGGTTATGAACTGTAGATTAAAACTGAAGAAACTGCAGAAAGGTAGGAACTTAAGGCGATAGAACCTGGATAAACTAAAAGAACTAGAGGTCATAGGGAGTTTGAGAGAGAGCATTAGGGACTGATTGGCAAGAACAGGGGAAACGAATGCAAAAGAAGAAGAACGGATAGCTTTGAGAGATGAAACAGTGAAGGCAGCAGAGGATCAAGTAGGTAAAAAGACGAGGGCTAGTATAAGCCGTTGAGTAACACAAGAGATATTGAATTCAATTGATGGAAGGTTAAAATGTAAAAACGCAGAAAATGAAGCAAGCGAAAAGGAATACAAAGACTCAAAAATGAGATCGACAAGAAGGGCAAAACGGCTAACCAGGAATGGCTAGAGGACAAATGTAAGGATGTAGAAGTATATATCGCTAGGGATAAGATAGATGCCACCTAAAGAAAAATTAAAGAGACCTCGGGAGAAAAGTGAACCACTTGAATGAATATCAAGAGCTCAGATGGTAAACCAGTCCTAAGAAAAGAAGGGAAAGCCGAAAGATAGAAGGAGTATATAGAGGACCTACACAAGGATGATGTAGTTGAGGCCAATATTGTGGACATGGAAGAGGACACAGATGAAGATCAGATGGGAGATATGATACTGCGTGAAGAATTTGACAGAGCACAGAAAGACGTAATTAGAAACAAGACCCCGGGAGTAGACAACATTCCGTTAGAGCTACTGATAGCCTTGGGAGAGCCAGCCATGACCAACCTCTTCCATACGGCGCGCAAGGTTTGTGAGACAGGCGAGTACCCTTAGACATCAAGAAGAGTATAATAATTCCAATTGAGGAGTTTATTGCAAAAAGGAGGCAGCTCCACTTTTTGCCTCTATTGAGTCGAACATCCTATCACATACAAAAAAGGGCTAGAAGGCGGCAGCTCCACCCACTAGTTCCAGAGAAATCCAACAGATGCATCTGTCTGCGGAGGCACCTCCGGGGGCTCCTCTACAACCCAAACGATGGCAAGCAGGATGTTATGTTACGTACTGTTCAGCAGACAAGTGAAAAAACGGCGCATTCTCTGTGAGGGACATTATTTATCATTTTTACGATCTGTTTTGTGACTTCATCGTCTTTCGGTTTCACGGTTTCTGTCAATATGAATGAATCAGGAGAGGAAGGATTGTTTAATTGTGACTCCTCAGAAAACCACGTGCCAGATGAAGATGAGACGACTACTGATTCACAAGAAGATTCAAGAAACAGAGACGCAGTTGTTGGACCACTGAAGAGGAAAAAAATCGCACAAGAAGCAATGGGAACGGAACATAAGAAAACAGCGGAAGTTTGACGGAAAGCAGTACGAGAGCACAAGTGGAAAAACATGCCACGCCCGACTGCAGGTAATGATTCCATTTGCAAATACAAGTGTTTCACGGAATTTGACGTTGAAGCAAGGCATCGTATTATTAATGCTTTTAATGGCCTAATGACTCAACACACTCAAGATGTGCATTTGGCTGGTTTCATTAAAGGTTTACCTGTTAAAATAAATACGCCAAAATCTGGAACAGGAAAGCCCAGGTCGTTTTCAAATGCTTATACTGTTCGGGTCGGTGAAATTAATGCAAGATTCTGTAAAAAAAGCATTTGCGTCACTGCATGGTGTGTCCAGAAAGCGAGTGGAAAACATCGCAAAGCAACTTTCTTTCGAAGGAGCTATCACACCAAAACCAAACGGTAGGGTGAAGCATAAACCAGACGCAACAAAATTCAAGATGTAACTGTGCAAAAGGTTCATGGTCACATTGACAGTTTTCATAGGCGAGAATCGCATTACAGTCGACGAGACAATGGCAATAGACAATACTTGCCTGCCGACCACACTTTAAAAGAAATGCTCGTTTGTACATGGAGAAGCATTCTGAATCTCCAGTAGAAAATCATCTTTTACTTTCGGTACTTCAAGACACACTTCAGCATCAGATTCGGGCACCCAAGATCGGACGCATGTCAAAAGTGTGACAACATTCAAAAGGAACTCAATGCCTCTTCTACCTCAGATGAGAGACGTAAGGAGCTCCAGGATGCCAAGCTACTTCATCAAAGTCGGGCGGATTCATTTTATCAGGATATTAAAGACAAGATGGCACTTGCAGCACGTAATAATGACTCCGAGATGTTGTGCTTCGGACTGCCAGCAAAATATGTCCCTTCCCAAAGTTCCTTCTTGTGACCCATTTTTCGTCTGCTAGGACTGAAAAACATTCCTTTCTGTATGAAGAACCCATCGGAAAAAATACGACCAGTGAGCCAAAAGATTTTATACTTCAATACATCAACCACGTTCCAACAGATAATATCGAAATACTTTACCTATTTTTCGATAACCGTGTCTCATAAAATAAAAATCATTCGTTAATTCATTACCTGTCTTACCTTGCGCGAAGTGAGCGCTTTCCGAAGATTGTTCATTGATTCCCAGATTCGGGCCACTGCTTTATGCCATGTGGCAGAGCGTTCGGTAATACAGAAAAGAGTTTGAGGAAGATGGAAAAGCCGCGCGGAGTGGGCGCGCGTTTTAAGGCGCTATGTCACGGGTTGCGCAGCCCCTCCCGCCGGATGCTCGAGTCCTCCATCGGGTGGGTGGGTGTGTTCTTCTTAGCGTAAGTTAGAATAAGTAATGTGTAAGTCCAGGGACCGATAGCCTCGGCTGTTTGGTCCCTTAGGTATTCACACACATTTGAACATATTTTTGAAGACGGAAAGAGTGGATTATGCTCGCATTAGCAGAAGAATGAGCGCCGAATTCGTGTCACTGAAGTGGACCAGGGATTTATTTTCAAATTTATCAAAAGTTGAAGAACTTTTGTTGAAAGAACCCTTACGTATCACTGTCGTTGTTGTTGTGGTCTTCAGTCCTAAGACTGGTTTGATGCAGCTCTCCATGCTACTCTATCCTGTGCAAGCTTCTTCATCTCCCAGTACCAACTGCAACCTACATCCTTCTGAATCTGCTTGGTGTATTCATCTCATGGTCTCCCTCTACGATTTCTACCCTCCATGCTGCCCTCCAATATTAAATTGGTGATCCCATGATGCCTCAGAACATGTCCTACCAACCGATCCCTTCTTCTAGTCAACTTGTGCCACAAACTTCTCTTCTCCCCAATCCAATTCAACACCTCCTCATTAGTTACATGATCTACCCATCTAATCTTCAGCATTCTTCTGTAGCACCACATTTCGAAAGCTTCTATTCTCTTCTTGTCTAAACTATTTATTGTCCATCTTTCACTTCCATACATGGCTACACTCCATACAAATACTTTCAGAAACGACTTCGTAACACTTAAACCAATACTCGATGTTAACAAATTTCTTTTCTTCAGAAACCCTTTCCTTCCCATTGCCAGTCTACATTTTATATCCTCTCTACTTCGACCATCATCAGTTATTTTGCTCCCCAAATAGCAAAACTCCTTTACTACTTTAAGTGTCTCATTTCCTAATCTAATACCCTCAACATCACCCGACTTAATTCGACTACATTCCATTATCCTCGTTTTGCTTTTGTTGATGTTCATCTTATATCCTCCCTTCAAGACACCATCCATTCCGTTCAACTGCTCTTCCAAGTCCTTTGCTGTCTCTGACAGAATTACAATGTCATCGGCGAACCTCAAAGTTTTTATTTCTTCTACATGGATTTTAATACCTACTCCGAATTTTTCTTTTGTTTCCTTCACTGCTTGCTCAATATACAGATTGAATAACATCGGGGAGAGGCTACAACCCTGTCTCACTCCCTTCCCAATCACCGCTTCCCTTTAATGCCCCTCAACTCTTATAACTGCCATTTGGTTTCTATACAAATTTTAAATAGCCTTTCGCTCCCTATATTTTACCCCTTCCACCCTCAGAATTTGAAAGAGAGTATTCCAGTCAACATTTTCAAAAGCTTTCTCTAAGTCTACAAATGCTAGTAACGTAGGTTTGCCTTTCCTTAATCTAGCTTATAAGATAAGCCGTAGGGTAAGTATTGCCTTACGTGTTCCAATATTTCTACGTAATCCAAACTGATCTTCCCCAAGGTCGGCTTCTACTAATTTTTCCATTCGTCTGTAAAGAATTCGCGTTAGTATTTAGCAGCCGTGACTTACTAAACTAATAGTTCGGTAGTTTTCACATCTGTCAACACCTGCTTTCTTTGGGATTGGGATTATTATATTCTTCTTGAAGTCTGAGGGTATTTCGCCTGTCTCATACATCTTGCTCACCAGATGGTAGAGTTTTGTCAGGACTGGCTCTCCCAAGGCCGTCAGTAGTTCTAATGGAATGTTGTCTACTCCCGGGGCCTTGTTTCGACTCAGGGCTTTCAGTGCTCTGTCAAACTCTTCACGCAGTATCATATCTCCAATTTCATCTTCATCTACATTCTTTTCCATTTCTATAATATTGTCCTCAAGTACATCACCCTTGTATAGACCCTCTATATACTCCTTCCACCTTTCTGCTTTCCCTTCTTTGCTTAGAACTGGGTTTCCATCTGAGCTCTTGATATTCATACAAGTGGTTCTTTTTTCTCCAAAGGTCTCTTTAATTTTCCTGTAGGCAGCATCTATCTTACCCCGAGTGAGATAAGCCTCTACGTTCCTATATTTATCCTCTAGCCATCCCTGCTTAGCCATTTTGCACTTCCTGTCGATCTCATTTTTGAGACGTTTGTATTCCTTTTTTCCTGCTTCATTTACTGAATTTTTATATTTTCTCCTTTCATCAATTAAATTCAATATCTCTTCTGTTACCCAAGGATTTCTACTAGCCCTCGTCTTTTTACCTACTTGATCCTCTGCTGCCTTCACTACTTCATTCCTCAAAGCTACCCATTCTTCTTCTACTGTATTTCTTTCCCCCATTCCTGCCATTTGTTCCCTTACGCTCTCCCTGAAACTCTGTACAACCTCTGGTTCTTTCAGTTTATCCAGGTCCCATCTCCTTAAATTCCCACCTTTTTTGCAGTTTCTTCAGTTTTAATCTACAGTTCATAACCAATAGATTGTGGTCACAGTCCACATCGTATCGCTATCGAACAAGAAAAGAGGAAAATATTTAATCACTAAGTACGAAATATTCCTCTACGAACAGCTACACATCGGTAAATGGATTACTCAGTGCAGGGATGACTGTCTGTGATAATACGCAAATTTGCAACCAAGGACCTTTGAGTCTAATAACAATTGCCCACCTTCATAAGCTTAAGATTGACTCCTCCCGCTTAAGGACCAAGAGGATAAAGATGTCAAAGATCTGGCCGAAAAGTATGATGAGCAAACGTAAATGTGGTTCAAAATGGTTCAAATGGCTCTGAGCACTATGGGACTTAACATCTGTGGTCATCAGTCCCCTAGAACTACTTAAACCTAACTAACCTAAGGACATCACACACATCCATGCCCGAGGCAGGATTCGAACCTGCGACCGTAGCAGTCGCGCGGTTCCGGACTGAGCGCCTAGAACCGCTAGACCACCGCAGCCGGCCGTAAATGTGGTTTTACGACCAGTTGACGTCAGATGTTTCAAACGATCCTGAGGAGACTGATGGGATCTATAAGACTGAAGAAGAACTGTACATATTGGTGCATCATGCCAATAATGTTGTAAACTTTTTTTATCAATGTTGTTTAAACTGAAATATGGCTAATTATTGAGGAAATGGTCCTACAAAGAGTTTTTCATTCACTTTGGAGCAAATCGGAGGCAGCTCAAAAATTCAAAATTCCATTGCACGTACCTAAGTGCATGCGTTTGTATGTATTATATTAATGGCTCTAAGCACTATGGGACAACATGTGAGGTCATCAGTCTCCTAGACTTAGAAGTACTTAAACCTAACTAACAGGATTCGAACCTGCGATCGTAGCAGCAGCGTGGTTCCAGACTGAAGCGCCTAGAACCGCTTGGCCACAGTGGCCGGGTGTATTTATTCTGGTCAGTAGTATCACATACCCCATAATCTAACACAAGGCTGACTAATTCATTGGTTTCAGTGAAATTTGACATTTCAAAACGTTTTCTTAATTTGCCACAAACTGGAAAAAGTGGAGCTGCCTCCTTTTTTGGCCAAACTTTTCAATTCCAAAGAAAGCAAGTGGTGACAGTTGAGAGAAATATCGAACTATCAGTTTAATAAGTCAGAGTTGAAATATACTAACACGAATTCTTTACAGATGAATGGAAAAGCTGGTAGAAGCCAATCTCGGAGATCACCTTGGATTCGGGAGAAATGTAGGAACACACGAGGCAATTATGACCCTACGACTTATTTTAGAAGCAAGGTGAAGGAGAGGCAAACCTAGATTCATAGCGCTTGTTGACCTAGAGAAAGTTTTTGACAATGTTGACTGAAATATTCCCTTACAAATTCTGAAGGTGACAGGGGTAAAATACAGGGAGCGAAAGGCTATTTATAATTTGTACAGAAACCAGAAGGCAGTTATAAGAGCCGAGGGGCACGAAAGCGAAGCAATGCTTGAGAATGGAGTGATACAGGCTTGCAGCCTATCCCTGATCTTATTCAATATGAACATTGAACAAGCAGTAAAGGAAACCAAAGAAAAATTTGTAGTAGGAATTAAAATCCAAGGAGGAGAAATAAAAACCTTTAAGTTTGCTGATGATATAGTAATTCTATCAGAGACAGTAAAGGACTTGGAAGAAAAGTTGAACAGAATGTACAGTGTCTTGAAAGGAAAATATAAGATGAAATCAACAATACCAAAACGATGATAATGGAATGTAGTCGGGTTAAATCAGGAGATGCTGACGGAGTCAGATTAGGAAATGAGACACTTTTGGGCAGCAAAATAACTGATGATGTTCGAAGCAGAGAGGATGTAAAATGTAGACTGGCGATGGCAAGGAAAGCGTTTCAGAAGAAGAGAGATTTGTTAACATAGAGCATAGATTTAATTGTCAGGAAGTTTTTTCTGGAAGTATTTGTATGGAGTGTAGTCATGTATGGATGTGAAACGTGGATGATAAACATTTTAGACAAGAAGGAAGAAGAAGCTTTTGAAATGTGGTGCTACAGAAGAATGCTGAAGATTAGATGAGTAGATCACGTACCTAATGAGGAGGTACTGAATACAATTGGGGAGATGGTGGTGATGATTGGTTTGTGGGGCGCTCAGCTAGGCGGTTATCAGCGCCTGTGATGAAATGATGAGGACAACACTAACACCCAGTCATCTCGAGGTAGATGAAAATCACTGACCCAGCCGCGAATCGAACCCGGTGGGGGAGAAGAGTAATTTGTGACACAACTTGACTAGAAGAGGGGATCGGTTGGTAGGACACGTTCTGAGACGTTACAGGATCACCAGGTACTGGAGTGAAGCGTAGAAGGTAAAAATCGTAGGAGACCAAGAGATGAATACACTAAGCAGATTCAGAAGCATGTACGAGTATATTGCAGTAGCTACTCGGAGATGAAGAGGATTGCAAGGGATAGAGTAGCATGGAGACCTGCATCAAACAAGTCTTTGAACTGAAGACCAGTACAACAACAACTTGAAAAAAGTCTAAAGTAAAGGCAGAAACGGTCATGTGAATTTAACAAAGTTATTGTTAGCAACTGGAGCGGCCATTCATTAAATGAGCGTACAGTTGCGGTAACAGAGCCATTCGAACATGGGGAAAGTAATATTTTTTTGTATCGACAACGTAGAAAGTAACTTGTTATATCAACAACGTAGATGTACACGAACGGTAATTGGTGCTGTGCGCCAGCGTCACTTCTGTTTGAGTTATTTTGCAGGAACTTCCGCCGACTGTTGCCTTGGTCTTCTACTCTCTTGGTTTAATGGTGGATAATCTCTCTGTGGCATGCTGCTTGTAAGTAATCGTAGACAAGTTACTCTGAAGCATTTTTTCCGTGACACATGGTATGGATAATGTGACGAAAAAGCATCAATAAAAATCACAGGTGTAGTCGTGTCACAGGGTTTCCGTTGTTAATCAACGGATGAGTGCACACAATTCAAGTTATAAGTGCTATATATTATTCTGCTGCGGCACCCTGTGAAAATGGTAGATACCGGGTGATCAAAAAGTCAGTATAAATTTGAAAACTTAATAAACCACGGAATAATGTAGATACAGAGGTAAAAAATGACACACGTGCTTGGAATGTCATGGGGTTTCATTAGATACAAAAAAAACGAACAAAGTTCACAAAATGTCTGACAGATTGCGCTGGACAGCAAAACATCAGTGACTGCGCATGACAATCGTCGTGCTTGGCCTCCCAGGTCCCCAGACCTCAGTCCGTGCGATTATTGGCTTTGGGGTTACCTGAAATCCCAAGTGTATCGTGATCGACCGACATCCCTAGGGATGTTGAAAGGCAACATCCGACGCCAATGTTTCACCATAACTCCGGACGTGCTTTACAGTGCTGTTCACAACATTATTCCTCCACTACAGCTACTGTTGAGTAATGATGGTGGACACATTGAGCATTTCCTGTGAAGAACATCATCTTTGCTTTGTCTTACTTTGTTATGCTAATTATTGCTATTCTGATCATATGAAGCGCCATCTGTGGGACAGTTTTTGAACTTTTGTATTTTTTTGGTTCTAATAAAATCCCATGTCATTCCAAGCATGTGTGTAAATTTTAACCTCTCTATCTACATTATTCCGTGATTTATCAGTTTTCAAATGTATACTGATTTTTTGATCACCCTGTATGTTTGGAATGAGAACTGAATGTTACAATGTTTTGAAATGTACCTGGATCCCGACACCGTGCAATCTTCTTATGCGACCGATCTAAAACAAGAACTAAAACTAGTAAACATCTCCTTTTTAAGTGACAATTGAAACTTCACGTTTAGCCTTCATAGAAGCAATGAAAAAACTGCGTGAGGTGTAACAACTTCACACATTGTAACAACGAAAAGGTCTGTAATAACACAAACAGTGTAATAGCTAGAAGCAATGTGACAACCAGGAGCAGTAAAACGATTAGAAGCACTGAAACAATTAACTCAGCAGTTCCGCTTAAAATGAATACTGTATCGTGGTACGAAACCATGCGAGTTTGGGAAATTTCTTCCAGTTACAGCTGGAGTAACATGTGCGTTACTGCTTCCATCGACGGACACCGGAATGCACTGTGAAGCCGATTATTTTCCATACTACTGGGTACCACAGCAGTACGACACTGCAGTCAGTTGGAATCCCTGTGTAGTTACTCAGTTATACGTTTTCCGTGATTTCCCTAAATCCCTAAAGGCGAATTCCGGGTTGGTTCCCTTGAAAAGCCGCAGCCGTTTTTCTTTCGTGTCCTTTACCAGTCCGAGCTTGCTATCTATACATAATGACACAGTCGTCGACGGGACGTTAAAGGCAAATCTCGCTTCCTTCTTTTGCTTTCTGTTCTTAACACATATATATACCGTAAACAACTGTGTGCCAAACTAATGGCTTTTGAATTTAACGGAGGAGAGTAAAGCTTTCCGACCACAGCACGGTTTTCATCCATATCTTGAAATATTTTAATAAGAGACTTAATTTCTTTCACGCCCTTAATTTGATGGGCGATCTTGTTTCACGCGGACGAAATTCACTGTAGAGACACATAGAAACAACAGTATCGCTGACACGAATAGAGGTACAACACTATTTAAAAAGGCTTGTCTCCTTAGAGAGTGTTTCTTGTGTTTTAAATAAATATTCCATTTCAAAACAGGAGTATCCATAGTTAGTTCATAAAAGTGGATTGTAATACCAGTGCGGTACGAATTATAATCTGGTATACTGTTTGTGCCTTTCCCCAATGTCATACAACGGAAGCTTTAGCACGCTTGGATACGCGGGAGACTGGCACTTCAGCAATGTACACAAAGTGGTTGCGAGTACTACATCTACATTCCGTTCGCAAGGAAGGATTGCACAGCAAGTTGCCCATTGTGAAACGCAATTGATTTCTGTTTTTTTTTCTCTCTTTTTTTTGTGAGGAGACTGAGGTATGCGTCGTGTAAGAAGGAGAAATGCATACGAGTACATTTAATGTTTTGACAGCGCGCAAGGACCGCGGCCTTTTGAGACTACACTTTATTGTCCGCGGTATGGCTCCTCGCCTTGGTCGACATCCCACAGATATCGTGGGTACAAGGATTCGGTTCAAAGTCGCACATGATTCCAACAGCTCCACGCAGCCAGAGTCCTGAAGAACAATCGCATCTTTCGCTCTGGGGTACAGCATCGTACAGCCATACCACGTCTCAGTATTACCATACTTTTCTGACCCAAATTCTGGGCGCTTTATAAATTTTGATATCACAAAATTTTTTAATAAGATCTTAAAAAATGGCTCTGAGCACTATGGGACTTAACATCTGAGGTCATCCGTCCCCTAGAACTTAGAACTACTTAAACCTAACTAACCTAAGGACATCACACACATCCGTGGCCCGAGGCAGGATTCGAACCTGCAACCCTAGCGGTCGCGCGGTTCCAGACTGAAGCGCCTAGAACCGCTAGGCCACACCGGCCGGCAATAACATTTTAGTTAAATCTGTATAAAACACACAGAAATCACTTTAACTTACTGCTAAAAGTACATTAATTTACGGGAATCCGAGACAGGGTGGTGAAGATAATATTAAAATGGCCACATTTCAATTAAAATTCTAAGAAAAAGCTAAAAAAATCAGTGGAACATTTAACATATACTTTAAACAGTGAAATCCGATGTAAGGGCGAACACTCTAAAAAAAATTTAAAAAGCTGGCAATTGGTGCGTTGCACTTCAGGCATGGTACAGAACGGAGCCACATTCATAACTTTACTTTAGTGCCAGTAAGGGCTAACACTAATTTTCATTTCCTTACGAGTTTAACTTCAGAATCTAATCATGTTTCCTAAAATTTACAGAAACACATTAAGCACACGTGTTTACAGGTGACAGAATGCATCGAACGAAACTGAGTCATCCTGTCTTCTCCTGCTACTTTAACTAAGTGCTTCAGTTCTTTTTTTTCCTGCCAAATGAAAAGCTAACGCTCTGAACTCCAATGTCAATCCAAATAATCTGCGATCCATTTTCTTAAATAACCGCCAAACTCTGTATCTTGCTCATCCCAGAAAACACGACAACATTTTCCTTTTAACCTTTCGGTCTGAAATGTCTGATTTTGAAGTATTTTCTGAACTGGACTCTGAAGAATTGCTTTAGGATCATTGAACTTCATACTCAATTTCCTAAATTCTATTTCCTTTTTCACAACAACTGTCACTGCCTCCTCCATGTTTGCTGTAGACCAACATTGACAATTAGTTTTGTGTTCGTATCTTCTAAACAAATATGAAAAAATAATTGAGACTAGCAGCAATATGAAAAACTTGAAAATGTAGTAATGTTCTTGGAATGTTAGAATAAATATCAATAATAAATGTTAACTCTGGCAAAGAATAATACTCTAGCTGGGGCACAATAGAACCTTGGTCCGTTCTGTACCGGTTCGTTTTGTCCCGACCTATGGAGTTAAGTACACTTCAAAAGCCACAAAAAAACCTCTAAACAAAAGGCTTTGAATATAAACCTTCTCTAAAAGCACTAAAATAAAGGGCCTAGCATGCATTTTGAGATTTCAAGAAACAGAAAATTAGCACATAAATTGTTTTCGTTTACATTGCAGTTAGAGAAGTTCTGATATTGCAATATTTACACGAAAAAAAAGCGCAAACACGTTACTGGCACAACAATCAAAGATAAACTCTTCTACAATTACCTATTACCATCTTTATCTCTTGGATAATAGTTCCTCAACGTGATTCTAGAGTACCTTCTAAGATGAAGTAGAGTGAGCAGACCAACTATATTTAGCAGCGCTACGATTTTTGTTCAGCATGTTTATATTGTTCAACAGTATATGAGGAAATTCAACAAAAGTTTCATCATAATCCGCTGTAGTCTCGAACACTGCCTCTGAGTACGAAGACGCAGCGTCACTGATGAAAGACTAATCGTTTCGTAATTGTTCGCTGCAACTGCATTTGCGCTTCTTGGAACTCATTTTTACAGGAAAGTATGGACGTTGATGAAGAAATATGACAACCTTAACCAATGCGATATACTGTTACACTACAATGTGATATAATACCGCGCTTACAGATGACATGTCGTGATAGAAACCAACATTGTGCCTTGGGCGCAACTATGTTAAGCGTGCGCTCTTTGGAAAGGGTAGAATCTCTTAATCAATCAGTTTTGCCAACTTAACTTAAGGTAATAATAACATATACTGATAAAGGTGAAATAAAATTTATTTCTAGACAAATCGGTAGTACATATTGTTAAATCCGAGAAAACGGGTGTCAGGAAGTGTCTTGGAATACGTTCGGAAATGAGCTACAAATATCGTGACTGTCCCCCCTCCCCCCCCCCCTCCCCAAAAAAAAAAAAAAAAAGAAAAAGGACTGATGGTCACCTTACATGCACTTTACTTTGAGTTACAGATGGGGAAAACGGACCGCTTAAAACAGATACCAGCTTTTTAGTTCTGAATAACGTATTTTTCGGTAATTGTTTAGTCTCTGTTATAACAGGTCTTTTTAATTTTTTGCTGATAACTGAGTAAAATAAACGGAAATATGAATCAGCCATAGCACCAATGCTAAAATTTTTGTTCTTAAATAAACCTTCTTTTAATAAAAAAAATTGTGGAGAGGTTTTATTCGTTATATTTTCATTGGTTTGAAGTATAGCGTTATTATAGTAAATGAGAAAAGCTATCAGTGGTATTTTGAAAACAATGTCCACAGAAACGGGCAAGAAACACACAGCATAAGAATTGGTACAGCTTTGTTTTTTGGAAGTTTGTGTTAAGTTACTATGGAACCAAACTGCTGAGGTCATCTATCCCTCCGCTGACACATTACTTTAACTTAAACTAACTTACGCTAAGGACAACACACACACACCCATGCCCGAGAGAGGTCTCGAACCTCCGACGGGAGGAGCCGCGCGAACCGGGACAAGGCGCCTCAAACCTCACGGCTTCCACAAGCAGCACAGTTTTGTTGAAATAATAATAATAATATCTCTGTTGTCGTGTGGCGTGGCCTATCAGACGGTATGCGTGTGCGTGCGTTGTGCAACAGTTGACCCCAGATCCTCTATACGGCAGTTTCTCGCTGTCGTCGCAGGATGTCCGTTGTTCTGCAGGTTGGTACAAAACCTAGTCTGGAAATATTTTTGGGAAGTGGTGTTGCAATGAAGTACAATGCTCCATTTTCTTTAAGAGATTAAAGACTCCTCTGCCACATCTATTGTACAATAAAAGAAGAAAGAAATTATGTGCCGGTCGGTGAGGCCGAGCGGTTATAGGCGCTTCACTCTGGAAACGCGCGACCGCTACAGTCACAGATTCGAATCCTGCCTCGAGCATGGATGTGTGTGACATCCTTAGGTTAGTTAGGTTTAAATAATTCTAAGTTCTAGGGGACTGATGACCTCAGATGTTAAGTCCCATAGTGCTCGGAGCCATTTGTGAAGAAATTATGTAAAGGTAATAAATTAAAAACCTAACAATAATTCATTCTTATTATAGGCCCTACAATAAAAATAGAAAGTAGCTGATCTTCTGCCTCTGTCTACATACTATGCCTTTATCTGCTTGTAACCCTCGGAAAATAAACGAAATGACACGAAAAACAGAGTTCTTCAGAGTCAGTTTTCACCCTTCAGCATTGACTAGTTGATCCCAAATTACAACCCGATATTTTGCAGAGTTTAAAAAATAAGTGGTGGATTTTTTGGATAGTATTGAATCACTTATTTATTTTCGAGAAAAGGAGCGAATAGTGGATAAACTAAGTTTTATTTGCCTATTTATTTTTAATAGTCTGACTTGATGTATCTAGAAACTGAATTAAACTTTCTCAATATTTATTCTATTTCTACGTTTATTGCAGGAAATAATACGAGCAAATATCCGAAAATTGGTGATTTCACGAACAGGTTACTCTGAGCGGCTTTAACAGTCAGGTTAAACTGCCTTGGAAAAAAAAACATATACCGAAAAACTAGTTGTTTCAGCGATAACCGCTATCCCTAATTTGAGTGGGTAAATGGGCTTCCTATAGGAAGACAAATACTCACAGGGACGGTGTGGTGATGTTTGGAGTAAAATGATTGTCAGCATGGCCATCACTCTTGCGGCTCCTCTTGACGCGGCTTGCTGGGAGAGTCGACACGACTGTGATGTAACCATCAGTAACACTAGGCACAGGAAGGGAGCCAAGCAATCTTTCCACAAGAGACCCGGTCATGCATACAGTGCTACGATAGTCGTAGGAGATGAGGAGACCGAACGTCACCAGATTGTATTCTTCGTGAACCCAGCACCTGACTTGATTGTTTCGGTTGCCACAGCTTACGCAACATGATGATCTCCGGTTTGCATAACCGGTAATTTATATTTTTCATAGGTTTCATTCTTGAACAGCTAAGGACGGTGTGCCCTCTCTTAAAGGTATCTACCATGTTATTTTTCAACAAGATATCGCAAGACCACATGCTCGCCGTACTGCCCTGGTACTGAGGATGTTGTACTTTTTTCCCTGGCCAGCACGTTCTCCAGAATTGTCATACTGAAGAATTTGGGCCTGGGTTTCCGAAAGGCAGCTCCTCCACCACTCACAAGCCGCTCAAAGACAAGGTTAAAGGACACGTCATGAACTTGTATTTGTCATCCAAGCTCATTTCAACACGACGACCAAGCTTGCTTAAGGCCATTGCTGCTGACACAGATGGTGGCTCTCTGGACTAAATTTCTCGTCCTGTACACACCCAGATCACTTACAAATTTAACCATTATACTGTATATGCTGATCAGCCATAACTTAATGATCTGTTAACTAATAGGCAGTGTGTCCACTTTCGACACGCGTCGTGACATGGAAGCAATGAGGTCTTGGTAGGTTGCTTGAGAGATTTGGCAGCAAATCTGCTCACACAAGTCACCTAATTCCCGTAAATTCCGCGGAAGGGGTGATGAGCTCTGACGTCACGTTCAATCACATCCCAGATGTGTTCGATCGGTTTCAATCTGGTGAGTTAGGGGGCCAGCACATCAACTGGAAGTCGCCATTGTGTTCTTCGAACCACTGCATCACACTCCTGGTCTAGTAACACAGCGCATTATCGTGCTGAAAAATGTCACTGGTGTCGGGAATCATGAGCGTCTTCAAGGGGTGCGCGTGTTCTGCAACCAATGTACGATACTTCTCGGCTGTCATGGAGTCCACTGGACACATGGACGCCCATGTGAATGTTCCCTAGAGCATAATGCAGCCGCCGCCAGCTTGAGTCCGTCCCGCAGTAGGGCTGTCAAGGAACCGTTCCCCTGGAAGACGATAGACTCTCGCCCTCCCACCGAAATGATGACGAAGGTATCGGGATTCGTCGCATCATGAAATGGTCTGACACTGCGCCAACGTCCAATGCTGACAGAGACATGCCCACTTCGGTCGTACTTGCCGATGTAGCTTGGTGTTAGTATGTTGGCACATGCGTGTATCGTCGACTGCAGTGGCCCATCGTGTGCTGTTTGTTCAGATACACTTGCACTCTGCCCAACATTAAAGGCTGGTGTCAGTTCTCCACAGTTCGCCACGTGTGCTGTTTTACCAGTCTGCCAGTCTACAACGTCTGAAATCTATAATGATGTGTGGCCGCCCGACCCCACGACGTCTGGACGCGGTTTCACCTTGGTTTCGCCACGATTCGAAGACACTCACCACAGCACTCCCCGAACACCCGGAAGCTCTTGCAGTTCCCGAAATGTTCGTGCCAGGCCTCCGACGCCATTACAATCTGCCCTCGTTTAAACCCAGATAGATCGCGCACCTTCCCCATTCTACTGACAGATAGCACAGTGCGTGTGTCTGACTAGCAGTCATCGCTCACTAGGTCATCCTGCTATCTCCTGGTCAGGTCTATATCGATAACAGATCGCTGGTCATAATGTTCTGGCTGATCAGTGTAGATTTATGGCCAGCAGGATACAAACACACAATTCTGAAATCATACATTTAC
Organism: Schistocerca serialis cubense; assembly: GCF_023864345.2. Lineage (NCBI taxonomy): Eukaryota > Metazoa > Arthropoda > Insecta > Orthoptera > Acrididae > Schistocerca > Schistocerca serialis. The sequence continues at coordinate 606,212,839 of NC_064641.1, read as the reverse complement.
AGTCCTTGTAAAGACATAGTTCAAAGCACTAACGCAGACTCACTGCCGCCACTAATACAAACAATTGCTTAAGCGAAGTTCCTACATTAGACCACAACAAGAGAAAAGAAGCTCCTCGATGACCTTCTGCAAAGAGCAGAACTATAAGTACAATTTGCAAACAGATCAACGAACGAATCACTCAGGAAACCTGCTGCAGTTCAAGTACCTGGTTCCTCCAACCAAGTGTATCTTCTGCAATCCCCGTTGACGTAGACGTAACCGTCAGGGCAGCGATCCGGCAGCACCACCATATCGTAGTCAATGTGTACGTGTGGTTCACTGTTTTTTTCCGAAGCAGTGACAACGTCTGCCACTAGCAGGGAAAAGAGGAAGAAAAGAGCTGCGAAGCGAGCCATTGCTGTTTGCTAACCTCGTTCTAAACAGCACCATATTTATTGTGGCTGATAACACGAATATGAAAAATAGAAGGCCACGCACGAACTCTCTCCGTGCAGCCTACAAGGAAAAGCTCTGTTATCGGGTTGTGCTGTGTTTAACCTTACTGGGGAGTTAGAGTAGTGACGAATCGAAAATATTTAATTTGCAAGAAATATTACGTATTTCGGTGGTAAGTGGCTTAGATTCTTATTTTCGTAACCATGTCAGCTTAGAATATCTTAAGTACGTCCATGGTAAGGATCTCAGTGAGACAGCCGTAATGGCGGCTAAGCAAACTTCGTCCAAGCTGGTTACTATCATTCATACAGTAGCTTACCCGCATTTCGTTGCAAAAAAAAATTTGAATAACACGAAAAAAGGTGTTATTAACACAAAATAATAAAGTATTCCACAAGGTGGGAAATAAATTTAGTGGTTTTTATTGTTCAAACTCACTTACATTAACATATACGTCTTAATCGCCTCGCGACATTACAAGGCCAGGAGACGGAAGGGTGAAGAGATAGGTGGCAAGTGAAGGATGTCAGACAAACGGCGAATATTAATTTCAGAAAAATGATCCTGTCATTCACTATTCCTTTGAAGTTTAACACATACCGTTGTCACGATGTTATTCTTTAAACCAGTACGGGCTTTTCTTATCATATATTAAATATTCTGCAGTCAGACAAATATATTTATTCTAAAGAGTAAAAGATAGTAGTATTATGTCTCTATACTGCCCTCTTCATTGAAGCAAGGAAATAATTACATTTACTTGATGAAATCATATTCAAGTAATGTCTTTCATTAATTCCAAATGTCTATACATAATTAATATCTCGTATCTTAGATAGATTAAAAGTTCAGATAAGTGTCTATCCGTGATCGGAAGTTAAGTCATTCATAATCTTCTTCGTCACACCCGCACACTGTACCCTCTATTACAAGAAACGACGCACCATGGCAGAATAGACACATAATAGATATTGTTTCAGTCCATCCAAGTATTTTAAGATATAAAACAAACAGACATGGTTCACAGTGCCGGTATGTGGCGCTACGTTACAATCGGCAATATTCTTTGGTCATGCCAGTAGTTGAAACGTCCCCTTTGAACAATTATACATGACTGTGTTTAAACTGTCACACAATATTTTTAGCGCAACGCAATCTGACTTTCAAAAATCCCTACAAAAGAATGGCCCTGACTAACATTAACCTATACGTTTCACGAATCACTTACCTCACCAAAAATCTTCGTTCCTCGAACTACTGCAATACAGCGAGCGCCACTACTGCCAGCTAAATAAAAGATTCAAACTCAATAGTGTTCAAAAGTCATAATGTATATAGCAGTTCATGAGATCCAGTCTTACAAATTTCAAAACTCCACCATCTCTCTCCCCACATCCACCACTACTGGCGGCTCACCTCCAACTGCACAACGTTACGCGCTGTTCACATCCAGCTGCCCAACACTACAATGGCAGACAACAATGCAAACTAGCCACAGGCTGCACACAGCACAGCCAGTGATTTTCATACAGAGCGCTACGTGGCGTTACCAATAAGAAAACCTAAACAGCCTACTTACATAGCCCCCATGCTCCCCACAAAATATTTTACAAATTGTTTTGGGCAGTGGCCAATAATGATTTGATAAAATTTTACATAATTACAATAACAAAGATATCAAATGCATACACTTATTGATACAATGTTGGTCAAAAGCTAAAATTTTCTCACAGTCCTTAAAGACAGTCCAGATTGTTCATCACAGTAAAACTGCAGTATTTTTCTCAAAGTCTGAGCAGTGAAAGAAAATGCACACGGAAATAGTGGATTTCCATGCAGTCTTGAAGAAGTAGTGTTGTCCTTCCAACAGATAGACAATGCTGACTCTTGACATGCTGACAGGTAATGGGTCACAACAGAGCAAACCCACAGCAGAGCCAGTCGAAGTTTTGAAGAATATTGGTAGGTAGGTCATCACAGAGCAGACCACTGTAGTCCTGTTAGAGATTACTGTATTGCTGGGCCACCAGAGGTGCAAACCCACTGCAGTCCTTGTAGAAATAATGGTACTGGTGAGTCAGCAAAGGTGTAGACCCACTGTAGTCCTTGTAGAAATAATGGTATTGGTGGATCATCAAAGGTATGGACCCACTGTAGTCCTTGTAGAGATGGCCAGCAGCCATCTGCTGCGACTGTGCAGGTGCACAATCACCATCGAAGAGTCTTGCAGACAATATAGCAAGTCCATAACCACCACTTGTGCACTCACAAAGTTTTTGGAATTGTCCTTAGAACCAGCAATGCTGTTATCCAGTCCCTTGCTGACTTATTAACACACGTGCAAACACTAACAGTCCGAACTTCTCACATATTGTGCATTACTATGACCAACAGAAACGTGTGCAGTGAAATGTAACTTAATTTGAAGAACTGGTGTCTATAGTATTATAAATTTACAACATAAGAATACAATTACAAAGGTACAAAAAACATCATTAAAGAACATAAAAGTACAGATAACATTTGTAGTAATACAGGCTTTACAAAAGAATAGAAATAGACATATACATCAGTGTTACAGGAAATATGACATAAGTAAATAAATAAAATAATGAGAATAGTTCTTGAAACACTAATTTCACACATTATCATTAAAACAAAACAGAATAAATAATGTCTAAACATCTTTACGAAGAATATAACATAGTATTTGAAAAATACTACAACATAAATCTTATTAGCTAAACACATAAAGACAGGAAAAACACAAATATACAAGAGTACACAAACACATAGCAGAACAACACAGGGAGAAAAGACAGGGTTTGTTTTCAGTGTAACATTTGGTACTGCAGTATTTTGCAAACAAAACCTTTTTTTTTTTCTTGGAGATCTCCCTTCGTTCATCATTATTCCCAAAAAGTCCTATCTATACCTGCTTTCTGTACTTTTTTCGTATAACTTCTCAATGCATTTCTTCCAATTCATCGCAACTCATTCTCTTATATAGTCTACCCCCTCTTAAGCTAACTTAAATCTACTGAGCTCAGATGCTAAACTAAGGGACGAGGCAATGCAGCAGCATAAAACAATTAATACAAACAGAAATGAAAAAAATGGAAATTGTCAAAGCAAGCTGCAGTAAATCTAAATTACCAAGCAATGCAACATTACAACTAATATGAGCCAATGTGCAGCAACAAGAAAAATAAATCAGTAGTAAAACTAGCTTAACAGAGTAATACAAAGTGAAATTTAGTAGCACTATGCCTGGCAAACAGCAGCAGCAAATGCAATAACTTATATCTAAACATGCAAAGCTCAAGCAAAAAAATATTACAGTAAAAATGGCCATGTTTAATACCTATGTCACATCTTAACACTAGGGTGATGCATCACCTAAACTTACACTACTAAATAAGTTACCCAGTCATTGACAAAAATTATGTATGCAATTCCTGTGAAGCGAAATGTCTTTTTGTGCTCCCTTGTTTTTTGGAAGTAGATTATAAAATGGTTATTTATTGGATCTGTAGGCATAAAATATCTATATTAGTACATCTATTAAATTTTATTTTAACCAATGCTGCAGTGCAGCTAGAAACTAGATATCAAACAAAATGAGCAATCTCTCAACTAGAAAGACAATAGATGTAAAATGCTTCTCATCATTTCATTAGGCATTTTAGTAAATATCATAAATTAAGAGCTCCACAGTGTAATCATATGTTTTCAAGTTTGAGTGTGTCGTATTTGCGATGCTTTCTACAAAGGAATGTCAATAGCAAGGATAATGGCCTCTTTTTTTTTTCCTCCACCTGTGCCTCTGAAAGGCACACACTAATGGCTTTTTCCAGGCGATTGTTGTGCAGCTGGGTGCCCATGACTCATTACGTGAAGGTGTTCACTTAACTTTCTTACCGAAATATTTACAACACCAGTTTGCACTACAGTGGCAGTCTCATATACAAAATTTCACGTGTTGAGAATTTGCGTTGCAAATGTGTAGAAACAAAATCTTATGAATATAACAGTGTCTAAAAAATTTTCTCTGGCATTGTGATACATTCACGCATTTACACACATTTCATAACTCTTAAAGTACGATTCTTGGTTTCCAACATCCTTTTTCACAAGTCAGAGTCCCTAACCACTATTCATTACTCCTTACCTTATTACACATATACATATTCGTCGATACGTCAATCTTGCGACGACACTTCAATATTTCATCGTAATAAATATATAGCATAATCAATTTCCTCATATAGCATCAGATTATTGATCATAAACATACCTCAACAGCATAATACACATTGTCGTCATAAAAATAGCATCATAATACCTCAGTCAAATCTCAAAAACGTCGTAGCTTTTTGCAATAATGTCAAAACGTAAAAAAATTCTCTGCTCATTTCAATAGTGTCATCAACCTCAAAAGTATTTTAAAACTCATGATCCCATACCAAATACAATATTCAAAGGTCTCACAGTATCACAATGGTTCTGAAAAAATATGAACAGTTCACAAAGTACAGACTAAATACAGTTTCATAAGTGTGAAGTTATCCAACTGTGTAATTACGTAAATATATGTCACTGATGTAGTAAAAAAAATGTTTGTCTCTCAGTTAAATGATCAGATAGCTGTGTAATTTGTGTGTTAGAGAAATATGGTACCGATGTGTAAAGTTGTATAAGCAAATACCATATTAGCTAGGGCTCTTTGTGCTTGCCAAACACATGGTACACAAAGTAAGCGTGTACCTCCCTGAGAATTAATGTAATTATACCCTCAGGTGTTACAGATTACAGCAATGGAATGAAATGTATCACGGAAAACCTTTGTATCATTGTACTTCAAACATCTTTAAAAATAAATGTTTTAAGTACAAAATTAATCACTCAAATACGTGTACTGTAGCGCTAAACTGTGCGTCTTGTTGTAAGATAATCTCTGTGGAAGTGTCGTAGTTATCGTCCTCCAAAAGCTAAGTTCTGCAGAAGTCAATGTACTTACCTCATGATACACAAAAGTGAAATGCTTTGCGTATAGATATCTTAGTTATTATGCTTATTGCAGTGATGAAGAAAGTACTGTGCTGTAACATATTGTTGTCCTACGGAAAAGGCTGTCTCCTTGTAGCTATACCACAAAAGTTACTACTAAAACATGTTTTACTTTACAGAAGAATTCAGAAAAACTGTGCAGATATAAAACAGATACACCGCAAAAGCAACATTGTAAATTGTCACTCATTAGTAGCGTCGTGATAAAATCGTGTAGCTGTGTCATCTGGTATCTCACAGAAAGTACGTTAAATCCAGAATGTATTTTCAAGTAAACCAAAATGTTGCATTAAAATCTCATTAGCAGTACTGGTAAATGTTCTAAGTATGTGAGCCTTATAATCGTTACGTAATCGTGCAACTAACAAGCAAGAATGTACACATAACAACACTGTGTTGTCTGTTCACTATAACAATGCATTCGTAATTTCTGTTTCAATAAGTTCTCTTGGTTCTTGACTGGGTATTTAACTTCAAACATTGTTGCATGTTAACAGATTCTAAGTCTGACAGAGCATACTAGTAATGCAGAGTGAAAAAATTTTATAGCAAAGACTAAGTTAAAAAGCGGAATATCTTTGAATAAACGGTTTTACATGTGAAATGTGGTGTTAACCTTTACTCTTCCTAGTACACAGAGTTTCAACTTCAACGCAATTATCGTGTGGTATACGTCGGTAAGGAATGCTAAAATTTTTCTCAAGGTTAGCGTCTATGCTATTCTTCTCGGAGCCAGCCGGCGCACGTGTCTGCCTGCAGTGCGAGTCATTGTCTGTCTCTTTGTTGCCGTGCGTCGTTACTGGGATTTGGAGGTCTAACTTCTACAAATTCACCTTGTCGAGAGGGCCCTGCCCTGTTTGAAACCCGCCAGTTCTGATTAAATTCTGGTCTGTTGTTACGATTATATCGTCTGTCGTCATAACGGTAGATTCCATAATTTCTTTCTTGTTGGTCACATGGCCTAGGATGTCCCCCTGAATCGTAACTGCGCTCTGAACTGTTGCATCTGAAGTTATTCTGTCTCCCATGATAATAATTGTTTTGGTTACCACATTGTCTGTTTCTGTGGTTATCCATGTCATATTCATTACTACAGAGAGGTGATCTTTCCCCGTAATTATTACTACTCTGCCTACGGTTGTCATACAGGTGGTGTCTGTTTTGGTCACGATTTGCGTTGTAAGAATAGCCTTGTCGTATCCAGTTATTATTTCTTTCATTGTGGAATTGCGACGGATGAGACCTGTAATTGTTGTGTTCCTGTTTTTGCGTTCCGCGAATGTCAGTGTCAATTTCTAATTCTTGTAAGAGTCCCTGCAAAGCTTCAATGACGTCTTTGCAACGTCCTGCCAAAATAATATGTCGTAAACGTTCAGGTAATTTTATTAAGCAAATGCGGATGAGTTCTGAGGGGCTGTATGGGTTTGACAGGTACTGATTCTTGTGCAACATGTCTTCAAAATATTTCACAAGACTGGAGAATTCAGATTGTTCGAAATGTTTGATCATTATGATGCTATGTTTTACTCGGTCTTGTGTAGCTTGAGACCAATATGCTGAGAGGAGGGCATGATAAAATTCTCTTTCACTGTGACAATCGTGAATGACCGATCGCATTCTTACAGCTGGTTCATTCTCTAAGTAGCCACACATAAATTCTAATCTGTGCTGCAATGACCAGTTGGGAGGAAAACAATGAGAGAATTGATGGAGCCACGCTTGTGGATGAATGCCATTGCCAGAATTCTTAAATGTTTTAAATTTACGTGTAGTAATAAACAGCTTATAGTCAAAATCATCGTGTCGGTGAGTAGCATATCGGTCATTGTTACGTGGTGTCGGCGGTTCCATCTCAAAATTCAGTGCACCTTGCCAATTTCTTTCATAATTTCCGAAATGCCCTGTGTTATTATTTTGTGACTTTTCCGTATTTCTAAGTCCCTCTTCCCGTACAGGAGCGCGAGTGTCATCTGAAATATGTAATTCTTGTATTACTTGTGCCAACTGATCTTGTACTTCCCGGATTTCTCTTTTGTACTGTGTATTGATTTGATTTTGATTTTGTTTGAATTTTCTAATTTGTTCATACTCTTCAGTGTCAGTGAAAGCTACAGGTCTTGTGTCATTCAGATCATCATCTACCTTTGTAGATAAGTTAGTGAACTGATCTGAAAGTTCGGCTACTTTCTCCGATAGTGTACCTATTTCCTCAGTGTGTTTTTCTGAACCAAGTTTCAGAGTGTCCATTTGTGTTGAAATCGTATCCACTGTGTCCTTTAAGTTTTCCTGAGTTTTTGCAAGTTGCGTAACTGAATCGGTAGATGCAACTGAGTCAATTTTAGCTTGCAAGGTGTCGTGATTTTCATGAACAATAGTTTGCAGTTCTTTTATGGCTGCTTCGTGATTCTGCAATGCATTTTCATGACGCGAAAAAATAGGTTGGAAATGCTCACAAATTTGTGTTTTTACGTCATTACAGACTTTTTGACATTTCGATTCGATGTTATGTAACTCAGTAGTTAAATCTTGACGTGTTTGTTCAAGCGTGGTGTCTAACTTGTGAAGATTTTGTTCCATTGTGTCTAACTTTTTAAGATTTTGTTCCACTGTGTCTAACTTTTGAAGATTTTGTTCCATTGTGTCTAACTGTTGCTGTGTTTGTCTCTGATGTTGTTCCATTGTCTCTAACTTTTGAAGTTTGTTCCATTGTGTCTAACTGTTGCTGTGTTTGTCTCTGGTGTTGTTCCATTGTGTCTAACTTTTGAAGATTTTGTTCCATTGTGTCTAACTTTTGAAGCCTTTGTTCCATTTGTTGCATTAACTGTAATAACAGTGCACTGGTGTCTGAAACATGTTCCTCAGTGCTTTTCGGCAGTGAATTTGCACCGGCAACATTCACATTTTGCAAGGCAGAAAATGTGTCTTGACTTATTTGAGAAAACGGTGAGGATCCAAAACCTGAATCTACAGTATTTGCGAAATTGTGTCCTGTCATTTCGGATTCCTGAGGCGAGCTATTGCCGACCGATCAATCGATAATGCTTCCCAGTTCACTAATTGTTTCACTGCCTACACCATTATTTGCAGCCCGCTCCATTTCCCTATGCACAATTACCAAATTACTACTTTGAACATTAGTTACTTCATTACATGGTGGCGCTAACACACTGCTTTCGTCTTCACTGTCATTTCTCAGTTTACTTTGGAGCCTAGTATTACGTTTTTCACGCACGATTATTGTCACAATATTTCACACGACAACACAGAAAAACACAATTTGAAGAGCAAAAATAAGAGAACACATTAACATTGCACTGAAAATAATATCTAGTTCATTGCAAGTGCAGCTGCGAAATACTTGGTGCAAATTTACATGTGTGCCACACCTGTTTTACTGTACAACAATGAAAGACTGCAACTACAAAGGAGATTCTCTCTTCAATCACATGCTAGCAATAAACAAAATCTACACTAATTACACAAACTACAAGAAAAAATCAGAAGATTCCAGTGAGGTATCCTGGCAGGGTCGCCATATGAAACGTCCCCTTTCAACAATTATACATGAGTGTGTTTAAACTGACACACAATATTTTTAGCGCAACGCAATCTGACTTTCAAAAATCCCTACAAAAGAATGGCCCTGACTAACATTAACCTATACCTTTCACAAATCACTTACCTCACCAAAAATCTTTGTTCCTCGAACTACTGCAATACAGCGAGCGCCACTACTGCCAGCTAAAAAAAAAGATTCAAACACAATAGTGTTCAAAAGTCATAATGTATATAGCAGTTCATGACATCCAGTCTTACAAATTTCAAAACTCCGCCATCTCTCTCCCCACATCCACCACTGCTGGCGGCTCACCTCCAACTGCGCAATGCTACGCGCTGTTCACATCCAGCTGCCCAACACTACAATGGCAGACAACAATGCAAACTAGCCACAGACTGCACACAGCACAGCCAGTGATTTTCATACAGAGTGCTACGTGGCGTTACCAATAAGAAAACCTAAACAGCCTACTTACATAGTGTTTGCGGTGGAGCTTTCATTAATAGATTCTTTGATTGGATACATAGACAAAAATAAATAGGATATGTGCCTATCTCACGTTAAGATAATAAAATTAATTCCAATACCTGCTGCATTTATATACTCTGTTCTGTTGTAGATATAGCAAATGGCTGCCGCCATAACTTTTGGAAATAGGGAGTATATTACGATTTACCTAAGAGTCGATATAATGTACCTTCCCCATTTCTCAAAGGCCAACACCAAAACAAGCACGTAAATGATGAAGCAGCCGAGCTCCCACGACAACTCTCAAGACCGACACGTGCAAGTACCGGGTGATCAAAAAGTCAGTATAAATTTGAAAACTGAATAAATCACGGAATAATGTAGATAGAGAGGTTAAAATTTACACACGTGCTTGGAATGACATGGGGTTTTATTAGAACCAAAAGAATACAAAAGTTCAAAAACTGTCCGACAGATGGCGCTTCAGCTGATCAGAATAGCAATAATTGGCATAACTAAGTAAGACAAAGCGAAGATGATGTTCTTTACAGGAAATGCTCAATATGTCCACCATCATTCCTCAACAATAGCTGTAGTCGAAGAATAATGTTGTGAACAGCAATGTAAAGCATGTCCGGAGTTATGGTGAGGCATTGGCGTCGGATGTTGTCTTTCAGTATCCCTAGAGATGTCGGTTGACCACGATACACTTGCGACTTCAGGTAACCACAAAGCCAATAATCTCACGGACTGAGGTCTGGGGACCTGGGAGGCCAAGCATGACGAAAGTGGCGGCTGAGAACACGATCATCACCAAACGACTCGCGCAAGAGATCTTTCACGCGTCTAGCAATATGGGGTGGAGTGCCATCCTGCATAAACATCGTACGTTCCAACAGATGTTTATCAGCCAGGCTGGGGATGAAGCGATTCTGTAACATATCGGCGTACCTATCACCCGCCACGGTAGTAGTTACAAAACCAGAATCACGCATTTCCTTGAAGAAAAAAGGCCCGATAACGGTAGATGTGGTAAAACCAACCCATACCGTGACTTTCTCGTTGTGCAATCGAGTTTCCCCGAAAGTTCTAGGATTTTCGGTAGCCCAAATTCTGCAGTTGTGGGCGTTGACAGACCCTCGGAACGTGAAATGAGCTTCGTCGGTCCAGAACACGTTACTCAACCAATCGTCATGTTCCGCCATCTTTTGAAACGCTCACACCGCAAATGCCCTCCGCTTTATTATATCGCCAGGTAACACTTCATGATGCCGATGGATTTTGTATGGATAGCATCGGAGAGTACGCCTAGGTGCCAACCAAACAGTAGTGTATGGAACGCCAGTGCGACGTGCGACTGCACGAGCGCTGACTTCCCCGTGCATAGACGAACCCGCTACTGTCTCCATTTCTTCCTGAGCTGTCTCAGCAGCATTACGCCTTGTGCTCGGTCGGCGACTACGGGGTCTATCGCTTAAACAACCCGTGGCTTCGAACTTTGAAATCATTCTGGCCGCAGCTGCATTTGTCAACAGACCTCTACCCGCTCGAATCCCTTTCCTATGGCGATAGGATCGTAACGCTGAACTATCACATTCCCCATTCTGACAATACAGCTTCACTAAAAGCGCCGTTTCAGGTAATATCAACATGCTCTCTCTCATGAATGGAACCCAATGTGACATCTAGGGACCGACTTTTCAACTTCTTGTAGCACTAGCAAGATTTATTGCTTTGAACGTAACGTATCCTCTACTGTATATTAGTGAGAGACCTTTCGTAACCATGACATAAGCTAATAAACTCCCTCAACAATCGAAAAGGACTACCACATGGGCACACCACAGTCAGTTTGAAATGTAATACGAACAGTCTAGACTGCATAAAAAAAATTATTTTTAGATAAAACTTTACTCTGTTAATAGAGTAGCACGAAATTTGTTAGAGGACGCATGAAAATGAACACAACAGTAAAAATGCTTAACTGCAATATAAGCAGAAGAAAAGATACTCTTGCTGTCTGATGGAGATGGTGGCATAGAGCGTCAACTGCTCTAGGATGGCGTGAAGAGCAGCTGTTTGGATGACGTGAAGTTGCCGTCACATAAATAGCGAGATCTCCGGCCATCGTCCCCAGCCATTGACTCAAAGATAGCCAATGGCTGTGAGATACGAATGAAACAGGTATAAATACAAATGTCAGGTGTGATTTAGACCACGACCACAGTCATGCAAATATAAAAACAGGCTTCAACAAATTATAAGAAAAGTACACGTAAAAGAAGTACAATAATGAAGTAAATCATAAACATTAGATTTAGACAAAAGACACCCCCTTTGGGAATTTGTGCATATCATATGTAGAGGAAATATGGGTCAAAATAATATCAGTTACTACAGTAACGGCATGAAGATCGATATGTAAATGAAGTAAATCATAAACATTAGATTTAGACAAAAGACACCCCCTTTGGGAATTTGTGCATATCATATGTAGAGGAAATATGGGTCAAAATAATATCAGTTACTACAGTAACGGCATGAAGATCGATATGTTCCGATTTCAAGTCAAATATAGAAACGTACGGCGTAAAATTTTTTACTCAGAACGTATCACAGTCTTTTACAGAGGGGGTAATAAGTGCACTGTGCCCATAATCAAAGTTCTAGTTTCTAAACGGTGTAGAAAGAGAGCCACTGCTAAGAATGACTTCCGATTTGGAAACCATATTAGTGACGCAGTGGGAAACGCCACTGAGCAAAAAATGTATTGAAAATTTTGCCAACGCTTGGCGCTACAAGCGTATTAACGTAAATGGGGTCGGCTACGAATGACAGATGAATCTTTTGGTGTGGATATTCTAGCGCATACAACGCCGTCTATTGATCAAATATTCGGTTTTCGCTTTTTTTGCGTTCCACGACGTTTCCCCTTGCGTCAATAATATGCTATTGAAATCTGACGTCATTCTGAGCATTTGTTTTCTTTCTGTCTTTCTGTAGCGTTTTGGAACCTGGACTTTAATTATATATGCCCTGTACATTAGATACCATAAGAAAGAAAACACAGAGCTAAAAGATGTAAAGGAACTACAAAATAACAATAAAACAGTAAAGTATTGACATTACATTATATACAAAGTGCCGTCTAAGGGAACTTGCAAGAAACGTGAAAGCCAAAGATGGCTCAAAAGGACGCCATTAATTGGAGTAGAACTGTTTTCAATTATCTGTCCGACTTCGAACTGAGCCATAAGGATCATACAACGCTGTACTCCAAACGTACATTCTCAAAAATTTCTTCCTCAAATTAAGGCCTGTGTTTGATAGTAGCAGACTTCTCTTGGCCGGGAATGACCTTTTTGCCAGTGCTAGTCTACTTTTTATGTATTCCTTGCTCCGTCCCTCACGGGTTGTTTTGCTGCCGAGGTAGCACAATACCCTAACATCATCTACTTCGTGAACCCAAATTCTGACGTTAAGTTTCTCGCCATTCTCATTTCTGCTGCTTCTCATTACTTTCTTCGATACACTTTCAATCCATATTCTCTACTCATTAGACTGTTCATTCCGTTCAACACATGCTGTAATTCGTCTTCACTTTCACTGAGAATAGCAATGCCATTAACGAATCTCATCATTGATATCCTTTTACCCTAAGTTTTATATCCATCATTGCTTCTTCGATGTAAAGATTTAACAGTAGTAGATTAGATCCCTGTCTTACTATCTGTTTAATCCGAACGTTTCGTTGTTGGTCCTGTTTTATTTTTCCCTCTTGATTCTTATACATATTGTTATTACCTGTCTTTTTCTACAGCTTATCCCGCCCTTGCTCAGAATTTCGAACATCTTGAACCATTTGACATTCCCAGATGGACAAAAGTCTGGGAACGTGTCTTAATTTTTATTGAGTCTACAAGCGTATTAACGTAAATGGCGACGTCAGAACTTTCGCTCCCTGGTGTCTTTGCCTTCCCTAATGACAAATTCATCGTCATTTAACAGATCGTCAGTTTCTTATCAACTTTTTCTCTATGTTATCGTTGTTGGCAACCTGGATGCATGAGCTGTTAAGCTAACTATGATAATTCACCCACTTGTCGGCTCCTGCTAGAATTGTGAGAATGATGTTTTTCCGAAAGTCTGATGCTATATCACCAGTTTCATACATTCTACAAATGAACCTGAACAGTCGTTTTCGTGCCACTCCTACAAAGGATTTAAGAAATTCTTATGGGATATTATCCATCACTTCTCCCTTATTTTATTTTAAAAGTATGACAAAGCTCTCTTAAATTCTAATTCTAAATCTGGAGCCCTATCTCTTTCCTGTCGACTCTCCATACCACTATCCCATGACTTTTGTCATCTCAGTGAACAAAGTGAACAGAGACGAATAGGGAATCAGTGTAGCAGCGATACGGACCGCAAATATGGAAATCCATTGACATAAGCTACTTTGACAAAGGGCAGATTAGTACGGGTTGGCGGGAGGGCGGTTGGCTGCTGGTGTGCTACTGTCGTAAACAATCTGTCGGAAGTGGCTGGAGAACGACGAAAAGCACCAGTAGGCGCAAGGTGTTGCTCTAAGTAATTGAAGAAAAACTACGTCAACTCCAGTAGTTAATTTTTCGGTAGAGATTCTCTTCTTCTTTAAAAAAATTAAATACCACTTCTTTCGGTTTTGAGAGTTTTCGTCGCTATAAAATGCTTTTCATTCGATTCTGGAGAAACCAAGGGGCACAAAAAGTTGATATTCGCGTATCTTATAGTTTCACATTATAACATGATGATGAAGTATCTGTTTTGTCGATGTTGGTCATAGTTACTGTGATACCTACTTTCCAAGTATTGCGTACCAAAAATTTTGAAGGCTTTGCAGTGAAAAATTGGCTCTCTGGCTACTTTATGTTTTGTTCGTTTTAGGTGATATGTTGCTGAGAAGTAAATAAAGCCAATATATCGAAGTTATTTTTAAAATTTTAGTGAAGTATGGAGAAATGAGAAGTTAAAATACTTCACTTGTGCGTGCTGGCGCCGAGTGCGCTGCCTGAGCGAGCCACGGACAAGTACCGTAGTCTGCAGCTCGGTGGTGAACATTTCGTGGAAATACACGCACCTCTTTCACATTAGCAATCGCGAGTTATTATTGTACCTACTACTGGAAGAAAATAACGATGAAAACATTCTACTCCAACAGTTGCATAAAGGAAAAGATGAAACATGTCCAATTTATGAGACAAGGCTTGAGAAAAATTTCATTTACGACACATTTATTAAACGAAAACAAAGTTCTGTGAGTTCTTCAGGTTAAATACTCCTCAATTTAACAACTTCCTATATCTGGCCAAGGAATCTTTCTGGAAGAATTCATCAAATAGATATTTGTATACGATAACTCCTAACGCGAAATTACGCGTAATACTAAAGCAAGAAAAAGTCAAAATACTTCGAAAACAACAGTAATTTATGTGTCATTTATTCTGTTGTAAACGGTGTTTTTCCATGTACCTGGAAAGTATGAACAAAACCACAACAGTCGCATCTTTACTTCAGGTAGAACATTCTACCGTTTCCAAGACGGTAAACATGGCAGCTTTTTGCACAACTACAGAACAGATTATCTGAACTGAGTGAAGGCTTGTCAAGCTGAGCCTTTCGTAGCCATAGAGACATTTGTCTAACAGCTCATGAAGCAGTTAACTGCACAGCTACCTATGTTGCATTTTCAGTAGTAGGTAGTTTCGTAGTATGCTACAGTATTACATTTGAATAAATGAATAGTTTAAAGGAAAGAGAACCAAGCGACACCTCTGCGAAACTGTACCCAAAATCTAATTTCTTTTGTTGTGTATCGAGACATAATTCTACATCTGCATCGATACTCTGCAAACCGCTGTGAGGTGTATGGCATAGGTAAGTTCTAAGGTACCAGTTCGAAGAGCTTTTTTCTCTTCTATGCGGGTATGTAGCGCAGAAAAAATGATGGTTTAAATGCCTCTGTGCGTGCTATACTTAGCCTAACCTTGTCCACACGATACACATGGCAGCGTTGCATAGGGTATTGTAGTATATTTCTAGTGCCATCATTTAAAACCGGTTATTGAAACTTTGTAGGCTTCTCAGGCTAGTTTACGTGTATCTTCAAGTATCGGCCAGTTTAGTTCTTTGAACATCTCAGTGACACCCTCCTGCAGGTCAAGCAAACCTGTGACCATTCGTGCTGCCCATCTCTGTACACGTTCAATATCCCCAGTTAGTGATATTTGGTATGGGTCCCACACACTTGAGCAACATTCTAATGGGTCAGATGATTCACTTTTAAGCAATCGCCTTTGTAGAGTGATTGCATTTCCCCAGTATTCTGCTAATAAAACGAAGTCTGAAACCTTCCCTGCCCTATGCATGACTGGGTCTATGTGACCGTTCCATTTCATGCCCTGCAAAGTATTACAAAGGTTCAAATGGCTCTGAGCACTATGGGACTTAACATCTATGATCATCAGTCTGCAAAGTATTACAACCATGTATTTGTACGACTTGACTGATTCCAACTGTGACTTGTTGATATTGCAGTCATAGGATACTTCGTTTATTCGTTATGTGAAGGGGATAGTTTTACATCACTGTACATTTAAAGCGAGTTACCAATGTGTGCACAATATTGAAATTTTAGCAACACTCAATGAATATTTAGGCAGCTTCTTTCAGACAGTACTTCACAATAGATAACTGCATCATCTGAAAAAATGTTGCTGCTATTAATATTGCTCGTAAGGTAATAAACACAAACATGAACAGCAAGGGCCTCAATACACTTCCTGACGTACACCCGTATTTACGCCAACATCTCTTTATAGCTCTGCATCCAAGATAGGTTGCTGAAACTTCGCTAACAAAAACTTAGTCTAGTCACAAATCTCACTTGATACCCCATACGCTCATACTTTTGATAGTAAGCATAGGTGTGGGACCGAATCAAATGCTTTTCGGAAATAGAGAAATATTGCTTACCCGACTGCTTTTATTTATGGCTTTCAGTACGTCATGTGCAGAAAGTGTGAACCACGTTTCACTTGATTGATGTTTTCGAAATCCATGGTGGTTGGCATGGAGAAGGTTCTTCTCTTCGAGATACCTCTTTATCTTTGAGCTCAGAGTATGTTGCAAGGTACAACAAATTTACGTGAAGGATGTTAGACGGTAGTTATGAGGATTACTTCTGCCTTGTTGCAGATGGATGTGATCTACGCTTACTCCCAATTATTGGGCACAGTTTTTTCTTAGAAGGACCTACGACAGATTACAGTTAACAGGGGGCCTAACTCTGCCCCAATATAAAATTTGATAGGGATGCCATCGGACCCTGGGCCTTTGTTGAGTTTTCACGAGTAGATAAACTCTTCACTAATTGCAAATTTTAAGCTCAGAATTACTCATATGGCGGGAGGCATTACTTTAAAGTGTATTTACACTTAAAAGTCAAAAAAACTGGTACACCTGCCTGATACCATGTAGGGCTCCTCGAGCACGCGGAAGTGCCGCAACACGACATGGAATGGACTCGACTAATGTATGAAGTAGTGCTGGAGGCAACTGACACCATGAACCCTGCAAGGTTGCTCATAAATCCGTAAGAGTACGAGGGGGTGGAGATCTCATCTGAACGGCACGTTGCAAGGTACACCAGGTATCCTCAATAATGTTCAGGTCTGGAGAGTTTGGTGGCCAGCGGAGGTGTTGAAACTCAGAAGACTGTTTCTGGAGCCACTCTGTAGCAATTATGGACGTGTGGGGCGTCGCACTGTCCTGCTGGAATTGCCCAAGACCGTCGGAATGCACAATGGACATGAATGGATGCAGGTGATCAGACAGGATGCTTACAAACGTGTCACCTGTCAGAGTCATGTCTAGACGCGTCAGGGGTCCCAAGTCACTCCAATTGCACACGCCCCACACCATTACACAGCCTCCACCAGCTTGCTGATAGCCTAGCGTTGAAATCTGCAGCAATTTGTAGAAGGGTTGTACCTCTGTCACATTAAAAATACTCTTCAATCGTCGTTACTCTCGTTCTTGCAGGATCGTTTTCCGGCCACAGCGATATCGGAGATTTGATGTGTTACGGGATTCCTGATATTCACAGTACACTCGTGAAATGGTCGTACGGGAAAAACCCCACTTCTTCGCTACCTTGGAGATGCTGAGCCTCATAGCTCGTGCGCCGACTATAACACCACGTTCAAACTCACTTAAATCTTGATAACCTGCCATTGCAGGCTGTGACAGCATCTATGGCGATGGGTCTCACAAGAATTGTTAAGATAGGAAGGAATATTTGCTCCGCAAGGGTGACAGGATACAAATTTCAGAATATCTCAGCAGTCAGCATAAAAAATTCGGTGATGAGGACGAAGATGAGGAGAACAAATGGAAAAAAAATTCAAAGGCATCGTGCAGTATACTCTAGACAAGTTATGTTCCGAGTTAGGTTTTAAGGGATCGGGAAGGTCCACCATGGTTCAATAGCCGTGTTAGAATAGCGCTACGAAAACAAAGGGCACTTCATCTCCAATTCAAGAGAAGTAAAAACCTAGCTGATAAACAAAAGCTGAACGAAGCGAAAATGAGCGTAAGAAGATCAATGAGAAAAGCGTTGTATGATTTTAAAAGTAAGACGTTGTCAACCGACCTGAGAAAAAACCCTAAGAGATTTTGGTCGTATGTAAAATCTGTAAGTGGGTCAAAATCATCTATTCATTCTCTCAACGACCACACCGGCACCGAAACGGAAGGTAACAGAAAGAAGGCCGAAAAACTGGATTCAGTTTTCCGAAGTTGTTTCACCGCTGAAGATCGTAACACTGTCCCTCCTTTCAGTCGTCGTACGAACACTGAAATGGCAGATATTGAGATAACCGATCGCGGAACTGAAAAGCAGCTACAATGGCCTAGTAGTGGAAAGGCTTCAGGACCAGGTAAGATACCGATAAGATTCTATAAAGATTATGCTAAAGAACTTGCTCCCCTTCTAGCAGTAATTTATCTTAGATCACTTGAGCAACGAAAGGTACCTAACGAATGGGAAAAAGCGCAGGTCATTCCCGTTTTTAAGAAAGGCCGTCAATCTGTCGTAAAATTATGGAACATGTTTTATGCTCCAGAATTACGAATTTTTGGAAAATGAAAATCTCCTTGTAGTGCTACAACGATGAAAATTAATATTACGACGATGTCAAACCTTATTTTCATGATTTAAAGAAGTATTCATGATATTAAAAATGTAATTATAGTTTTATTATTTTCATTTTTGTGCTCAGTGTATCAAAGACTTTCTAGTGCACGGAATAAATTAGCATTGTTTGTACTACGAAACTATATATGATTGTTAAGGGTTAAGCATGTAATAATTCGATGTAAGACATTTTGTTGAGTCTGAATTTTGTTCTCGTACTGGTCGGTAGAGAATGAAAAGTTCCTTAATCGATGTGAAGGTATAAAGGCTGTAAAAAGGAGGGAGAGATAAGGTAAATACAAGTTATTCAAAACAAATATCTCCTAAGTGTAATGTCTTGTCATTTACTATGACTAAAAATTGCAAGGTCTAATCTGAGCCTGTCCTGAATAACAGCGAAGAACATTTATGTTATCATATATTTTCTTCGTTTGATCACGGTCTTGATTCGCATGTTTCTTTTTGTTACGCGACGTGTTATGAATATTTTCATTATACGCGCAAAAGTGCACACAGCTTTAATCGAACCTGCGCCTTTCGGAAACGATAACTTTTAATCAGTACAATTACGCGAATACTGTCTAAATCGCAACCGTGATCGCAAAAGTGTTTCCTGGACCAAATAATTCTTATAAAATGTGTATTCTCCAAAGCGAACAGCATTGCACTATCGCTGACCTGCAACAACCGAAAGAGGAAAAACGGTGCTTAAATAGAATTGCCACCTTTTAATAATTATTATTATCCCATTAAATAAATAAATAGCAATTCATCCTGTATAAAAATCAACATGGATCCCGCAAACATAGATCCTGCGAAACTCAGCTCGCTCTGTTCCTCCATGAGATCCATAGCGCAGTGGACAACGGCACTCAGGTTGATGCCGTGTTCCTTGATTTCAGTAAGGTATTTCACACCGTCCAGCATTGCCGTTTAATGAAAAATATGCGAGCGTATGGAATATCGGAGTGGACTTGGGATTGGATTGAAGACTTTCTTGCAGATAGAACTCAACACGTCGCTCTTCAAGTGGTTCAAATGGCTCTGTACACTATGGGACTTAATATCTGAGGTCATCAGTCCCCTAGACTTAGAACTACTTAAACCTAACTAACCTAAGGACAGCGCACACATCCATGCCCGAGGCGGGATTCTAACCTGCGACCGTAGCAGCAGCGCGGTTCCTGTCTGAAGCGCCTAGAACCACTCGGCCACAAAGGCCGGCACGTGGCTCTTAACGGAACGACATCGACAGATGTAAAGGTATTATCCGGAGTACCACAGTGTGATAGGACCGTTGCTGTTTACAGTATATATAAATGATCTACTAGAAAGCGTCGGATGCTCTTTAAGGCTATTCGCAGATGATGCAGTTTTCTATACCAAAGCAGCAACGCCAGAAGGTAGTAAGAATTTGGAGAACGACCTGGAAAGAATTGATGAATGGTGCAGACTCTGGCAATTGACCCTGGGCGTAAATAAATGTAGCATACTGTGCATACATACGAAAAGAAATCCACTACTGTACAGCTATTGATGACAAACAGCTGGAGACAGCGTCTGCCGTAAAATATCTAGGCGTAACTATCCAGAGTGACCTTAAGTGGAATGACCATATAAAACAAATAGTGGGAAAAGTAGTCACCAGACTCATTCATCCGAAGAATCGTAAGGAAATGTAACTCATCCACGAAAGAAGTGGCTTATAAGGCGCTTGTTCGCCCGATTCTTGAGCAGTGTTCATCTATCTGGGATGCCTACCAAATAGGACTGATGGAGGAGATAGAGAAGATCCAACGACGAGCGGAGCGTTTCGTCACGGGATCGTTTAGCTTGCGAGAGAGCGTTAGGGAGACGCTAAACAAACTCCACTGGTAGACGTTATAAAAGAGGCGTTGTGCATCACGGAGAGATTTACTATTAAAATTTCGAGACAGCACTTTTCAGGAGGAGTCGGACAACATATTACTCCCTGTCCCCTCATACATCTCGGGTATTGACCACGAGGAGAAAATTCTAGAAACTAGAGCCAATACAGAGGCTTACCGACAATCATTCTTCTCACGCACTATTCGCGAGTGGTACAGGGTTGGAGGGATCAGATAGTTGTACCGAAAGAACCCTCCGCCACACACCATTAGGTGGCTTCCGGAGTATGATGTAGGTGTAGATTTAGCAGTAGTAATCGACGTAACAACTGTGGCAGACACTTCTTGTCTTATATAGGTGTTGCCGACTGCAATGCCATCTCCTGCCTGTTTCCATGTCTCTGTGTTAGAATATGCCTGCGAATACCAGTTTCTTTGGCACTTCACTGTATAAATCATGTGTATGGAAAAACATATTCTGTTGTTAGTGTTAGAAACAAACATGGAAATAATTCCTTTTGACATCAGATAAACTGTGTGAGGCTAGACAATTAATTTAGTTTGAATGCGACACGTAATTGTCATATAAAATTCGATTTTCAACGCCTTGCTTTCTGTTTTGATAACGTGGTTGCCTACATACTTGCTGTAATATCTTTCAGATGGTTTAAGATGTAGTATACACTTAATGATTTCCAGTACTTAACAATATACAGCGCTTCATTTTATGTAACTTACTGCATGTATGAAAATTAAACTATTTGCAAAAATGTTTACAATTTTGAACCAGTTTAGCAGTTATACCCCTCCACGCTTCGGCCTTCTTCAAATTGTTCTTATAATCTGCATTGCCTGTACAGTACAAGAAGTTGTACTTCCTCATCTGTTCGATTAGTTTTTTTGTTTGCGTGATTTCCATAGAGTGCACAACCCGCTCACCTGTGCGACACTGCTGCTGGCTCATCCGCACCTGTCGGTGTGAGATCGCGGCATAAAATGCGGCTTCAGGCGCTCACAACGGCCGTCCGAGGCGGCGGATCTGTATTTTGAGACAGACTGGCGCTCGCCGTGGCGGCTGGCCGGTCACCGCGTCGGCAAGACCGTCCTCTGTGTGAGCGACCCGATGCAACAACACGAATTTCAACGACGCGGCCTGCCCGCCGCGGCTCAAGGTCATAGGCCGCACAGGCAGACCTGGTTCTGTCTGGCCAGGCCTTAAAGTAGGAAGAGCGACAAATCTGATGACAAAGTAGAACGCTGGAGCGGGCACAAGTGTTTCGGTGCACACCGTTCAGTGCAATTTACTGAAAATGGTACTTTGTAGTAGCCCACCTCCACATTTTTCTGTTCTGACTCAACGACATCGTACAAGGTGCATTCGATAAGTAACACAACACTTTTTCTGGAAGAAGGTTGGTTTTATTCTGGGTTCCAATACACCATATTATTCCCCATTATTTCGGC
Organism: Schistocerca serialis cubense; assembly: GCF_023864345.2. Lineage (NCBI taxonomy): Eukaryota > Metazoa > Arthropoda > Insecta > Orthoptera > Acrididae > Schistocerca > Schistocerca serialis. The sequence continues at coordinate 606,190,734 of NC_064641.1, read as the reverse complement.
TACAAGACCATACTTTTCTACGTTTATCGAATTCTTCTCCCTCATCCACAGACTGGATCTCGGACGTTCGGACGTTCATCTGTTTGGTCCAGTGAAGGATGCACTTCGCGGAAAGCAGTAAGCGAATGATGGGGAGGCTATTAAACCAGCGAGACGTTGGCTCCGACGTCTACCAGTAGAGTCGTACCATGAGGGTATACAGGTGGCGTAAGCCCATCACATTGAACGGGGATAAGACATTCCAGGAGGATAATGTCTGTGTTATGAGACCAGAAGCGTGTTACGGTGGACTGAGTAGCGTGATAGCGCACTTACGTTGATGTCTTAGCCATAAAACTCGCCTGATTTGAACCAGATGGAACACATTTAGGATGCTATGGAGCGCCGGCAACCTATCCGCTAACAACCAGTCAGTGGTTTGGAGAAATTACGTTTCGGCACATTAGTGTAGGCATGTATGTCTTCCAGAACACGAAGACTGCGAACATGCCTCTTCTCCTAAAGAAGGGTAAAATCGTTCCACTTGCACATATCGTATCGTGGCTATAAGTTCCATTAATTCTACAGTTCTGTGCAACTTAGCCGTATATTTCTAACGCTGCAACTGCTGTTAAACTGCATAACTTCACAGTAGCTGAAGTTGAGGAGAAAACGTATATTCTCTGTGTTTCACTTAACTGTACGTTTCAGCACTGCTGTTAGGGACTACGCTTCCGCAACGATTACTAAATTCGTTATGAGGAATTGTTTTGAATAGAGTGTAAGGTAGACCTCTAACCTCTGCGCCAGGCAAAGATGACACGGCAACTATAGTTCCGGTCGGTTATCTGTCTGACCTATGATCTGACTGACCTACGTCATCTGGAAGCGCGGGATGCCTCTAGGGGCACATATACATTAGCAATTAGTAATTCACGCTTTTCATTGGCCAGCGATATTCAAAACCAGGAAATTCTATTCCCCATCTATATTTGTATTCGTTGGTTGTTGACATCATGTCGTTCCAACACATCAACGAAGAGCTAAGCATCCGAAATAGAGGCAAGATGTTACAGCTCAGTCAGCAGAGTGACAGGACCGAGAATAATGTATGTGAATGTAGAGCTGCATGACTCTTATTCTGCTGCGTCTCGTTCTCTCCTTCCACCTAACTTCACATCCAAGGCACACACGATGCTTAGAGGGATTACGTCGAAAAACTGTTCATACGAATAACAGCTTCTAACTATTCTAAGTAGGCTGTTTAGGTTTCTATGTTGGTAACGCCACGTAGCACTCTGTATGAAAATCACTGGCTGTATGCAGTCTGTGGCTGATTTGCATTGTTGGACTATTTGCTATTGTAGTGTTGGGCAGTTGGATGTGAACAGCGCGTAGCGTTGCGCAGTTGGAGGTGAGCCGCCAGCAGTGGTGGACGTGGGAAGAGAGATGGCAGAATTTTGAGAGCGGACGATCAGGACGTGTGACGAAATTTGTAAGACTGGATGTCATGAACTGATACATATGTACATATAATGAGTTTTGAACGCTGTAAAGGTAAATACATTGTTTGTTCTGTATCAAAATCTTTCATTTGCTATGCCTATCAGCAGTTAGTGCCTTCAGTAGTTAGAATCATAATTTATCTGGCAGTATTGGCGCTCGCTGTATTGCAGTAACAAACATTTTTGTGAGGTAAGTGATTAATGAAAGGTGCAGATTATTGCTAGTCAGGGCCATTCTTTTGTAGGGATTATTGAAAGTCAGACTGGGTTGCGCTAAAAAATATATTGAGTATCAGATTACTGTTGATCACAATAAGTAAAGAGAGAAATGTCTGAGTACGTTCAGTTTTGCTCAGCTGTTTGAAAATCAAATAACGTAAGAGGTTTTCCAGCACTGCCATTTATAATTTTCAAAAGGGGACGTTTCACTATGTGTGTGTACATCTCCGTAAAGCCGTCAAGCGAAGGAGAACTAGACTGACAGTTCCCAAAACAACACATTATTTCATGTTTTTTGTGTACATTTCTTTCTCTCGGTCGAGTAGGCTGTTCCGATGATTGAATGTAGAGTTAGATACTTTTTAACCAAACACCAGGCAGATTGTTTTGGGGCAGAAGGAGTCCCATGTACGGCTATTCTGAAAGGGATTTCCATTTCTGTCATTAGCCTTAGAACCAGGGGATTCAGCGGCCTACGCCCATTCCCCTCCCCGCTCCACGCACTCCAAAACGCCTTTACGGAAGCATTGCTCAGAACCGGAAGATGGTAACTTAACTATGAAGCAATACATCCCACACAAGTAATTCGAATTCTAGAGTGTGTGAAAGTATTCATGTGCATTCAGAGTAAAGTTAATGATTTGCTCTACATGTGGATTCCACCTGTGGCATTACACACACAATGATTATCAATGTATGAGCGATTTCCAAGAAATTCGTTCATTGCACCGCCACACTTCGTTTCCTAATGGTTGTGCTTATACGAAACAGATGAACATGTGCAACCAGTTCATAGAAATTAGTTGTTCAGACCACGGTGGATAGATTGAGGATGTGAAGATAATAAGAGCCTTATTTTTGAAGGAATCACGTACCTATACTGAGGACCGAAAACATTTGCAAGTAAATTACAGACAATTGCCTGCGTAATATTATGCGTGCAATATGCAAGGCGTCGCATGGTATAGAAAATAGTCATGATGCTCCTAGTAAATTTTCTGATTTGGTATAGTTTCACACTTCGTTAATACGAAGCCAGTAAAGATATTGTTCTCCGCCTCTTCCACACTTATCATTAGCAATTTCTCAAATATTGCACGATATTCGCACGAATCAGTAGCTAGACCAACGCGCTCAAGGCAGTTTTACTCAAAATATTGTTCATAATCAGTTCAGTCTTAATACTCTCGAATACTGCATGACAAACAGATGTCAGTAACTGCCTGGTATCCAATATTGCCTTTTCGCTTTCGTGTCTTTATCTTCCTCCGACGTTTGTTTGATGATTTTTCTGAAGTTGTGCCAGCACGTGTGGCTGGCTTTGTCCAAAGTTCACTCTCCATTGTTGGTGGCGGGTTAGAGTGGAACCCGTGGCCAGTAAATGTAATTATACAGGGTGATTTTTATAAACGTTTCAAAGACCCCGAAGCGACTTAGTTGACCCCGACAAGTAATTTAATCACACACGGACCGCAAATGTCGATAAGTATCCCAAAAGTGGGTGACAAATGAGGAACATGGGTTTTCATCAATGACGTGCATCGCGAGATTTAATGCGATAGGGCCTGTCGATTCTACCGGCGCAAGTAGGGGGCAGTGCTACACATCGCTCAGCTAGGCTACTCCGTTTTCATTCTACCATTATCTGACGTGATTCGGTATACTCGCAAATAGCAACAAAGTAGAACTAATTTCATATTTCAGATGTTGCCTGGTAATTAACCCTGATTTCAAACAGAGCATGTCTGCCTACTTCTTTAACTTTCCTCATTATTTGGCTCTGAGCACTATGGGACTTAACATCTGTGGTCATCAGTCCCCTAGAACTTAGAACCACTTAAACCTAACTAACCTAAGGACATCACACACATCCATGCCCGAGGCAGGATTCGAACCTGCGACCGTAGCAGTCCCGCGGTTCCGGACTGAGCGCCTAGAACCGCTAGACCACCGCGGCCGGCCCTCATTATTTGTTCTGCTTTCATTCTTTACTTGTGTGCAGTGTTGCTGTTTCGCTCATTTGACGATCCATTGCAGCAAACGATAGGTGAGAAGTTAAAACAAGCCGTGGGTAACATTTTGTTTTAATACGTCTTGCTACAAGCGCATGAGAATCAGCGGCACCGTGATATAGAGCATGCCTGCAAGCTTGTTAAAAATGGAAAACCAGTTCATTGTGGTCTATATTACCATTACCTCGAGCTCTGCCGTATCACATCCGATATTTCAAGAACGAAAACAGAATAGCCTAGCGTTTCTGTACTGCGTTTGTACCACAATCTGTTCCCCTCCCCTTTAAATCATATTTCTGGAAGTCGCCTTCTGCCATGCGCCGACCGATCTCCGACATGGATTTTGGTTTTGCGTGGAAGCTTCTGGAATATCTCCGTACTCCATTGACAAAATCTGCGCCAAGTCGCTTACACTTTCCGCGGGAACACGCCGTGGCTTTAAATTAACAGCTAGCGTCGCCATAGTGGCGGGTCTCAAGCCATGCGGAATCCGCTGCACTGTCTACCGTCGCTACTGAATCTGCCTCTATTCACCGCCGAACTCTACACAGACGGCCGGCCGCGGTGGTCGAGTGGTTCTAGGCGCTTCAGTCCGGCACCACGTGACTGCTACGGTCGCAGGTTCGAATCCTGCCTCGGGCATGGATGTGTGTGATGTCCATAGGTTAGTTAGATTTAAGTAGTTCTAAGTTCTAGGGGACTGATGACCTCAGATGTTAAGTCCCATAGCACTCAGAGTCATTTGAACCATTTTTTTTCTACACAGACGGCCGCCGCAGACCGCGACCATGGGTCTCAGGGGCTCGTCGGAAGGAAAACGACTTGGTGTAAGCATACGACCCCAGTCTTTCTTACACCGAGCTACACTACATCGCCAAAGACACTGGTATAGGCATGCGTATTCAAATGCAGAGATACGTAAAAAGGCAGAATACAGCGCTGCATTCGGCAACACCATTATAAGAAAAAAAGTGTCTGGAGCAGTTGTTCAAACGGCTGCTGCTGCTACAATGGCAGGTTACCAAAATTTAAGTGAGTTTTAACGTGGTGCTACAGTCGGCGTACGAGCAATGAGACACAGCGATGAAGGGAGGAGATTTTGCCGTATCTACATTTCAAGAGTGTACCGTGAATATCAGGAATAGCGTAAAACATCAAATCTCTGACATCGCTGTGGCCGGAAAATGATCCTGCAAGAATGGGACCAACGACGATTGAAGAGAATGGTTCAGCGTGGCAGAGGTGCCACCCTTTTAAAAATTGCTGCAGATTTCAACGCTGGGCTATCGGCAAGATGGTGGGGGGTTTGTAATGGTGTGGGGCGTGTATAAGTGGAGTGACTTGGGACCCCTGACGCGTCGAGATACGACTCTGACAGGTGACACGTATGTAAGCATCCTGTCTGATCACCTGCATCCATTCATGTCCATTGTGCATTCCGACGGACTTGGGCAATTCCAGCAGGACAATGTGACGCCCCACACGTCCAGAATGGCTACAGATTGGCTCCAGAAACACTCTTATGAGTTTCAACACCTCCGCTGGCCACCAACCTCTCCAGACATGAACATTATTGAGGATATCTGGTATACCTTGCAACGTGCTGTTCAGATGTGATCTCCTCCCCCTCGTACTCTTACGGATTTATGTTCACCCTTGCAGGATTCATGGTGTCAATACCCTCCAGCACTACTTCAGACATTAGTCGAGTCCATGCCATGTCGTGTTGCGGCACTTCCGCGTGCTCGAAAAAAATGGTTCAAATGGCTCTGAGCACTATGGGACTTAACATCTAAGGTCATCAGTCCCCTAGAACTTAGAACTACTTAAACATAACTAACCTAAGGACATCACACACATCCATGCCCGAGGCAGGATTCGAACCTGCGACCGTAGCGGTCGTGCGGTTCCAGACTGAAGCGCCTAGAACCGCTCGGCCACACCGGCCGGCCGCGTGTTCGCGGAGCCCTACATGATATCAGGAAGGTGTACCAGTTTCTTTGGATTTTAAGTGTAAATACACTTTAAAGTAATGCCTCCCGCCATATGAGAAATTCTATGCTTAAAATTTGCAATCAGTGAAGAGTTTACCTACTCGTGAAAAGTCAACATAGGCCCAGGGCCCGATGGCATCCCTATCAAATTTTATATTGGGGCTGAGTTAGGCCCCCTGTTAACTGTAATCTGTCGTATGTCCCTCTAACAAAAAATATGTGTTCAATAATTGGGAGTAAGCGAAGGTCACATGCATCTGCAAGAAGGCAGAAGTGATCCACAAAACTACCGTTTAACATCATTCACATAAATTTGTTCTGCCTGGCAACATATTCTGAGCTCAAAGATAAAGAGGTATCTCGAAGAGAATGAACTTCTCCATGCCAACCATCATGGATTTCGTAAACATCAATTAAGTGAAACCTAGTTCACGCTTTCTTCAGATGACGTACTGAAAGCCAGGAATACCGTAAAACATCAAATCTCCGACATCACTGCTGGCGGAAAAAGATCTTGCAAGAACGGGACCTATGTCGACTGAAGAGAATCGTTCAACGTGACAGACGTGCAACATTTACGCGAATTGCTGCAGATATCAATGCTGGCCGTCAACAAGTGTCAGCGTACAAACCATTCCAAGAAACATCATCGTCGTGGGCTTTCAGAGTCGAGGGCCCACTCGCGCACTCTTGATGACTGTACGACACAAAGTTTCGCGCCTCGCCTGAGCCCGTCAACACCGACACTGGACTGCTGATGACGGACGAGTCTCGTTTCAAGTTGTTATCGAGCCGTTAGACGTGCACGAGGATGGAGACATCATGAATCCATGGACCCTGCACGTTAGTAAGGCACTATTCAAGCTGGTGGAGGCTCTGTTTGGTGCAGGACGTGTGCAATTGGACTGACATAGGACCCTTGATACGTCTAGATACGACTCTGACAACGGACACGTACGTAAGCATCCTGTCTGATCACCTGCATCCATTCGTGTCCATTGTGCATTCCGACGGACTTGGGCAATTCCAGAAGAATTGCTACAGAATGGCTCCAGCAGTACTCTTCTGAGCTTAAGCACTCCCACTGACCATCAAACTCTACAGACATGAACATTATTGATCATATCTGGGATGCCTTTCAACATGCTATTCAGAAGAGATCTCCACCCCCTTGTACCCTTACACTTCTGAGTCCTCGCGGAGCCTTAGACAATATTAGGCAGGTGTACCAGTTTCTTTGCCTCTTCAGTGTAGCGCAGCCCTGCTTCTACCCGATCACGCAACACGCACAAACAATATGAATTAAACTAAGTGTACTTGACCATGTCAGTCACACAGATGATCCAATAACGAATTAGAATTTGCCTGATATCTCATTGTAGTAGCTTAATCAAGTAGTATTGGAGGAATGGCTCCTTGAGAGAAGCGAAATGCCACCTTACATGCCGATCTGAGGCAGTCTCTCATCTTGTTTGTAGGTTTGCATATATTCTTTAAATCGTGCTTGCGCAGTATACGGCCGAATATGTCCGTAAAGTTGGAGCTTTCTAGCAGAAAGGCCGTACTTTACGTTAATTCTTCCGATGTGACACTTCACCGACCGCTGCAGCGAACGACAGCTGCAAGTAACACACCGAGAAATACGACGGTAATGATCAGGCAAAGAACCTCGAGCGCTGCATAGACAAGTACATAAATCTATCGACACAGACTCGACTCCAGTTCGCCATCAGTAAGGATGGGTGAATCATTGACAACAGCAGCCACTCGTACATGCGAACGTCAGAAAAGTCGCTAAACAAACTGGGACAAAAGTGACGAGACGAACTGTTTCCAACAATTCTCATACGTTACTGTTCATGTACATAAACTCACACTACTGGCCATTGCTACACCAAGAAGAAATGCAGATGATAAACGGGTATTCATTGGACAAATAAATTATACTAAAACTGACATGTGATTACATTTTCACTCAATTTGGGTGCATAAATACTCAGAAATCAGTACCCAGAACAACCACCGCTGGCCGTAATAACGGCCTTAATACGTCTGGGCATTGAGTGAAACAGACATGGCGTGTAAGGGTACAGCTGCCCATGCAGCTTCAACACGATACCACAGTTCATCACGAGTAGTGACTGGCGTATTGTGACGAGCCAGTTGCTCGCACATCGTTGACTAAACGTTTTCAATTGGTGAGAGATCTGGAGAATGTGCTGGCCAGGGCAGCAGTCGAACATTTTCTGTATACAGAAAGGCCCGTTCAGGACCTGCAACATGCGGTCGAGCATTATCCTGCTGAAATGTAGGGTTTCGCAGGGATCGAATGAAGGGTAGAGCCACGGGTCGTAACACATCTGAAATGTAACGTCCACTGGTCGAAGAGCCGTCAATGCGAACCGAGACTAGTGACCAATGGCATCCCATACCAACAAGCCGGGTGATACGCCAGTATGGCGATGACGAATACACACTTCCAATGTGCGTCTTCCGCGATGTCGCCAAACATGGATGCGACCATCATGATGCTGTAAGCAGAACCTGGATTCATCCGAAAAAATGGCGTTTTGCCATTCGTGCACCCAGGTTCGTCGTTGAGTACACCATCGCAGGCGTTCCTGTCTGTGATGCAGCGTCAAGGGTAATCGCAGCCATGGTCTCCGAGCTGATAGTCCATGCTGCTGCAAACGTCGTCGAACTGTTCGTGGAGATGGTTGTTGTCTTCCAAACGTCCCCATCTGTTGACTCAAGGATCGAGACGTGGCTGCACGATCCGTTACAGCCATGCGGATAAGATGCCTGTCATCTCGACTGCTAGTGATACGCGGCCGTTGGGATCCAGCATGGCGTTCTGTATTACCCTCCTGAACACACCGATTCCATATTCTGCTAACAGTCATTGGATCTCGACCAACGCGAGCAGCAGCGTCGCGATACGATAAACCGTAATCGCGATAGGCTACAATCCGACCTTTATCGAAGTCGGAAACGTGATGGTACGCATTTCTCCTCCTTACACGAGGCATCACAACAACGTTTCACCAAGCAACGCCGGTCAACTGCTGTTTGTGTGTGAGAAATCGGTTGGAAACTTTACTCATGTCAGCACTTGTAGGTGTCGCCACCGGCGCCAACCTTGTGTGAATGCTCTGAAAAGCTAATCATTTGCATATCACATCATCGTCTTCCTGACGGTTAAATTTAGCGTCTGTAGCACGTCATCTTCGTGTGCAACAATTTTAATGGTCAATAGTGTAAATCTGTCGACACAGACTCGACTCCAATTCGGCATCAGTAACGGTGGGTGAATCTTTGACAACAGCAGCCGCTCGTACATTCGAAACGTCAGAAAGTCGTTGAACAAACGTCGGAGAAAAGTGCCGAGACGAACTGTTTTCAACAATTGTCGTACGTTATTGTTCATGTACATAAACAGTTATTTTGTTACCCTATTCGCCCGCATCTCGTGGTCGTGCGGTAGCGTTCTCGCTTCCCACGCCCGGGTTCCCGGGTTCGATTCCCGGCGGGGTCAGGGATTTTCTCTGCCTCGTGATGGCTGGGTGTTGTGTGCTGTCCTTAGGTTAGTTAGGTTTAAGTAGTTCTAAGTTCTAGGGGACTGATGACCATAGATGTTAAGTCCCATAGTGCTCAGAGCCATTTGAGCCATTTGTTACCCTATTCACTACAGATGTAAGGACACAGATATCGGTCCTGTAATTGAAGGTCTAATGTACTCTTACGCATCTTTCCTACAGCGCTGACGGGAATCCCCCATAGTCCTAGAACGGAGATCGTATGGCGCGAAGGAGTGAGTCAGTCGGGCCGCAGCATGCTTGCAGGTCCGGTCCGGATGGCCCGCGCTTCCCGCGATCACGTATAAAAGTGAAATATTTTGTGGCAATATTGTAGAAAGTCGCACTAGCGCAGCCATCATACGAGTAGGACACGGGTGTGTGCGTGAGCAAAGAGAGAATTTTTAAGCTCAGGATTAATTTCGTATCGGGGGAGCTGTTATGTAATTAAACGGTAATCGCGTGGTAAAGAATCGGCAACGGTGAACTAGTATAAGCTTGAGATAGATGAGTGAATGCTATAGTAGCGTGTCTGCGCTCAGAACAAGTAGGGATGTAAAGAAAATGGTTCAAATGGCTCTGAGCACTATGGGACTTAACTGCTGAGGTCATCAGTCCCCTAGAACTTAGAACTACTTAAACCTAATTAACCTAAGGACATCATACACATCCATGCCCGAGGCAGGATTTGAACCTGCGACCGTAGCGGTTACGCGGTTCCAGACTGTAGCACCTAGAACCGCTCGGCCAATTCGGCCGGCCAGTAGGGATGTAATACTTGAATTTAAAGTTGAATAAATTAACTGTGTTACCCAAAAATGTTCACGTATGTCAATCTCTTCATTATTACTAGAATATTTTGGTAAAGAATGAATTGGAGAATAATATGGGATAAGAGATAGGGCATGCGAAGTATTCTCGCGGTCAGAACTTTTAGCTATCGGTGCATTTAACTGTCTCCTTGTGCATCTCCCATGCCGATTTTTTCAATCCGCCAGACTACAGCAAGTAATAGCCAACAATAATTTAATAAACAGTACTGGGCCGGGGGGGGGGGGGGGGTGGCTTGCAAGATTCAAGTCTTTAAGGACAGCTGAACAGAGGAGTTTAAAACAAATGAGATAGCTGTAATTTGGTAACATACAGTGTTGAATAGTAATGCAATGTACTTCCTCACTCTTCTGATATACAGAAATTCGTCCAGAACCAGTTGCCATCTCGCTGCAACACATCAATTACACGCTAACGATTACATGCCACTACAGGAACAAAGCGAGATTAGTCGCCGGCCGGTGTGGCCAATGTGGTCGAGCAGTTCTAGGCGCTTCAGTCTGGAACCGAGCTACCGCTACGGTCGCAAGTTCAAATCCTGCCTCGGGCATGGAGGTGTGTGATGTCCTCAGGTTAGTTAGGTTTAAGTAGTTCTAAGTTCTAGGGGACTCATCAGATGTTAAGTCCCATAGTACAAGATTAGCCACATAATGAAATCTGAGCATCAAGATTGAAAGTAACAACAATAATTGTAACATTAGCTAAGTTTTTTTCGTATCACTCGCCACAGCCACAAATTACTAAAAGACAGTTCCATTTCCACCGTGGCTGCCGGCCGAAGTGGCCGTGCGGTTCTAGGCGCTACAGTCTGGAACCGAGCTACCGCTACGGTCGCAGGTTCGAATCCTGCCTCGGGCATGGATGTGTGTGATGTCCTTAGGTTAGTTAGGTTTAATTAGTTCTAAGTTCTAGGCGACTGATGCCCTCAGAAGTTAAGTGGCATAGTGCTCAGAGCCATTTGAACCATTCCACCGTGGCTGTTACACAAGCCGTCATTTACACCGCACGATCAGCTGATTTCGGGGATGTCTCATTTTCAAGTTCTATCTCTATCGTCGTAACTATACACTGTCAGCCTGTCGAGGTGAATACGCACATTTGTATCAGCTGTTCGTGCCATGTAAGTAACAGTGATTGGTAACAGGCAAGATGGAAAAATGAATAGTCCTTCAATAACTGTAGTAATATTAGTAGGAATCATTCCAGCATTCGTCAGAACTTATCTGGGAAAACCAAAACCAAGATGGCTGAAGCGCTACACACCCTTATAAACTCGTAGCAGCTAGAAATTTTCTGTAGATTTTATTGATTTACATGTACGGAATCAAACAGACATTAAACCTGCGTAAATGCTATTAACAACTATTTCAGTCATATCAGTAGAGTATATTAACAAAATAATTAAGTGTATCACAAATTAACCCTCAATAAAATGCTTTTTGCCACAACAGAATTATATAATTTGGGTTTCGAATTTCTCAAACCACTGAGTGTCACTAACGAAACTCATCCTTGTGGAAACGTACCCAATCCTTATACTACAGAGAGTTACCCGTATTTTAAATGACAGTGGAGAAAGTGCTAGCAATAAAGAGATAACAGACTGTTACGTGGGATGTTTCTTCTCTCTGTTGTGGATCAACTCAACTTGCTGTTTTTCAAATTATCACAGTAACAGTCTACTTCTTTCGACAGTGACAAATGGCGAGGTATACGCAGAGATGTATGTAGTTACAGATTCAAATGCCATCCAAAGTATCCTGTACACTTGGTTTACGTGAAAATAATTCTGTATTCGTCATTTTACCGTTTTTCGCCTTTCCTTAATTGCTTCAGAAATCATGGAGGTATATGTTCCGTCTTTGCAACTAAATGGAAGCTATTTGTTTTTTTGCCATGCGGTTTTCGCTTCGTTTATTTATGAACAATCATCAGTGGCGATTTCCAAAGTTGTTAATTCACGTGAGTCATCCTGGGGATATGACTGCTCCATCTCCATAGTCCACCTGGAGATATAACTGCTCCGTCTCCATAGTCCAGATCACCGATTTTCCACGTTTTCTCGTTTCCATTTATTACTACACATTCTTTGCACTTTTAACTGTACGAAGACTGCATAAGCACGTCTCCAGGATGACATACATGGCCTACAAAACAATGGAAATCACCGCTGAAGATGTTTCATAAATAAAAGAAGTGAAACGCCTATGGAAAAAGGCAGATTCCTTTCATTTAGTAGCAAAGACGGATCCAAACTCCACGAATTCTATATTATCTAACGAAGCCCAGTTTCCGTCCCGTCCTTGATACTCTGTAATACAAGTACTTCTATCACAAACGAATCGAAACCATACCTATAATTTCTCCTTCTTACGACAGAGACATATATAACCCTTCCCACTTTGACGCAGCTAGCTAGACACAGTAATTGTAGCACCTCTGGCTTAAAGGTTAAATTTAGTGTCTACGCTGGGAAGTCCTAACACATATTCCATACTGTCCCGGTCTCCCCCCACTCGATTTTCATAGTTTTGGAGCCCTGAAGAAATATATTCGTGGCCGTCAATTTGCTTAGGACGATGAGGTGCACTCCTGGGTACAATCATGTTTCCGTGGACAACGGCTAACATTTTTCCGTGTAATCATTGATTTTTTAGTCCCACAGTGGGATAAATGTATTAACAGTTCTGATGACTATTTCTGAAGTAATAAAATGTTTTCGTTTGATTGCCCCTTATACTAGCCAATAGCTACCGGCAGTCTAGAAGTAGCGTCTTTCACTGGTAACTACCTGGCCACTTCGTTCGAACACATCCAGTATGTGATTGATGAATAAAGTTCATCAGGAATGGTCGCAGAATACTTCCGGTGTAAGGAGTCACACTCGTTCTGTCAACAGTCTTGTCGAAGAGGGCAGAGAGGCAGGACATCCCCTTGCCACTGGCATGGCAAACTGTTCCTAAAAGAAAGGAGAATCAGCAATGACCAACAGTAAGAGAATGATGAATGCAGTTAAGACCACTGCATTAAAGACACACACAGTGTATCCACGGGTCATGCGGCCGGTAACTGGGAAGAAGCGTCGTCATGGTCTCTCCACTGGCGAGAAATTCCAAATTAGTCCCCCACCCTGATCTCCAGGGGCGATATGCAAAAGGAGAACGTAACAATAACAAAACGATAAGGTGCCAACGAAAGGTCAACTTTCTACGAATGAGAGCTTGAACAGTCAGAATCCTGAACTTGGCATGGAAGCAAGAAAATCTGAAAAGGTAAATGCAAACGCTCAAGTTACATATAGTGCAAATCAGTAAACTGAAATCAAAGGAGTTACAAAATTTATGGTTAGGCAAAGATATGGTAGTACCAACTGCAGCAGACAGTGGTATAACGAGAGCAGGATTCGTTATGAATAGGGAGGTAGGGCTGAGAATGGCTTACTGTGGATAGTTCAGGGACAGCGTTGTTCACATCAGAATATCCAGTGAACCAATGCCAACAACAATAGTTCAAGTACACATTCAGACGTCCCGTGCAGAAGATGGTGGTAGAGAAAGTACATGAAGGTACAGACCAGATAATACACAATGAAAGGGAGGATGATAATCTAATAATTATGGAAGGCAAGAACGCTGTAGTAGGTGTGAGAATAGAAGGAAGTGTTACTGGAGAATAGGGACTTGAGAGAGGACAGAGACTAATTGATTTCCGCAATACGTTTCAGCTATTAATAGCGAACACACTATTCAAAAATCGCAAGACGAGGAGCTCCTATATGGGAAAGGCCTGGGGACACAGAAAGATCCCCGCTGAATAGATCATGGTCAGATAATTACATGATGAAGAGTTCAGATGAACGGACAGCCTTAAAAAGAGTGATCTCAGAAGCTTGACAGAGTGGCATAGGTACAAGGAAGATAGCTGCAAAGAATCCTTGGGGAACAGATGAAAAATAAGCTGATCGACGAAAGAAAGAAGTACAATAATGCTTAGGGAACGCCAGGAATATATCAGTGTAAGATGCTAAGGAATGAAATAATGGAAAAGTGCAGAGAAGGTGAAACAATGTAGCGGCAAAATAAATGTGAGGAAATCGAAAAGAAATGGCCCTCGGAAGCACTGACTCAAAATGTTGGAAAGTAGAGACAGATTAAGGCGAAATTAAAAGCAGGGTGGCAACATTGAGAGTCCAGTGGCAATTCGACTGTTAAGCGAAGGGGAGAAAGCAGGCACGTGGAAACAGTAAAATGAAGACTTCGTCAGATGACGTGATTGAAGAAGGGGGTTCAGTACAAGAGTCAATCAAAGCTTTGGAAGAATTACGATCAAATAAGGCAGAAGGGATACATAACGTTTCCCGGGATTTATAGAATTATTGACTGGAATGGTAACCAAGCGGCTATTCAAATTTGTACACAGAAAACGTGAGACTGGAGACGTACCATTAGCCTTGCGAAATAATATCGTCCTCGTAGTCCTGAAGGAGAAAGGGTAGATAAGTGCGAGATCTATCGCACAACCAGCTTAACAGGTCATATATCCAAGTTCAAGGCAATAATGGGTGTATAGAAGAATGGAAAAGAAAAGTAAGGGTCTGCCAGTTGCTTATTAGTTTGGGTTTCGGAAAGCTAAAGCCACCATAGAGGCAGTTATGATGTGATTGATATCAGAATCAGAAAAATAAGACACGTTCACAGTATCTGTCGAAATAAATTCGCGAATTCGACGACATGAAATCATGCAAGATGTTCGAAATTCTGAGAAAAATAGTAGTTATCAGTAGGGAAAGTCGAGTAATATCAAGAAACAAGAGATAACAATTAGACTGGAAGACCAAGAATAAAATAGTCGGATTAAAAAGGGTGTAAATGAGGAACGCAGTAGTTGGCCTCAACTATTCAATCACCTCATTCCTTATTTTATTAGTCCACCTAATTTTCCAACATTCGCCTCCAGCACCATATCTCAAATGCTTCGATTCTCTTCTTTGTTTCACCACCATACAAGTCAGAGCTCCAAAAGCACATTCTCAGGAGTTTATTCCTGAAATTAAGGCCTATGTATGATACTGGTAGACTTCTTTTGTCCTGGAATGCCCTTTTACCCAGGGCTACAATGTACCTTAATATGTCCTCCTTTCTCCGTCAATTAAGGATTATTTTGCTGCCTAGGTAGCAGAATTCCTGAACTTCGTCTAGTTCGTGATCTCCTTCTCCAACGTTGAGTTTATCGTAGTTCTCATTAGTTTCCTTTTACTTCGATTGACTCTCAGTCCTGTACGCATTAGACCTTTGAATTTCACATGTCCAGTAATTCTTCATCACTTTCACTGAGGATCGCAATGACATCGCCGAATCTTATCAACTATATCCTTCCACCCTGAATTTCAGTCCCATTCTGGAACCATTCTTTTATTTCCGTCATTGCTTACTCTTATACAGCATGAACATTAGGGACGAAAGACTGCATCCCTGTCTTACAATTCTTCGTTGTATAGATTTAACATTAGGCGTGGAAAACTACATCCCTTAATTCGAGCACTACGTTTTTGATCTTCTATTCTTATTATTCTCTCTTGGTTCTCGTACATAATCTATACTACCCGTTTTTCCCTAGAGTTTACTTCTATTTTTCTCACAATTTCCAGTCTTTTCCATCATTTTGCAATGTTTAACGCTTCTTCAAGGTCGTCAGATCCTATGATCGTGTGGTAATTTTTCTTAAATCGCAATCGCAACGTCATAACTGCCTTACTGAACTCATCGTCATCTGAAAGATTCTCTATCTTTTATCCATTCTTCTATATATTATTCTTGTCAACAGCTTCGATGCATAAGCCGTTAAGCTGATTGTGCAATAGTTCTTGGACTATTTCCCGTTGCTATCTTCGGAATTGAGTGGAATATATTTTCCCAAAAGTATGATCCTACATCGCCAATCACATAAATTCTAAACACCACTTGAACAGTCACTTGGGTGACACTCCGCCAAACGGTACTAGAAATTCCGGAGGAATGTCACCTGTAGCGTCTGCCTTATTTGACTGCAAGTCTTTCAAAGCTCTATTTGACTCTAATAGTGGATTCCTTGTGTCTTCCCTTTGGTCTCTCATATCTTTCTTAATGACGTAATCAGAGAAGTTATCCCTCTCGTAGCAGCCTTCAGTGTACTTTGTCCGGTTGAGTACCAATTGCACGCGAAAAGGTTTACTGTTTGCCGAACTTTTTGCTGTGGTAATGCTGAATCTTCAGCTTTACTAGAGGAAACAGGTCGACTGCGCGCGACGAGATATTTTATAAATAGGTTGACTGTGTGACAGTGTTTTGTTTGCTACTTGGTTATGTTTGTACTGAACTGTTGTAGCATTGTTATCATTAGCCACTTTCTCCGAGTGCTGTGCTGTATGTGCCTGTTACTACTCCTCTTACGTGATTAATAAGATAAGGATTGGAACATTCCTGTGGAGCATGTGATATGCGAAAGTGGCCATAAGTTGATCATTGTTGGAAGAAATAAATTTCGGAAAGATTGCGAAACACCAAGTCCAGTAGCATGGAGACATACAGTAACAACATCTTTGTCACGTACTTCCGTAAGCTATTCATCAACCTACATTCTGTTTACTAATGAATTCAGTCAAAACCATAACTTAACCAGACAAACAGCTTCAAATAATGTAAAGCGGATGGCTATTACTGAATTACATGAGAGACCTTTAAAATTAACTCGTAATGAAGTTGCTTCCGATGGAAGCGATAGTTCCAGACATGATGTTGCTAACATTAAAAAATATCTTTGTTGATAGAGAAGGTTTATTTTGCCACCACTACATAAAACCCACAAAACTTGGGCTTCCAAAACTATAAAAGTCACCAGAATCTGGCTTCCAATATTATAAGTTCTGAAGGAACAACTAATGTTTCACAGACATTTCACAGAGGTTTCTGCCTTAATTTTCGAAGTGCACATCCACATATATATCATTTTTCTCACGCTATCGTTCAAACTGGGACAATTACCTACATTAAAATGAATGGTACAGACAGGCTGCACGTGAAAAACCTGTGCACTATACATGGGAATTGATTTTAAAGTACAGAAATGGAACTATGACAAGTACTAATTTTTTTAATTAATCATAATCACAAGGAATGAAAATAGTTTCCATGTCTTTTTAAATTGACGAGTGGTCGATTATGGGCACAAGTGTATATCAAGCATTGTTAGCCATACCTAGGAGCGGTGTAGCTTAGCACTCAGAGAGTGCTAGGTGTCTAAATGAGAAGGAAAATATTGCCGTGTCAATTTGTGTTTTCCTCCATGAGAATTTGACGTTGACTCACAAATTGACCACCACGCGCAGCTGACTCATTTAGGAAATTGACCGCGAGAGCAGTTGACCACTTCAAGGGAAATAAGATTCTGAGTCTGTGCGCAATCGGGATCATCCGCGTTTTCCACCTGCTTGCTCTCTCCTCTGCACTTAAGAGTGGAATTCTTATTGCACTCTTAATGTAGACAGCCGTGCTCTTAATTTCACCGAAGGTCGTTATGACTTTTCTATATGTTGAATCAGTCCTATTGATAACAGCACAGTGGTGTACGTACTCCCAAACTAATTTTCTAGAAGGGATAAGACTGGCCTGGCAGTGTTTTAAAGTGTCACAGACATGAGGCGGATTACATGGTGGGAATTTACCTCCACATTACAAATCTTCGTTTTTTCACTTCAGGCTGGCTAACGGTTCTTGTGTTGAGTAGCAGTATATGGCCAGCGTTGCCCGTAAGGACGTTGAATGTTCAACCTTTCACGTAGTCGTTTTGAGAGCTGTAAAATTATACTCCAGACGCTATTCAATTCCCGTCCCACATCTTACACGCAAGTAACAGAACTAGTCTCAACGGTCATGATCTGACCACACCTAGTGTAATGTTGTCGTTGTTGTGGTCTTCAGTCCAAAGACTGGTTTAATGCAGCTGTTCACGCTGCTCTATCCTGTGCAAGCTTCTTCATCTCCCAGTGCCTTCTGGAACCTGCATCCTTCTGAATCTGTTTAGTGTATTCATCTCTTGGTCTCCCTCTGCGGTTTTTACCCTGCACGTTTCTCTCCAGTACTAAACTGCTGATCCCTTCATGCCTCAGAGTGTGTCCTACCAACCGACCCCTTCTTATAGTCAGGTTGTGCCACAAATTTCTCTTCTCCTCAATTCCATTCAGTGCCTTCTCATTAGTTACGTGATCTACCCATCTAATCTTCCTCATTCTGTAGCACCACATTTCAAAAGCTTCTATTCTTTTCTTGTCTGAACTGTTTATCTACCATGTTCCACTTCCATGCAGATACTTTCAGAAAGAATTCCTGGCACTTAAATCTATACTCGATGTTAACAAATTTCTCTTCTTCAGGAACGCTTTTCTTGCCATTGCCAATCTACGTTTTATATCCTCCCTACTTCAACCTTCACCAGTTATATTGCTTCCCAAAGAGCAAAACTCGTTTTCTACTTTAAGTGTTTCATTTCCTAATCTAATTCTATCAGAATCACCTAATTTAATACGAATATATTCCACTATCCATTTCTTGCTTCTGTTGATGTTTGTCTTATATCCTCCTTTCAATACACTGTCCATTTCATTCACCTGCTCTTCCAAGTACTTTGCTGTCTCGGAAACAATTACAATATCATCAGCAAACCTCAAAGTTTTTATTTCGTCTCCCTGAACTTTTATTCCTTTACTGCATGCTCAGCGTTCAAATTGAATAACATCGGGAATAGGCTACAACCCTGTCTCACTCACTACTCAACCACTGCTTCCCTTTCACGCCCCTAGACTCTAATAACTGCTATCTCGTTTCGTATAAATTGAAAGTAGCCTTTCGCTCCATGTGTTTTACCCTTGCCACCTTTAGAATTTGAAAGAGAGAATTCCAGTCAACATTTTCAAAAGCTTCCTCTAAGTCCACAAATGCTATAAACGTAAGTTTGCCTTTCCTTATCTTCCGTGAGAAGGTGTAGGGTCAGTTTTGCCTCACGTGTTGCTACATTTCTCCTGGATCCCAACTGATCTTCCCAAACATCATCTTCTACCAGTTTTTTCCATTCTTCTGTAAAGGACTCGTATTAGTATTTTGCAATACTAGTGTCATAAACGGGGTAAAAATGATTTGAATATACATAATCCGGAGGGGGGGGGGGGCTACAGAGGACCTTAAAACATTTTTCTCTAATGCCGGCCGGTGCGGTCGAGCGGTTCTAGGCGCTTCAGTCTGGAACCGCGCGACCGCTACGGTCGCAGGTTCGAATCCTGCCTCGGGCATAGATGTGTGTGACGTCCTTAGGTTAGGTAGGTTTAAGTAGTTCTAAGTTATATGGGACTGATGACCTCAGATGTTAAGTCCCATAGCGCTCAGAAAAAATGGTTCTAATGGCTCTGAGCGCTATGGGACTTAACATCTGAGGTCATCAGTCCCATAGAACTTAGAACTACTTAAACCTAACTAACCTAAGGACGTCACACACATCCATGTCCGAGGCAGGATTCGAACCTGCGACCGTAGCAGTCGCGCGGTTCCGGACTGAGCGCCTAGAACCGCTAGACCACCGCGGCCGGCCAGATAGAACAAATAAGGCATATTAGAAATAATTTGATATTTTAATAACGCACGCAGAGTGGCCTTCTTTTATTGCCGTGATCAGTGAAAGTCTTTGTCTGCAAATTACTGTGAAGGAACAAATGTAAACGTATTTATCCATGTAAATATTTTGAAGAGATAACCACTACCGCTGTAATGTTGACACTGATTACTAGCGCTGGACAGTTAGCGGGTGTCCGAGAAGGCATTTGGGTGTAGTCAAGTGCGGCTGCAGTAGCGTGCGTTGGGTGATGTGGCATCGAAGAAGGAATCCGCAGGCTATTTATGCAGATAATCGGAGAGGAGCAGGCTGGCATCAACTGCCGATGGTAAGGTGTATGTTTCTCAATGATTTAGCTCTAAAGTATTACTTTTTTTTTTGAAAAATACGTACATATTCGAATATAGTACATTTACCACTGACAAGGTCCGATAAGTGGAGATAAGGTTTTCACATTCTTAGAAATTTTCCAGTTTTTGAGAAACAACTGATGCAGAACTTATTATTTAGCTTTGCTACCCAACGCCAACAACTATACTTCAGACAATTACTGACACACAAAAAAGAAGGAAACAGATAAGTCCTCTCCTTGTCAGACTACCATTTATTTAGTTCACCTAAAGATGAGTTAATAGGTCATCACATCGACTATTAATAGAAAGTTTAAGGGAACATTGTGTATGTGCATTGATGACGAACCGGAACGATATTTAATCACATTGTAGAAACGCCTCTGGAACGATGGACTAAGTGCACCGAAAATTAAGATGACCATGTTGAAAATTACGTTCGTAATTTTGTAGTTTTCTTGTAATAAATTTTAAAAAGTTGATTATATAGTACCCTCGATCTTTTAAAAATACGTTCATCAATAATAGTGACAATCGGTGGTAAAAATACCTCTGTTTTGAGGGTACATACACGTAAAAATCACGTGTAAAGCTAATTAAAAGTGTGGACATTCATTTCGATGAATAGTGTTGTTCTTTTTCAGAGGGAGATTAGTGAATTATTTTTCTCTACCTCAACTATCGCTTTTAAAGGCAGTTTTTAAAAGCAACTAGTACTGTAATGACTCTTTTCGCCTTTTTCTACGCTTAGAAAACAGCTACAGTATACAAATTATTTCCCTAATTAAATTAGAATGCTACGGTATTTCTACTGTTTCATTATTTCCTTTGCTGTATAATATTTATGAGTAAAACTTCACATGATTGATTATTTGGTACTTTTATTGTGATGAGATAATACAGTGAAACTGTGCGTGAATGATTATTTGATATTTCTGTTATGATGAGATAATCTACTTGGATTTTTATTACCATTTCACTTTAGTTGACGGGCTTTATTCTCTGGCATTTATGAACTGTTGTTCATTCATTTTGAAGTGGTGGTCTGTCGTGCACATCCGCTGCTTTGCCGATAGTTGGCAGTACTGTGTCGTGTACCTAACGCTAATCTATTTCCTGTAAGATGTGTTCACGACCTAGACGTTCTCGTCGCACGAGACATTATGGTACTGTAAACTGTGACATTTTCTTAGGTAAGAATGAAAAGCCTGCAACGGATCATTATTATTTGCGTGCATGAGATAGGGCATTAATGTATAACGTTTAGTGCTAATTTCGATTCGTTTAACTGAATAGTTTGAACTGTAATATGATTGTCACCTCAGAACTTTATGATTGTATCTAGATCTAGAACTACACTCTGCCAATTACTCTAAGGTGTGTGGAAGATGGTACATGTTGTTGTACTCTGACATCCCTCTTTCCTGTTCCACTCACGTTTTGCCTCTGAGAAAAACGGCTGTCGCACGGCACCGTAAAGCTCTAATTTATTTCATTTTTCCGTCGTTGTCATTTCACGAGGCGTGTGTGTGTCAGGAAGTAATTTGTTGTCCCACTGTTTTTAAAACTCACAGAACTTAAACAATAAACCTCCTCATGATGTAGGCCGATAACGGATCACTTCGCCTTGATGCGCACTACGTCGAATTCTTTATTCACCTTGAGGTTCAACAGAGAGTCTGTGCACTAATCATCGATTCACCTTTGGTTTCTTGTGTTTCTTTGCTATCTTCTGTCGACCAACAGCATCGTCCGTGAAAAGCCTTACAGTTTTGTTGGCCAGCACATTACCAAATATGTTATTCAAATTAACTCTGTCCGTTTCGAAGATGCGTAGAGGAAAAGAGTGTCAAATTTCGTCTACAATTCCAACAGAGCACGGAGACAATCTACTCCTAGAAGCCACCGCTTTAAAGAAACTATTCGAATATTCTCTTAAGAAAATGAGGAAAATCACGGGGAACCCTAACCAAAAAGGCCGTGTGGGATTTTGAAAGCTGCTACTTGCGAATTTGAGCACAACGAGTTAAATACTGTGAGACCGTATTTACGTGAGGTGAGAAATCAATCCGTGAATCACAGATCTGAAGCCATTGATTGTTATTAAAGCTTCGCAATATAACAGTGGAACACGTACAGCCATGATTCGGTACGAGCGGACAAGTCCATGTACACCGATGTTCACGAAGTATTTGTGGGGACTCAACCACTCTTGTTTCCAAAAGCATGGAAGTACGTCTGTGCATTTTCTATGACGGCAACCCACTGTACTCTTTAGCTAAGTTGGCTGCCTTACTGTCAGGCGCTACCAACTCTGTACTTTATAACCAGTGAATGCGAAACATATGGCGGCGAGTATGGATAATGTAGCTAAGCGCTACAACAATATATAAACTCATAAGCCAAAACGTCATGAAGTTACCTTTCATTAGGAATGTGGATGCGCTCAACGACTGTGATAAGACTTTGAAATGACAGAGCACAGCTGTGAGTCGTCCTTCCCTTTCAGTTGTATTAGGCAGATCTATATTCCGGCTAGTGCCTAGCCATTATCAATGCACAGCTTTACAGTATCAATGTATGTCCTAGTACGTCACTTTCCTGTTGTTTGGGCTGACGTTCTAAGACACTGACACTGTGAAATAATGCATTGATAATCGCTAGGCACTAGCAAAAATCAAAATTTGCCTAATTAAACCTGAAAGCAAAGGACGACTGATTGCTGTGCTCTATCACGTGAAAGCCGAAACGTTATGTTCTCTTGCTTAGTAGCATATTGATCCCTCTATGCAAGGCCTTAAAGCAGTGATGCAGCGATCCTCAGTGACACAGATTCAAGACGTCCTTGTTAGTTTTTAGAAGGTATTAGGCAGTAGATTTCTATGCACAGGTTATGCAGTCTCCCGTGAATTATAAGCCGTTGGTCTGTGGGTATGACCCGATCAAACAAACTTGGTAGCCAGGACATCAACGTAAGTTCACTATAACTTTTACCAAACTATTGAAGCGTGATTCTGGCATTGTGACATTTACTGTTATCTTGCTGGAAGATGCCAACGCGGCTAGGGAAGAGATAAAGCGTGAAGAAAATCAGGTGATCTGCAATAATGTTCACTTGGACCGCAGCTGTCATGGTGTCTTAACTATTAGAAGAATTCTGTCCAAGAAAATGAGCCACATATGCATTTATTTAAATCTTTACTGGAACATGTATGTTTGATACATGCGAGCCATCAAAAAACTTCGGTTTGATGGCGTTGCTCCACCCTATATTCAACCAGGAGTACTCCGATACGGGGCTATAAACACAGACAAGTAGGCAAAGGGATACTGTAAGCTTGGAACAGAAACCTTTTTTTTCACCTTTTATATGTTAAAGAGAAATACACACTAAAAAAGACAACCTTTAAGATTTATTTTTCATATTTACTTTAGTTATTTGATAGATTAAAATTTAAAATAATGATCACGTCGGCTGGTTCCGGTGGAGGTTCGAGTCCTCCCTCGGGCATGGGTGTGTGTGTTTGTCCTTAGGATAATTTAGGTTAAGTAGCCTTAGCAGTTAAGTCCCATAAGATTTCACACATATCTGAACTTTTTTTTTTTTTGATCACATAAGCCTTAATTATCCTTCCAAGAAAGTGAAATGTAGGTTATTGAGCAGTTTCAAACGTAAGTTCTTGTACGGGCAATTCCGAAATATTCTGGCCTGCAGAGAACTTTGTTGCAATCAGGGAGACACGAATTTGTGTACTGTTTTCTTTGCCAGTATACCGTCTCGACCTTTCCAAACAAATCTTGAAAACCCGAGTTGGATGCTGCTCCGTCATGAGATTCATAGATAAAAAATACGTGATTAACAGAAATAAAACAGAACTAAATTAAAATTAAAGCAGAAATTTCTGTACTTACAGTATTAGCGACGAAAAGTAGTAGCAGACTACAGTCTGTGCATGTTTCTAGCAGCCGTTCTCCGGGATGACGGCTTATCCGTACACGACCAAGTACCTGATTTACATATGAATAAAGGTGATTCATCCAATCAGACGATAGGTTTTCATTAATGCAGAGTCCAATCTCGATGAGATTGTACCTACGGTGGTCTTGCCTATTGGGGTCGTAATTGACGCTATCGTTGGGGCAGCCAACACCTTGGCATCTACTCGTGGTTTCAACGTCATTCAATCACTTTCTGTAGATGCTTACAACAGTAGCACACAAACAGCCGACCAGTTACGCCGTTTGCGAGATGCTTGTTTTCAGGTGCTGGTCTATAACAATCTGCCCTTTGCACTGGCATAAAAGACGAGCAACTGTATTTTATAATTTATTTCAGTTTCTTGTCACAGTTGTATATACTTGACGGTGATTAGTTTTCATTACTCCATTCATTGTCAAACCATTGGGGAACACCAATACGTTTATCATTTGTGAAAGATATAAATAAAATATTTTGAAATATACAAAATCAATAAAGCACGCTGTATGCAAAGATCACAGAAGTTCATTGTAAGGGGTATGTTATATCTGGGTCTTTGTGATTTTTTTTTTTTTTTTTGTCACCATGTTCTGACTTATTTGATGTGACATGTGACAACGTTTTCATCACAGAGTAGCACTTGCAACATACGTCTTCAATTATTCGCTAAACGTTTTCCAATCTCTTGTTTACTTTTTGAGTCATCAGTCCTCCCACTAGTCTGATATGGCCCAGCACGAATTCCTCCTCTGCGTCACGCTTTTCAGTATTGGAGAAAGTGGAAACAAAATTCCTATTCACATTGGTGTGTAGATTGTATGACACTGGCGATATACCATCAGACTTTCGGAAAACACATCATCCACACAATTCGGAAATTGCAAGAGCCGACAAGAGGGAGAATTATCGCACAATCTGCTTAACAGCAGCAGTTTCGATATACATCCTCAGTTATTTGTTGGATATAGTCCAGTTTCTTTCTGCGTCTACAGTTTTTACCCTCTACAAACTCCTCCACTACCGTGGAAGTTGTGGCCTTATTTCTCAGGAGATGTCCTATCATCCTCTCTCTTCTTCTTGTCAGTGTGTTCCATATATTCCTTTCATCACTGATTCTGGGGAGAGCCTCTCATTCCTTACTTTATCGGTCTACCTCATTTTCAACGTTCTTCTGCAGCACCACGTCTCATAAGCCTTTCCCTTTTTTCCGGTTACTCCATAGCCCATGTCTCATTACTACACAAATTTGTGCTCCAAAGGTACATTCTCAGAAATTTGTTCCTCAGATAAGGATATTTGTTTGATACCAGTACACTTCTCTTGCCCAGGAATGTCTTTTCGCCAGTGTTAGTCTGCTTTTTATGTTCACCTTGCTCCGTCCGTCGTGGATTATTTTGCTCTGTAGCTAGCAGAATTCTTTAACTTCGTCTACGTTGAGATCCCTAGTTCTGGTGTCAAGTTTTTGGCGTTCTCATTTCTGCTCCTCTTCATTACTTTCGTCTTTTTTAGATTTACTCTCCTTTTCAGTCCATATTCTGTACTCATTAGAGAGTCCATTCCATTCACCAGACAGTGTAGTTCTTATGCACTTACACTGTTGACAGTAATGTCCGACATTGGTTCTTCGATGACTGAACACTAGGGGTGAAAGACTACTCCGTCTTTCGCTGTAACTTACACGTACTTGTCTCAGAATTTCGAACATCGCGCACCATTATCACTGTCGAACGCTTTTCTAAAGTCAACATGTCTTATGAACAAGTCTTGACTTCCCTTCAGCCTTGCTTCAATTATCAGTCGCAGCGTCAGAAGAGCATCTTTAGTGCCTTTACCTTTCCTAAAGGTAAACTGATTGTCATCTAACAAATTTTCAAATTTATTTACCATTCTTCCGTATGTCATTCTTACCAGTAACTTCTAGGCATGAGCTGTTAAGCAGATTGTGCGATAATTCTCCCTCTTTCGGCTCTTGCAATTTCCGAATTGTGTGGATGATGTGTTTTCCGAAAGTCTGATGGTATATCGCCAGTGTCATACAATCTACACACCAATGTGAATAGGAATTTTGTTTCCACTTTCTCCAATGACTTTAGAAACGGTGACGGAATGTGGTCTGTCCTTCCTACTTTTTTTTCTTTTTTTTCTGTCATCAGTCTTCTAACGCCACAGATTCCTCTCCTGTTCCAACGACTTCATGTCAGAGTACCACTTGCAACCTACTTTCTGAATTATCTGCTGGATGTATTACAATCTGTGTCTTCTTCTATAGTTTTTACCCTCTACAGCTCCTTCTAGTACCATGAAAATTATTCCGTGATGTATAAATAGATGTCCTACCATCCTGTCTCTTGTTCTTGTCAGTGTTTTCCCTGCATTCCTTTCCTCGCCGATTCTTCGGAAAACATCCTCATTCCTTATCTTATCAGTCCCTTCTACCTTATTTGGTTTTAAGTCTCCCAAAGCTCTTCCAAATTCTGGTTCTAATACTGGATACCCTCTCTGTTCTCTGTCAACTCCTGTTTCTTCTTCTTCTACATAACTCCTCTTTCTTCTTCATTTAACAGTGGAATTTCCACTGCACTATTAATGTTACAGCCCTTCGCTTTAATTTCTTCGAACGTTGTTAATTTTTACTTTTCTATCAGCTGAGTCAATCCTTAAGAGAATCATTTCTTTTTCGATTTCTTCACGTTTTTCATGCAGCTATTTCGCCTTAGCTTCCCTGCTCTTCTTATTTATTTAATTCCCAAGTGACTTATATTTCTGTATTCCAGAAGTTCCTGGGACACTGTCGCACTTCCTTC
The DNA here is from genome assembly GCF_023864345.2 of Schistocerca serialis cubense. NCBI lineage: Eukaryota > Metazoa > Arthropoda > Insecta > Orthoptera > Acrididae > Schistocerca > Schistocerca serialis. The sequence goes on along the minus strand of NC_064641.1, from coordinate 606,163,850 downwards.
TTTCATCGATCAGCTGAAGTATTTCTTTTATTACCCACGATTTCTTTGCAGTTACCTTCCTTGTACCAATGTTTTTCTTCCCAGTTTCCGTGATTGCCTTTTTTAGAAATGTCTACTCCTCTTCAACTGAACTGCCTGCCGCAGTATCTAGACCGCCAGAAAACTTCAAGTGCATCCCTTGATTCCTTAGTATTTCCATATCTCCCATCTTCGCGCAATGATTCTTCCTGACTAGCCTCTTAAACTTCAGCCTAATTCTCATAATTACTAAAGTGTGATTTCAGTCTACATCTGCTCGCGAGAATGCCTTACAATCCAATATCTGAATTCGGAATCTCTTACTGACCATGATGTAATATAACTCAAATCTTAGCCTTTTCCAAGTATACCTCCTACTCTAGTGAATTTTGAACAGAGTATTCGCTATTACTAGCTGAGATTTATTGCAGAATCTTTTTATCCTCTCAATCGCACTATCAAGTCCATATTCTCCCGTTACTTTTTGACCATCCCTTCCCCTAGAACCGCATTCCAATCCCCCATTAGATTTTCATCTTTCTTTATGTACTGAATTACCCTTTTAGTATCCTCATACACTTTCTATGTTTCTTCATCTTCTGCTTGCGACGTCGGCATGTATACCTGAGCTGTTATTGTTGGTGTTGATTTGTTGTCGATGCCGATGAGAACGACTCTGTCACTGAACCGTTCACAGTAACTCACTCTCTGCCCTGCTTTCACTTTCGTAACGAGTCCTACTCCAGTTACACAGTTTTCTGCTGCTTTTCGTATACTAGACTGACCAGAAATCCTAGTCTTCTTTCCATTTCACTTCATCGACTCTCATTATATCTCGACTGAGCGTTGTATTTCCCTTTTTGAGATTTTTGTCACTTTCAAACTTCTGGCATTCTACGCCCCGACTCGTAGAAGGTTTCCGTTTCGTTAGTTAGTCAATCTCTTTCTCACTGTCGCCTCTCCCTTGGCAGTCCCCTCCCAGAGATTCGAATGGGGGCTAATTTAGTATCTTTCGACACTCGAGAGATCATCACGACACTTCTTCTTTTACAGACCACATTTCTCTGTATCAACATTATGCGTCTTTAATGCAGCGGTTTCCATTGCCTTCTGCATCATCATGCCGTGATAGTTGCTGATTCTTCCGCCTTTTAGAGACAGTTTCCCGCCCGAAGGGCAATAGAGTGCCTTGAACCTCTCTCCACTCCTTCACGCTCTTTGACAAGGCCATTGGCTGAATGAGGGTGACTTCTTATGTCGGACATCTTCGGCCCCCAATTCCGATTATTAATCAAAATTTGAACAGCGATGGGTACCGCGGACATTTTAATTACTAGCCAGAAGACGTTACCCTCTTTTTTTTTCATCTCATTCTGCTCTAGATTGTTCGTGGAATTTGTTCGTGGCGGACGTCTGATGAGAGCCGTTCAGGTTGTTTGTTGATCTGTTCACTCAGTTTTTTTTATTACAGAGGGTACCTAAACCCTGTGACCGAACACTCTGAGCTACCGTACCGGCATCCTAGACCACAGGTTGATACTTGATGTAATACCTGTAACACCGCTGGTAATTCTCCTTTCAGATACTGCTCAGGAGACAGTAAGACGGAATTTAACTGCCCACGTAGCGTTTGGTGGAGGTTCCTGCATATTCGTTCACTCATGCATCCCAGATACTATTCCCTACTGACTGCAATAGTCACATCATCCTTATTCTTGCATCTAGTATTTGCGTCGGTGTTTGTACCACTTCCAAATCCCGGTTCAGTGTGGGAGCCGAGCCCCTGGTATAATTCTGACTTCCTTAGTCAGTTGGCAAAGCATGCGTGTGTTGTTGTGTGTGGGGTTTAACTCGCCGCTCTCCTAGTTCACAATTTGCGTGGGATGCTACGCCATGGTTACTTTATTTGTCTCCGATAGCCACCTTATTGCCACTTCCGTTTCGTTCCATTTTTACACGAAAACCCGAGGACAGAGATCAATATCGCCTCCCCTCGCCAGAAGACTGCTGTCTCCAAACTACATGTCTCAAACACTAACTTTAAAACCTACCCTAAAACAAACATATAACCTTATTTAAAGTCATGTTAATCCCCTATACTATAAACAAACGAAAAATATTCCGAAATAACACATTTATAGTGCTTACAATTACTTCCTGGACATTAATGCATACCGAACTTGAGGTGTCTGAGCCTACTCTCCTGCTTCTCTTCCTTCCGCTTCCTCTTGCTTACGTCTTGCGTAGTCCACACTGATCATTCCCGTATAATTGGCTCTGGCATACCATTGCATGGTAGTAGACGCTCACCATGCTCAAGCGTTGTCCCTTTCGGCAGCTCTGGTACCACGCTACAAACTTCTTCGTTTTTCCCTTCGAAATATATGAGCTTGACAAAATCATCCACTGGCCTACTCTACACTGAGGTAATATTCCTACACGCTTCACTGCCTCTTCATGCTTCTCCACAGCTTTAGTATTTGATCTTTCTCCACACTTCTCTCACTGTTCTTCCAAACTCGTAAGCCGTCTTTCCTTTCCTGCCTCCTTTCTGGCTAATCATGTCGAATGCCGACGGCATCTTTTCCACAAACACCACCTCGAATAGCGATATCCCCGTGCTAGTGTGCATTTTAGAGTAGTATACACTCACTACGAAGGATAGACACCTGTCCCAACATGAATGGTGTGCACTCGCGTAATAGATAAACATCTTTCAGATCGTTTGATGAACTCGTTCCGTCCTTCCATTAGCTTCAGGATGATGTGGACTAGTTCTCAGTTTGTTTACATTTAGCAACCGACAAACTCTTTCATCAGGCCTGACTTGAAGTTCGCCCTTGATCTGTAATTATTGTCTCCGGGACCCCGCACTTCAGTACCCACCTATTAACCTACGCCTGCGCAACTGTGATTGCCTGCTGGTCCAGCATTGGCATCATCTCTTTGTAGGGAGATTAATGGTCAGTTAAGGTCAGCAGGGAAAGACGACCTGCTGATGTTCGGTTGAATTCGCCTAACGCGTCCATCAGAATGAAACTAAACGGTTCCATTGCTTCTGGCAATATCTGTAACAGTACCGGCTTCTGATTTATACCTCCCATTGTGCACAGTCCACATAATTTCTCACGTAATGATTCCCTTCCACCAGTATTTTTCTACCACTCTCCGGTTCTTTGTCCTGCAAGGATGTTGTTGTTGTTGTTGTGGTCTTCAGTCCTGAGACTGGTTTCATGCAGCTCTCCATGCTACTCTATCCTGTGCAAGCTTTTTCATCTCCCAGTACCTACTGCAACCTACATCCTTCTGAATCTGCTTAGTGTATTCATCTCTTGGTCTCCCTCTACGATTTTTACCCTCCACGCTGCCCTCCAATACTAAATTGGTGATCCCTTGATGTCCTACCAACCGATCCCTTCTTCTGGTCAAGTTGTGCCACAAACTTCTCTTCTCCCCAATCCTATTCAATACTTCCTCATTAGTTATGTGATCTACCCATCTAATCTTCAGCATTCTTCTGTAGCACCACATTTCGAAAGCTTCTATTCTCTTCTTGTCCAAACTAATTATCATCCATGTTTCACTTCCATACATGGCTACACTCCATACGAATACTTTCAGAAATGACTTCCTGACACTTAAATCAATACTGGATGTTAACAAATTTCTCTTCTTCAGAAACGCTTTCCTTGCCATTGCCAGCCTACATTTTATATCCTCTCTACTTCGACCATCATCAGTTATTTTGCTCCCCAAATAGCAAAACTCCTTTACTACTTTAAGTGCTTCATTTCCTAATCTAATTCCCTCAGCATCACCCGACTTAATTAGACTACATTTCATTATCCTTGTTTTGCTCTTGTTGATGTTCATCTTATATCCTCCTTTCAAGACACTGTCCATTCCATTCAACCGCTCTTCCAAGTCCTTTGCTGTCTCTGACAGAATTACAATGTCATCGGCGAACCTCAAAGTTTTTATTTCTTCTCCATGAATTTTAATACCTACTCCGAATTTTTCTTTTGTTTCCTTTACTGCTTGCTCAATATACAGATTGAACAACATCGGGGAGAGGCTACAACCCTGTCTTACTCCCTTCCCAACCACTGCTTCCCTTTCATGTCCCTCGACTCTTATAACTGCCATCTGGTTTCTGTACAAATTGTAAATAGCCTTTCGCTCCCTGTATTTTACCCCTGCCACCTTTAGAATTTGAAAGAGAGTATTCCAGTCAACATTGTCAAAAGCTTTCTCTAAGTCTACAAATGCTAGAAACGTAGGTTTGCCTTTCCTTAATCTTTCTTCTAAGATAAGTCGTAAGGTCAGTATTGCCTCACGTGTTCCAGTGTTTCTACGGAATCCAAACTGATCTTCCCCGAGGTTGGCTTCTACTAGTTTTTCCATTCGTCTGTAAAGAATTCGTGTTAGTATTTTGCAGCTGTGACTTATTAAGCTGATAGTTCGGTAATTTTCACATCTGTCAACACCTGCTTTCTTTGGGATTGGAATTATTATATTCTTCTTGAAGTCTGAGGGTATTTCGCCTGTTTCATACATCTTGCTCACCAGATGGTAGAGTTTTGTCAGGACTGGCTCTCCCATGGCCGTCAGTAGTTCCAATGGAATATTGTCTACTCCGGGGGCCTTGTTTCAACTCAGGTCTTTCAGTGCTCTGTCAAACTCTTCACGCAGTATCATATCTCCCATTTCATCTTCATCTACATCCTCTTCCATTTCCATAATATTGTCCTCAAGTACATTGCCCTTGTATAGACCCTCTATATACTCCTTCCACCTTTCTGCTTTCCCTTCTTTGCTTAGAACTGGGTTTCCATCTGAGCTCTTGATATTCATACAAGTCATTCTCTTATCTCCAAAGGTCTCTTTAATTTTCCTGTAGGCGGTATCTATCTTACCCCTAGTGAGATAGGCCTCTACATCCTTACATTTGTCCTCTAGCCATCCCTGCTTAGCCATTTTGCACTTCCTGTCGATCTCATTTTTGAGACGTTTGTATTCCTTTTTGCCTGTTTCACTTACTGCATTTTTATATTTTCTCCTTTCATCAATTAAATTCAATATTTCTTCTGTTACCCAAGGATTTCTACTAGCCCTCGTCTTTTTACCTACTTGATCCTCTGCTGCCTTCACTACTTCATCCCTCAAAGCTACCCATTCTTCTTCTACTGTATTTATTTCCCCCATTCCTGTCAATTGCTCCCTTATGCTCTCCCTGAATCTCTGTACAACCTCTGGTTCTTTTACTTTATCCAGGTCCCATCTCCTTAAATTCCCACCTTTTTGCAGTTTCTTCAGTTTTAATCTACAGGTCATAACCAATAGATTGTGGTCAGAGTCCACATCTGCCCCTGGAAATGTCTTACAATTTAAAACCTGGTTCCTAAATCTCTGTCTTACCATTATATAATCTATCTGATACCTTTTAGTATCTCCAGGGTTCTTCCATGTATACAACCTTCTTTCATGATTCTTAAACCAAGTGTTAGTTATGATTATGTTGTGCTCTGTGCAAAATTCGACCAGGCGGCTTCCTCTTTCATTTCTGTCCCCCAATCCATATTCACCTACTATGTTTCCTTCTCTCCCTTTTCCTACACTCGAATTCCAGTCACCCATGACTATTAAATTTTCGTCTCCCTCCACAATCTGAATAATTTCTTTTATTTCATCATACATTTCTTCAATTTCTTCGTCATCTGCAGAGCTAGTTGGCATATAAACTTGTACTACTGTAGTAGGCGTGGGCTTCGTATCTATCTTGGCCACAATAATGCGTTCACTATGCTGTTTGTAGTAGCTTACCCGCATTCCTATTTTCCTATTCATTATTAAACCTACTCCTGCATTACCCCTATTTGATTTTGTGTTTATAGCCCTGTAGTCACCTGACCAGAAGTCTTGTTCCTCCTGCCACCGAACTTCACTAATTCCCACAATATCTAACTTCAACCTATCCATTTCCCTTTTTAAATTTTCTAACCTACCTGCCCGATTAAGGGATCTGATATTCCACGCTCCGATCCGTAGAACGCCAGTTTTCTTTCTCCTGCAAGGATAAGGCCAGATTATATGTGATCAAGCATTTCACGTACTACTTCTCGTTTCAACTTCGCTGGCACCACCACTTGTGGCCTCAACTTAACTTCGTTTCTCTAGGTAATAATCCGTCATACATCGTAAACCGCTGTTGTTCGCCATACTGTCTACACTCCTCGCCGGGGCCATGTGTTGCTTGTCTTTCCCCCAAAATCCTAACCTATTGCCTGTACTATTGCTGACTTCCTGCTCAATCCTCTGTATTTCCATGTCTCCTCCCAGTTTGATGGACTACTTGGTACTCAAGTTCGCTGAGATTCAATGCCCACCTCACCAATCTACTTGGTGGGTCCTTCAAACCTCGTAACCACTTCAAAGCAGCATTGTTGGTCACTACCTTGTAGTGTCTACTACGTAGGTAACATCGGAAGTATGTTACTCCGTACACCAAGCTAAGCATCTTTCCCTGTTGTGGAATAGCCCCTCTGCTCTCTGTTCAACTGTCTTAATGCAAACGCAACATTATGTTCCTGAACACCCACTTCCTGGCTTAAAACACACATAAGAGTATGATTTGATGCATAACATGATAATATGAACTCCTTTTGAAAGTCTGGAAGCAACAATACTGAACTCGACGTTAACGCATTTTGTAATGCAACAAGTGCTCCCGGACATGCCTCTGACCATACAAAATTAACACCCTTTTTCAAAAGTTGCACGCGTGGTCTTGCGATATCCACGAACTCTTTACAGAACATCCCATAACAATTTACGAGGCCCAGTATGGATTAAAACTTCCTAACTTCTTGATTGCTCCTGGTACCAGAGATGTTGCACTGCCTGCACTAACATTGGATCAGTTCTTATACTGTCCTTAATACTGATATGGCCCAAATAGTAAACTTCTTCCAGCGCAAAGTTGTATTTTTCTGTGCTGAGTGTCAAACGGATTGCTCATAATCTCTTGACTACTAAATTCAGACATTGTCTATGCCCTTGTATATCCCTTGAACAGCGATTATGCCATCAAGACACACTGAGGTAGTTTCAGTCCTTTCACCACACTGTCCAGCAATTGTTGGCATGCAACTCATGCATTCTTCAACTCGAAAGGCATCCTTCTATGTTATTTGTGCCCCAGCTTGCTGACAACGCTATCCATCTAACCTCTGGCGCAACTTCTAATTTATGGTACCCACTCCTTAAGTTCATTGTCGAGAAGTACTGATCTTGCCCTAGGTTATCTATCACCTGTGTGCTGCTCGGAATGGACCAGGCATCTTTTGTAGTCTTACTGTTCAAATAGTGGTAACTGCTACAAAAGTGATATTTATTTGGGAGCCATTCATAGACTTCTTGTGTACATTCAAAATTCCCCCCTCCCCAAGAGCTTATACTCCCTTTTATATTCCATCAACCAATTGTTGATTTATTCCTCAAAAGCTAGTCACAGAAACCGTGGTATTCCGTAAGGCCTTCGATACACTGGTGTCAGAGACTTGTGCTGCATTACTGGCGTAGCTGGCAAGGGCCCTCGCGGAAAAAAATATACTGAAATTCTAACAATAGTTTCTCCATCTGCTTCTTTTCTGTCCTCTTCAAACGCTCCAATTTCTCACGAAGGCCGCCGTAGCACCATACTATGCTCTCTTATAGCCACACCGACTGTTCGGGAATCCTCCTCGTCCGGAAACACCAGTGCAACCAAAGACGCTCCCATCAACAACTTTACCTCTCCAGTGCCAAAATTATCTACACTGATGGGTACTATTATTGGCCCTGTCCCTCTCTTGTACGCTAGAGTGTTACATTTCACGTAGCAACATGCTATATCCAATACTTCATTACCTTCCAGTGGTTCTAATACCATAACATATCAACTGGTAAGCCAGGCTTCACGTCACCGTTAACGACCTTCCCGTGCCTCCCGAGACACACAGGGCGTACGAATAAAGCCCTAATGCTATTGCCGCAGTTTAGCTAATTGTTTATTAGACATTTCTCGGCATTCTAAACTGATAACCGTGTCCCATAGCAGGAATGTCTTCCCACTAAGTTCCACTAAGATCAACTTCACATGAAAGTGTAACCCTAGGATCACGCTGTAGCCCTCACTTACATCAGACACAGCTTCCACACGTTGCTTTAAATTGGTCACCTCAAAGGAAAAGTTAATCACTACTGACCCCCCACTGATCGTGTATCACCATCTTGTACATCACACAAATTGTAACGAGATGGCTTTAAACTCTCTTGAGGCCACCGACTCATGCGCCCCTGTGTCCAACATACCTTTTTCACGCCCACTTTAGCACATTACGTGACTGCATTCGTTTTCACTCCTTTTATCTTTACTGGGAACTCCTTCCTGCAGCTCTGGGGTTTCTCTTACCACGCAGCCCACCACTCTCAATAACCCTACATCCCTGACACTGGGACATAGCACATCTACTATTATTTCCATTAAAACCTCTATAGTTCTCTATTGCCCCTCGATAATCAATATAAAAATCAGGTATTTTTAAGGTTTGACATGTGCTGAAGCATGATTTCGCAGTACTCCTCTTGACAAAGATTACGCTGTCATTTTTAAATAAGTAAGTAGTTTTTGTAACTAGAATTTTAAAAACTGTCATTCCTATGCTTCTTTAATTTTGATTACAGACTTGATAACAGCAGCAGTATAAACAACGTATATATTAAATTAGTATATTAAGCGATTTACGCGGTTTTATTCACAAAATATGAAGCCAGTTATCAAAATCCTTCCATATGTTACAGTCAAGACAAATATTGATAATAAACATTCTGCGAGACGCTTATTTTTCCATTGTAAAGGGTGATAAGTGGCCATGCATTGCCGTTGTGACCTCCGTGACGTTATCAACCTTCCTTTCTTTCATTTGTCTTTTAGTATAGGTGCTACAAATGAAAACACAATTAAAACATAAAAAAATTATTTTCGTATTACTTTCAGCAAAATTTCTAGTGATTTTATTGTAACAAAAATGTACACGAGCCAAAAAATATTCATTTGATATATTGTTTGATAAATGCACTTCAGGTTTATATTACCCGGTGTCTGGCTGCCCATGACATATAGCAAGGCCACCAAATATCATCGGTGCAGTACGATACTCTGGTTTAACAGAGATAAGAAATGAAAGTTAATGGAACTTGTAGTCCATTCCATTCTATTTTTTGAAATGCAGTTCCCTGTGCAATAACGAAGCTATCGCAGATGCGTTTACCGATATTGTAGTGAAGGTATATGTGTATGCATTATGGGTACAACCCAGGTACCTATGAGACATTACAATTTTCTTCTGTCTTCATATTCATCCGCAGATTAAATAATCAGAGATGGCTGGAAGTTTCAGGGAAGATTATTACTAAGATGAGCTTTATTACTAGAACGCAAACCATAGTTGTTGTTTCAAAAACTTGCCAATCGATTGCTAAAATCGTTAGAGCTTTGCTGCAATTTCAACCTACAAGTTGAAGCACCGACTGGCCCAACGCTTCAGATATTCCTTCTTGTTCATAACATATCCTCCACGTCCCGCCTCGCAGACTCCTCAAGAAGACGAGAGTGGGTTGTCACACACTAGATACAGTGACCAAATGCATCTCATTATCCTTTGTGCGTCGTTTGTGGCCAAACTGTCACTGGCGTAGTATTTACATGTGACTGGTTAGAGGCAAAATATGCAATTCTGTAACGAAGGAGTAATTTTTTCGAGCAACGATTGCTGGTGTATCCTGTTCATTGTCTCTGTGGTATCTGTTAGCACGAGGAATGCCTAGGTTCGCAGCAAAAAATAAAAGCAGGGGTAGTCATTTATGGCACATATGTCATTCATACAGTATTTTTGAGTCCGCCCTGTAATTAGCTAATTTTCATTTTATGTAAGCCAATCAAAGTAAAATCATCAGCAAAGCAATGGTTGGTTTGGAAACGACTGTTTTTACCTACACTATGCCCTTTGCATCCTCTGCCCTTTCAGCTGACGTACTCAATCCGTTATAGATTTCACCCTAAAAGAAATATCCAGAGGTGAAATAAGTGTTTAACAGATAAATAGAGTCTATATATTACCAAATCTTCTTGTTTCTTTCACAGCTTTGAAAAGCACATACGATATTCCATAGCTATTAGTGAAAACCAACAAATATCATCTTTAGAAGGCTACTTTCAGCCTATAATGTTTTCTTTCTTTTCTTCAAATTCGTAATGAGGGAATAATCACCGTCATGGTGAGAAATGGAAATGAAATTTAATCACTATTATAAGCGTGAATGATGTAGTATATTTCAAAATCCTTAATCTGGTATTGTGAACTGCAGTCTGAAAACTGGTTTGAAGTCGCTCTCCATGCTACTCTATCCTGTGCAACCCTCTCCACCTCTGAATAACTACTGCAACCCACATCCTTTTGAATCAACTTACTGTATCCCTCTCCTGGTCTACTTCGACGATTCTTACCCCCTACACTTTCATCAAGCACGAAGTTGGTGATCTACCGATACCTCAGAATGTGTCCTCCCAACCGAACCCTTCCTCTAGTCTGGTTGCACCACTAATTCTCCCCAGTCAGTTCAGTACCTCCGGATTAGTTAAGCAATATACTCATCTAACTCATCTATTCTTCAGCATTCTTCTGTAGTACCACATTTCAAAAGCTTATTTTCTCATCTTGTCTAAACTGTTTATCGTCCATGTCTCACTTCCATACATGGCTACACCATTCAAAGACTCCCTGGCAGTTAAATCTATACTGGTTGTTAACAAATTTCCATGCTTCAGAAACAGTTGCCTTGTCTTTGCTAGTCTACATTTTATACCCTCTCTAGTTTGGCCATCATCAGGTATTTTGATACACAAATAACAAAACTCATCTTCCTCTTTAAATGTCTCATTTCGTAATTTAATTCCCTCAGCGTCACCTAATTTCATTTGAAAACATTAGATTATCATTTTTTGCTTCTGCTGATGTTCGTCTTATTCCAAACTGCACTTCCAAGTCCTTTGCTGTCTCTGACAGAATTACAGGATCATCAGCAAACCCCAAAGATTTTATTACTTCCCCCTGAACGTTAATTCCATCGCCAGATTTTCTTTGGTTTCGCTTACTGCTTGTCCCATGTACACACTTAATAACATCTCGGATAAGCTATAACCTGTAGTGAGTGCGCGAATGTAGAAAACATCTGAACTGTATTCTCAAGCCCAGGCTGTTAAACAGAATATGAACCTGGCCCTGTAAGGCAGCTAATACTAGGTTGGAGCAATGTGCACAATTTCTTTGCCCACAAAAATTCCCGCAGGAATAATTAACTACCTCTTTCCTGTCTGTCACAACTATACGTGAAGCATATCGTCCACACTTCACAAAAGCAGAGCCCTCAACACCCTCACTATTTACCACACATTTGTGCGGTCGGTCGCGAGATGAGAGATATTTCTAGAAATTTTAGTTCTTAAAATGCTTTTCTTTAATGGGGATCTCCCTACCACGTAGCATCTGCGTCGCCCTGTACGGCTTCAGCCAATCGCCGTCTCATTAGAGATGAATTTTATTTTTCTTGCCGGGTCGCCGCCTATCTCTCATATAGCCGTCCAGCCACTTACCCTCAGTTCCAGCCTTATTTTCGTTTAAAGGAATAATGTACTGTTCTGGCCTTATCCCTTTCTGCACTGAAGCTCGCTGGTCTCTTTTTAAGTGGGGTTTTCCAATGCCATTAACCACCTGCTCAGTTCGTCTCCAAAATGCCTTTCACTTTAACTTATTTATGCAAGCTCCTGTCCATATATTGGTAGATATTGTTTTGTTAGCTTTCAGTACATGAGATTACAGCAATTGCTTTTTTTTGATACAATATACTTATTATTTTCTGAGGATGTCATACTGTATCTTACAGTCATTATGGATTAAGCTCATGTAAGGTCCGTATAATCCTGATGTCTTACACTGTCTGCCTCCCTACTCAACCACTGCCCCCCTTTCATGCCTCTGCACACTTATAACTGTTGTCTGGTTTCTGCACAAGTTGTAAACAGCCTTCGCTCCCTCCATTTTACACCTACTACCTTCAGAATTTCAAAGAGAGTATTCCAGGCAACATTGTCAAAAACTTTCCATAAGTCTACAACTGCTACAAACATAAGTTTGCCTTTCCTTAACTTACCTTCAAAGATAAGCTGGCCCGCATCTCGTGGTCGTGCGGTAGCGTTCTCGCTTCCCACGCCCGGGTTCCCGGGTTCGATTCCCGGCGGGGTCAGGGATTTTCTCTGCCTCGTGATGGCTGGGTGTTGTGTGCTGTCCTTAGGTTAGTTAGGTTTAAGTAGTTCTAAGTTCTAGGGGACTGATGACCATAGATGTTAAGTCCCATAGTGCTCAGAGCCAGCCAAAGATAAGCTGTGGAACCAGTATTTCCTGGCGTGTTTCTTCATTTCTCTAGAACCCAAACAAATCTTCCTGGAGGTAGGTTTCTACTAGTTTTTCCATTCTTGATCAAGAATTCATGTTAGTATTTTGCAATCATGACCCGTTACTCTGGCAGTTCGGCAATATTCACAATTCCTAAGCTAAAAGTGTTGAATTAATATTACGCTTCAAGATTTTGAGATAAAGAGTGACCACAGGTTAAATGTGTCGTGTAATGCACCACACGGATAAAGTGACACAGAAAAAAGTTTGTCAGACTATATTAAAACAGGGCACAATTCAGATTTTTTAAAATTTATGTACTGGGTAAAAAGCCCTAGCAGTATCTTAAGTATTTATTTGTTTTATTTATTTATCAGGTTCTGTGGGACTATGTGAACCAAAGTTACTTGGAACTACCTTGTAAATAGTTTACAGAACACTGATAAGAAAGTTTGCAAAGTCTGAACAGAAACAGAAAACAATTGTGAGAGAGTATACAAATAACCAACACATTAAAGGGAAAATTTCTCAAAACCGCGTAAATAGAAGGAGAGTGCCACAAGTAAACCATTCAACTTACATCTGAAGACTTGCGGTTTGTCATGCAATTTTTTCCGTTCTGCTGGAATGCTCTTAAAAACGAAACTTGCTGAATAAAGCAATGCTTGAGGATGTGTCATCGAAGTGCACATTGTTTTTCCTTTGATTGTTCACCAATAAATGTAGCAATTTCTTGTGAATGAGAAACCGTTCTCAACAACAACAAAGCCCATGTTGGACTATGTGTACCGAGATGGTGGAATTATAGTTCCCAGACAGCTGAACAAGAGCCTACCCGAAGTTCGTGGACCTGCCCCATCACTCTTTTTTATACTAATAATATTCCTCGTGACAGCACAGAGTTGCCCCAAAATATAAAGACATACGAAATCACAGAGTAAAAACAAGCAAAGTAAAGAAACTTCAGTGTTTCAGCGTTAGCTGCAGTGTATATTACCTTATAGTGAATCATTCAGATCCTGCACAAAACCTTGAACGCGGTATTTCCAAAGAAGATCTCCGTCAACTCTCGCTCCTGAGAATTTAAAATCGCGACTTCACTGGTTATTTGAAAACCTTGCGATAGTACGACTTAACTTTTACAAGGTTTCCGAGCCTGTAACTGTACGCGTAGCATTTTGTTTACTCGTTAATCTGTTCTCTGAAAGCCACGTGCTGCTCCCATTTACTAAACCACTCGCTTCACTATATTCATTGCACTGCACGTCTTTCAGAAAGAACTTGTGTCATCTAAAACGAGAAAATTCTTTGAATTACCCGTCTTCATTAGTTGATATATACCAATTAATCCAAATGGCGAAGCACAGAAATCTACAGTAGGCCTCCTCCCCCGCCCCCTTTCTCACCATCTTTCTTCACATGACAAAAGTCACATTTTGATCTGCTTCATGTTAGCAGACATTCTAGGACAAACTTCTGCTTCTTACTTCTTAATTCCATAGTGTATCAGCACAAGCGTTTCCAACTAAAATAGCATACACTATAGAGTTTCACTCTTCGGAGTTGTTATTTTGATGGTTACTCAGAAAGAAAAAAGGGTGACTATGTAATGCCTCATCTAAATCTTTCAAACCAATGTGAATGTTTTTACTCCACAGTTCCAGGAGTAACGTAGAAGTAAATATCCTCGGAGTAGTGACGCAACTTAAATCACTTAATAAAAGCAAGTCTTCTGGTCCAGACTGTACACCAATTAGGTTTCTTTAGGAGTATGCTGATGCATTAGCTCCATACTTAACAATCATATACAACAGTTCGCTTGACGAAAGATCCGTACCCAAAGACTGGAAAGTTGCACAGGTCATACCAATATTCAAGAAAGGTAGTAGGAGTAATTCACTTAACTACAGGCCCATATCGTTAACGTCGAACGTGCAGCAGGATTTTGGAACATATATTGTGTTCGAACATTGTGAATTTCCTCGAAGAAAACGGTCTGTTAACACACAGTCAACATGGTTTTAGAATACATTGTTTTTGTGAACCACAACTAGCACTTTATTCGCATGAAGTGTTGAGTGCCAAGGGATTTCAGATAGATTCCGTATTTCTGGATTTCCGGAAGGCTTTTGACACTTTACCACACAAGCTGTTTGTAGTGAAATTGCGTGCTTATGGGATATCGTCTCAGTTATGTGACTGGATTTATCATTTCCTGTCAGATAGGTCACAGTTCGTAATAATTGACGGAAAGTCATCGAGTAAAACAGAAGTGGTTTCTGGCGTTCCCCAAGGGAGTTTTATAGGTCCTTTGCTGTTCTTTATCTATATAAACGATTTGGGAGACAATCTGAGCAGCCGACGTAGGTTGTTTGCAGATGATGCTATCGTTTATCGACTAATAAAGTCATCATAAGATCAAAACAAATTGCAAAATGATTTATAAAAGATATCTGAATGGTACGAAAGTTGGCAGTTGACCCTAAATAACGAAAAGTGTGAGGTCATCCACATGAGTGCTAAACGGAATTCGTTAAATTTCCTTTACACGATAAATCAATCAAATCTAAAATTCAACTAAATACCTAGGAATTACAATTACGAACAACTTAAACTGGAAGGAACACAGCCGGCCGTTTCAGTCTGGAACCGCGCGACCGCTACGGTCGCAGGTTCGAATCCTGCCTCGGTCATAAATGTGTGTGATGTCATTAGGTTAGTTAGGTTTAAGTAGTTCTAAGTTCTAGGGGACTGATGACCTCAGATGTTAAGTTTCATAGTGCTCAGAGCCATTTTAACCATTTTTTTTTGAAGGAACACGTAGAAAATATTGTGGGGAAGGTTAACCAAAGACTGTGTTTTATTGGCAGGACACTTAGAAAATGTAACAGATCTACTAAGGAAACTGCGTACACTACACTTGCCCGTCCTCTTTTAGAATACTGCTACTCGGATCTTTACCGGATAGGAATGGCGGAGTACATCGAAAAAGTTCAAAGAAGGGCAGCACGTTTCCTATTATCTCGAAATATGGGAGAAGGTGCACTGAAATTATACGGGATTTGGGCTGGATATCATTAATTGAAAGAAGTTTTTCGTTGCGACGGAATCTTCTCACGAAATTCCAATCACTAACTTTGTCCTCTGAATACGTAAATATTTTGTTGACACTGACCTACATAGGGAGAAACGATCACCACGTTAAAATAAGGGAAATCAGAGCTGGTACGGAAAGATATAGGTGTTTCTTCTTTCCGCGCGCTGTACGAGATTTGAATAATACAGAATTGTGAAAGTGGTTCGATGAACTCTCTGCCAGGCACTTAAATGTGATTTGCGGAGTGTCCATGTAGATGAGAAGTAGATGAGTCTCACCTTTACGCCTTCTTTTTCTCCTTTACCCTTATCTACATCCTCTTATCATTTTGATTCCCCTTTTTCTTTGGAAATATCTTCATCTTCTTATACCTCCTCCTCCTCCACATCTTCCTAATCCTCTTCATGAACCTTCCCACCATTCGCCTCTCTATCTACTTTTCCGCATCTTCTTCTTTAGATTCCGCTGACATCTTAGTGCTTATAACTTCTGATTTTTCAAGTCGCTGTTTTCTACAACTTTGTCTGCAGATATTTCAGAGTTATTTTCCTTTGAACTCAGTTTTACCAGAGAGGTTCGAAATGTAGCCTATTTCAGGCAGTAGAAGACACTGACCGTGACGTATGCTGACGACCCGTGTGCACTCCTCCAATTGGTGTGTCAGTCCGTAAATCAGAGGCAGTTTTTCCTCATCCAATTACTATTCGACAACGACGCTGGTAGTAGGTTGAAGTAAGTCCCTAACATCAGGTCAGAGGGCAGCAAGTGACTTGCGAGCACTTTACACCCGCAAATTTCCGTGTCTCCTTCAATAGCGCATTTCAATATCTCCATTAATGTTTACAATGGATCACCAAGCCACACTCTGCACTAATCCTATAACTATTTGTGTTCTTATTTTATTTGTCATTATAATACTCCGTAATCTCATTTTCCTGGAAGCAATGATTTCCATTCTTATTTATATTTTCGTAAATATATAGCATTTTGCTTGTAAACGGTGTTGTTTTCGCCGGATAATAAAAGACGTTATTTGTGAACTAATATTTACATTTTCTAGAAATACGACACTACTACAGCTTTTTGTTCTGCAAGAACTTTCCTTACATACCGTTACTGACGAAAGTAAGTGTTTCTCATGGGATCTAGTCCCAGACACCGTTCCAGCCTCAGTGATTACCTAGCGGTCAACAATTTAAACGCAGCCATTTCGTTAGATTAATGTAGGAGCTATGAACAACACATAACGAATTTTTATTTCTCTTCACAGTTTAGAAGACTAGTCGGCATGTTCTGCCTCCAGTGTGCAAGGGAGGGAAAGAAAGAAGATGTCTTTTACGCTACGGAGATCAAAGATGACGCTGACATTGTCCATGAATTCGAAAAGGTGAGCAACGAGGTGACGTACACCACTGGCCATTTAACTTGCAACATGCTGGAGATGCGGAAAAAACGTGAAACTGGTGTTCCTGGATTTTTTTTTCTTTTTAATTTTATGTACTTTTTATTTTCTTTTAGTTTATTTATATAGATACGACAACCGACCAAATGTTGAAAATGAGACGGAGAATCACCTTAGCGAAGCTTTGGGTTGAAAACGGGGAAATCCATTGAGATAAGCGACTTTGTCAAAGGGCAGATTACTATTAGTCAGTGCGTGTGAACGAGTATCTCGACAACTCAAAAAATGGTCGAGTTTTCACGTGCTACGTAGTGAGCTTCTACGGAAAGAAGCAGAAGGACAGTGAACTATCACTGTGCACGGAATGGTGGTTCCTCCATGACTTTTCACAAAACGTGGGGTTCGGTGGCTTGTCTGCTTTGTAAGGTAGGATATGTGGCTAACATTATTTTAAACATAGCTGCGTAACAGCAACGGTTCCACGTAATTAGATTTAAAACAGCCGACCCGTTGCAAAGGATAAAGTAATCTTTACCTAGGTTTCGATAAGTTTAAACCTATCTTCTTCAGAAGTCGGCACTTACTTTTATTTATCTGACAAACCCTACTTTTAGGGCTATATTTGATTTTGACTAATGGAGCTACGGAGACGTTTGTAAAAATGGCAATGACGTATTACTGCATGTTAATATAATAGTGCCGACTTCTGAAGAAGATAGGTTTAAACTTATCGAAACCTAGGTAAAGATTACTTTATCCTTTGCAACGGGTCGGCTGTTTTAAATCTAAATATGTGGTTATCTGTAGCATCTCTGCCGAAAGAGCACAATACTGGTGCACGCACAGATGTTTCGGAGCACACCGATCATAGTACATTGTTGAACATGTAGCTCCGCAGCAGACTACCCTTATGTGTTTACATGTTAACCCAACAACATCGTCAATTATGATTGCAATAGGCACGGGATTCGACCGTCGACCAATGGAAACCTGTCTGCTTTTCTGGTGAAACGCATTTTTGTTATACTAGGTCCATGGTCGTCTCCATAAACGCCGTCATCTAGGTGAATGGCGGATCAAAACGTCCAGCTCGCCACAGCCGCGGGCTGGTGGGAGCGGTTATTCTGTGGGAGACATTCTCCTGCGATTGCATGGGACCTGTGATAGTTATCGAAGACACGTTGACAGATGCGAACAACTTGCATCCCATCATACTATTGTCTTCCCCGATGGCGATATAATCTTTCGGCAGTATTATTGTCCATACCTCGGAGCCAGAACCCTACTAAGTGGTTTGAAGAGCATTGTAGTGGCCTCACGTTGACGTCTCGGCTACCAAATTCGCCTAATGTAAATCCTATGTAACCCACCTGGGTTGCTATCAGGCGCCATCACCACGTACGCAAATCACTGACCTGTTTTTTGCAGGAATTACATGACCTGTGCGTAGAAATCTAATGCCACGTATATCCGCAAACCTACCAACAAACTGTCAGATGCCTGATACGCAAAATCAGTGATGCACTTCGTTCCAAAAACGGACAAACAAGCTAATTAGCATGTGGTCATAATGTTTTGGCTCATCAGTGTATACAATAACTTAAGACAATTTCAAATTTGTTACTATAATTAAGCATTATGGTGTTGAGAAAAAAGAAAAATCTCCATAAAATATCTACTTAAAAGTAATAAAAGTAATTTTAAAAACCTATATACCACCCTTTGGTCACCTAATATATAGAGATGGATTCATCTGGAATCCGGAAGGCATATTCCATTCCTCTACTGTACTACACTACATTGGTGGAGAATTAATTTGGTGACTTGTAATTCTAGACTACAATACTATACCACGTTACACTGCTGTTCTTGTTTTCAGAACCAAACTAGATTTCCTCCTTTTATCTGTATGGTTACGCTGGCGTGCTACAGCACTGCTCAAGATTTAGAGGCGCTGCGCTGTCAAGCTACCCAAGATGTCTGGAGTGGGAGATGGCTTTCAGGGTCTAAGGGAAATACTTTGTGGTTCTCCCCGAAGCTCATCTCCTCGCTGATTCCGTAAGACTGATCGTACGTGAATGTTCTGCCTTGGTACGTCTCGTTGACATGATGTATGGCCTCTCCTCGGTTGCCTCTCCGCCATGTACACTTGAAGTTTGTAAGCTGATATTCTGAGTGTTAGCAAGTCCAAGGTCTGCGGCAGCTCCTCATTCCCTATTTTGTGATAGGCTGGTGGATTACCAATGACTTTCCTATCCCGGTCTGTAACGTCTTGTCTAATGGTACACTCCCAGACGATAAGGTACTGGGTGCCGATTGCTTCATATCCAAAAGTATCTTTGATGTACTGGCGTATTTCGCTTTGTAGCTGGGAAATGGACCATGTCATGACAGGCAGTGTATAGCACCATTGGCCAAAAGAAAGTGTGGTGTTCTTGATCTTTCTTTTGCGTTAGACCCAACTGGTAGATTCGCTTCCCTGTTTTCCCTATCACAGATTTTTTTTACTATTCTCAGTCAACGGTTGCCTTTATTTTCTTATTTGATGTGGCTCTTATGCTTAATATCTCCTTTGCCTTATTGTGTTCGCCATTTTTGAGCCAATATTGTGCACCTTTTTCTTCGGATATCTTCACTGGAAGTATCCTTAATATCACTAGATGTTCCTCAATCCATGTTGTTCTCCATGCTCCTGTCAGGCGGAGGAGGACACTTCTCTGCGTTCGCCGAAGCGCTTGTGCTGTTTTCACCTTCCTGGCTCTAGGAGCCCATACACTCGACCCTTCAGACTGGGTTGTCTGCAACTTTAATGCACACTCATGCTTGTGTTTCAACTATACGGCGCCGTACCAGTATCGCAACCCGAAGGCAGGTCATTACCCTAACACTATTAACAACGCAAATCCTGCAACGCAAGATCTGAACATCATTCCAATTAAATTTGGTAGTCATACGACAAATAATTTTCCGTCCACAGTAGCTCAAGTAGAGGAAGTTTAATTACAACCACCCTGTATGTGAATGCTACGAGAACCTATTGTGCACATAGATATGTGATCATTCTAATTCGTGATAGTACACAAATCTGTCATGTGTCGTCACAGCCTATTTGCGCAGATGCTCGAAATCGAGTGTCTTCTACCTCCGCTTAATGAAGACGTCAAGCAATGTGTGTTTGCAGCCAAATTGTTGACACTGAGCTGAATATGGATGAAGGTGCCTACCCAGCTGTTTTACTGCTATGATCTACCGATGTACATCCTTCAGAGTTTTCATACGTTTCGTAAACAGGCCGTGTTTCCGACCATAAACTTGCGCCTTTTCTCATGTCATGTCCCTCAACGTTTATATCCTTTGCGTAACGCCTGTTATTATCTGCAGGTTCTCCTTTCATTTGAGCATTTTCATAAATTTCCTTTATTAGCTCCTTCCTCTACTATATCTCGTTACGTGTTGTGACACATCGAATTCGTTACACTTCAACTTGTTCTGAATTTAAAAGTCTGCTCATCTTTAAGTCTTCTTTGTCTAGAGTACGCATGCTGTCGGTTCCTTGCTTTCCTTCCTTCTGTCTCCATTCCTTCTCTTCATTATCCCTATTGCTGTCCCTTTTATTTATAAGATTGGGAGCACGTGGTTTAAGTCTGATGTCTATGCGTACACTGAATATATCTATGAAAGGGGAAGAACTGTCTGCTGACCCGATACTCGAAGAAATGATATCGATTTCGAAGACATGGGATATCTATTGTTACAGAGTTTTAGCATCAAACAAAGCAGAACAAATAACTGAGATTCGTTCCAAATTTTCAAGGACATTGGGAAAGGGGCAACTAAACAACTATTCAACACCATACACAGTCCGGAAGCCAGAGAGATGTGAGAACTTTCTCACAATCAGCTTGACAGCTCATGCATCCACGTTGTTGTTAAAATAAGTAATGGGAACTTGGCCTAAAATATCTGTTAGATGACGAACAATTTGACTTCAAGAAAGGTGAAGACATCACAGAGGCTTGACAACGGAGGAAAGTAATAATGATGAACAAATCATTTTCGCAGTACCTGTCAATCTAGAAAGAACCAGACAACGTAAAATGCTGAAAAAAGTTTGGAATTCTTACAAAACAGGAGTAGTTTACAGGGAAAGCTACGTAATATAATGAAGCAAGAAGGAACAATCAGCATGGGATTCCAATAGAAAACTGTTCGGATTAAGAAAGCTGTAAGAAACGTCTGCAATCTTCCACCTCTTCTCTTCAGCCTATACATCGAAGAAGAAAGATTCAGTAGAGAGACTAAAATTCAGGATGAAAGGACGCAATGATAAGATTAGCTAATAACATTACTGTCCTTAGTAAAAATGACAAAGAGTTATAGGAGTGAGTAAAGAATATCGACTGAGATGAAAATAAGTAAAAGCGAAAGCAATGGGTTGCAATTGAAATGAAATTAACAATAAATATAACAACAAAATTAGGGACGACGTAGTAGACTAAAAGAAGGAATTCTGTTATCTTGGAAACAAAATAATATATGCTGGAGGACACACACAGGAATTTGAAAACGAAAACTCCAAGTACATAAGCCTGAAACACAGCGATTCGTGGAAGTGAATCATGGGCTGTGAGAAAATTAGAATGGAATAGGATCAGAAAGTCTGAAATTTGATGTTACAGGAGGAGGAGAAGATTAGTGTTTAACGTCCTGTCGACAACGAGGTCATTAGTGACAGAGCACAAGCTCGGATTAGGGAAGGATTGGGAAAGAAATCTACCGAGCCCTTTCAAAGGAACCATCGCGGCATTTGCCTGAAACGATTTAAGGAAATCACAGAAAACACAAATCAGGATGGCCGGAGACGGGTTTGAACCGTCATGCTCCCGATGTCCAGTGCCCGTCAGTCCCACTGATGTTACAGAAGTATGTATAAAATTAAACTTAATGGAAAGATAAGAAATAAAAAGGAAAGGAATGTACTGAAAAGACAGGGTATATTAAGGGATATAAAGCAGCACACCTGTTAAGGTATCAGGGAATTGCTGCCATGGAACAAGAGGGAGACACATTAGGCAAACACTGAAGTGAATGACTCCAATAGGATTACATCCATCACATATTTGAGGATTAGGAGTATAAATGCTTCACTGAGATGAAGACAGCACAGAGAGTGGTGGCAGGCCCCATCAGACCATTCTGAAGACTGATTACGGGGAGATGAAATAACACAAAGGAAAATTAAAAAACATCTCCATAAATTATACAAAAGGTGTTTTGAATCAGTATTCTCAGTTCAACGATTGAAATTCTATTTTAGTTCAAGACACACAGTAAGGAACTAGCAATCAGTTACACAATATTGTACAAAACCTTCCACCACTGTGTAATCATGTTTGGACACATTTGCTGACCTTTAGATATCTGGCTAAATTCATTATGATAATATCAAAATAATTGTCATTTCGAACATGATTTGGCCAAAATGGATTTTGGGCCATTTGTGGGGACGAAAATAATAACTGACCAATATACACTGGAAAGACAAAAAAACTAGTACACGTTGCTAATATCGTGTACCGCCCCCACGAGTACGCAGAAGTGCCGCAACACGATGTGGCGTGGACTCGACTAATATCTGAAGTAGTGCTGGAGGGAACTGACACCGCCGCGTGGGATTAGCCGAGCGGTCTAAGGCGCTGCAGTCATGGACTGTGCGGCTGGTTCCGGCGGAGGTTTGAGTCCTCCCTCGGGCATGGGTGTGTGTGTTTGTCCTTAGGATAATTTAGGATAAGTAGTGTGTAAGCTTAGGGACTGATGACCTTAGCAGTTAAGTCCCATAAGATTTCACACATTTTTTTGAACTGACACCATGAAACCTGCAGGGCTGTCCATAAATCCGCAAGAGTACGAGGGGGTGGAGATCTCTTCTGAACAGAACGTTGCAAGGCATCCCAGATAAGCTCAATACTGTTCATGTCTGGGGAGTTTGATGGGCAGCGGAAGTGTTCAAACTCAGAAGAGTGTTCCTGGAGCCACCCTGTATCAATTCTGGACGTGTGGGGTGTCGCATTTTCCTGCTTGAATTGCCCAAGTCCGTAGGAGGGCACAATGGACATGAATGGCTGCAGGTGATAGGACGCTTACGTACGTGTCAACTGTCAGAGTCGTATCTAGACGTATCAGTGGTCCGACATCACTCCACCTTCACACACCCCACACCATTACAGAGCCTCCACCAGCCTGAACAGTCCCCTGCTGAATTGCAGAGTCCATGGATTCATGAGGCTGTCTCAATACCCGTACAGGTCCATCCGCTCGACACAATTTGACACGAGACTCGTCCGACCAGGCAACATGTTTCCAGTCATCAACAGCCCAATATCGTTGTTGAAGGACCCAGGGGAGGCGTAAAGCTTTCTGTCGTGCAGTCATCAAGGGTACACGAGTGGGCCTTCGGCTCCGAAAGCCCATGTCGATGATGTTTCGTTGAATGATTCGCACACTGACACTTGTTGATGGCCCAGCATTGAAATCTGCAGCAATTTGCGAAAGGACTGCACTTCTGTTATGCTGAACGATTCTCTTATGTCGACGTTAGTCCCGTTCTTCCAGGATCCTTTTACGGCCGCAGCGATGACGGAGAATTGATATTTTACTGGATTACTGATACACACGGTACGCTCGTGAAATGGTCGTACGGGAAAATCCCCATCGCTATCTCGGAGATGCCCATCGTTCGTGCGCCGACTATAACACCAGTTCCAACTCACTTAAATCTTGATAATCTGCTACTGCAGCAGCAGTAACTGATCCAACAACTGCACCGGATACTTGTTGTCTTTTATAGGGGTTGCCGGCCGCAGCGCCTTATTCTGCTAGTTTACATACCTCTGAATTTGAATATGCATGCCTATTCCAGTTTCTTTGGCGCTTCGGTGTATCAAAACGTAATTGTGAGAACAAAACACCCACAGGAATACAAAGTCCTGAAACTACACCTTTGTTCGGACCTTAAGGAAGAGGAAGAAGATGTTCCTCTGTGTGCAACAGAGGCGCAGAGAGCGTTGTCGCCGCTTCCTGCTGAGGGCGTCAGCGCACAGGGCCGACCGTTGCTCGAGGACACGGAGCTGGAGGACCAGGTCGTTGGAACGGTAAGCCTGCGTCGATCAGATTACATACTTTTTTCCATTGATACATAGTGAGGATACCCTCAAGGATCTAAAAGTCACAATAAAATAAAATACTTAATACATATTTACGGAAAATGGAAGGATGCTGTCGTTCCTCGTACCCTAAGTGAAATGACATTCTTTGATGTGGAATATGAGAAAAAGTTTTAACTATCACCTAGAAAAAAATCAAGCTGTGACCTTGAAACTTAGTGCCGGTATTAGTTGTTCCCTACACCCGATGGCGTGACGAGAAGTAATGTTGCCGAATTTTTATGGGAAAATTATTCATGGTTCTTATATAAAACGAACATTATTAAAATTATACATCTTTATTCTTCATATCTACATATCTGCAGCAATCTGCCTCTAGAAGGCTCTGAGTTGTAGCACATAACATGGCGGTGTGGAATATACCTAAGTCGTGAGTCGGACACAGCGTGCTGTGATCGAGTTTTGAATTTGAAGACTTCGTCCACACCTGGAGCATCTCCCCTTCAGCATGACAATGCCAGACCACGCACGAGCGCTGCCACTTCTGCAAAAATTCGTCGTCTTCGGTTCGTTGCCATCGATCACCCTCCATACAGTCCCGACTTGGCCCTAACCGATTTTCATCTGTTCCCAAACTTAAAGAAAACTTTACAGGTCTTCGCTTTGATAGTGATGAAGCAGAGGTGAAGTACCTCCGTCAACAAACTCAAACGTTCCTCAATGACGGCATCAAAAAGTGTGCTCGTCGTGAGGATGGCCATGTTGAGAAACAAATATTTAGACATGAAGACTAAAGATGCAGAATGTTAATAACGTTTCTTTCATTTAAAAAGCTATAAGAGCTTTCACATAAGAAATACAGATGTACTACACTCATGCTCATAAATTAAGGATAATTACAGAATGTGGTGCCTCACAACGTGGCACTACACAGAACTGGCGCAGATATCATAGGCACATAGGGAACACACACAACACGGCACTGGTGATAAGCTGAGAAAACCGTCCCGAAACACATGTACTACAAAACGCCACTGTTTCCTGCGCATGTACCCCGACATTAATATGGGATATGATCACTGATATGGCGCGCGCCGCTATCCAGTAATCTGGTTCAGAGCGCGCACTGTAGTCGGTTATAGTTCGCTGTCCTGGTGCGGGTGGCGATTTGCTATGACGTATCTGGCGTGTGTTTGCGGTGGCCGGCAGAAAGCGAGAGGGTAGTTGGTTTTCTGGGTATTGCACGGAAACGTGAAGTTCGGTCTGCCTGTCCTGCTAGTGACTAGCGCTGAAGTTGTTGTGCCTCGCAATATGAGCAGAGTGGTCTGGGGCGGAGGCGACTCGTCGCTGTGCTGTCCATGCAGTGGTGATTAATTGGAGTCGGCGTACTTCTTCTTCCTGCCTGTCTGATGTGGAGGTCCGGTGGGGTCCTGTGATACTCTGCCCCGGAGACAACTAGTTGCTGAATTTTGGAGTCGTCTGGAAGGTTAGGCTGTGGGCTCCGTTGGCTCTTCAGATTTTCCCCTGGAAGCTCCAGCAACGGTTTCTGAACTTTTGTGATGTGGGACGGTGTTGTTGGAACTTTATGCTGTGTGTGTCTCGTTACGATATTTGTTAGTACTAATTTATTTGCTCAACTGGAGTCCTGCCTGGAGTTGCGTTCATGTATGGTACATTTGGCAGTCGATGTGTTAGGTAAGGCCTGCCTAAGAAGGGCGGTTTTGTACAGTATATACATAGTGAATTACTGCTGCTTGGTATATGTGGTCTTCTGGGACCTGAACAACACGATCTCGTCAATTTGGTTGTGTAACAGCATCTAGTGGTATGTTCTGTATATTTTTTACTACAGACGGATATAATGAGGCCCCGTTCAATCTCTGTCAGATGCTGATACTACTGTCTGACACGAATATGCGGCATCTCTGTATCCTTCACAGTGATCACTCAACATCTGGTGCTGCTGACGCGCCTTTTATACCCCACCGGGCCTAAAAATGGTTCAAATGGCTCTAAGCACTATGGGACTTAACATTTATGGTCATCAGTCCCCTAGAACTTAAAACTACTTAAACCTAACTAACCTAAGGACATCACACAACACCCAGTCATCACGAGGCAGAGAAAATCCCTGACCCCGCCGGGAATCGAACCCGGGAACCCGGGCGTGGGAAGCGAGAGCGCTACCGCACGACCACCAGCTGCGGACCCCATACCGGGTCTGCTAACAACATTGAACATCAACTACACTAATGAATTTCAGTGGCCGTTCTATCTGTCAAAGAGAATTACAGCTCAATACATGCTGATGGTGTGCACATTTACGATGTTAATTTGAGGTCCAACGATATGATCTGGGTGTTTCACTTTTTTTCGGGCGGAGTACGTTGCAAAAAAAAAAAGAAAAAAAAACTTAAACGTCGGTTAACGAAATTAATATTAAATCATTTCGCGTGAGTGAGTCAGCGCTGCAGCGTACCAGCCGCTACCTTATAGTATGACTCTATACGTTTTTACATAGATCAGGGTACATGTCGCAGCCAGATTATTGGCTGCTTTTTCGTCAGAGAATTGGATGTTCTCTTCGAGAGTGTGACATTTCAGACGATGAAAGTAGCACTCGCCGGCCGTTGTGGCCGAGCAGTTCTAGGCGCTTGAGTCTGGGACCGGGTGGCTGCTACGGTCGCAGGTTCAAATCCTGCCTCGGGCATGGATGTGTGTGTAGGTTGAAGTAGTTCTAAGTTCTAGGGGACTGATGACCTCAGAAGTTGAGTCCCATAGTGCTCAGAGCCATTTGAACCATATTCTCCCGTAACCATTTCTTCTACTCCCCCTACAACAGCATTCCAGTCCCACACGACTATTACATTTTCGTCACCCTTCACGTTCTTAATTACTCATTCAATATCCTCATATACTTTTTCTATCTTTTCATTTTCTGCTTGGACGTTGGCTGCAGTCATGGACTGTGCGGCTGGTCCGACGGAGGTTCGAGTCCTCCCTCCTGCATGGGTGCGTGTGTTTGTCCTTAGGATAATTTAGGTGAAGTTATGTAAGCTTACGGACTGATGACCTTAGCAGTTAAGTCCTATAAGATTTCACACACATTTGAACATTTGGACGTTGGCTTGTGTACCTGAACTACTGTTGTCAGTGTTGGTTTGCTGGCGATTCTGATAAGAACAACCATATCGCTGAACTGTTCAAGGTAACTCGTTCACCGTCCTACCTTCCTATTCATAACGAATATTAGTCCCGTTACACCATTTATTGGTGAGGTTGATATTATCATACTCGAATGACCAGAGCATTTCCTGCTCTTCTTCCCATTTGATGTCACGGAGTCCCACTTTGTCTTGATTGAGCTTTAGCATTTACTTTTTCACATACTGTCGGTTCCCTACCACGTACAAACTTCAGACGTTCCACGCCGAGATTTGCAGAATATTATCCTTTCGTTAGTTTTTTTATTGTTTTTATGAAACCGAAATTATAACGAGCAGAAAAATTAAAATTATTACGATTAGGGCAGATATTTTTGTATTTGTATCAAATACAGTCTTTGAAATTCAAGGATAATGTCTAAATTCGTGATGTGCACATGTTTTGCACGTTAGATGACGTAAGCGGTAATAATTTGAAAGTGATGGGTTGTTTGTCTGTGCAGGTTGGTGATGCAACGCTAATCTTGACGGTCGCCTGTGTCCACGCCGAACCAGAGAGTGACTGTTGGAGTGAGGAGGAAGGTCCCGCCTGCGGGTCGTCGCTGAAGTTGCTACCGGCACTGCCGGGCCGAAAGTCTGGCCGGCAAAGTGAGCGATCCGCCGATCGCTCGCCAGCGCTGCCAATCATCTAAGAAATTAAAAGCCTTTGAAACTTCAGCTGTTCAGTCATTTAGCCGTACAGCTGCAAGAATGTTAGTTGACGAAACGAAGGCTGAGTCCCTCTATTATTTGTCCTGAAGTGTCTCGAACTAGTTCATTGAATTACAGAATGTCCCTTCTGAGATTAGTTGCAAGCAGTGAATAGCTCACAGTGTCCGAAGAGCAGTATAACGTCCTTGGTAAGCTGAGTGTACCAGCTCCAGTTGGGTTCCCAGTGTCTGGGGCATGTAGATGAGCTGGCGCCTCGTCAACACATACTATTAGAAGCACTTGCGCAAAGTAATGAGATAATGTGCTCACCCTATATTTACTTCAAGCTTCCTATTT
The DNA here is from genome assembly GCF_023864345.2 of Schistocerca serialis cubense. Taxonomy (NCBI): domain Eukaryota; kingdom Metazoa; phylum Arthropoda; class Insecta; order Orthoptera; family Acrididae; genus Schistocerca; species Schistocerca serialis. The sequence continues at coordinate 606,135,468 of NC_064641.1, read as the reverse complement.
TTTAACAGCGATTTTCATAAATTGTATAAATTATCACACATACGTATCAGGGTCACTCCAAAAGAAAAGCAGATTTCTTTTTAATATCAATTTTATTTTCTGTGCCTCTGATATTTTTATACAGCACGCGCCGCAGGAACTTCCTTATTTTTAAAAATCATTAAACAGAAAATATAGTAGATATCAGTTTAAATCTGTTTTCTTTGCATAGAGGTACATTTAAAGTTTCATTCCATTAGATTTTGAAAATTATATCTTGAAAGTGGTCTCCCTTTCCTCAGTTCATTTTGAGAATCGAAATATGAAGTTTCGTTCCACTTTCTGCAGCATGTCTTTGTTGACAATAACAGCACGAACAGTATTTCACAGGTCACGCAGGGGCCGTGGACGATTGGTATGTACCGAGGATTTAAGATAGTCCCGTAAGAAAAGGTCGCAGTGGGGCTAAATCTGACGAGCGTGCTGCCACTGAAGATCGTCCCTCACCGACATGAGACGGTCGGAGAAGTTCGCGCGAGAGATTCATTGATGCTCTTAGTCCGCAGCTCATGGTCTAGTGGCTAGCGTTGCTGCCTCTGGATCACGGGTTCCCGGGTTCGATTCCCTGTCGGGTTGGGGATTTTCTCTACCAGGAATTGGGTGTTCGTGTTGTTCTCATTATTTCTTCATTATCTTCGAGACAGCGGCTCGACTGGACTGTGTAAGATATTGGAATGTGTAAAAATTGGAACTTCGTATGGGTGCTGATCACCGTGCAGTTGAGCACCCCACAAACCAAACGCGATCATTGACGTTCTTTCCGTGTGAGCCGTGGTGCCAAGTTGTTGGAACCAGACCTCATCCACATCCATTTCTTCAAGTTCGGGAAGAATACACTCGTCAGTCAACTCTACGTAACGTCCGCGCCCGGTAGCTGAGTGGTCAACGCGACAGAATGTCAAGCCTAAGGGGCCAGGGTTCGATTCCCGGTTGGCTCGGAGATTTTCTCCGCTCAAGGACTGGGTGTTGTGTTGTCCTAATCATCACCATTTCAACCCCATTGACGCGCAAGTCGCCGAAGTGGCGTCAAATCAAAAGACTTGCACGCGGTGATCTGTCTACACGACGGGAGACCCTAGTCACACGACATTTATTTACTCATCTGGGCATAACGCCCAGGAGTGACCGTAACTGCACTATAGTTCTCTTCGAAAAACCGTGGGCCAGTAACACCAATTTTGGGTAATGCACAGAAAGCACTCGCACGTTCCTTATGTTGGGGCTTTTCATGAATTTCTGTTGGGCTCGTGGCACTCCAGTATCGCGTATTTTGTTTATTCACGCATCCAGACAAATGAAAACGTGCCTCCCCGACGTAGAACAAAAGGGCGTCATGAGGTAAGTTTTTGATCAAGTCTTCACATTCACCTTTTCGTGAAGAAAAATCGCGCGTATTAAGAGTGCGCAAATTTCAAGTCTTTATGAAGAATTCATCTCACTGTGAGGTTTTTCGATCAGGAATACGACCAGCAGCCGCTAATTACACTGTTTCCTGAATTCACGTTGGGTTGCGATGACCGAACGGTCATTGGAAAAGTAAGTCGTCACGGAGGACGCGCCACCTCTCTCCTCCACTGCGAAATCGCTACTAAACAAATCTTTTATTTTTTTTAAAAATGTTAGGTCCCGCCCCTTCAATGCGCTCAGCCACACAAAGCAATTAGTAACGACCGTTGTGCCGGCCGGAGTGGCCGAGCGGTTCTGGGCGCTACAGTCTGGAACGGAGCTACCACTACGGTCGCAGGTTCGAATCCTGCCTTGGGAATGGATGTGTGTGATTTCCTTAGGTTAGTTAGGTCTAAGTAGTTCTAAGTTCTACGGGACTGATGACCTCAGAAGTTACGTCCCATAGTGCTCAGAGCCATTTGAACCATTTGCATTTGAACGGCCGTTGTATGGGGCGCGCTTCAAATAAAAAGTACCCGCGCCGCACCCTGTAGTATGCTAATACGTTCTTGAGAGGCAAATGTCATTTTTCCACTTAATCTCTGCCCGTTTCAACTACCCTGCACCGCCGTGGAACTAAGGCTTGTACATCTGCACGGTAGAAGTCAGGACCAACACGTTTTTGAAGCCCTGTTTAACAGGCTTCAAATCTCCAAAAGTTCACCATAGCGGCGGTAATTCCACGGTGCCAGATCAATGTTATGGGATGGGTACTACAGTGTCGTCCACCCAAGCTTTGTGATATCAGCTGTGGTTCTCTCACTGGTATGTGGCCGGACGTTATCAGGCTACAGCAAAACATTCGGTTTTTCCCGACGTTATAGTACGCGACATATTCAAGCGTGAAGTCTTTAATGCTTGCCACATACTCATCGGAATTGATAGCGGTTCCGTATGGCTTGATGTTGATGAACAACGGTCCATCTGAATCAAGAAAGGCCGTAGACATCACTTTCACTGCTGAAGAAGCAATTCTGAATTTCTTCTCCTCCGGCGAGTTGGCATGGTGCAACTCCGTCGATTGCCATTTCGTCAGTAGTTCAAAGTGATGCAGTCAGCTTTCATCTCCCCTCATAGTTCTTGCAAAGAGTCGCCAGAATTCTCTTATTGTTTCGCAAATTCGCTGCGCACTGTCTTCCGCGGTTCTTTGTGGCTATCCGTCAACATTCTCGTAAACCACCAGGCGCATACCTTTTATCATATTTTTATTAGCTGGCTTTCTTGTCGGTCTGAAAGTCTGGTAGATATTTTGCAACAGATTCCAAACCAACTTTTCGATGGGACAGAGATCTGAAATTTTAGGTATCCTTCTGGACTGGATGACAATATAATAATAACTCGCTTTCTTGTCTGGTGAGCGATAGAGTGTACCACTGAAATTTCCTCCTTTCCCATTTTCAGTTGCGAATGGTTTGTGGGAAGAACAATTACTGGTCAGCCTCCGAGTAAGCTCGAAACTCTCTCTTAATTTTTAGCTTCACAAACTCTTCGCGAGATACATAGGAGGAAGCAATATACTGGCTGAGTAAGAGGAAGAGAAACTGAAATAAAGGTGAAATGTATCACTTACCTCTGTTGTAATCTCATCAGAACGTTTGAAATCGTTTGGAAAGTGTAACACGCAAGATTATAAAGCAAAAAATAATTGTGTAAACAAAAACGAAAGTCGTGAAACAGGCGAACGGCCTACCCGACGGGAGGCCCTAGCCACACGGCATTAATAAAACGATTTTAAGCCGGACTAAAATGAATAAAATAATTTCTCCTAGCTCCAGACATATTCTTTACCATATTTAGGTAATCTGAAAATTTGTGATTGTGAATTTTTAATATCTGTGAAGATACTTTAAAACGAAAACATGGGGCGCACGCAGTATATCGTCAAGCCACTTTAATGTGACCACCGCCTATGTTTGACCTCAATGTGCAATAAGTATTCACAGACGGCAGATTTCAGCACTAACGGTGGAAGCTATATGAAGTGTGTCAGGGGAACGGGGAAAACAGAGCAATCGTTGCCATAAAGAGGAAATGGAGTAATTCATCTGACTTCTAAAAGGCCATGATCATGGTTTTTGGGCCAAGGGTGTAAACATTTACGAAACGGCGTAGTTCGTAAACTGTTCGTGAGCCGCCGTGGTTGAAGTATACTCTTCATGGCAAAACGGCCCTGCCCAAAAACTGAGTTGCACCACGGACATAGACGACAGTGGTGAACGAAAGCTGCAAGGTGTGTACCGACAAACAGACGTGCAACTGTTTAGAAAGTGACCGCTCAAACTGAGCAAGGGGCTACCAACAGGGTTCCCTCAACGATTGTTCAGCGAACATTGCTGTGTATGAGCCTGTGCAACAGACATCTGGTACGTGCACCCATGCTGAATGCTGCTCATCGGCAACAAAGGCTGGTATGTGCACGCCAGTATCGCAATTGGACGTTCATTGAGTGGTGACGGGCAGCCTCTCGTCATGCATCATGATTCACGCTCCAACGGAGGACAGACGGCATTGCAACAATCGTGAGAAAGAACCACGCCAAAGGCATGCGCATTATGTCTGGGGAACGTTTTCATGGCATTTCACAGTGCGTCACATAGCTCGCAGTGTACGTGCATGGTTCGAAGAACAGCAGCATGAGTTACCATACCGGCCAAGAACTGAACTCGCCAGATTTAAAACCGATCTTGACTCTGAGGGATAACCTCAATAGGGCTTTTCGCGCTATGAGACCCCAGCCGAGAAACCTGGCGCAGTCGGCCCTACATACCTGTCGGCACCTTCCAGAACCTCACTGATTGTCTACCTTCATGTCCGCGATTAAATTGGTGGTATTCATGCTTTGACAGGTGGCCATATCAATGTGTCTGCACAGTGTAATTGATGCATAAATAGTTCACTCCTTACTGTTATACGGATTGTCTTAGCTACCTCTACTGATGGGTTTTATGAAGTCAAAAAACAACAGCGCCTTTTGGTAGAAAATTTAATGTAGTTAAATTTTGTACTGGGATACGTTTTCACTAAAGGCCACCGTTTTCGAGTGAGAAAAACGCAGTCGAAGGTTACTTTTGCACATTTTTGTTGAATAACCCAGAACTACGAGCTCCAGCAGAAGCACATTCCAGGACTAAATTTAACTACACTTTAATTCTTATAAAACGTTCCTGTTAATTTTTCCTGTAGCAGTCATAGTTTTTGCTTAGTAAGCCAGTAAATATAAAAATCTGCCGTGTGGTATTTGAATGTGTTGTGCGTTGCATAAAAACCATGCGCAGCTGAATCGCCCTATGTATTGCATGCATCCCCTCGTTTTTCACTCACGTCCCACAAATATTTTCATAGCTACTAAAAAATCACATGCAAAAATTTTCAAGGCTATTTGTATGAGGTTTTGGTGTTACGAGAAATTATTTTATGCTATTTAGTCCGATTTAAGAATACAGTGCATAAAAACACTTATTTCAATAAATATTCAGCTTGAATTGTCTCAATATTCTCCACATCCTCCCTTCCCCGATTTCCACTCAGACTGATAGTTCGGTTAATGTTACGCGTTTGTTAGCCGAAGTCAGATTGTGGATAGGCTGCACATTGTGGAGATTCTGTGAAGTTCTCGGTCTGCCGCTTCGGAGGAGGTCCCACGTACTGGCGTACCCATTTACAGCAAATAATCTGCTTACCCAAGCACCAACTCTGCTGCGATCGAGCGCGTCATCCCCATTCACCTTCTTCCACCTCTTGTGAATGTTTGCCACTGTCTTCATCTCGCACCAAAGGAACTCATACAAGCCGCTGCTTCAGATGCAAGTTAAGTGCAGCAGCCGTCTTCACGGAGAGCCGTGACGGCGATACTTGCGGAAATACGCTGAAAAGCCAAAGAAACTGGTACATCTGCCTAATATCATGTAGCGCCCACGCGAGTAGGCAGAAGTGCCGCAACACGACGTGGCATGATTCGACTAATGTCTGAGGTAGTGCTGAAGGGAACTGACACCATTAATGCTGCAGGACTGTCCATAAATCCTTAAGAGTACGAGGGGTGGATATCTCTTCTAAACAGCACGTTACAAGGCATTCCAGATAAGCTTAATGATGTTCATGTCCGGGGAGCCTGGTGACGAGCGGAAGTGTTTAAACTCAGTAAAGTGTTCCTGGAGCGACTCTGTAGCAGTTCTGGACGTGTGGGTGTTGCATTGTCCGGCTGTAATCACCCAAGTCCGTCGGAAAGCACAATGGACATGAATGGATGCAGCTGATCAGACAGAATGCTTACGTACGTGTCACCAGTCAGGGTCGTATCTAGACGTATCAGGGGTACCATATCACTACTACTGCATACGCCCCACACCATTAAAGAGCCTCCACCGGCCTTAACATTCCCTGCTGAGATGCAGGTTCCATGGATTCATGAGGTTGCCTATATACCCGTACACGTCCATCCGCTCGATACAACTTGAAATGAGACTCGTTCGACCAGGCAACATTCTTCCAGTGATCAACAATCCAATGTCGGTGTTGAAGGGCTCAGGCGAGGCGTGAGGCTTTGTATCGTGTAGGTCTCAACGGTACACGACTGGGCCTTCGACTCCGAAACCCCATATCGATGATGTTTAATTGAATGGTTAGCACGCTGACACTTGTTGATGGTCCAGCATTGATATCCGCAGCAGTTTGGGGAAGGGTTGCACTTCTGTCACTTCAAGTGATTCTCTTCAGTTGTCGTTGGTCCCATTATTCCAGGACTTTTTCTGGCGCAGCGATGTCGGAGATTTGATGTTTAAGCGGATTCCTGATATTCACAGCACATTCGTGAAATGGTCGTACGGGAAAATTCCTACTTCATCGCTACCTCGGAGATGCTGTGTCCCATTGCTCATGCGTCGACTATAACACCACGTTCAGATTCACTTAAATCTTGATAACCTGTCATTGTAGCAGCGGTAACAGATCAATAACTATGCCAGACACTTGATCTTTTATACAGGTGTTGCCGACCGCAGGGCTGTATTCTGGTTGTTTATATATCTCTTTATTTGAATACGTATGCCTATACCATTTTCTTTGGCGCTTCGGTGTAGGTTGCGTTAAATTTGAACACAAGTGGAAAGAATGTTGCTGTAACTTCCATAATTAGCAAGTATGCAGAACAGAATTTGGATTGTCGAAAAAATGTTGTGCATTTTGTTTGAAATTACCATTGTATACAGGATCCTTTACTTGTATCTCTACTGGGACTATTTAAAGCTTAAACTCTTATTTTCTGGGTGCGCTAGTTGACAATAAATTGTTGGGAAACAAAAACTGTTAGCCCCAACGGGGTAGAATTAGCAGGAAAATCAAAATACCCTGGTGGTTCTTCCCGTGAAAGCTAGACGTCAGCACCAGATGGAATACAGTTGTCGTCTAATGTACTCAGGAGTGTTCACTCCATTTGACAAGAGAACATCCACTATCGCAACACTGGCACACTGCCAAGAAAATGTAAACAGAACTGCATTACGTGTTTGGTCGCGATAGACGTGCGAGGAAGTCGCCCCAAAGCCATTTTATTTATTCGGATCTTCTCTGGTCCAGCAGACTACAGCACACACAACTGCCCGCTGCACATAATTCTCCCACATTTCGCTCCTGTTACTATTACGGTATTCAGTCTGAAGACAAGTTTGATGCTCTCTCCACGCTACTCTATCTTTTGGATGTCTCCTGATATCTGTGATACTACTGTAACCTACACGCATTTGATTTGCTCACTGCACTGTACCCTTGATCTCCCCGTACAAGTTTTACACTCTCCGCTTCTTTCCGTTACGAAATTGACGGTGACTTGAAGCCTCAGTGTGCGTTGTCCTTGCGTGCGATCTCTGCTTTTAGACAAGTTGACACATAATACACCCCCCCCCCCCTCCACCGCCCCCCTATCGCCTCAGTATCTCCACACAGGTTATTCGATTTACATATCTAAGCTACAGCATTCTTCTGTTGCACTATATTTAAAACGCATTTATTCTCTTCCCGTCTGAACTGTTTCAGTGTGTTGACTATATGTAGTGGTGCACTCTAGTCATTATCACAGACAGTAAACGCTTACGGAGAGAGGCTCTGATCGCATTTCATCTATCATATGTTTTGGGACGCTTTCATACTTTTTTTTTTTTTTTTTTTTTTTTTGCACTTCTTCAGTCATTGAGCAGAACGAATGCATTTAGACACAATTGCTCGACTATCTCAGTGGTATTATTTTCGTAATGAATATAATAAAATACGAAAAAAGGCTTCCAAAATAGAAATCTATTTGCCCAGATCGCAGTTGATATATATCCGGATTACTAGTTTCAGCAAAGTTATATAGCCATCTTCACATTTGTATATGTTATAAATATGTTAGAAGCTTTATAATTAACGTACGTAATTTCTAAAAAGACATTAATTCAGTTTCATACCATCGGACAAGTGGACTATAAAACCACTACATTTTCCACATTGTCATCTTGCCATTGAGAATGTGGAGGTAAACTGTGAAATTAAAAACATTAGAAAGCGATAAATTTTTTTATGGTGACTCCAACGTCATAGACTAAAATAATGTTTACCTTCAAAAAAGACACTCCATTACAGTACAAATACACCGAAAAAATAGCCATAACAGTACCAACAAGGCACAGAGGTGTCACATACATTAAATAGAGCACATCCACTGTTGTCAGACGTGTTTATGTTAATAACCGCGACCCGACTGCCTAAAAGTTGTCAAATAAACTGCAGATAATGCGGGAATAACGTTAAGATATATGCAAAGTATAGCTTACAAAATTATTGTAACATTATAGAGTCAGCAGTAATTTTTGCGATCGAAGAATAAGTAGAGAAAATAATTAATATTTTCGTTACGTTTGAAAAGATGTGCCAGCATCAAGGAATAATACTATTTATATATACATATATCTCGAAGAATTTGAGATCTGGTGCTACAGATGAATGTTGAAAACTGTGTGTACTGATAAGGTAAGGAACGAGGAGGTTCTGCGCAGAATCGGAGAGGTAAGGAATACTGAGCCTACAGAGCCATTCCTTATTGCTGTATCTATAGCGTTAGAGAACTTCACCTGTATCTCGTCATTGCATAGTACTTCCGTATCCCACTTCTCTGCGTATTGATTCTTCCTGGCTAATATCTTAACTGCAGCCTACTCTTCGTCACTAATATATTGTGGTCTGAGTCTATATCTGCTCCTGTGTACTCCTTAAATCCAGTATCTGAATCTCTGTCTGACCATGATGCAATATAACTGAAATCTTCCCGTATCACCCGGCCTTTTCCAAGTGCACCTCCTCCTCTCGTGATTCTTGAACAGGGTATTTGCTATTGAAACTTGTTACAGAACACACAAAAAAAAATGGTTCAAATGGTTCTGAGCACTATGGGACTCAACTGCTGAGGTCATTAGTCCCCTAGAACTTAGAACTAGTTAAACCTAACTAACCTAAGGACATCACAAACATCCATGCCCGAGGCAGGATTCGAACCTGCGACCGTAGCGGTCTTGCGGTTCCAGACTGCAGCGCCTTTAACCGCACGGCCACTTCGGCCGGCTATAGAACACAATTAGTCTTTCTGCTCTCCCATTCCTTGTTCCAAGCCCACGTTCTCCTGTAATCTTTTTTCTTACTCCTTCCTCTACAATTGCATTCCAGTCCCCCATGACTATTAGATTTTCATCTTCCTTTACATACTGTATTACCCTTTCAAATCCTCACACACCCTCTCTATTTCTTCATCTTTAGCTTGCGAAGCCGGCATGTATACCTGAATTATTGTTGTCGGTGTTGGTTTGCTGTCGATTCTGATAAGAACAACCCAGTCACTGAACTGTTCACAGTAACAAACTCTCTGCTCTACCTTCCCATTCATAACGAATATGACTCCTGTTATACCATTTTCAGCTGCTGTTAATATTACCCTATACTCATCTGACTAGAAATCCTTGTCTTGTTTCCACTTCACTGACCTCTACTATATCTACATTGAGTCTTTTCTTCTCCCTTTTCAGATTTTCTAGTTTCCCTTCCGCGCCCCGACTCGTAGAACGTTATCCTTCCGTTGATTATACTATCTTTTTCTCATGGTAACCTCCCCCTTGGCAGTCCCCTCCCGGAGATCCAAATGGGGAACTATTCTGGAATCTTTTGCCAATGGAGAGATCATCATGACCCTTTTTCAATTACGGACTACATGTCCTGTAGATACACGTTACTTGTCCTCAATGCAGTGGTTTCCACTGCCTTCTGTATCCTTATGCCTTTGATAACTGCTGATTCTTCCGCCTTTAGAGGCAGTTTTCCACCATTAGAGCAATAGCGATTTCTGAATGCTATAGCGTAAGTTCCAATAAGCTTTATCTTGCTCAAGTAATGGATTCGCGTACATTATTTTCCTCTCCTATTCTTTTTAGTTTCCTTCCAACTTTAATTCATTGTCCTAATTTTGTAAATATGCTGTAGATTCAACACTAATATTTGTCGTTTTCGGTTATTTCTCCGTCAGCCCATTACAATCCCCATCTCCATTTTAACGCACCTCCCCGCAAGAGCTAAAATATTATAAGAAGTGGCACCAGCTTATTCCAAATTTGTCTTGTTGCTTCTTCACTGCTTTCCTATCCAATTTTTTTACACATTAATGTACTGCTACCACACAGATTTATTGTTTTGAGAATACGTATTTATGAACTCCACAACAGTACACACTAACAGTAAAGTTCTTTTGTCAGAATACCTTTCTTTGCCTGGGCCAATTCGCTGCCGATACCTCCACTACGGTCTTTAGTTTCCTATCGCAAATAATCACCACGTCATGATGTCACAATGAGAGGGTAGTACAACTGTCAAAAGACCAACTGAAACTAAAGCTACAAAATATTTCAGCAATTCTCGAGAATATCGAGCAATCTTATGGGCTGTTCTTCAGACTTTATACTACGAAACAATCTCACGGTATAAATTTGCTATTGCAACAGAGAGTTGTTTATAAGGGACGTAAAATCCGCTTACTATTACTGTATATAATTTAAAATACTGTCATTTTTTCGTAATAAGAAATGAAGCGTTGGAAAATTATACGCATCGACGATGGTCTATATACGACCACAGTAGTAATTGATTTACTAAAGTTTAATGAATTGTCAGAAAGCGCTTTTTTCGAAAAGTTTTTAGTGGCTTTCATGTGACGGAAATTTTTGGTTTTTCTTACGTCGCTGCATAATTACAGGATCCGCAAGACACCCTCACAAATTAAATATGCACAGTTAATATCTAATTAATTGAGTACTTAAGTTGTACATTTTGAGTTACATCCTTGATTCGTTTCAATTATGTTGTAGACTGCACTCTTAATCAAAATTAATAATGGTTTTTAACAGCCGTCAACAAAAGTAAAATATACTTGACGTCGAGGCTTGGTACATGTCGCCACAAAATGCTACCCATGGGCCGAAGGCAATCTACTGTTGAAAATTGATAGCATCGGAGTCAGATTCTGTGTATGCTTGCGGAGATGCCTGTATCAAATGATACAAAGTGGTATTCTTGCTCCGCAATTCCGTCGATAATACTACACCTCAATCTTGTTATGAGAACAGCCGTACTAAACGGATCAAATGCGTCTCTCGCTGTGAGATCACGTGCTCTCAGCGATATAAAATACACTTTAAGACAAAAAGTAAAGACGATGCACTACCAAGGAGTTATCAGAATGGGACGTAAATCGGTAGATGTGGCGTACATGAACAGACAAACATATGATACAGTTTCACAAAGAAATGGGTGATGTTTTCAAGCAAGAGAGCGTTTCACAAGTTGAGCCAGTCAATAACACGTTGGCCTTCCTCTGGCAAGCAGTCATTCGGCTTGGTACTGATTTTTACTCCGTCAGTTTGAAAAGTCAGTACACGAAAAATAAAACTGTCGTCACATTCAGGCTCTAACATACTGTGTCTAAGTCGCATAATTCTTTGTTGCGTGATAATTACACATTATCCCTTCCTTCATATGCATTTCGTGGGTAGAGCAATAAGCAATGATTTAAAAGCGCTTTCTATCTTATCAATTGTCGCGGCGGGACTATACTTACTTCACAAAGGCCACAGTATCGCCATCTTTCTTTAACTCACTATCGTACATTACCTGTATTACCGCTTCTATTGGGCCAACAAACTTTATGCCTGTACTCCTTCGTATTTATTATTTACACATGAACTTGCAGCATCGTAATTACCTACCATCTTCTAATAGCAAAAGTTAATTCGGGCCATATTATCACGCAAATAGAGCAGAAAGCACAATTATAGATTAATAATTTTCAACGTATCTTAAATATATCTATTATAATTCAAAAATTATAGTTAGGTGTTAGTACGAGTATATACTAAGTACTGTCAGTCTCCAGCAGAGAACTGGGAAGCCACTGTTTCACTCTACAGTCCAGAGTAGGATGGGGTTTTCTGAATCATGGAGCTGTATGGATAGAAATATGTAAATATTCTACTGCTCAGTCTGTGTGCGCTGCTCGGACGCCATTATGCTACAGGACCATTGCTAGGCGAGTCGTGCACAAGAGGCAAGAAGCTTTTGTCAAAAACATTTAATCCAGATAGTAATCTTCAGAAGATGTAAGACAGTATTGCTTGTAACAATCCACCACATTACACCAAGTCTGCTTAAAATAAGGTCTGTTGTTCAAACGCATGAATGTTGGTGTCTTTCCGGTTATTAGCTGCATAACGTCCACCAAGTCGATCAACATAACAACGAGCGACATCTGTGGGGCTATCTGAATCAGTTTCAGTGGGTCTTTCTGATTAGGAATACAATATGAATTATTTCTTCTTGATTAAAGTATATTTGAAGGATAATTATACACAGTAATCGATTTATTACAAAATTTAGTTTTGGAAGTCACCTGGAGACGTGGAGCTAATATAGGACATGCTGTGAAGGGATCTGAGCCCACGGGAATTTTCCCAGTCGGTCCCAATTAAATCCCATCGCACAAATTCCTTCCTTCGCCCACATTCTTGAATGATGTGTTCCGCTCTGTTCACCCACAATCGGAAGTAAACTCAAGCCCTCCACCTCGTTCAAGAAATTCACTAAGTCAGAGCTCGGCAACATCAGGTTCATCATTTTCTTCTGTTTAACCAACCCCAACGAGATTCACCGGTACCACACGTGCTAATAGAGAGAAAAATTCATATTGCCATCTGACTTCATGACTTCATCTCTGTCTTAGACGAGGGAAGAGAAAATTTCATTTTGAAAACTCCCAAAGAAAGCACGTCAAGAGTTGCAGAAATGCGCTGGATGTTCAAGAGCAATCTTCAAATACAGAAGAGGATTCAGTCTCGTCATCACCTGGAGATAAGTCGGAGCAAAGGAACTTACTTTGTGGTTTCTGCAATATCAAATATTACGAATCTAGAGCTGCGAAGGAAAACGGAATGAATCAGGTGTGATAACTGCAAGGTATGGTTTCACGAAATTTGTGATGGGTATGCTTATCATAACCTATTCCGCCTTAGGAACTGCATGTGACAGCTACTGAAGCAGTTAAAAAGTATAATCTTCCATAATTTGTTCAACAGTATGACAGTTTACAATGCTTCACGTATTCCCATTTACGATTCGAACACTCCAACTAATTTTTAATTTTTCCGGTCTTTCGACATTTTAAATTTTTGTGTTTACTATGAAGATGAATATACGTTAAAGCGATGCACCTTTGTCATATAAAACTGATAAGTATTACCTAATCGCCACTACAATTTGACATGCATTATAAAAAATTTACTCCCCTTTTGGGCCTGGAAGGTTGAAATGATTCATTCACTCTACCTTATCCTAATATTTGAATTTAGGATGGATGCCAGTTAGGCTGTCCCGTAATTCTTTCTTATATTCCTTAACCAGTATCTTGTTTCCCAACCTTAGGCACACACGTGATTAAAAATGATTGAACCGATTAGGAATAGGGGTGGTGTTACGATCTAAGGTCGCTTGGGATCAAACAGGGTAACGTTTATTACTTCAACATAATTTTGCCGTTAATTACTTCAGTCGGAAGACGCAGTCTACCAAACGAACATTAACCTCCAATTTGAATCTTTAATTTGCAAGTAATTGTTGCCAAATGCTGTGAATTCATACTTTTTTAAGCTGCAAAGCAACAACATTTTTAAAACACAAGATACTCATACTTTGCGGTATTTATCCTTGCACGTCGTTGACATGAAAACTTACAAGATGACTGCCGAGCGATACGCACAGTTAGATATTGTGCAAAAGTAGTAGTTACTCAACATTGGATGATGGTAATACTTATTTTGTTTTACACCATTGGTTTAGTGTTTATCTTGATACGCAAGTGAATATTTAGCACTTCTATGGTGGGCGTACAGTTTTCTTAAAAATAACTCTTGCTATTTGAAACTTGGATAACCGCAGCCTAGGCCGAAATTTTGCGTCTTATAAACATTCAAATTTTATTTAAATTTTCTTAATAGTACAAAATACGTCGAAACAAGACAGAAACTAGTTCAGCAGCAACTAAATATTTCTAAAGAGTATTTTTGCCCACATTTCGTGTCAGTTCCTAGTTGGACAGACGCCAAATAGGCATAAATTTTTCGCACTTTAGCCAGTGAAAACCATAGCCCAACAATCTTTGTGACGCGAGTTCTAGTAAATAATAGAATTTTTAGCCCGTCCTGCAGGAAATATTTTCATTGGGCGGGTGTAATGTGGAGAACTGTGCGAACACTGAAGAAGCACTCTCCTAGAACTACAGAGAAGGCAGCAGGAACATTATCGAGGAGCAGGAAGAAAGGAACTGATCTGAATGTAGGGAACAAGAGTATGCGAATGGCTGAGAACTGGCGGTAGGAAGCATGGAAGATAGAGAAGGACGGTAGAAAGGCAATGGGAAAAACAACTTGATATGAATATTTAATCATAAGCACTATGAACAGGTATCCACCACTTCCAGAGCCTCAGTTAGGGACAGGAAGGGGGAAAGGCGTCACAATCCAAGCCTAGGAGTGTGCAAGTTATTAGGAAGAAGAAAGTACAGCTGCTAGGTAGTAGCCAATAGTCATGGGCTATGTGTGGACCCTGGGCTAGAGGAAGTGTAGGGGCCACCAGAGCATTCATACCGTTCGAAAATCCAGCAATAAAGTACTTAGGCCTTTAAGTAAGGATATTACAAAGAAGGATCATGTGCGGATAGAGGGTGGTACGAGAAACAGTTTAGACAGAGATGGAGCTTATGGCAAAGATGGTGACGTGGGCGAGATAGCCTCCTTGACTTGATTTCAGATGTGCGATTTGTCGAGCTTTTCCAACGTCAAGATCGGCCTTACTGGAGATATGAGGACAATTAATACAGGGTTGTAAATACCACTAAGCGCACATGACGTTCCGCAAATTTCGTTTGCACCAGTCGGATCTATGGATAAATGTGGTGTCAGTAAGCACTGACTACACCTAACCAAGAATGGGACAGGAAAACTGGAGCAACCAATTAGTGAAATACTAGGCTGTGAATGCCGTTTCAAACGTGTTCAAATATCTGTTGTCATAGATAGGAGAAGCAGTCCTTACTACAGCAAATCTAGACGAGTTCCAGTGGCTAAAGAATGTCTCCAACAGTTCAAAAATCCATTCAAAAGATTCTTACACACCTAGAGGCACACTAACCAGGTGTCTTAAAGGTTAAACTATTGAGAGAGGTAACTTTGAACATTTCACAAGCTTAATAGCTCTTCATCAAAACATTCCATTAATAAAAACAAATTATTGCTCTACGAAAATGAGCTCCAGTCTATGAACTGCACTGTAGTAAGTGGCATATACACCATTGATACTCATAAACGCCACATATAGTGTTATCGCTGAATGAAAGGACATACTCTTCCTATTGGACTTCTTTGCAGAGTGAAGGAGCATGTATTTTGTCAGCAGAGGAATACTGTGTAAATCAAGATATGACCTTTGTACAGTTCGAGCAGATAAACGCTTTGAAATATCAGTTGTTGCATTAATTAAACTTAATAAGGGAATAATCATTTTGTATGTGTAACCATCACCGACATCACATGGACATCTTTTCTAATGATTGAACTGATGTTCTCGATACTGTCTTATCAACAAAACTTAACACAAGTATGAGTGAAGTTGTTGTTGTGGTTTTCAGTCCGAAGACTAGTTTGCTGCAGCTCTCGTAGTCATCCTATACTGTGGTGGTCTCTTCATTTTTTAATAACTACTGCAGCCTACTTTCATTTGAACCTCCTTACTGTATTTATCTCTTGGTCTCCTTCTACGATTTTTCCTCACACACTTCCGCTACTAAACTCATGATTCCTTGACGTCTCAGAATGTGTCCTATCAACCGAGCCCTTCTTTTAGTCAAGCTATGTCACATTTTTTTTTCTTTCGAGTTCTGTTTAATACTTCTTCATTAGATACACGGTGCTCCATTTAATCTTCACCATTCTTATACAGCACCACACTTCAAGAGCTTCTGTTGGAGACACCAAATACAATTATCACAGATGAGACAATTAGCACCCTCATAAACGCCACTCAAAATTCTGTAACGTTCTTCTTGGACAACAGTACATTAAATATAACTACAGCAATAGCATCTATAATGGACCATGTTACCACAAATAAGGACAGAAATTATGATGTAGCAGTAAAAGATCTCAGATTTTCTGATCACTTTTTCTCCTAATTATAACAGTAAAATCAGGTAAGATAAAATATCTAAACTGCAGCTGTGCAAAGGGCTTATCAGAAGCAAAAAAAGAGGTTATTCAAGAGTATTAGCAAACCAAAATTGGGATTATTTTTATCCCTATTCTGCCGATGCTATTTTACCCTTTGATTAGGTATACTTTTTAAAAGAACTATCAGTGATAAAACAATGACATTTTTACTGCATATATATAAGATACATGACTCAATTTACAAGTAAAATGAACATAATGCCTCTTATGGTTTTGAAGGAAAAATTATTCTTTCACTAGTAAAAATTAACTATTTTGTACATTAAATATTATAAAACAGTTTCTGGTTGTTAGGTGGTTCTTAATTTACTTGTAATAACTTATTACCATACGCAGTACAAATTGACCAAATTTCATGTTTCTAACCAAATTAGTTTATCAAATAATGGCACCTAAAGTTTAAAAAAAAATTAGTTTCGAGAAAAACCATTTGAAGTTCGATATTGCAATTCTGGTATAGTTATTGATGAGAATTACTTACCACTAATATTATCCTGCGCCATACTGAGTATCATCTGAATCATACTGATCTTCTCTTGGTCTCTCTTCTTTTCTGTCTGGCTTCTTTTGTGCATTTTAGATTAGCAATATCTGCTTTGCGGATTCTCTCTTTATCTATTTGCACCAAGGATTTTGCAGAATTTCCACTATAATTTATGCCCAATAATTACAAAACATACAATTTTCTAATTACACCATCATTGACCTTAAAATATTATCATAAACACCAAATTTGAGGGTTGTAAGCTGATCAGATACAGTTTTCGGTACCGATTCCAAATGACAGAAATCACGCATTCATTTAAAGTTTGGGTTTTCCTATAAAGACATTTCTTCAACAAAGACTCTTTGAAAAGGTCTCTAAATATGGGTTTAATTTCATTTCATTTAATTAAATGCTGTGCATTATCTCTTCATGGCGCAAAAAGGAAGGTGTGGCATTTAAATGCCAGATTGCACAGAGCGTCAGGAAAAACATCATTTCTCACGAAAAAAAATGTCGAACAGTTTCTCGCAGGAAAGACCAGGCATTTCAAATAAGCTAAAATCTAAAAATCGAATTTCTTAAGCCCACTTGCCATCTGTCTCCCCTTAAGACTTTCAGGAAAATAATGTAACGAAATTATCTAAATTCTCATCAATGTTTAAACTGAACGTTTCAAAAAGTATACATATCAATAGCAATTTCCCACACAAACATATGTTGAAGAGCAGGCATTAAAAAGTCTGCACCGATTCCTATGTGCCTCAGTTTCATGAAAAGCTTTACAGTGAGCCGGTTTTTTAATCTTAATAATAGAAAAAGGGTGTAGAACTCCTGAGGTATGATCGAAATTGGTCGACATTCAATAAATTTACGTTGAGGACATAGAAAGGAAATGTCCTGAATTTCATTTTGAAGAGAGCAACTGACACAACTTAACTGAATCCATACGATACCTGTATAGGCTGTGTATCAAATACAGAATTCCTAGGAATCAGAGTTGATTCTCAGTTGAAATGGTATGTATACACAAAGATGCTTGCAAACCAGATTTCATCGATGTGTTATGCCCTTAGAGTCCTCTGATCTGTGTGTAGCAGACAGTGTATTTTAGTTACGCAGTAGACATACATGCTCTCAGTTCTTGGTTATGGATCTGATTTGTTGGGGACCAACGCAAAAACGTCTTGCAATTTCAGGAAACTGACGTAAGGATAGTAACCAAAAATAGTAGTAATAAGGTCACTGAAAATTTCTGTTTGAAGCATTGAGGATTTTAACTAAACTATGCAAGTTTAGTTACCTGTCAGTTGTGCATATCAAGAATAACCTCATTAATCGCTGCATAAACAGCTCAGCTCTGTTTACGACCCTGAAACCAGAGGTAGAGTGAACCTACATCTGTCAAGAAATAACATATATAAAACTCAAGACATTTTCTACCAATGAATAAAAATACAATAAATTGCCTAAGCAGATTAACGATTCTTCTAAAACAAATTTATTGAAAAAGGAAGTTAAAAGCAAAACATTCTTTGCAGTGCATAATTACTTACATAACACGTGGTAGGGGTTTACTGCACAAGTAAATAATAACAATAAACTCTTTAGTCATTTGGCAACACAGTTTCATACTATAACCTGTTTTCAACCTCACACTAAAGCACTGCAGCTGATACTTTTAACATCGTATGTTATTCCTGAGCTCAAAATCTCATTCATCATAGAGGAATTCCGATTAAAATTTGTCTATCAAGCGAATGGTAACTTCAGGTATGCGTAATGGAAACCAGTCGTTATCGTCGTCGTTCCTATGCCAGCTGATACTGTGTTTGTAGTGTGTGCAGTGATTGCTGTTGATAAATAAATGGTATTGCACCAGCTCCCTACATCAAGAAATAATATTGTGTAGAGTGTAGAGTGTGTGGTGACTGCTGTTGAGAAATGAATGAACAATCGAGCAGTAGCTTTTAATGTCTTTGCAAGAATGTGTAAACATAGCAATATTGTATATGAGCGTGACAGATGTGAGCTCTGACTCAGCAACAGTTTCAAGTAGTATCGGCTGTGGCCGAGAGGTGTCAGCATCTTACGGACTAGTACACATAACCAGGCCGGGAGAGGGAAGAGGGTGGGAGCAAAGTGGGGAATCTGCCCATGGTGGGAATTCCAAGGGGCGCCAAATTCATTTTCTCGAAGAAAAAAACCTTGGGTCACAAGGTGCCTAGCATCCAGAGCAAGTAGGTCTATTGATTATTCATATGATTTGGAAAAGCATCCCTGCTGGTTTTTGAACACATTCCAAGTTGATTTCTGAACGAATTGCAAGTTGATTTTTGAATTCGTACATAGTGTACGCGATATTCTGCGGCCGAAATACCCGTCACACCTGGAAGTAAATAACTATCCCGCAGACAAAAGGAGACAGCACCATATGAGCAGAGCCAAATGAACCCGAACTGATAAATGCCAATCGCTGTTCATTTATGTGGTTGATCGGGTGTGCAATGATAAGTGTTATTATAATTATTATCTAAATCCATAGATTCAGACTACCAGAGTGGAAATAAGAGAATTAAACAGGAATAACAAGTAAGAAATACTACTTACTATCTTCTCGACGTATCGAAGAAAATGAAATTTCGACAGAAAATTTTGGCCAGATCGCTACACTACTAAGGGCAGTTGGACAGTCTCCGGTTAGCAGTTGCTGAAGTTCTATTCTCGGAATAGAGCGGAAAACTCGTTGTACTAACACGTAATAACTTGAGAATAAAAACCGGGTAACTAAACTGGTGGTTCTCGTAGGGTTAGGGAAGTTAACTGGAGAGTAAGCTTTGACAATAGCAGCAATAGTTACAGGATTAGTGATGACAAGATTATTTGTCAGAACGAGGAAGGAGAAGAAACGGGGACATCACACAAATTCTATGGAAGAATATGACAATTTCAAATTTATGCAAAAATTTCGTACTACTACCACTTTTCATCACGCAAATTCTATGGAAGAATATGACAATTTCAAATTTATGCAAAAATTTCATACTACTACCACTTTTCGATTTCATGCTTGAGAAAATGGAGCATATGACTGAAACGTGAAACTATTACCTAACTTGTAACAGGCCTTGTAGGCATTTGATATTGGTACTTCATGAGCTTTATTCTGTTGTGTTATTTACGTACATGAGGTAGATAAAAATGATCATTTATACCAAAACAGCCTTGCTTGTTTGGCGTGTGTTACAATTGCTGCAATGTTAGAAAGGACTATTTGGTTTTATCTAGCAAGGAAGGAGAAAATAAATGTAATCTCATCGAGAAACCACACTAGCCTTTGGTACTATTCGTATTAACAGGTTTCTCAGTATTAGACAACGGCATTTTGAGTTTTCATGTGGCAACACGTCTGACGAATTTTGATGAGGTAACGGATTCTGTTGCAGAAAGGAACGCACGTCGTGTAAAGCTGTAACAAGATTAGGAGACAAAAATGTTGGTACCTAAGCATTGAAGAAATGTGTACTGTCTTGCACGTCTTTTGTCTTTACTGGTTCTATGTTTCCTATATTTAATTTTATGTCACACAAGAGAGCAAGTTGTTAGATAATTGGCAACAAAGAGTGCAGATTTTCTGAAGAGTTGTTATTCTCCCGTTCACAAATAATCCCACCCAGTATTAATTGTGTCGGTTTAAAAAAAAAAGAAAAGGGTGGATAAGCTATCAAACCGACGGAATAGGAGCAGGAGAGTGGACGGGCACCATAGGTCGTTTTAATTTCCACTGTCGTGAATATAGGTTTGATGGCTTCCATTACAAAGTATACACGTTTGAACTCCGTAGAGCGAAATACAGTGATGTGCGATAGAAGAATACTGTGTGAAGAGGCGTGGCACTGCACTTTGTCACTCTTAAGACCAAATAAGGCGTCTTACATTTCCTCGAACATATATGTTTCATATATCAAGCTCTCCAGAAAGATGTAAGCTACAAAATGAATATGTTTTTGAAAACTCGACATTTTTGTTTCTGACATCCTGTCTCAGAATCAGGAGAGGGAGAGGGGAGGGGCGCCACTATTAAGTTCTTGACCCGGTTCAGAAAAATCGTAGCTTCGGGGCTGCTCAAAATAATATATTTTGGAAACAATACCTATCTTTTGGCAAATATAACGAGTTATATTAATGATTGTTGATTTAGTATGTTTAATTATCAGTGTTAATGAATGTTTCAATGCTAAATAATATAATAAAAGAACCGTGGGTGTATTAAAGAAGCGAATCACACTCTCAGGGGAAATTTGTAAAGAGCAACTAGCCACTTTGTGGGACTGGGGAAACAAGAAAAGTTTTATGATAACTGTGTTACTTAAAGAATAAGGTAGTTTGATATTTGTAGGTTATATAAATTTGTCCTTTTCATACATCGCTCGTAAACCTAATTTCATCATGATTGATCAAAGATAACAGACGCAGGATTGCAAGATGTAATACTAATATCAGACTGGCCATGATGTTCGTTCGCACCTAGTTTGGGGACTAAAGGATTGCTTTGTGAAGTCTGCTGTCCAGCTCGAAGCTCAGCCATGACAAAGTACGGACAACTGTGTAAGGAGCTCTTAGTAGATGTAATAATTCTGCTAAACTGTGAATTAAACCTGACTGTGGAGTGCCGCAAAGTGAACGCGAACGGATGAATAAGACGAACACGAAAAATTACGGATTATATATGTAAACTGTGACTTTCAAATTACCTAAAATCCGCGAGGTGTACTGTGCAAGTCGAGACCGAGATCTGGAAGTTCAAAGGGATCGAGTTGTGGGGTATTTGAGTGGGCATTCTGTCATAGACAGTCAGTTTTGTAATAGGTTGGGTTAGATACCATAAACTGGCTGTTACGAGTGACTACAAACACGTAACGATATATCTAAATTTTCACTCACAAACTACCTTCAATTAAAAGAGCAGTAAACCTGAAACGAAAAATCTGTATTGTTGCCTCTATATACAGTTAGTACTGCTGGTTCTACTACAGTTTGCTCTTCTAACAAGGAAGAAGAATATACTAACGAAATGTGAGAGGTCATTTCCGTAAGACGATCAGCCTAACCGTGCCGTTGCAAAGGCATATTGTTCTAATGTTGTTTCACGCATGAACAATACTAGCACTACCACTAGTACTACTAATACTATCACCTGCAATACTATTTTACTCTGTTATTAGTAGCCACCAAGATACAATGGGAATGTATTGGACACACACATAAAATGTATTTGTTCTTTATATAAAATAGCTAATATACTGTATTTTCATTGCTCCAAGAGTTTTCCAGGCGCACCACATCCTTTTAACTCAGCTGAACCTATTTTAAATTTTCAGGTGCTTTTTTTCTCTCCACTCCAGTCGATATTATGCAGTACAGCGCATACTTCATCAATGTTTTCATCTTCAGTTTTCCCATGTATTTTATCTTGTCTTCACGAACATGTAACTCGACTATTTCTTCGTCTCTGCCGTGAGAAGAATAATTCGGTCATTTAAACTATTACCCGCAGCCAAACTGCTTCTTATTAAGTTACGTATACGTTTACCGTCACCTTGTCCATTTATATCCTGCACTGCATGTACCGACATTTTATCCGAAGACCAGTGTGGATTAGGGCTGGTCAACAGTCTTGTCGCAGAATGTAGTTGGGAAGTGATTTTTGTGTTATATAACAAATTGCTAGTTGTGACTATTCTAAGGAATATTTCAGAAGTAAGTTGCTTTTCGCGAAGAAAGTATTCTCCAAGGAAAGTGCTAACTAGGGATGTAATTGAGGGAGTAGGTTTGTGAAAGTGAATATCAGAAGCAAGTCGGTATATGGAAAACTCATGTGAAATTCGAAGACAAATGAATCTTAAACAACAATTGGACAGGTAATAGAAGAAACAAGCTGGGAATATGCAAGTGACGTACAATATGTGGCAATAAAAATGAGTCTTTGTACTTATTGGAAAATTTAAAATACTGTAAAAGACTACTTAAACGTTCTTATTCAGAGATAATGTTTCACGCCAGAAGCAAAATATATCAGGATATTTGACCAAGTAAGAATTCCATACAAATGACGTCACCGTCCCAGTGCCGAGTATAAGGAAATGATTTACTCTTTGTTCTGAGACATGGTGTACCCCTTGTAATAGCCGACATGACGGCCTAAGAAGAGTAATAAAATCTAAGTATCAACATTGGATCAGTTTGTCGTATACGTACATAGTTATGTGCGTACATGTGACATGTCAGTGTCGTCCTAACCGCCGTCTGCTTCACGACTGCTGTGCAGCGAACTACCTTAATTTAAGTATTAACCGTATTTTTCTTACTTGTCACTTCTTCTTCCGTGTGTTTTTACTTTTAGGAAGCTTTAATTGTCGAGTGCTATTAATAGTGTTCCATAGATTTGGTGTTTGTTTTGAATACAGTCAGAGAGAGTCCCTTTAGTCAACCATAGTGCCAGTAGTGCTAGTGTTTGTATCAATACAGTCCAGAGACAGGTAGTGCTATTTTCATTGTTTTCTACAAGAAGCAGTTTAGTCAATAATCAGCCGCCTTTAGTGAATTAGCAGTCTAGTTAAAAGTTGATTAACTCTCTACAGTAAATTGATTTCTTAGGATGGATAGGATGTGTGACTGGTGTGTACGGACGCAGGAGGAGCTGGCCACTGTTCGCGAACAGCTGAACGTGTTGTGGCCGCGGTCAGCCGTCTTCAGGCTGCTGCCTCGGAGTGTAGCGGCAGTGGGGAGTCTGGTGCGTCGCAAGGTACACCCCAGGTGTTACATGCTTCACCAACTGTCCCTGCTGTCGAGACATCTTCGCGGGCACCGGGCGCGGTTGGGCCACCCTCCCCAAGGGGAGTGGCGAGTTCAGCGGCGTTCGCGGCGCACGAGGCGGACAGTAAATGTGGAGGCTGGCCGTGTGGCATCGCCCGCTCTGCCTGTGAGTGGACATGTGGCCGCTCCTTCAGCAAGGTCCGAGCAGGCACATGGGGGGAGGGGTTTATTAGTTATTGGGAGCTCCAACGCTAGGCGGATGATGGAGCCCCTTAGGGAAATAGCGCAAAGGTCGGGGAAGAAGGCCAGTGTTCACTCTTGTCTGCTTGCCGGGGGTCTCATCCGAGATGTGGAGGAGGCCCTACCGGCGGCGATAGAGAGCACTGGGTGCACCCGACTGCAAATTGTTGCTCATGTCGGCACCAATGACTCCTGCCGTCTGGGTTCAGAGGTCATCCTCAGTTCGTACAGGCGGTTGGCGGAATTGGTGAAGGCGGAAAGCCTCGCTCGCGGGGTGGAATCAGAGCTAACTATTTGTAGCATCGTTCCCAGAACCGATCGCGGTCCTTTGGTTTGGAGCCGAGTGGAAGGCTTCAACCAGAGGCTCAGACGATTCTGCGGAGATCTGGGGTGCAAATTTCTCGACCTCCGCTATCGGGTGGAGAAATGTAGGGTCCCCCTGAATAGGTCAGGCGTGCACTACACGCCGGTAGCGGCTACAAGGGTAGCGGAGTACATGTGGAGTGCACATGGGGGTTTTTTAGGTTAGAGAATTCCCTCCCTAGGCCCGACAAGACGCCTCCTGAGACGCGGCAAGGTAGGAGTAGGCAAAATGCAACAGGGAATAACAATATTAATGTGCTAATAGTAATCTGCAGGAGCGTCTATAGAAAGGCCCCAGAACTGCTCTCATTAATAAACGGTCACAACGCCCATATAGTACTAGGGACAGAAAGTTGGCTGAAACCAGACGTAAACAGTAATGAAACCCTAAACTCAGATTGGAATGTATACCGCAGAGACAGGCTGGACAGTGAAGGGGGAGGCGTGTTTATAGCGATAAGAAGTGCAATAGTATCGAAGGAAATTGACGGAGATCCGAAATGTGAAATGATTTGGGTGAAGGTCACGGTTACAGCAGGCTCAGACATGGTAATTGGATGTCTCTATAGGCCCCCGGACTCAGCAGCTGTTGTGGCTGAGCACCTGAAGGATAATTTGGAAAATATTTCGAGTAGATTTCCCCATCATGTTATAGTTCTGCGTGGAGATTTTAATTTGCCGGATATAGACTGGGAGACTCAAACGTTCATAACGGGTGGCAGGGACAAAGAATCCAGTGAAATTATTTTAAGTGCATTATCTGAAAAGTACCTTGAGCAGTTAAACAGAGAACCGACTCGTGGCGATAACATATTAGACCTTCTGGTGACAAACAGACCCGAACTATTTGAAACAGTTAACGCAGAACAGGGAATCAGCGATCATAAGGCGGTTACGGCATCGATGATTTCTGCCGTAAATAGAAATATTGAAAAAGGTAGGAAGATTTTTCTGTTTTGCAAAAGTGACAAAAAGCAGATTACAGAGTACCTGACGGCTCAACACGAAAGTTTTGTCTCAAGTACAGATATTGTTGAGGATCAGTGGACAAAGTTCAAAACCATCGTACAATATGCGTTAGATGAGTATGTGCCAAGCAAGATCGTAAGAGATGGAAAAGAGCCACCGAGGTACAACAACCGAGTTAGAAAACTGCTGTGGAAGCAAAGGGAACTTCACAGCAAACATCAACATAGCCAAAGCCTTGCAGACAAACGAAGCGAAATGTAGTGTGAGGAGGGCTATGCGAGAGGCGTTCAATGAATTCGAAAGTAAAGTTCTGTGCACTGACTTGGCAGAAAATCCTAAGAAATTTTGGTCTTATGTCAAAGCGGTAGTTGGATCAAAACAAAATGTCCAGACACTCTGTGACCAAAATGGTACTGAAACAGAGGATGACAGACTAAAGGCCGAAATACTAAATGTCTTTTTCCAAAGCTGTTTCACAGAGGAAGACTGCACTGTAGTTCCTTCTCTAGATTGTCGCACAGATGACAAAATGGTATACATCGAAATAGACGACAGAGGGATAGAGAAACAATTAAAATCGCTCAAAAGAGAAAAGGCCGCTGGACCTGATGGGATACCAGTTCGATTTTACATAGAATACGCGAAGGAACTTGCCCCCCTTCTCGGAGCGGTGTACCGTAGGTCTCTAGAAGAGCGTAGTGTTCCAAAGGATTGGAAAAGGGCACAGGTCATCCCCGTTTTCAAGAAGGGGCGTCGAACAGATGTGCAGAACTATAGACCTATATCTCTAACGTCGACCAGTTGTAGAATTTTGGAACACGTATTATGTTCGAGTATAATGACTTTTCTGGAGACTAGAAATCTACTCTGTAGGAATCAGCATGAGTGTCGAAATAGACGGTCGTGTGAAACCCAGCTCGCGCTATTCGTCCACGAGACTCAGAGGGCCATAGGCACGGGTTCACAGGTAGATGCCGTGTTTCCTGACTTCCGCAAGACGTTAGATACAGTTCCCTACAGTCGTTTAATAAACAAAGTAAGAGCATATGGACTATCAGACCAATTGTGTGATTGGATTGAGGAGTTCCTAGATAACAGAACGCAGCATGTCCTTCTCAATGGAGAGAAGTCTTCCGAAGTAAGAGTGATTTCAGGTGTGCCGCAGGGGACTGTCATAGGACCGTTGCTATTCACAATATACATAAATGACCTGGTGGATGACATCGGAAGTTCACTGAGGCTTTTTGCAGATGATGCTGTGGTGTATCGAGAGGTTGTAACAATGGAAAATTGTACTGAAATGCAGGAGGATCTGCAGCGAATTGACGCATGGTGCAGGGAATGGCAATTGAATCTCAATGTAGACAAGTGTAATGTGCTGCGAATACGTAGAAAGATAGATCCCTTATCATTTAGCTGCAAAATAGCAGGTCAGCAACTGAAAGCAGTTAATTCCATAAATTATCTGGGAGTACGCATTAGGAGTGATTTAAAATGGAATGATCATATAAAGTTAATCGTCGGTAAAGCAGATGCCAGACTGAGATTCACTGGAAGAATCCTAAGGAAATGCAATCCGAAAACAAAGGAAGTAGATTACAGTACGCTTGTTCGCCCACTGCTTGAATACTGCTCAGCAGTGTGGGATCCGTACCAGATAGGGTTGATTGAAGAGATAGAGAAGATCCAACGGAGAGCAGCGCGCTTCGTTACAGGATCATTTAGTAATCGCGAAAGCGTTACGGAGATGATAATAAACTCCAGTGGAAGACTCTGCAGGAGAGACGCTCAGTAGCTCGGTACGGGCTTTTGTTAAAGTTTCGAGAACATACCTTCACCGAAGAGTCAAGCAGTATATTGCTCCCTCCTACATATATCTCGCGACGAGACCATGAGGATAAAATCAGAGAGATTAGAGCCCACACAGAAGCATACCGACAAACCTTCTTTCCACGAACAATACGAGACTGGAATAGAAGGGAGAACCGATAGAGGTACTCAGGGTATCCTCCGCCACACACCGTCAGGTGGCTTGCGGAGTATGGATGTAGATGTAGATGTAATGGATTTCAAAGCAGAGAAGCAGATATTTTGAACTGAAAAGAGAAAGGCCCTAACATGACCGCAAATGACCTCAAATGAAGTATTGTGTGTACTCATATGCTAAATTTTAAAAAAGTTAGTCTGTCATATGGTAATATTGGCATGGAAGTACTCCAGTATGATGCATGTGTAACTACTTGAGATGATGAAACTAAATTGAATGAAAGATACATACGTCACGTAATGCTACATTACCACACAAAGAACCAATAGGTGTTCTGAAAGTAGTAAATAAAAGATATGGGAATGAAATGACAACGGACATCTAATTTAGGATTAGTTAAGCATAAGGTTAAATTTGGAGGGCCAGTTTACAGACGTAGAGCTTTCCTTACATATCTATAAATATCTCATCGACATATCAAATTAGTCTCCATATTTGCTCTAAAAAATGTCCATCTCTAAACAGGTATGACATAACTACCAAGTGCCTGGCTTTCAAAATGAAATTTTTCCAGAGAATTATGATAAAAAGTTCGAAAAATACAGCTGTAGTAAGAAGTGAGTTGTATTACAGAAGTGATCTGAATGTCTACAAAGAAATACTAAAACGGGGAAACACACTTCCTAACACTGAATGAAACGTAACTTCCCATAGATGCCTTCATCATCAAAAAAGAAAAACTTTGTGATGTTGAGAAATTGCTTGGGAAACATTTTGGATATAGGTGGAATCTTTCGTGTATTACAGGAATATAATGGGAAGTGTTTATGAGAAGGAGGAGGAGGAAGAAGGATAAGGAGCCAAATTTGCATCCAGATCCAAACTGTGTTATCTGTGCAGTACAGGAGGATGAATATAATCTGAGTATATAAATATTGTGCAACTTGTTATTAACTAATGAAAGCATAAAAAGAGCCTGAGTTAAGGAGACTAACATCAAATGTCTTCATGCACAGCATTTTGAGTAAAATGAATATTCTTAACTAAAATGAGACATATGAGTTCATTATAAAGCATGACCGCAAATGACCTCGAATGAAGTATTGTGTGTACTCATATGCTAAATTTTAAAAACGTTAGTCTGTCATATGGTAATATTGGCATGGAAGTACTGTTGTTGGTTCCAAAAGGTG
The DNA here is from genome assembly GCF_023864345.2 of Schistocerca serialis cubense. NCBI lineage: Eukaryota > Metazoa > Arthropoda > Insecta > Orthoptera > Acrididae > Schistocerca > Schistocerca serialis. The sequence goes on along the minus strand of NC_064641.1, from coordinate 606,107,091 downwards.
ACATATTCAATAATTCGTTCCAAAACACATCTCCATATTTGGAAACCTTATAACTCATAAAATAGGTATCTTATTTTATTCACGCTTATTTATTTTATACTTGGGACAAGTTTTAACGACAATAGAATGTAATTTCCATTTATACTAGTGCTGTTAACATTAGAATCAGCTTTTTTCATTCTTTTAAGCATGACTTAGGAAGCAGATATCAAACAGTCTCTCCTAAAGTTTGTGATTAAGATTTCACAGGATGGGTTAAGTGATGACATCGCCTCCAGATCTTCTTCGAAATTCCTCGTTTACAACAGTCTTCTTCCATTTATTAGTAACCAGAGGTATGGAATTGTTTAATGTCTAAGGTTGTCTTCTCTGAATATTGTAATAGATCTTCATATGATATTTTTCTTCACTGTTGACGTCTTATCACTTGTTAATCTGCAAAAGAAACGAGAGTACCAGGTTAATGGAAATTTGCCTTGGAAAACAGAATATATACAGTTGCTCACAATGAAATACACATAAGGAATAGGTACTCAGAGACTGGGTGAAGTACAGTGTAATCACTCGTTTTTAACCATAGGGACTTGACAAAGATTATACGAGTAAATTATATTTGCTATCAAAGAGGGACACACTTGGAAGATATTTCTTCAGCTACCAGATAATAATCGTTGCAGTATTCCCATCGATAATACAATGAAACAGTGTACCCGAAAACAAATCTATATTAAATGAATTCCCATCCAATTACATTCATAATCCACTCAATAGTATCCCTGTTCCCAAACAGGCTTCTCCCTCATTCCTCCAAGTGCAGAACACTAAATCTTATTATGGTGATGAACAATACAATTTTTTAAATAGTCTTCATGGGTTTGCCACCGGATCACGTTACGCAAATTCCACAATATTTCCTCGCAGCAACTGTCCGACATCTTCAGGTGGTTCAACCTTGCTGGTGGCTAGGTACGACAGACGTCAGTGCACCTAACAGTGCATATCTTAACATAGTGTTGGAATCCCACTCATTAAATGGTGTCTTCAGCCAGTCTGCTGAAGAATAATGGTTTGCAGAGTTAGTAGAGTGAATATGTGAGATCGGTTCGTCGTTAAAGTTGTTGTTGTTGTTGTTATTGCTTTTGTTGTGGTATTCAGTTCGAAGACTGCTTCGACGCAGTTCTCCATGCTAGTCTATTTTACGCAAGCCCCTTCACCTCTGTATAACTACTGCAAATGGCGCCCTTTCAACTTGTTTACAGTATTAGTGTCGTTACCAAATTGATAATTCCTTGATGACTCAGGATGTTGCTGGTCAACCGACTCTCTCTTTTAGTGAGATTGTACCCCAAATTTTGTTTTTTCCGCAGTTTGATTCAGTACCCTAGATTTTTCATAGGCCCATCTAGACTTCAGTATTCATTTCATAATTTTCTATTTTCTTCTTTCTGAACTGTTTCCCATCTGGGGCCCACTTTCGTACAAGAATAGGCTGCAGATAAATACGTTCAAAAACCACTCCCTAACGTTTAAATTTTTATCTGAAATTAACAAATTTCTGTTTTTCAGAAATTCTTTTCTTCTTATTCCTAGTATATATTTTACATTCTGTTTCTACCGTCATCAGATATTTTGCTGGTCAAAATAAGAAGTTATGTAATAAGACTAATGACTCATTTTCTAATACAATTTAGACGGCATCGCCTGATTCAGTTCGACTTTATTGAATTATCTTTGTTTTACTTTTCTTACTGTTCATCATATAACCTCTTTTCTAGACCAACCAGGTTTAACAACAGCTTCAAGAATGGAAATACTAAAAATATTGGCGAAGTTACAAAACTGAATGGAAATCAATATTAAAGTGCTATTCATTTGTAATTCTGCCAGGTTTCCATAGAAACCAGTACTGTTATTTTGTCCTATTACAATGTTAAGAATTAAGTATGTATATTTTTACCAGGTGAAATAAGTAAAAACTGTGTAAAATTATAGTAAATAGTTAAGAAAAGTCAAGAATAGATTTAATGATGGAACGAGGTCGTCATTTAAACTGTGATGAATTCATTAAGGAGACTGGTATAACTGAAAATTTAGGAAAAAAGGCTGATGCTGCAAGGGCTCTAAATACGGGAACAGGTGTAATTTTAAGCCTGATGAATCGTTATCTACAGTCAGGTAGTCCAGGAAAGAGCCACGAACGAAAATCAAATGTTACTACTGCAGCACAAGACGTCAACGGATAAAAAATAAACAATCAAAGATTGCACAAACAACTAAAGTTTGGAAATTTGTGTTAAGTTCCTATGGGACCAAACTACTGAGGTCATCGGTCCCTAGGCTTACACACTACTTAACCTAATTCAAACTAACTTACGCTAAGGACAACAAACACACACACCTATGCCCGAGGGAGGAGTCGAACCTCTGACGGGGGGAGCCGCGCGAACCGTGGCAAGGCGCGGCTACCCCGCGAGCACAAATAACTAAACTATAAATATCTCAGACAGTATCGCTGAGTAGCTATAGCCAGTTTGTAAACATACAACATCATTGAGAACAGTGAACTAGCTGTCAAATTACTACGTGGCTGCCACGCGGTGTGGCCGCGCGGTTTGAGGCGCCATGTCACCCTCTTTCCACTCACTTGTCCATGAACTTCTCCATAAAACATTTAAAACAAAACTCAGATCAACTCAGTCTCTCTCTCTCTCTCTCTCTCTCTCTCTCTCTCTCTCTCTCTCACACACACACACACACACACACACACACACACACACACATAAGCATAACAGAAATGAATAGACATTAGTTTTCAGCGTATACTTCGTTAGGTTGGCAAGATAAACGTGTACGTAAACTAACCAAACGCGATGAGATACACAGTGAACTCAAAGTAGTTACGTCTATATTAGTGTTATGTCTATACTAGTGACAGAAGACTGACAGTACAGCACAAAATCAAGAGCAAACAAAATGAAAAGTGGGACTACAAATATTCGAAACACAAAAATATCCTTATGTTTCGTAAATAGAGCGGTAGTACGACCGCCATTTGAGCAGATAAGTGGAAACGCCGATGCCAGCTAAAAACTCGAAGAGCTGTAAGTAATCACTTATTTACATAAGAAGCGAGAACTGAACTGTTTTAAAATCTGCGAACAATACGTATCAGAGCAAAAGTGTACCATAACTGTTTCATTATAGATCCCACTGATGATATGTTATAGTCAAAGCAGGCGAAACGCGTCTGTGAGAATAAGATTCATTGCAGCAAGAGTAGACGTTCTTTATTTAGAAATCAAATATTTCAGAGGAATGTTTCCCAGGACAGCAGACAACATCCATCGTTGGGATTAGCTGTTTGCTCTACTTGGACATCACTGGCAGAACATTTCTGAAGATGAGATCTGACATCACATTTCGTCAATTTCAAAGAGCTGCTGAACCGTAGCTAACTCAAGACGTGGTGCTACCACTTACTGAAGCCAAGAAGTACTGACATTTGAAAGTGATAAAGTTTTATGAACTTCCCAATTATATTACAATTTCTTTACAATTCTCATGCTGCGTCATTCATGCAGCTAGTGGTTTAGTGGATTAGAATTACTACCTCTGTATCAAAGCGTCTCGGTTTCGATTTCCGGCAGGGTCAGATTTTGCGGGCTCTGGGACTCGATGTGTGTTGTTTTCATCATCATCGACGTGCTTGTCGGTGAAATGGCTTCAAATAGAAAACTTACAATAGGCGTGCGAACTACAAGAGATGGGATCTCCCAGCCAATAAAGGCATACGGCCATTTACTTTTTTTGAAAACAAAAATGTTGTAAGTTCTTATAAAGATATATAGTGAAACGATCGAATGTTGTTTCAAACATATGTAACGATACATACCTATGATTAGTTACTTGTATCATTTACATGTAAGGGGCAGTCAAATTAAAACGAGGAGATGGAAAAAAGTAAGTAAATTGTTTATCACTTCAAGAGTAATCAACATCATTGTTAATACATTTATCCCACTGTGAGGAAGGACGGTCAATGCATTAATGGAAATATTTTTGCGGTTGTCTAAGAACCTTGATTGTACCCGGAAAGTACCTTTTCGTCCGAAGCAAATGTACGACTATGAATGTCTTTCTTCAGGGCTCCAAAAACATGGAATTCGCCTGGAGAGAGATGTGAACTGTATGGTGGATGTGTAAAGCCTCCCCAGCGAAACCTCTGCAGCACGTAGTCCCACATGTTTCCAAGGTTGTTTCGACTACGCTGCAGAACTTTTGCTGGGAAGCCCTTACTCTTTATCCATTCAATCTGCATCTCTCCCATTTGATTTCCATACTTGTGGACTCCTGAAGAAAGACATTAATGGTCGTTGATTTGTTTCGGATGAATAGGTGCACACCTGGGCATAATCTTGGCTACACAGGCAAAAGCAGACATTTTTCAGTAAAGGCACTGACCGTCTTGTCACACAGCGGGGCAAAATTAGCACATGCGCTGAACTACTTTTGAAATAATAAAATGTTTGCTTGTTTTAATGTAGGTTGATTCTTACAAAGAAGAAGACAGCAACCAGACATTATTAATACTGATATTTATTTTAGCAAATAGCGCCATAACTTGTTTCGAACTGACAAGTTCATCATCAGACGGCTGCACACAAGATTTACAAGATGCACTTAACATAATCTTCAGTTTTCGATTTTTATTCTTCCACTGTAGCGAAATACTCTTGGTGTGTTGCTGCCCTAATGTAGAAAATAGTATTAGAAACACCATATGTGAACATAGCTAACCTCCAAACGATGAAACACAGAGTAGACAAATATGTGAGGTTAAGTGGTTATAGTACTTGCATCGAAAATACGCGCAACTTTGTTGCGAAGTTGCAGGATTGTATTTTCGAAATATTGCAAAAATATATGCAGCATTTATGTTATTTGCATATCACTATATTTTTCAAAGCACCACGCAAACACACACACCAAAAAGTATTTGCCACACGTGAAGTTGACACAACGATGCTCTCTGTCAGAGATATTAGAATATACATTTAAATTTGGCATGCGTTTTTCGTTGTTTCTGCAACAGGGTTCTGACCCGTTTGGTGTACCATGGGGGATCAGCTCCGTCGTTTGATAATTTATTTGGAATAAATCTCTGAATTACTGTAGAAATTATTTCTTTGAATTGAAGCCATATATGGTCTACAGTTACATTGTTAACTTGAAAGGAGTGGAGATTGTCTCTCAGGAAGGAGTCAAGTGAAATTTTATCCGCCTTTTTGAATAGGTATATTTTTCGTTTAGTTTTGGAGGATTTGGGGGTTAGAATATTCAGTCTCGCTATGACTACCCTATGTTCTCTAATCTCGGTATCTGTTTTCATGCTCGTTATTAGCTCAGGATTAGTTGTTGCTAAGAGGTTAAATGTGTTTTCACAACCGTTTGCTATTCGCGAGATCTCATAAACTAACTGCTCGAAATAATTTTAAGAGACTATGTTTAACGCACTTTCGGATGATGTCTTACGCTTATATCCAGATTTAAATATGTATTTTTGCCAACATACCGAGGGTAAATGAAAGTCACCACCAACTCTAATTTACTGTATGAGTCGGGTAAGTGTTTGAAATTAAACTCAAATTTTCTTTGAACCTTTCAGCAATTGTATAGTCTGAGTTCGGAGGTCGGTAAAAGGATCCAATTGTTATTTTATTCTGGTTGCCATAGTGGTCTCTGCCCATACTAACTCAGAGGAACTATCTACTTCAGTTTCGCCACAAGATAAACTTCTTCTATCAGCAACAAACACGCCAGCGCCAACTGTGCTTAGCCTGTCCTTTCGGAACACAGTTAGATTCTTCGCAAACATTTCAGCTGAACTTATCTCGGCATTAGCCAGCTTTCAGTGCCTATAACGATTTGAGTATCAGTGGTTTCTATCAGAGCTTGGAGCTCTAGTATTTTCCCAACACAGCTAAGACCATTTACAAATGTTATACCGATGGTTCCTGTATCTACGTTCTTCCTGCACCGTTTGAGACTGAAGCCCTTTTTGTGTTTACCTGAGACACTCTAACCTAAAATACCGCCCCTGCCAACCGCGTATCTGCCTCCTGCATGTAATGGACTTCTGACCCACCCAGCGGAGAATCTCTTCCGATCCAAAGCGACACACATCACTGATTCCGACGTGGGCCACCACTTGCAATTGGCTGCAACCTGTACTCTTCATGCCATCCGGAAGGACCCGTTCCACCGTTATATGCTAAGTCAGTTCATTAATTACGTTTTTCTCTCTTTCAAACAGTTAAGTCGATGAACTCTGATAAAAGACTGCTAATACCTCCCTACTTGTAGATATTGCCCTCCAGGAAGTCAGTTTTTTTTTTATTTTTGTACGTACATTGTAATGAATGTTCGCACCATACAAGAAAAATTCTGTTGCGCCGTTCCTTTATCAGCCAATGGAATAACTGTTGAATGATTAATTAAGGATACTTCAGAATCTTCATCTGCAAGTATAAGCTGTTTGAAAGAAATAGGCATTTATTTCATATTCACACCTGAAAAATCGTAGTATGCATAATACTTATCTTAAATGTTTCACTTATGTTAAAAGATACATGCTGCATCCGCAAGTGTAAGCTGTTTGAAAACTAATAGGCACTTACTTCATATTCACAATTGTAAAATTGTAGTTTGGATAATACTTATCTTAAATTCATCACTTACGTTGAAATATTCATAGAATTTACCGATAAACCGAATTTCTTGTACTCCAACTACAACATATAGCGGACATTACCTTTATGGTGAAATTTCATCTTACTTACAACTTTTCGAAATTTGAACGCCACGAAATGCGCAATTTATAAGTGGAATTGCAGGGTACACAATATTTCCAGTCTGAATCTTATATTCTCATACATTGTTAGTCATTTTCGCTGTATTTTTGTAATGCATTACATTCATACTGAAACGTCCTTATATAAATGTAGGAACTTTTCGATATAAACTGTAGCTGTTTTTCGTTGTTGTGCCATATGCATTAAAATAAAATTAGTGAAATACACATGTTGTTAAAATCAGTACAATCAAAGCTTTATTGGTGTGATATTTGTCGAATATCGAACTCAGACTGGAAAATTTTTGATACTAAGAGAACAATAGCACAATATACACGGTGTCCCATTTTAATCTAACCGGCCGATATCTCTGAAGCGGCACAATTCTGCAAGAAATGTCTGTAGTAAAAGTTGTAAAGTATGGAGGGGTCATGAATGGTTACCTGAAGTGAGTTGAACCCTGTTTTCAAGGTCAAACCAACGTCAAGTTCATTTTTGTAAAGGGTAACCCCTATTTTTTTCCATATTCATATTCTACGTGAAAAAATATGCATTGTTAGCAGAGAACTTTTTTTTTCGAAAAACCAATGGTTTGTCTCCAGGGGGCACTTCATTATAACTTTCCCAGCTTACCAGTATCTCGAGACGAAGAGAGATCGTGAAAAATTTTCAATGAAAATCTTGTATGGTTTCTGAAATCTGTCCACTGCTGAAATTTCCTTAAACTTGAAATGAAATGGCCTTGAATTTCTTCAGTGGGGATTAACATGAAATCAAATACCATCAGCTTTAGCGGAACCCACTGTGCACAACGTGGAGGTTGCCAAGTGGACTTTGCACATCGTTAGCCCTGGAAAGGGCTGATTAACGTGGTACTGACTGGAAATTAAGGAACTTAGATGCACCATCAGCTGCCCACTTTGCCTAATCCACGTTTGCACACTCTGTCGGAAACTGGTCTCGACATCATTCAGTGTCTGATGGGTGATTGGCCGGCCAGTGTGGTCGAGCGGTTCTAGGCACTTCAGTCTGGAACCGCGCGACCGCTACGGTCGCAGGTTCAAATCCTGCCTCGGGCATGGATGTGTTTGGTGTCCTTAGATTACTTAGGTTTAAGCAGTTCTGTTCTAGTGGGCTGATGACCTCAGATGTTAAGTCCCATAGTGCTCAGAGCCATTTGAACTATTTGATGGGTGATTGGCTGGTAGGTGGCCACCATCCTTTCTCTCCTATCTTCTGGCATCGTCGGGGGAGTAGAGTAGCCTACACTTTCTGCTTCACAGCTCCCCGTAAGAAGAAGTCTAATGGTGTTAAATTTGGAGATCTTGGAGAGAATTCACGAATTTCACAGTCGATACCAATCCATCGATTCGGGTAAGTTGCATTAAGCTACCTTCTGACAGTTAAGGCCTGATGTGCAGGGGCGCCGTCGTATTGAAACCACATATGCGCTCGTATGTCTTGGGATATTTTCTAGTAAAGAATATGAAGACAGCGGATTCCGTTCAACGTTTCGCCATAAAATACATGACCTATCACGTAATCTCCAACAATGCCCGCCCAGACATTGATTGACCACAGTCTCTGTGCTCAGTGATTTACTTCCGAGCAGTAGTGTGCGTTATGGAGATCGACTCCTCCCATGTTGTAGAAGTCTGCCTCGTCTGTGAAGAGAGTTCCTGCGAATAAAAGAAGATCACAACGTGTTTGCATATCGGTCCATCGACAAAGTGGCAGGCGTCTCTCAGGGTCCCCAGGCTAAACTGATTGGGTGATATGTAAGCGATATTGGTGGAATTTAAATTATCTTAAAACACGGGATACTGTTGATCGAGGCACACCATGTAGACCCTGAATCTGACGAGTCGAAAGGTGTGGATCTTCAGCGACGATACGACGAACTCCCAGCGCAATCCCCTCTCTCGGGTCCATCTCTCGTTCAAAAATGGCTCTGAGCACTATGCGACTCTGAGGTCATCAGTCGCCTAGAAATTAAAACTAATTAAACCTAAGGACATCACACACATCCATGCCCGAGGCAGGATTCGAACCTGCGACTGTAGCGGTCGTTCGGCTCCAGACTGTAGCGCCTAGAACCGCACGGCCACTCCGGCGGGCTCCATCTTTCGTCTCTACCTATTCAAGGTCACTCTTTCAGCTCGTCTTACCAGAGATCTAATTGTAACCTTCGTGGGATGACAATCATGGGGATACCTTTCGGTATACAATGTTTGCGAGGCTGCATAATTATCGCGACACTCACCAAAACTTTTTATCATTCTTGCTGTTTCTAATGGCTTGTAATCAGCCATTTCGGACAGATTAGAGTCTAAAAAGAAACTGTGCTGCTCACTTTTGCTATTATTGATTTCCTTAAGTTTTTCCTTCAAAGAAACATCCTGCAAGCGTGTTGCAGGACAACTGGCTTATTACAGTGTACCCGACCCGTTTGTTTACACATGCTCGCATGAAGCAGAAACAAACAGTATTCAAGTGCGCTCTCTTAGAAAATTACTTAGGTGTCCAACGGATGTACGTCCTTCAAGAGGGCACCTTTACATAATAATGAAATACCCCATGGTAATCCGTCCTTTTCAAATATGGAAAGAAGGCAGAAACGAAAGACGGGGCCGAGAAAGTCGACTGCGAGACGAGGTGACTCATATAAATTTTTCTCTTATGGGTTCCAAACATTCGTGTTAAGAATAATTTTTCTTGTACTGATTTGAAAAAATTTCACTTCGCAGGAACTCATTAGAGTTCGCGATACGACATTGTTCTGAGTACCACGAGGCGAAATTCATCAGAGTTTGACGAAGTGGTATTTTTCTAAATCCCTCAAAACACTGTTTTTCTAAGTCCATAAGAACCCTCAGTCATGATTTCAAATTTCCCGACGTCCTCAAAGCTCCACCCTTCCGTTCTCTGATTGTGCCGGCACAAGCACAAGCCTGGTCTCTGATTAGGCACCCTCCAAGTGGTGCACATTAAGTTCCACCAGTGGCGACGGTATTTGCTTTCAAGTTAATCTCTACTGAAGAATTTCAAGGCCACTTCAAGTTCACGAAAATTTCACCATTGGCCAGAGTTCAGAAACCATACAAGATTTTCATTGAAAATTTTTCCCTATCTCGCTTCGTTCTCGAGATACTGGTAACCTGGCAAAACTACAATGATGTGTCCCCTGGTGAGAAACCATTGGCTTTTCGAAAAAAATGTTTCCTACAAATAATGCGTATTTTTTCACGTAGAATACGAACGTGGAATAAAAAGTAGGAGTTACCATTTGCAAAAATGAACTAAACCTTGGTTTGATCTTGACAACAGGGTTCAACGTCAATTCGAGGTAACCATTCCATGAGCCCGTTCAAATCTTACTACTTTTACTGGCGACTTTTTTTTCAGAATAGTGCCGCTCCAGAGATATCCGCTGGTTAAATTAAAATGGGACACCCTGTATTTGGTGCTCTTTAAAACTGACAAAACAATGTATAATGCAATCACTTTTTTATGTGTATCATCACAGATTCCTGCCATCTATGTAAGTAAGTGTTTACGTCTTTCTTGTTCTATTAAGTAACTAGTTCTTCTTTAAACTCGACTAATTATAAGTAACACTCCAATTAAAAATTGTGTATGTGAACATAGTGGAATCCATCGCTGCATATGAAGCATAAATAAAACTGCATTCAACTACATAAAGACCACATTGTTCACAGTTATTTAAGGCAGCCTCCTAAGTTTCAGATTCAGAAGTGAAATCCTTGCCCAAGAAAAAGAAAAAAAAAAAACAAAGCAGCTTTCTATCTCGATTTTCTGGTTTTTAGTGCTTCTTAAAGACATTATGGCAGCTATTCCAAGAATCCAAGATACTCTACGTCGTTCATGAAACGAATCGAAAAGATTTCCGCTAGAAAGGGAAATGAAGCACAACGATGATACTGTACTGCCTTCTTCCGGGATGAGAATCAGGAATAAGATTGATCTGTCACAGCGAGACAGTGGAGTCCAAATTATGGTACACGTAACATGTTTTCAGAGATAAATTCTAGAAAATATCCTACAGCTATCAGAGTAAACACCCTTCAACGCTGAAACATTGTTACTGAATTTCTAGTTGTCAAAAGTATTTAACATTAAAAACGTGGAAACTCCAAGCCATCTAGAGGGTGGCCGGGAAGTAGACACGAATATTAAAGTGCTATACAACGTACAAAATTTATTGAAAATGTGATGTTTGTTACAAACACATTAAGTAATTTCTCCCATTTACGTATGAAAAATTATATTATCCTTATGACCAGCCAAGGCCGCACAGAAACGAGCAATGCGTTCATTGAAATTCTCGATGACGCTTTCACAAACATCTGGTGGGATGCCGTTAATAACCATTTTAACTTCCTTTAATTGTTGTACTGTTCGCGGTTTGTTCACGTACACTTTTGATTTCACAAATCCCCATAATAAAAGTCACAATGCGTAAGACCGCATGATCTGGCGTGCCATTCTTGATTGCCTCGCAAAGAGATAATTTTTTGGGAAAACTAACCATTCAGCGGAGTAAATCGTTTCACGGAATGTGTGTCATGTCACACCGTCTTGTTGAAACCAAAACTCATCATTTTCATTAATAAGAGGGAGAAACCAATCAGAAAACATGTTTCGGTAACGTTTGCCGTTCAAAGTGACGGCAGCTCCCTCATCATTATCAAAAAAGTACTGGCCGATCACTCCTCCGGCCCTGAATCTTCAGCATACAGTCCGTGTGTTGTGGATGCATCTCATCTTCCACAGTCACCCGCGGATTTCGTTACCCCAAATTCTTCAGTTCTGCTTATTGACGTACCCACTGAGGCGGAAGTGCGCCTCATCTGTGAAAGTTGTTCTGTTTGTGAAGTTCTCGTTCTCCGCTTGTCGAACCAGAACGCGGTCGTCCTGTTTCCTTGAAACAGAACCCGTGGTCTCAAACTTCCAGATCAGCCTCCGAGCTGATGATTCGGTTTAGCAGCCTTATGTCCGAGTGTCGCACGCATTTCACGAGCCGTTGGGGTGGAACTTCTTTTGTAGTAAGTTTTTATGACTTGGATACGTTGCTCAGTTGTCATCTGCTCCATGACGAAAATAAACATCAGACTACAGTGCTCATCACACAAAAGCTGTCAGGCTACTAATGGGAAGGATCGAAAATAACAAACATGATAAAACCAGGGCTGGAAACCGTCATATGACAAAATGGCGCAATATTCAAATTAGTCCTTACTTCCCGGACACCCGTTACTTGCTACGGGTCCTCCTTACGTTAATATATAACGAAACACACCATTTGCCAACTTACATTGGTGCGCAAAGTGGAAGTGAAACATGAATTGTGGCTGATAACTGCGCAGAATTAATACCAACCTGTAGTGCTCTTCGACAGGAGCCACCGAGCGAGGTGGCGCAGTGGTTAGCACACTGGACTCGCATTCGGAAGGACGACGGTTCAATCCCGTCTCCGGCCATCCTGATTTAGGTTTTCCGTGATTTCCCTAAATCGTTTCAGGCAAATGCCGGGATGGTTCCTTTGAAAGGGCACGGCCGATTTCCTTCCCAATCCTTCCATTTCCCGAGCTTGCGCTCCGTCTCTAATGACCTCGTTGTCGACGGGACGTTAAACACTAACCACCACCACCACCATCGACAGGAGCCACCGACTAGGACAGTGCCACCCGGACACCTGAGATTCGGGTCAATCATCCTCCGCCTTGACTTGGGCGTCGTCACCGACTCTTGCGTGGCAGAGGCCGAGAAAATGGCCACCAAAAGCGTCAGCAACAGCAGCACTGACGTCAGCAGACAGTACTTCTTCATTGTACGCTCCTCGTCTCGAGAAATCTACAGGCACAACAGCACCACATTCGCTTCTTATACCATACAGAAAACGATACGGGCCGGGTCAACCGGCTGATACAGAATTGCGTAATCAGAAACAGCCTTGGAAAGTTCTACGCGCGCACATCGTTGAGAATTAGTACATCCGTCACGGCCGTTGCCGGTCTTTGAATACTCATTTGAATACATAGAGGACGAATGGAATGAAGCTACAGCTGTTACCGCGAAGTGACGTCGGTGGAGTAGGATTTTGATGATGCTTCTTCATGCTATCTAACAAAACTTGACGACAAAATCTCTGTGGCCTTCTTATGGATAGAAAATAGGAATAGCGTGTGAAATGTCAAAACAGCTTCGGAGTCTAGGATGCACTTGATCGGAGAGTTCTATACAACAAATGAGGCTTTATGCAGTGACGTCACAGTGGTTGAAGGTCTAGTTCGTTACAAGGTTCAGTACGCGTTCCGCTGCACCCCACCCTTTTTTCCTTGAACCACAGTTTGAAAATATCTAAAATAGTTGACCAACGTTGACACAGATAAAATTTTCTTGAATCCGGAAAAGTTAAGTTCCTTACATTGGCCTGCCTGCCATCATTTATCTGTACTCTGACACACTCTCAACGACATAAATTTCCCTCCCAGCCAAAAATCAGTTATGATTGGTTGACTCATTTGGGGGAGGGGCTCAAACAGCAGGGTAGGCTTGGCAGGAGATAACAATAAATCAGCAAAATATTGTTGTTAATTGATCTTTGCATTCTTTAACCCTTCATAACAGTAACGATAATACCCTGTAACTGCTGCCTACTTCAGAGAGGGACCTGCAAAAGCATATAATCATACTCATTTGAATACATAGAGGACGAATGGAATGAAGCTACAGCTGTTACCGCGAAGTGACGTCGGTGGAGTAGGATTTTGATGATGCTTCTTCATGCTATCTAACAAAACTTGACGACAAAATCTCTGTGGCCTTCTTATGGATAGAAAATAGGAATAGCGTGTGAAATGTCAAAACAGCTTCGGAGTCTAGGATGCACTTGATCGGAGAGTTCTATACAACAAATGAGGCTTTATGCAGTGACGTCACTGTGGTTGAAGGTCTAGTTCGTTACAAGGTTCAGTACGCGTTCCGCTGCACCCCACCCTGTTTTCCTTCAACCACAGTTTGAAAATATCTAAAATAGTTGACCAACGTTAACACAGATAAAATTCTCTTGCTTCTATATGAAAACGCCTAATAACACCATTGTCTTCGGCAGTTGTCATTTGTGTTAACCAAATTATTGGGGACTGGTGAATTAACGGTAGTTGCTGCCAGGACACCTTCAGGGTGTAGGAGACTTAGAACGTGCGAAAATCTCCCTGGGAACTGGAAGTTTTCAGGCAGCTGAAGACAAGGATGAGCAACGTTTCAAATCGTATTATGTCCATCAACGGGCAAAACTGAGTTTGATACGCTTCCTTTTATTTCGCGAAGCTATCGTTTACGCTGTGAAATTGAACTATTACCGTTTGTTTATGATTTGCTTCTCTGCATTTAGCTACGTCCGACTGTACGTTACTCCTTTCCGTCGAACTCAGAGGGAGATAATTGGCAGACTGCATGCACTTGCTTTCCAGTGGGTATATTTACTTCTGCTGCTTTCCTTGATTTAATGCTTGGGATTTCATAAAAAGGGATCGGCCCAAAATAATTGTTTCACTGTTAAGTGAAATACAAACTGTTAATCCATGCACAACGGTTAACGCATGGGAGTACTCAAGGAACCAAGGAAGTTAGAGGATATCTGTCTTACAGTCACTATCTTTCATCGATTTTACCAAAATTATTTACTGATTGATTATAATTCATCAACTGAAGTAGCTAATCAGGATTGCTATCGGGAGTAGTTTTGGGGTGAAATTATTAGACTACGAAAGCAAAGATTCTCAAATAAATATGCAGCATATTGTGGCATGCAAGCCATGACTTATTTAAAAACAGAACATTGTTTATTCTCTTTCTTCGACCTGGTGGCGCTTGTCTCTAAAGTAGCGGCCTCGTAATCTAAAATTATGCACGGGAAAGGGGAAGGGGGTATCATGCGCCTACTGTTCTTTCTACTGCTGCCCCAGGATGATCATGCTCGTCAATCATTCTCATTCTACTGGAAATGCTTTGAATTAAATAGCAACTGAGCTTTGTTACTGGCACTATTTGATCTTGACGAAAACACGCGATGAAATAGCATGGTATCGGACATGGAGCTAAGCAGACAAAAAATCCTTAAATTAGGAACCTACAAAAGTTATTTAATCCTGCTAAATTCTTCACACGCACTTATTTGTCCTAATATGAATTTCAATAAGAACGATCATTTTTCAATGACTATGCAGCCAACACCACGTTGAAAGTCAAAGGGGTACACAGGACTTGTTCGATCACTCTTGGAACATAAAACTTCACACGAGACAAACGCAAATCCTAGACCCAATTACCTCAAGAACGTCCCTTGTTCATTGATTTGAGAACCCGACTCCAGGTGGGTAACCGAAAATCGATGGCTCTTCCATTTACTCATCCATGTGGATTGTTCTCCGTTTTATTGGAAAACTAAACTTCATACACATTTCCTGTCTGAACCTAATTTAGGATTCAGATGGTCAAGGCACCTTGCAGCACTGCTCAAGTGGCTGTTGGGAGACAAACAACGACCAGACCAGTAGACCAGAAATTTAAAAAAAAAGAATAATTGCAGACGCCAATTAACTGAAGTATCACACACAGTTCACTCGCAAACTGCCTAACGGGAACCGTACTATACACTCAACTATGTTTTGTTGTTCAGTAGCGATCACTTGGTTGTATCGAACATACTTGGTGAGGCTCATGCTGCAAAGATAATTCTTTTAATACATATGACAAACTAATTTACGTTAATCATTAAAGTCAAGATAATTGATGACATATTTCAAATGAAACTAAGCATGCTGCAGGCACCTCAAGGTTGACTTTTATAATGGCTCCTTTGAAAAAAAAATTTTGTTTACTACTACTACTAGGCTAATTACTGTTTAGCTCTACAGGACCTTTATATTGAAATGTTTCCCACACCACCTTGCATTGTCTTTCTATGTGTGTAAGTAACTGTATGTTCACTGTTGTGGGTAAATACATACAGCGTACATAGGACGATGAGTGAAACTAATAGCGATTACACGCTTCCGCTGTTGTAGAAATCTGTTCCAGATGCTGCAGATACAGTGTTGAGCTGAAAGTGGTAACCAAAATACGGAGAAATATTCTTCGGAGCTTGTTGCATAGCAATCGCATTTCTTTCAGTTCCGAGAAATGTCCAGGTACTATTGTGGATTTGAATGATCCGTGAAGTGACTTCTTTTCCGAAGAAAACATCGAACTATTTCACTAGAACTGAACGCTCCCGTCGGAACTGTTCTCAAGCTGGTATTTATTGTTAAATCACAATAGAAGTATACGCTGGGTGTAGAATAACACGTACCTTCTTGAAATGAACAATATGTTATTGTTCTATTAACTGATTTCCTTCAATATTCACATATATTTTACAATGTGAATCAAAAACTCGCAATGACGTCGATTTTTAGATCATAAGAATGGCTCTCCTCTTGTAAAATTACTCTTAACAAGAACAAAAGCTCTATATCCTAATAATAATTATGTGAGTGCTGACCGCCACAGAGTAATAAACAATATCTTTGTCTCTCTCTCTCTCTCTCTCTCTCTCTCTCTCTCTCTCTCTCTCTCTCTCTCTCTCTCTCGCACTGACACAGCAAGTTACACTGCCTGATATATCATACTTTGTACTACTGGATCCGATTGTGCTCCATGCTCTCGACCAAATACCATGCTCCATGCTCTCGACCAAATACCAAAGTTGTAACCACTAAATTCGTCAGTAGAATTACTACAAAAGGTGATCACCACGTAACCCTGACCATAATTTTGCTCAAAAAGAACAGATTAGTAATCTTAACAATGATTTACCTCATCTTCTTCAGCTTTTGTGAACTGCATGACAGAGCCCATCGCAGCTTCTATCCACCCTCTAGGCAGACCAGGAACACCTTTTTCGTTTACGGAGGAAGAAATTGCAGAAGGCGATAATTCAGGAGGAAGCCGGAAGAGGGAAAAGAAGCCCAAACACGCTCATCGATTTAAATCACCATCCAGTAGAGTGAATGAAGCATACCCATGTGAATAATTTGCTACATAAAAGTTATCGGGTTGATTGGAGGAGCGTAGAAGATTTAAATTTCTATGCTAACATCATCGATTCATTCACTTTGGAACTGCCATAAGGAAGTTGTTTGTATGTCAGGATGAGGTTGCTTGGAAGAAAGAGGAGGATTGAGTCAAATTTGAAGATAAACCAACAGGATGACCATTCTGCACATTCTGGCAAATCGAAACGTTTAACAAGAATATCTCGATTTTCGTTGAGAGTTTTGCTTAATAATAACACAAACATGCTACAGGTCGAGTAAACGATCTGGTGTGCCATTACCTTAGGTACGGGTAAGCAATTACTGGAACAGCGGAAATATCACTGAACAACGATACCATAAGAAAATGTAAATTGTGTATCAAAAGGTTTAATATGAATATTTTTATTGTGTAAGGACATGGATTTTTAGTAATAATATGTGAGTTTGATATAAATCCTACTGAAGTTAACTGGCAGAAAGTAGGACATAATGAACACAATATACATTAGAAATTCTATTGTCAAAAATTTAATTTTGTATTGAAAGATAATGTCGTTCTCTAATAATAATAAAAATAATTGGGTAGCTACGTATTCACCTTATGAATCGGTTTGTATAAGAATATTTTACAAATTATTTAATCGAAACACATTAAGTCCAACACATTTTGCTTAAATCTGAAGACTAAAATTGCCAACTGATGTCAGTTTTTCGTGTTTCTAGAAGCAAGACTCAAACAAAATAATCTCATATTTCACAATTTGTGAAAAATTTCCCTGTTTAGGAACAACCAGTTTTTTGCTTCTCGTGTAAAATTTTGTTTCTCCCTTGGGCATCATTCCATTTGAAACGATGCTCCACTTAAAAGGTGCAATGTCCATGAAGTGTCATTTCTACTAAGACCTCAATAAAGCAAGGAGTATAGTTATCGAGTGTACTATAAGTGCAAGGAGCAAAAACCAAAACGTGGGAATTGTGACTCGCACAGTGACGTGGTAGGATATTATTACATGAACTTACCTATAACTCTTTCTGTCAACCTTGGTTACTACTATATCTTAGCTGCTGATTTACAATTCACGTATCGTGTAACTCTCTGGTTCATTCAAGAAAGAAAAACTTTGTACTATTTTTCCGGAAAGGGTGACTCACATTTGAAGAAGTACGAAAATATCAACCATGCTGAGTGAACTCGTGATCTCGGGGTTTCAGGCACAAGTTGTCCCAACAGGTAAATGGTGGGGATGTACTATCAGTACTTGAACTCGGGTCATCAGAGCTCAAAGCAAACGAGAATTAGAACAAGAGTATAAAAATGATCTCGCTACAGGTCGAGTAAACGATCTGGTGTGCCATTACCTTAGTACGGGTAAGCAATTACTGGAACAGCGGAAATATTGAAATGCACGAAAAATTTTGTCAATTGTACGAGCGTTGAATTTTTCCTACCTCGCCTTTATTTGAATTTCCTGTGACTTTTGTGCAGGACATCAACCCGTCTTGAGAATTCAAATTTTCTTGGAGCGGTGGCGAGGGGGGACGGGGAGGTAATGAATAGCTGAAAGTGGGTTCGCGTTGTCTAAGGAAAGAGGTAAATCATCTTTCACTCATCACTAAGAATCGTTATCCAATTTCTGCCACTATGAGCCTTTAGTGAACTGTTGACATGCAACTGTTTTGAAAGTATGAGTACATCGTGAATGGCATAATGGCACATTTGTGAATCGCCATTGCTGATTGTATTCTACAAGAGCCAACCGATTTTCTCCATTTGCTAAAGCTGGAGGAAGTGTGTAACATTAAAAATCTGACCCTGTATTGTAAGATAGCTAAAGTAAGTCGATCCTTCTGTTGGGTATACAAATGGTCCCCCACCCAAGGACTGCATAAAACACTTGACCATACCTTTCGGTCGCCAATAGAACCCGAGGTATGGGCTCCGGAAAAATTTCGTTTCTATATGCGGCGTTTTGGAATATATTGGTAGATTATTTAACCAATCAACCGCATCGCGAAGCAGTTGTGCGATAATTGTCAGCTATAAACTACAGTGAAACTGAAATGACTGGAGAACTGTTCAAAGTGCGTAGTAATTGATACCAATGAATTTCAGTCCTTGCGAGTTTTTAAAATCTGTTATGGACCTTCACGGCCGTAAGCAGATAGACTTGTTTCACCTGGCTGTGTACAGTGAATCGGATTAACAGAAGCATATTAACTGTCAAACCATAATTATTAGCGTAGAAAATCAGTGCAGCGGCAGTCAGTGACTGTAACGAAGTAGCAATAAAACTAGTGTCATAGTCTCCTAAGGAGATCACGACAATGTGTCGATGTAAGTGTTTCGTCACCTTATGTAATGGAACAGGGCATGAAAAAGTAAAAAAAATATTGAACTGTGAACAGCACAAACAAAACAGCGTTTTTACTCGCGGAACATATACGCAGTGTTTAATCGAGGTTGGTGAATAAGATTCACAAGTGCATTGCACATATGTTTAATCATAACTGCAAGACCTGAAATGCATTGGTTTTAATGGACACTGAAGAAGTACACCGTAGCCGTGGAGCTCTTGGTACCTAGTACGTTGCCACACGATGCGTCAATTGTTAATCTTCATTCTCGTGCGCCGCTGGAATCAAGTGCTCGAATGTAGTCGTTCACCGGAAAACACCGGAAAACCTTACTGTAAAATCTCACAGTAAGCAGCGGAAGATTACGAAAAGTGGATATGTTGACGTGAATCGATCACTTGCAGTTTTTTCTTATATACGAGGGTTGTCCAGAAAGTAAGTTCCGATCGGTCGCGAAATGGAAACCACAGTGAAAACCAGAAACCTTTTATTTGCAACAGTTTGGTACACCTTCCACCTACTTCTCCACATAGTCGCCGCTCCACCTTCGAGTTTTGTTGTAGTGTTGTATCAACTTTCCAATATCCTCGTCATAGAAAGCAGCCGCCTGTGCTCTCGGCCACTTATCTACACTGGTCTGCAGCTCGTTGTCTGTGGAAAAATTTTATCTTCATACGCAGCGGTTCTTGTGAGCAGAGATGAGACTCAGGAAAAAACCAATTACGGATTGCATTGTCAGTGATCAAACACTTCTCATTGGAAACGTTTCAGGAGCGTCTTCATTGCCCCTGCAGTGTGCGGCCAAGAATTGGCATGAAGAAGGAACTGCTCGAAAGTTGTGTTATGTGGGCTGCATGACACAGGCGAAATCTCTGACCAGGTCCTCATACATGGAGGGAGACTCTACTTCCTACGCATCTTTACGTGCTTACTGCTCACTAAAAACTGATAAGAGCGACGCAACACAATGGACGGGCATATATAAGTGTGTGTGTGTGTGTGTGTGTGTGTGTGTGTGTGTGTGTGTGTGTGTGTGTGTGTGTGTATGCGAGCGACGACCATGAATTGAATTCACTGAATTTTAATGAATAAATTACTTGTACTACACTTAAACAAAAATCATCTATCAATTCAAAGTGATTCGAGAGTACTTTCTGAAAGTAAAACATTCCAACAGTCGAGTATAGCCTATTGGTGATGTGACGTAAAATTAGAAGTAACACCGTAAGCATAATTCAAAACACTGTGCTTGATGAGACACACTGGTCGTTTGGTTTGCTGGCACGTGGCGTTGAGCGACCTTTGCGTGTGATGCAAGAGAGTTCGACTTGCAAGGCAGTTTGGCGCCGTGTAGCGTCATGAGGCACACGGGGGTTATCCAGAATGACGCGAAGAGGTCACTCACTGTTCTGGACTCGTCTGTAGTCGGCAGTGTGCGTATTTGTCAGCACAGAGTTCCGGACACAAGCAATATGAATATTCCTTTGTTCTTCAACAAGCACCTTCGGTTCCTTCAAAGGAATGTGCATTCTTCCCTCTTAGAAGGGGATTTCCTCTTGACATTTGGCGTCTTGCGTCTTGAAAAAACGAAGATGTGGCCCCCAATCAATCCGAATGCTACAAAATATTGCATTTTATGTCCTTCATCTTCTGTAAGGCCCTTTTAAGTGAATGAATTTTGTATACGGAAGCGAATGTAAAAATTCTCTAAATCAAAACCACACCGTTTAAGTGAGCGGTAAACTGGTTTTAGAAGTAATTTCTGACAATGTATCATTTGCAGGTAAATATTGACATACAGAACTGAATAAATGTGAATTACCTCTTTGTATGAGATTCACAGATTTAGCGAAAGCTTTCGACGTGGTTTCAACCAAATCTCTACAAACAGTGCTTGAGAAATGAGGTTGTGGTGTAACCTATGCCAGAGCACTATACACCAAAGCTACAGTTTCCATTACATTTCACAAGGACAGCAAATCCAGAATGAAAGAGGATTCAGACGAGCAGACTCCATACCACATAAATTTTTCTCAGAAATCATAAAAGTAGATTTACTACTCTTAAACGGTGATAACTAAGTAACAATAGCTGGTCATCCAATATACCTGAACGACCTTCATTTCGATGAGAGTGTGCTGTTTTTTCCCTATTACAGACCCCTAGCAAAGATAAAGTCCTATAAACGGATCAGCTGATGGAAATATGAACGTGAATTTGAAAATCAATTGCATTAAAATGTGTAACTAACACATTGAAGAGAAAATAGTACAAACAACAATCTAGCCATAGAACCTGTTGATTCGTTTTTCTGAGGGCCGATGAAGAAAGCAACTGGATGGGCAACAAAATAAAACAAACAGAAAACGCATACGAATGGATCTTCTGGTAAATCACAAACAGTTTGAACAAGCTTTCACGGCAGATTTTAGGTGTTCTACTAAGTACGACACTTTTTCCGTCTGTTGATTGCTAATATTCTAAAAATGTTTCTTTTATCGACACTCCCAGGTATCCTTACAAATGCCTTGTCTCCACCAACTCAAATGGCCATCTCTCGACCTAAAAATAAAATTGAAACTTCTACCTATATTTAGATGTCACATACAAATTATGCATGACTACACTGGTCTTGATGTTTCATTTGAAAGTCTACAGCCGGCTGTACGTTTACACACTTTAACTTGTAAGCCCTCCACTTGTCTACCTGGCCACACGTCTGCTAAACTGATCCTGCCCTCTGGCAGTGGTTATTGTTGCTAGTCTGCATTGGAGGTTATCACTTTTAGCAGAATCTTAAAAATGTAACCTGATACTGAGAAAAATTTTATGAAATGTTGGCCTTGTCATTATCGTAGTCAACTGTTTGTCGGTGATTAATATATCAATAGAGGCGAAATCTTTTTTAAAAAAATGGCAAGAGTTTATTAATCATAAAATATCACAAACAAAGTTAAACGAGATGACAAATAAATCATGAACTGTTGGCAACACAAATAGAAGCAAGACTCCACTGGATGGCGTCTGTTGACAACGCCTAAGGTTTATCTGTTTTATCTATTTATTATGCATCAAAAGACGGATAACACAATCTGAAATTATCTAATGCTGAATAGACTTTCATGGATTTGCTCTGCACAGAAGTTACACTACGCTGGTGCAGCTGAGAGCGAGTTGCGAGATTGTGATTCTGTTTGCCCTAACAAGCCCGAGCAGCAATACTGTACCCCTTCCTTGATGTGTAGCGCGGTCTCAGGTGACTGTCGTGATGCATGCATCTACAGAGTAGCGATATCTGGCGTCTGTAAATCGTTATTGCGGGCACGAAATATGCAAAGTCACGGGCAGGCAATCTGTTAGATGGATCGCAATTATCTTCGTTGCACCCCTGAAACCTTGGCATATTACAGCGTGCGATACTCCCATTCACCAGTCATACCACCGACCAATTTGACTCATTTATACGGCAGTACACACAGGGAGATCAAATGTCAAGGCCTCAGACCTGATACGAATAATACTGGCCTTGGCAAAACGAGTTGTCTGAGCTGACTGATGTAAAAACTGTTGGTACAGCTGGCCGGCCACTGTGACCGTGCGGTTCTAGACGCTTCAGTCTGGAACCGCGCGACTGCTAAGGTCGCAGGTTCGAATCCTGCCTCGGGCATGGACGTGTGTGATGTCCTTAGGTTAGTTAGGTTTAAGTAGTTCTAAGTTCTAGGGGACTGATCAACTCAGATGTTAAGTACCATAGTGCTCAGAGCCATTTGAACCATTTTTTGTTGGTACATCTAAGACTTCACCATAGGCTCCCCACTCAAGACCAGTGCCAGAATCTCCTCTCCAGACCAAAGACTGTATCAAAAGCTCCCTCTCCCCATTCATGCCCTTCCATCTAAACTCCATAAACTCCCAAAAGTGTAGAATGCAACCGCCCTCAAAGGGATTCGTTCCATTCACAAGACTCCACAAGTGCCGTATCATCTGTCTTGCTCTACCTCTCGACCAACCTCAACTGAAGTTCCTCTCCCTGCTGGAGAAGCAGCCAGTTCCTAACTTGAAAATTTACGTGCACGGAAGAGAAGATGTTACACTCCCCAACTGTGTTTCCTCTGGCCACTCTAGGCAGTGTGTCTTAAGAGTTTTCGTTGCATGAGCAACACATTTATGGCAGATATCATTATCGTACTGGGCTAGAAGTTACAGCATGTCTGAACAGAAGCCTTGGATAAATTAAGAGAAGTGCTTTTGTGTCCCTATATAGACCATTTCTGATTATCCATAATTGTTGCATTAGCCTGAGGCTTCCCAAAAATCATATCAGGCAGAGAGACACCACATTATAGCTCCACCTACAGTATCTGCTCCAAGGCAAACACTGGAATTAGGATTTGTAGGGACGCACTGTTTTCACAATGGGCGTTTACGACAATGTGAAAGCATCTTGGCTGGGCGACCCACTTGGTCTCCTGCACCCCTGTCCCTGCTGTGGCCGAAACGCTTAAAGATAGATCCAGCTAGGCAGTTTTTCGCCTCTTTGGCCAAAAGCATTGTCTTCACCCTGGTGAGAGAAACTCTTGGAACCAGCATTCTGTACCTGGTAAGTACTTTGAGATGTTCCTCTCCCTAACAGTTGCACGTGGTTTCCAGCCTAAATGCCCATTGCAAGATTAATTGTTAAATAACTACACCACCTGCTTGTTCTCAACTTCAGAAAATACTGTTCAATACTGTGAAGTTCCCGCATGCATTAAAACGTGCTCCTATCAATGTCTGCTCATGTTGATAACTTCCTGTCGTTTCACAAAAAAATGATATCCAGGGTCATATAACAACTCTGAGAAATAAGTTGCATATGAAAATCACTGATTTTCATAGTGGGAGAGTCGCTTGTCCTCTCTCACTGCCCCCCCCCCCCCCAATCCACAGGTAATATCCACAAGTGTAATACCTCACTTCAAAATGTAGTGTGACACAGAACAGAGGAATTTGTCAAATAGTATTTAGTCCCGCATGGATAATACAAATGATAGGGGCGACTTTGTCAACTGAGACCGCACATAAAAAAACTCTCCTAACTGGACCTCATTCAGCAGAGGTGTCGTTGCAACATCGCAGCCCTCAGATGAATAATTAATAAGCGGTTAAAAGGGTTTTGCAGTAGTATTTTTTTACTCACACAGTTTATGAGGTCAGAGTCGACTAATGTCCCTAATCATATTACAATTCCATGGAGTTCTATCCGTTCTCTGTCTCAGTGATTTACCCCTGCTCAGTCATCCACCAGATTTCACTCAACCATAATCACATAAACGGATAATAATTATAAATAATAAACAGAGTCATTCTCCAAATGTAAACGAGCAAGTAATTTGTGTCATCCATTGCGCTTATTTCCCAGAAGATTGTAATATTGTTTCCACTACCTACAAGACTTTTGCATATCATACTTCTCAAATACTATACACGTAAACGTTTGACAAATTATCTTTGCAAGACAAGATGTATCAAAAATTAAATCACTTTCACAAGAAAATATACAGAATTACATGAAACTAAGAGTCAGATGAAACGTCCTGTCGCTTCCTCCGCAAGGATCCCTGGGAGACAATTTACATTTACACAGTCACACATATAGAACACAGCCCTAAACACACAAACAAATTGGCTGTGGACTGGCTTGAGTACCAAGTGAACGTTGCTCTTCACTCAGCGCCTGATGTTGGAGGAGCAGCGGATGACTATGATTCCCATCTCATCCATGACAGCATCAGCAAGGCGGCTGAGCTTTTGGCATCATCTCAACCTGGTAGCAACTGGCAGTCTGAAGCACTGTTAGCTGTGATGAACATGACATCAGGTGTGAGGAAATGAGACACCAGTGTTGACAGATGATGCCCAACATGAACTCACGTCTTTGCCCCTGTCTTGTCTCTCGACCTAGTAGCTGAAGGAGTGCAGTCTTCCCTCGGATCATGTGGTGAGACAGCGTTGAATTTGGTGCACAACCCGTATCCTAGAAACAGGTTGTCGTCTATCAATGTACCAGTGGGTATTGTGTGATTCCTAACAGTTGCCAGTGCTCATCTGCATCGTAGTGCACGAATGCAGGAATAATTCGTCTGAATCATGGCCATTAGACAGCAGTCCTTGTATAGAGGGGTGTGTCCACGTGGGGAATTCTTCCCAGACTTGTTGGGCACCAGCGTGTCTGCTGGTCCGTCGAGAGTGTAGTGTGGCGCCATGGATGAGTCTCCTATATAGTGGGTCCCATTCATAACTGCTTGGTAGGTGGCTGCTGTCAGCTGTCAGTTACTCAGCGCCAGGCCATCCAAAAGGCTCTCAAGGGAGTGGCGTGACATCGATGGCAAGCCACAATTGTCGAGTGGGCTGCTTCGATCCATAGGTATCTGGGGTAGGCTTGTTTATAGTACCTGCAGAGTATGCCATAGTTTCCCCTACACTTTCAGTCTTGTTTGGCTTTGAAGGTAGCTAGTTGGCTTCCAGCTGTCCTGGCATTCATTCAGCGCTGCTGACTCCCCTTCCGCTTGAATGCTTCCTGGGCCATCCACTCTGCAGATGTTCTCCTTCAAGTTGCCTAATGGTCATTGTTGCTGGCCGCAAAACATTGCCTCGAAACGCCCCTCAGGATGCGTTGATACTGGGTTTGGCAGCTCCCAAGATCTGCATAGTCCTCGTAGTATGAAAAGAAGAAATTTGTATTATAGTACTGAGTAAATATGATAAACTTAACAGTTACAATTGTCTTAAAAACACTTTAATCTCTGGTCTGTACATGACAGTTGTATTCGTACCATCTTCCCTTATGCATTCCCCTATGTTAGACCTACAGTGCATCCACTCATCAATCAGACATGATCACTCCCCACAACTCTTAGTATTAGCTTATTTTCTTTACTGAAAATCTGTCAACTTTACCTCTAAGTGCTCTCTAGTCTTATAATACGCCTACATTACATATACCGTTCCAGTTCTAAGTACTTTCAATGGCAACGTCACCCAACACCAAAGTGGTGCCGTCCGGGTTGGCCGTGCGGTTCTAGGCGCTACAGTCTGGAGCCGGGCGACCGCTACGGTCGCAGGTTCGAATCCAGCCTCGGGCATGGATGTATCTGATGTCCTTAGAACAGTTAGGTTTAACTAGTTCTAAATTCTAGGGGACTGATGACCTCAGAAGTTGAGTCCCATAGTGCTCAGAGCCGTTGAAACGTCCCCATTGAACAATTTATACAAGACTGTGCTTAAACTGACATACAATTTTTTTTTTAGCGCAACGCAATCTGACTTTCAAAAAATCACTACGAAAGAATGGCCCTGACTAACATTAACCTATACGTTTCACAAATCACTTACCTCACAAAAATCTTGGTTACTCGAACTACTGCAATACAGCAAGCACCACTACTGCCAGCTAAATAAAAGATTCAAACTACGGAAGGCACTAACTACTGATAGGGATAGTTAGCAAATGAAAGATATTAATAGAGAATAAACAATGTATTTACCTTGATATCATCAAAAGTCATAATATATATAGGAGTTCATAACATCCATTCTTACAAATATCAAAACTACACCATCTCTCTCTCCACATCCACCACTCCTGGCGGCTCACCTCCAACTGCACAACGCTACGCGCTGCTCACATCCAGCTGCCGCTGCCCAACACTACAATGGCAGACAACAATGCAAACTAGCCACAGACTGCACACAGCACAGCCAGTGATTTTCGTACAGAGCGCTACGTAACGTTGCCAATAAGAAAACAGAAACAGCCTACTTACATAGCCCCCATGCTCCCCACAAAAAATTTTACAAATTGTTTTGGACAGAGGCCAATAATGATTTGATAAAAATTTTTTTATAATTACAATAACAAAGATATCAATTGCACACACTTATTGATACAATGTTGGTCAAAAGCTAAACTTTCTCACAGTCCATAAAGACAGTCCTAATCGTTCATCACAGTAAAATAGCAGTGTTTTTCTCAAAGTCTGAGCAGTAGAAGAAAATGCACACGGAAGTAGTAGATTTCCACACAGTCTTGAAGAAGTAGTGTTGTCCTTCAAACGGAAAGACAGTACTGACTCTTGACATGCAGACAGGTAATGGGCCACAACAGAGCAAACCCACCGCAGAGTCAGTCGAAGTTTTGAAGAATATTGGTAAGTAGGTCATCACAGAGTAGATCCACTGTAGTCCTGGTAGAGATTACGGTATTGGTGGGCAACCAGAGGTGCAGACCCACTGCAGTCCTTGTAGAAATAATGGTACTGGTGGGCCATCAAAGATGCAGACCCACTGTAGTCCTTGTAGAGACGGCCAGCAGCCATCCGTTGCGACTGTGCAGGTGCACAATCACCATCGAAGATTCTTGCGGAGAATATAGCAAGTCCATAAACCACCACTTGTGCACGCACAGAAAAATTTTTTTTGAAATGTCCTTAGAACCAGCAATGCTGTTATCCAGTCCCTTGCTGAATTATTACCACACGTGCAAACACTAACAGTCCCTACTTATCACATATTGTCCATATACTATGACCAACAGAAACGTGTGCAGTGAAATGTAACTCACAAGGTACTTAATTTGATAAACTGGTGTCAATTACAATTTTATAACATGAGAATACAATTACAAAGGTACAAAATACATCATTAAAGAACATAACAATACAGATAACATTTGTAGTAAAACAGGCTTTACAAAAGAACAGAGATTAACATATACATCAGTGTTACAAAAATAATGACATAAGTACGTACATGAAGATCAGAATAACTTTTGAAACATCACCTTCACATATGAGCAACAAAACAGAATAAATAATGTCTCAACATCTTTACAAAGTAAATAACATAGTATTAGAAAAATTCTACAACATAGCTCTCATCAGCTAAACACATAAAGACAGGATAAACACAAATACACAAGGGTACACAAACATATCGAGGGATGACACAAAAGGAAAGGACAGGGTTTGTTTTACTGCAGTATTTTGCATGGAGATCTCCCTTTGTTCATCTTTACTCCCAAAAGTACTATCTAAGCCTGCTTTCTGTATTCTGTTCACATCCTCTTTCAAAATAGTTTTTCTCCACTGTACACTACTTTTTTTTGGCCAAACCATTTTCTTATATCTTCTCAATGCATTTCTTCCAATTCATCATACTACACAGCACAGACCTGGATTGATTATAATAATGATCCCTATTGGCCTTCCCCCGCCTTCCCCCCCCCCCCCTCAAGCCGCCCCAGTGGTTGGCTGAGAGCTTGACGGTGTCGACGTACCGCAAATAGCCTAGAGCAAAGTTGGTAGAGGGGATCAGAGGAGATGGTGGAAGAAGATGGGAGGGAAAGGGATTTGACCTTGAATATAAAGGAGAAGTGCCTCAACTGTAACCTGAGACAAGATGCAAAAACTTCTGATGAGCAGATGTGGCCAGAACCATCCCTGCTGCCCTGATTGATTGTTCAGTACCCCTGTGTAACAAAAAATCCTATATTTTCTAGAAATGATGCTTACTGTCACACTTTTGTGTATGAGCTGAAACACTAATTCAAAAACTACTACCAAGTCGTATTATTGATTCTCCGATTGTTCATCAGACTGTTCTAAAGGCAACGAGCTTCTTTTTAGACGCAAAGTTTTTGTATGTTTACAATACTGAGTATCCTTTATTGGATACGGTTTTTTCTGTAAGCAGATCTGGTGATTTAGAAGGAGTTATTACCAAAATCCAGTGTACCGTGCAGTAGAGTATCCACTGTAATTTTCTTTTAGTGACTGCTGTGGACGGTTACGTCTTCTAGCCAAACAGACCAGATCAACTGACTGTTTATTTAAATAGGTACCTTGAATAGTATGTTGTGAATACTGTGAATGGCGAAGCATAATAATGGAGGTGCGCGCTCTGACGACCTCAGAAAATCAGTAACACAGCTGAATTACCTGCATCAGGAAGAGCACTGACAGTCGAGGTTGGTCCCTTCCCTGGTCACGAATCGACTGCTGCATTTCTCGAAGTGAAATGAGGTCACGTGTGGATAAAGCCAAATTCTTGACGAGGGCGGACATCAGTTATCCTCCAAGCGACTTTTTCTTCCGTACTACCTGTCTATCAGTATTTTAAGTGTAATTTTTGATGACAGCAATATGTCAGCAACATACAAGTCTCAGTGGCGTAGGAAAAATACATTCTATAAAGGTAAGCAACCGCAGTAAAGTGTCATTCAATGTTACATAGTAACACCTTGATAGCAATTCTTATTATTCTGTGTTCACGACACATTTCAAAAATATCATCTTCAGATCTGTTGCACAAAAACACATAAATCAACTTTGCACTAAAAGCGAAATTCAGACAAGAAATGGTACAGTACAATATTTTTCAATGAAACATCAAGAAATGGCTAATAGTTTATTGACAATGCCGAGACTTGCTCACGAAATGGAGCAGCCATTATTATCTGAAGGTCATTGTGTTTTCGATAAAGATATCTCCTTTATACCCCTAACAGTACAAAAATCCACATAACCAAGAGCAATATCGATATAATCAACAATATCACAACTACCTTTACAGATGAGCGGTTTCGGTAGTCTCAAAGAGCCATCTCAGGATCTTTAAATAATAATAATAATAATAATTAGAAACTATATGATTTGAGATATCACATCCAAAATAAATCTAGTGTTACAGAATAATAAGGTTATGAAACTCTGTTTGCTGTACTTGAGGACTAGGTGAAAGTGAATTCAGCTAATTTTACGCAGTAGAGTCGAAAATAAAAGTAAGGTAAAATATCCAGCTACTATCGACGTCTGAGGGTGGCTGCAAAAGTCGTAAAATGCATTACGAGGATAAAAGCATATAAAATATAGCCGGATTCCATTTTAAATTAGTGACAGTGCATTATACTCCCGTACAGCAAATGAGTGCGAGGATTTTATTATGTCATTATTTTATGTCGCGTGAAATAGTTGACAGAGGACAACTGATTTTCACATTCAAGGCTACTCTTTAATGTTGTTATTACACCAGAGACGTTATTTTTTATGAAACGCCCGGAAGTTATTAACAGGAGCAGGCACTGATGGGAGCACATACATTGTTGTTGCAGGGTGACAATTACTGAACCATATGAAATAAAGTCGTCATAACTTCTTAATGGTTTGCGTTAGGACGTTCAAACTGCACGATTGGCCGCGGGGCATGATGAGAATTGAGATGCACATGCATGATTTGGTTTAGCAACGAGGCCCAGTTTATTTGGATGGGTTAGTGAATAATCAAAATTAGCGCATTCGGTGAGAGAGAATCTGCATTTGCGATCGAGATGTGCAATGTCCAGTCACAGGTTCAAATGGTTCAAATGGCTCTGAGCACTATGGGATTTAACATGTATGGTCATCAGTCCCCTAGAACTTAGAACTACTTAAACCTAACCAACCTAAGGACATCACACACATCCATGCCCGAGGCAGGATTCGAACCTGCGACCGTAGCGGTCACGCGGTTCCAGACTGAAGAGCCTAGAACCGAACGACTACACCAGCCGGCAGTCACAGGTAAGTTCCTACTGAACGCGAAGTTCCACAATATGAGACTCACGAGATGGGCAGTCATGCTACAGGAGTACGATTTTACATTTACACACTTACCAGTGGAGAAGAACGTCATCGCAGATGCTCTGTCACGTTCGCCTGTGGGTTTGGGAGGAAGTAGCGCAAACCCACTAGAAGAAGACCATTGCAGCCTGTATCATATTAAAACGGTCTCAACACGACCCTAAAGGACATCAGCAGGGAACAATACAAGGACCCCTCTCTCCTTGCTCTACAGAACAAGTTAAAGGACGGAACGGGAACTAAGCTCAGCTAATTCTACCTACTGTGAAAGGGAATCTTGTTCTATTGCAGTGAAGGGGAAGGAGCGATCTGACGTGTTTGCATTCCAGATGAAGTGAACAAGGTCATCTTGCACACTTGCCTTAGCTATCCACATGTTGCAGCCAGGAAATGCTTCTTAAAAATTAGGCACACTGTGCCACTTTAAAGATTTGGGCAGAAGAATCCGAAGGGTTTTGGAAGTGTGTCAGAAATCAAAGCATGTTATGGTGACAATGCAGGCGATTCTGTGTTCTATAATTCCAGACTATTTAATTACCCCTTCTATTGTCAGAAGTAGAGGATATAGTTATATCCTGGTAGTAGTGGAGCTGACATCTAAATATGCACCTTAACCTCCCTGAAAAAGGCAACTGCACAGACAGTACGCAGAATCGTGTGCAAAGATTTCCTGACCCAAGTAAACCATGCAGATAGGACTATCTCCGGCAACTAACCCTAGTCCCGGTCATAGAGATAGAAAGCAATATTAAGAAGATGCAGATTTAAACCAATATACGCATCCATACGGCATCTTCAAGTGTGCCCGACACAGATGATAATGAACAACCTGGGAACCCTTTGACGTATATACTGTGTGAAACTAAATGCCACCTGGGATGTTTTCCTGCGCGCCTTCCAGGATGTGCTGAACAAGTTGCCACATGGAGTCACTAAGTTAGCACCAGTGACTGTTCTCAAGAACAGGAAACCCAGAGATCTAATCTATGAATTCGTAGATTTTTTCCTGAGAAACTGAGTGCAACACAAATAAATTGTTGACATGGCACTTAAGAAATGGTTCAAATGGCTCTGAACACTATGGGACTTAACTACTGTGGTCATCAGTCCCCTAGAACTTAGAATTACTTAAACCTAACTAACCTAAGGACATCACACACATCCATGCCCGAGGCAGGATTCGAACCTGCGACCGTAGCGGTCGCGCGGTTCCAGACTGTAGCGCCTAGAACCGCTAGGCCACCCCGGCCGGCTGGCACTTAAGAGATTGCCGAGGTGAGAATGAAGTGAAAAGAGAGCTGGGATAGAAAGTCATAAGTAACAGAATTCCACATTGGTCAATAAGTGTTGGTTAAAAGTTTCCCTCTGTCTAAGAAACAGAAACGCTATCTATAGTGGACCTTCCCAAAGCCGCAGAATTGCTCACACGAACACACTGGAAATTGAAACCTTGAAATCAAGGAAATCTTTTGGTATCTTGCATATCTAACATGTGAAAACTTTATAGAATAGATGCATATAGTAGTTCATTTAGGTTAGAATAAATTTGTATATAGAACTTCAATGGATAAGCGAATTCTAGGTGATATTGTGTAGTGTAGCCTAGATTATCCGCTTACTGAATTTCTGTAGTTGATGTATTTGTATTTGTCATTTATTAGATTACGGTATGAGTTCTTGTGAAACATGGTCTAATGAGTTGCGTGGTTGTTACATCATTATATCAACGCATTCAGTGCTTGAAAATCAAAGTCATGTTTGAGTAGATATTCACGATGAGTGACAACTCTTCGTACAAACTGACAATTCCTTGTGGCATGACGACCCATGCATGTTGATTGAACTTAGCACTGTGTCTAACCACCATTTTTTCTATGTGGAAAATGGTCATTACGCCTTTGGACCACACTGTTCTTATCCAT
Source organism: Schistocerca serialis cubense (assembly GCF_023864345.2). Classification (NCBI taxonomy): domain Eukaryota; kingdom Metazoa; phylum Arthropoda; class Insecta; order Orthoptera; family Acrididae; genus Schistocerca; species Schistocerca serialis. The sequence goes on along the minus strand of NC_064641.1, from coordinate 606,074,203 downwards.
AATCACACTCCAAGGAGTATAAGAAGGTTAGTCAAGGCATGATCGCATTATGAACATTTAATTCAGCGGTATAATTCTCGTAGCAGTGTCTTCTATAACGTAAGTATAGTCTGTGAGTTTAAACCTATCCTTTACGGTGGTATCTCATGGACTGCCGAAGAGACGAGTGTGTGTTGCCTCCGGTGTTTAGCAATGACGAGATTGCAACCATGCCAGTGCTCATGTTTGTATGATTTTCGGGTGTTTGTGAATGGTTTTAACTGCCCACACATTAGGGATTTTGTGCCTTCTCCAGTCATCCGATGAAGCCTTCTCGAAGTTTCTCTATTTTGCCAGCGCCACGAGAGCGCCGTGTGCGAATTTCAAATTATGAGGCGAGAGCACACACAGCGCGAGTCATGGTGGTGTGGTGTACCTCAGGCTGCGGAAAAGGAAGGCAGTGCTATGAAGGGGACTATTGGTGAAGATCAGCCTACATCAGAGAACTAATTTACTTTTTTTGTATTTTACTACAGCTGTGATCCAGCAAGAGGAAGACTGGAGGCATTTTTTTAACAGTTCAAGCAACTCATATGTGGGAAATGATGAGATATATAAACTTCAGATATGGGAATCCAGCTGCAGTGGTCGCGAGACAGAGCACCTATGCCGACGAATGGGAGTGCAGTTCCAGACCACTTTGGTTCAAAAATGGTTCAAACGGCTCTGAGCACTATGGGACTCAACTTCTGAGGTCATCAGTCCCCTAGAACTTAGAACTAGTTAAACCTAACTGTTCTAAGGACATCACATACATCCATGCCCGAGGCCGGATTCGAACCTGCGACTGTAGCGGTCGCTCGGCTTCAGACTGTAGCGCCTAGAACCGCACGGCCAACCGGGCCGGCACCACTTTGGTGTTGGGTGACGTTGCCATTGAAAGTACTAAGAACTGGAGCACCTGTGAAATATTTTTATATGAGACTGTCACTGTAGCGGAAACTGGTGTCATAAATATTTCGGTAAGAAAGTTAAGTGACCACCTGCACGTAATGCGTCGTGGGCACCCAGCTGGGCGACAGTCGCCTGAAAAAAAAAAAGCCATTAGCGTGTGCCTTTCAGAGGCACAGGTAGAAAAAAAAGGGAGGCCATTATCCTCGCTATTGACATTCCTTTGTAGAAAGCATCGCAAATACGACACGCTCATAACTTGGAAACATTCTTACATCTGCACACCCGATTAGGACAAGTGTCTATATACGAGAATTGAGAGAATTTCTACTAACTTATGAAATGCCTCATGACTACTGAATGATTATTTTATGCTTTACTTTGTACTTAGTTGCTTATTTCATTTGATATCTGGTTTCCAGCTGTCTTGCAGCATTGGTTTCATAAAATAAAATTAAATGCATTTGCTAATGTGAACACTTTCTGTCAACAGATCTATTAAATAATTATTTTATGACCCACATTCTTCGAAAAAGGAGCTCTTGGAATGGAAAGAACAATAAGAAGGGACTAATAACAGTAACTGCATATATCATTTTCTTTTCAAGTACTTGGTAATTTCTTTTGTAGAAATAGTTGTGGTGCACCACTTTAATTACATAGACATTAAGATGCGATTATACATTACCTTTATCTGCATTGTTGTCTTTAGTGTACTATTTTTTCTGCTTGAGCTTTGTCATGCTTAGGTATACGTTGTAGCATTTACTGCTGCTGTTTGCCAGGCATAGTGCTACTGAATTTTAATTTGTGTTACTCTGCTAAGCCAGTTTACTACTGATTTATTTTTCTTGTTTGCTGCTCATTGCCTTATATTAGTTGTAATTTATGCTGCTTGCTTTGCCTTTTGTATTTTTTATCATTGCTGTTTGTGTTAATTGCTTTGTGCTGCTGCATTGCCCCGTTCCTTAGTTTAGTATCTGAGCTCAGTAGATTTAAGTTAGCTTAAGAGGGGGTAGACTATATAAGAAACTAACTATGATGAATTGGAAGATAATAAATTTGGTCTGTTGGTAAATTGAACATAAAATTGGCATTAAATTGGTAAAATTTGCACATTGGCTATAAAAATTGGAAGGAAAGGCCATAATACTGACAAATTAGTAGAATACACCTTAACGTAGATATTTCTGCCAGTCTTATTGATGTCTAAATACGTTCACTGTTGTAGAAAAAGAGGTGTACACTGAAGATACTGAAGATGTAATGGCATGTTCTAAATAATTACCTGCCCGCATTGAGTGTGGGTCTTTATGTGTCAACACCTACAATTTGTTATAACACTTTAATTCCATCTCATCCTTTTTTTAGCAATTACATAAGTCTAGCGGTTTGCAACCTGTAGTGAAGGGATCAGAGTGTGGGTACTTATTACATCAAATTAATTCTATCTCCTCCTTTTGAGTAACCCCATATCTAGTTATTTCTACTTTGTAGTAAAAGACTCAACTACTTGTAAATAAGAACAGTGCTATAACAAAAGAACTGCCGTTTATATGAAAAATAAAATATTTTTTCAATAATACTTTTAATAGTCTTTTTCTTTTGTGTTTAAAGGTGATATATATGCATACACACAACAGTAATTTTAAGTACTTTAAAGATGACTACATACATTTTTTAAACGATTGCTATCACGTGCAGAGATACATACATACAATTCGTTTACATTAAAACTAATAAAGAATCTGTATACTAAATTTCACAATGAAACATTGTTTTCTTTAATATATACTGTTTCCACTCTTTCATACAGTATTTACAATGCGTGAGAAAAGGGAAGAAGCATTAACATATTACACGTAATAAACAAATAAGCAGTATTCACGCACATACACACACTATGACAAATAGTCCATGTCCTTATTTGTATGCACAGCACACATCTACTATTGACAAATAAATGACTATCCACACACTCAGTCACTCAGATGAGTTGTGTGAGAAAGAGCGGGTCCCAATCCCTTCCCCACAGATAAACTGTTTGTCATCATGGCATGGCAAGCCGACTCTCAGTTGCAAAGCAGTATGTACCACATGACCTAGCGATCGAAAAATTACTTGGTGCACCACATGTGAAATGGCACCAACGCCATCAAGCAAGCGCTTCTTGTACTTTTCAGTCGTGAGAGACTTTGACCCACACAGTCATGGGTTAAAACAAAGAAACGTTAGTGGTTTGTCAGGATATGACATGGAGAGAAATACTAGTGAAACGGAAATGTCGAATAGAACAGAGACAAGTCAGGGTCAGTTGGCTGAATTAAGAAGAACTGTTTCTAATCTAAATATACCAATAACTTCAATCATGGTACTAGAGGAACCTTCACGAGGCTCTAGCATACATCTGGCTGACAAAGATGTCACAGCTGAAAGTAGAATAAGTGCTAAACTTAATAATGGGAAAACAGGTAAAACGTTCGCTAAAGCAAAGGAAAGAATGCTTCTTCCAGCGGCCAAGGATTGGTGGTAATAACTCAGATTAGAAAGCAGTAGTCACTTATACAACTGTTTTCCAGGATTGGCACACAAGGGTATAGTGTGCCCAATTATATTCTTAGGAAGATTCGAAGATGCATTGCCTGCACCATCTGACTGTAGAAAGAGGATAAGTTTTGCGACTCGCTGTTTGGAAGGTGAGGCAGTAGAGTTAGGCGTACTCCATGCTAAAGAATTTCAAAAGTGTGACGACTTTAACAGACAATTCATAGATAAGTATTGGTCAGAGGGAGAGCAAAATAACTTAAATTTCTCGTTCATACACCGTTTAATACAAGTTAGGATGGTTTTTTAAAACATTTTGGGAGACATTTGACTCGGATGAATGTTCTTAACGAGCCAATTAGTGAAAGCCAGATAATACAGGAACTGATTAACTGTATGCCTGTCTGTATTATAGAAAAATTGACTGGTAGGAAATGGTGTAAATTTAGTGTAATACTCAACTATTTACAATAATTAGATATCCTAAATAAAACAGGTAGACCTCTTGTCCGAGGATAGCATCTTTGACTAGCAGACTTGGGCCTGAACATCACCACTGCTTAAATTTTGAATAAAAGTCATAGGTAATGCTGCATAAGAAGTGACCCTCGATCTGCCAACGGCCTTGTCAAAGAGGGCACAGGAGTGGGTAGCGGTTCAGCGCACTCTCTTGTCCTTTGAGAGGGAAACTGGCTCTGAAAGGCGGAAGAATCATCAATGATCAACGGCATGAGGGAGCAGAAGGCTACGGAAACCACTGCATCAATGATACGTAATATGTATCCATAGGCTTGTAATTGAAAAAGTTTCATGATCTTTCCATTGGCAACAGCTACCAGACTAGCCTCCCATTCGTACGTCTGGGCGGCGACTGCCAGGGAAGAGGTGACCGTGATTGAAAGAATGAATAACAAACGAAATGGTGACGTTCTACGAGTGGTGTGTCAGAAGTTTGAACGTAATAGGAAAGATAGAAAATCTGAAATGGGAAATTCTCAGTGAAGTGAAATGGAAAGAAGACAGGTCTAACTTCCCTCCCCCTGTGAAATTTGAAGTTAAACTAACATGAGTGTATAATATCTATTTACTTTAATGGAAACATTTGGGAGAGAGAAGTCGCTTCCACAATATTTTGTACGATTATCTCCCCTCCTTCCAGGTATAAAATTAATTACTCCAACTAGAATAAAATCTCTGTGGTTCTGCATAATCACGGTGATTGTCGATTCCGAAAATTCTTAAAATCATCAGAGCCACAATCGTAATCCGTGGGGAAGCCGGAAACCGTCTTGAGTGCCATGACGTACTCATTCTGCAGTATGGGAATCAGTATCCAAGTAGCGTATCAAATCCAGAATTTAGTCTCTTAAAATAGAGCATAAACGACCGTGGTGCAGGCTCTACTGATTTCCCAGAATACAAATTTCCCTACGAGTTATGACACAGCAAATATCGTTCCGAGCCAAAGACAAGGGAGAAGTTAAAATAACCAAAGAACTGAAAGAAGCTTCTCTATTCATGAAATTATATTTTTCCATAAACTATTTTCCTAGATACATTCCAGTATACATCATCTTCTTGTATGAATTGAGCTGTTATCGTAATTCATAAAATTATATTCGGCATTTAAAATTGCAGCTTATAACAATGCCGCTAATTACAATTCCTCTGTGATCCTACTCTCTGCAGTTCTCAGTAAGAAGTAAGTCCATTGTACACGTAGTGGTCCACATTATATCGATAGAGTTTTCATATCAGGAATCATATAATCTGTCTCTTGCAGTTGTAATGAGCCTTTGAGCCATACAAATTACTTGTGCGCTTACATTTAAACATTTCTTCCACAAGACAAAAAGTGATACTACATACGGACTTGTGATCAAACGAATAAAGGGTAATATCAACAGCAACGGCAAATCGTATATCAGGAGTAGAATTTGAATGAAATTTTCACTCTACAGAGGAGTGTGCGCTGATATGAAACTTCCTGGCAGATTAAAACTGTGTGCCAGACCGAGACTCGAACTCGAGACCTTTGCCTTCGCGCGCAAGTGCTCTACCGACCTTTTTTTTATTAGGCAGTTCACAAACACTAAATAAAATGCATCCTCTGAAAAAAAAAAAAAACATTGCAAAAACAAATCACAAATTTAAAGGAACGGGGATGTTGTTTATTTATTTATTTATTTTCAATAAAGATCACTCTGTTAAAAGGAACATGTAGATCATTTCATGGTATAGTATGTGCATTACATATTGAGTGGTGAGAGAAGCGTGAGGTTAATTATAAGCTGTCAAATGTGCACACCGACTGCACCTGGCACATCCCAACTGCGTGGGGAGTCGAGGAAGACTGCCTGAAGATAGTTGGCAAAGGTTTTCCGATAGTATGACCATCTATGAACCTCATTGTGGGCTTGCTGCAAGAAATATCAAAAGTGGCAGCATCCCCATAGAGGTACGCGATCGTCCAACCTTTGACCCAGATGATCGACTGTGATTTAGTCGCCGGAAAGTAGTCACTCTCCGGATGTAAGAAGGAAGCAGGTGTAATATGTTGCGGGGTCACACGGAGGTAGCAAGCCACCATCTGTCTTCCTAGGAGCCATACGTCCTCCACCGCGAGACAAGTTAAGCGGTGATGGTCGTCATCCACTTGGCGACATTTCGGGCATAGTGGTGAGTCCACTAGTCCAATTGCATGGAGCCGTTGGTTGGTGTTGAACTTGCCACAGGCGACAGAGAACCACAGTGCCCGAACCCAAGGTAGGAAGGAATTTTTGGTGAACATGTCTCCAAATCTTCGGCCAATGCAACCTGGGGTGTTTGAGTTCAATGACATTACGACTTATCCGTCGTAGCAGCCAAATATAAAAATCCTTCGCGCATGGCGGTCTCGTGCGCAGAAGCTCGTCTCTGATATAACTAAGTTCCACGATAAATGTTGTTACACGCGCAAAATATGGCGTACTGTCGCCCAGCGCCACCGCAGGTGTGATGGACGCTGGAACCAGGAGATCCACTAGGCGGGATGTAAGGGAATCAAGCCCGCTACGCCATTGCTTGTACATCGTGGCTAGAAGGAGCGCCGTCGCTCGGCAGTGAACGTTCGTAAGTCCGAGTCCCCCCTTGTCCGTAGGGAGCGTGAGCGTTGCGTATCGCACCTTGAGGAGCGACCCAAACATCACAAAATAGCCTAGTGCTGATTTAAGTCGACGTCCGAGCGTGAGTGGTAGGGGCAGGATCTGCGAAACATGCACCATTCGAGAAACCACATAAGTGTTCAGATACTCGACCCGCTGCAAAGGATCAAGGCGCCGCAGGAGATGTTGTCGGGCCATGGTACCTGTTGTCTGTAAAATACGTCGGTAGTTAACTGCCGCAGTATGTTTTACAGATGAGGTAAAGTCTATGCCGAGATAGCGGAATCGTTGCACATAAGGAAACGGACTGATTTCTTCCGGCGTAAGGCCCCTTCCAACCGGCATTGCCGCCCATTTGTTCCTGTTCACTGCACTACCCGCCTTCACACTGTGGTCCAATAACAGTTCAAGGACCGTCTTCACCTCTTCCTCAGAACGAACGAGCAGCAGGAGGTCGTCCGCATAGGCACGACATTTGAGGGTGTAGCCCCGTAGTTCCATCCCAGAAAGAGAATTTGTTAGCTTCCCAGTTAATGGTTCCAACGCTATCGTGAACAGCAGCACCGAAAGAGGGCAGCCCTGGCGAATGGATCGTCGAATTTGAATGGGCCCTGCTATACACCCATTAACCTGTAGCAATGATTGTGCGCCCCCATAAATCCTTCTAATGAGACCAGTAAAACGGTCTGGAAATCCCAGTTGTTCCAGTACAGCGTACAGATAGTTTCGGCGTACCTTATCAAAAGTACTGTCAAAATCAACCGCCACCATCGCCGCTTTAAGCCGACACTCCTCCGCCAGCGCTATCACATCACGGCATTCGCCAGTAGCTGTTTGCACATTCACCGATACACCCGGCATCGTCTGTTCTGGAGAGAGAACGCTACGAATTAACATACGACATCGAGACGCTAGCAACCGTGCAAAGATCTTATAGTCGGCATTAAGCAGGGTGATGGGGCGATAATGTGTGACCGTAATTCTTGGCTTCGGTTTATGTACTGGCACTAAGAGGCCTTCCATAAAAGCCGGTGGAATAGGCGCATCGGAATTTAACATCTCGTTGTACATTTCCGTCCATCGCGGTGCCATTTTGTTGCGAAATTCTCGATAAAATTCAGCAGGAAGCCTATCAATGCCTGGGGACCGATTCAAAGCACCTTGTGCGATCGCATCACGTACTTACTCACAGCTAATGGCTTCCAGTAAGGTTCCCGCGGCTTCCACCGTCAGTGTACGGGAGACGTACGTGTCTATACGGTCGAGGTCATCGACAGGGGCTGCTTGTTCCCGATAGATTAGTTGGTAATGGTCGACGAATGCAGAGACAATGTCCGCTTGACGCGTCACTCTTCGGTCTTCTCGGGTAATTAATTCCCGTAACAAAACGCGTATCTCGTTCATTCACGACGTGGTGCATGGAATCTCGTGCCTTATGGTATCGTGACATCTGGCGCACACAATGGTTCCCTGAAGATGTTTCCGAGCTAAAGCCACTACTTTAGCTTTTATCCTTTTGCGTTCGATCCAGATGTCCTGTCCCGATCCAGGTCGCGCATTCTGACATCTCCATGCTATATGAGATGAACGTACGGCGCAGCGCCGGCTTAGCATAAGTCAGCCACCAATCAAGCATCGTCGCATAACTTCCAACCCTTCGCTCGCACATCGTCCATGTCTCAAGGATCCATTGACGGCATTCAGGATCATGTAGATGTTGAATGTTTAATTTCCATGGGGCCTTACTGTTCCACTCCTCTTGTAACCTCCCCACCGTAATTTTTATAAGAAATGTAAGTGACAATACTTAATACAAATGGGAGCCGAGTGTAACCTCCCCACAAAAATTTTAAAAGAAAAGGACGATACTAATTAGAAATGCTGATGGACATGGCTCTATGCGTAACCTGCCCACAAACAAATGTACTGACAATGGCAACAAAAATGTGAAATTCGCAATCTGACTCAAATATAAATTCCTCATGAAAAATTAAAGTCCATTCAGTGATAAAGAAATTCAATTAAACCGAAATATCGGTCTTTGGCCCTGTGTAAAACAATCAGAATTAAAGTCTTACCTCAGAATAAATCGATGTCACATATCTGCTCTTGTTGTTGCGCACCGCTTGGAGGAACTGCATTGCAAATAATAATATTTCCTTTTTTTGTGATTCTAGTGAAATTTTTCTTCAAAAGAAGTGGAATGAAATGGGAAGTGCAACGAAATCTTTAGTTCAATAAAAAATTAAATTTTCGAGAAAATGCTTTTGAAATAAAAATTATTATTGGGGAACTTGTTGGAGAATAGTTACAATAAATAAATTTTTACATTATCTAATGATTATATTAATTAATGGTATACCTTATTCACCATCTTGACCAGTGTTGCCGACCGCCTACATCATACAACCGCACTGGGCTGCTACTACTGACCGACCGCTCTGCATGACGACTATTAGCGTATGCACGCGACGACTACTGACAGAGTACTACTCTCCACTAGACAGAGCTACAGACTCCCAACGACTGACTGACAGACTCGCAACGACTACTACAGACTGAGAACCGCTCGCAACACTCGCGCGGTCAAGCGCATACTCTCTGGTCACAGATGCTACAATGCCTCGCCATCGCTGCTATGTTACATACGTGTTTCATAACCCTCCACTGGGGGGGCAAAAATTTGGCAGCGATGGTGAGTCATTTGGACTTGCCAAGCGCGGCAAAATTTTTCTTTAATTAACAAAATTCTACAACTTACAGAATATTTAAATGTTGTGCACACGCACTAAGTACAAAATATATCAGACAGAGACAAAATGTGGATACAAAACATAGTAGCAAATCAGAAAAATGTATATACAAATTTTTTTTGGCAGATAACAAAGTGCACAGGCACTGAAAAAATTCTTTAGCATATTCAGAACAAATAAACAGACTGGCAAAATATTATGTTGACAAGTGACATAAGCGTACTCGCATTGTATGAACATAAATGATGTTACCAAAAAATTTTTTTCTTTATGTGACAAGAATCAGGATAGGAAAGGGAAGGATTACATCATGGTTGTAGCACTTTAGATTGCACACAGCTGCTCTGAAAGTCCATATCTTTCCACAGAAGTACAACACCAAGTGACACAACTTGAAGTTCTTTTCCCATCAGAATTTATCAGTGTAGCCAAGACACTGAACTGTCGTAGTAATGTTCCATGTTTTCATTTTGGCAGTACACTAGGTACACCAAACAGTGGGACCATAATAACGTCTTCATTGCTCACGGTGGTGGACAGCATGTCGTGTCAACACCACGCTCTTACAAGGCACATCCACGTAGAATTAGTGCAAAACCAAAGATAGTGCTCCATGATCACTAGGAAAAACAGGACAAATGGACATTGCAGTAATTTAGGGTAGTCAGCTTATGAGGTGAAGGACATCAAGTCACATAATATTGACAATTACAGACTTAATTAGCAGTTTGTGGCATTCATAGCCCAGTTATTGAACATTTCTGTACCAAGTATGTAGTATTACAGAAAAATGTTCACTGATTGTTTTACATAGAATCAGTAGCCTTCCTTTCCTGGTTACAAAGCATTATGTAATAATCGCATTCTTTTCAGTTACAGAGTATAATTAAGAATCATTAACCTTCTCCTAATTACAGTTAATTAATCATTTGTCATTAATTAATCATTTGTCTAATTACAGTTAATTAATCATTAGTCTAATTACAGATAATTAATCATATTAATCATTTGTCTAGTTACAGTTAATTAATCATTTGTCGTTAATTAATCATTTGTCATTCTAATATAGTAAGAATCATTAGTATTCTCCTAATTACAAAGCATTATTAAACAGTACCATAGTTAATTAATTATGTGTCATTCCAACGTAGTAAGAATTATTACCCTTCTCCTAATTACAAAGCATTATTAAATAGTAATTAAGATTCATTAGCCTTCTAATTACAAAACATCCTAATGACAGTTAATTAATCATTTGTCATTCCAATCTATTAAGAATCATTAGCCTTCTTCTAATTACAAAGCATTATTAAACAGTCACATTCTTTTCTGGTTACAAAGTATCAACATTGGAAACAAGAGCTAATCAATGGCATAATTAATCACAATTCGTGGAGTGACATTAATTATTGGCACTCAGTGGCCAGCAAGTATTGAATAGAATCATCATTCAGTATTATTCAGATTATTACGAAGTCATTATTAAAAATCAGTTAATTACAGTCAAATCATTAATAATCACAGGTATTATAAGTAGTATCATTACAATAAACAGTGGCAGTTATTAGCTAGTGACAAAGCATTATTTTGAATATAGTCTCATTAAGAGGTCATTAATCAAGTGCCATGCTATTCAGAGTTGATCAGTATTATTCAGAATTTTCTCAAACTGGTATCACTATTTGGGACTGTTAACACATTTTATTTTTTTTTTTGTCAGCAATGCATTGCGTTGGGATCGATAATTAATTGCTGAAACATAACACTATTTGCTTTTGACCTATTGCAGCAAATGAGGATAGGTAACGTCATTCGTCATGAGTCAGCTGTAGCAAGATTATGTAACAAGGCAGTACATGTGATCACATTTATAAACGATAGACACAAATGGGTAAAAAATATAAAAATGCAAGTACTAGAACAGGTATAATAAGTAACAGGTTTAGTAAGTGTCATGAAAAACTTCTCCTGGAAAAAAATACAAAAACGGATTATTGACCTGAAAGAAGAAACGCACACTATGCTGAAAAGTAGTGGACTTCGAATTAACAGGTAGCGAAATGTGTATAAAAATGTGTTTCATAGCTGTCCTTTCCAAAACTTTCCGTCATCCTACTATGCAATATTACACCTGCTGCCAAAGCAAACTGCAACAAATACTTAAATAACTACATAACATAAATACATAACTTCAACATTATTCTCATCTGTAAAGGAAAAACTTCATTATCCATCACTTCATTATCCATATTATCATAACTTCATTACTATCATCACCTGTAAAGAAAAACTTCATTATTCATAACAGCATATTCTTCATCATTATTCATTATCATCTGTAAAAAAATCACTTCATTACTCATTACATAACTATTCCTTATCTCTAGCATATTTCATCATTAAAACTAAGATGTGTAGTTCTCTCTGACAGCCTGCATCAATCACCTTGTATTCTGAAAGAAAAAATTAGTTAAGACTGCTATTCTGTGATGAGTATAGTATATTCTTGTTAATGCTTGTTAATCCTGATCCATTTACTCTTCCTCATAAAGTTATTGCATCTCCTTTCGTTTATTCCGTAGGTGAAATTCCCATTTCTGTTGAATTTATTTCTTACACGCACCATTTCTTTCTGAAATTGATGACAGAGATTAATGTCTTGCATTTAAATCATATACCCACTAAATAATGACTGGTTTATGGTGACATAATTAGCCATACAGCATAACATGACAGAAAACGTAATATGTCAAAAACATTGACAGTGTTCAAAAACAAAAATATACACAGAATAATACTATGCAGCAGCAAAAAAAATGTGAAACAGTCACGATGTTGAGATGTCATAAGGCAAAAAAATGTCAAAGTCGACTGGTGTGTGTTATATCTTAACTATTTCATAGTGCATACAAACAAAACTGGAGTACAATCATACACACAAAAAAAAGTGGAAAATGTGCACGGTCTGATGTGTAACGACAAGAAAAGCGACCTGCTAACCTTACCTTGCCGGGCACTTGCCAAGAAAAAATACGATAATCATCAGTAATTAGTCAGGTGAATTAATTGCATTAGTAAATGGCATCATAGTGTGTTGAATCATACAGTGGTTTCACTCAATAAACGGTTTAATGTTTGAGATATGGTGATTGCCTTTCGATTTTCTGGTTCTCAAAGTTTCGACGTGTACAACATTGGGGTGAGGGATACTGCGAATCCGATATGGACCTGCGTATAGAAGTTCAAATTTACTGCACTTACCTTTTAATTTGCTGGATAAATAGTGTGTACGTACTAGTATCTTCTGTCCAACGTGAAAGTCGCGGCGTGTACAAACCTGTTTTTGCTGTCTTCTCCGGCGCTCTGCGGCACGTTTGATGTTCTTCAGCGCAATGTCAATTATTTCGTGGTGTCGTAGGCGACGACTTTTGGGAAATTCTATTAATTCTTTAATTTTGTTCGGTGGTACAACGTTTTTCAGTATAACAGTCGGAGATAGCATAGTGGATTCATTTGGAATGGAATTAATTACATCTTGGAATGAGAGTATGTGTGTATCCCAATCAATATGTCTTTTGTGGCAGTATATTCGGCACAGTTTACCAATTTCTTTCATTAATCTTTCACAGGGGTTCGAAGAAGCGTGGTACTTGGATATATAAATCGGAGAAATGTTTCTAGCTCGTAACATGCGTGTCCATACACTACTACGAAATTGTGATCCATTGTCGGAAATTACTTTCATTACATGCCCTACATGAGATAGAAAATGTTTTATAAATGCATTTGAAACAGTTTTAGCAGTAGCTTTGCGTAATGGAGTGAAAGTAACAAATTTTGAAGTGAGCTCAACAGCGACAAAAATGTAGCAAAAACCTCTGTTAGTTCTGGGAATCGGACCAAAAAATATCTACAGCGGCCATGTGTCTTAATTTAACAGGTATAATGGGATATAACGGAGGAATATGTGAAGTGGTGTCTGATTTAGCTTTCTGGCAAATTTTACAAGACGCTAAAACTCGTCGTATACGTTTCTCCATGTTGGAAAAATAGCAGTTCTGTCTCAGTATAAGAAAACATTTTCGTGCTCCGTAATGTGCGTAGCTTAAATGAGTGTACCAAATTAATCTGTTGACCAGTTCGTCAGGAATGCATAATAACCAATTGTTGCTGTCAGGATGAGAGCGGCGAAACAGAACGTCATTGCGTACAGTGTAATGGTTTCTAATCGTAACATTATTCCTATCTTGCCAAAGGTGTTTAATTTCTTTCCAGACATTGTCTTTGTTTTGTTCTTGTGCTATGTCCTGTAATGACGATGAAATAAAGTTTTCAAATGCAACTTGCTGAATGTACATGACACTGAATGTACATGACACTGAAATTTGTTTTGCAGAAGTTGGTTGCTACGTCTTGCTGATTGTTGCCGAGAGAACGCGATAGTGCGTCTGCTATAACATTTTGTGTGCCGGGAATATGAACAATCGTAAAATTAAATTCTTGTAAATATAGTTTCCATCTACTTAATCTGTCGTGAGTAAATTTAGCTGAAAGCAAAAATTGTATAGCTCTATGGTCTGTGTAAACGGTGGTATGTCTGCCATAAAGAAAGTGCCGAAATCTCGTAAAAGCCCATACAACGCATAATGTTTCAAGTTCTGTGACGGAATAATTTCGTTCAGCAGGTGACAAAATGCGACTTGCAAATGCGATGTTTTTAATTACTATTGAACCATCTTCTTCAATTTCCTGGAAAATATGTACGCCTAAGGCGGTGTTGGAACTGTCGGTGGCAATGGAAAAATTTCTAGTAAGATCGGGGTGCGATAAAAGTGGAGCATTCAACAAAGCATGTTTCAAATAACATTCTCGTGAACAAGATTCTGCGTGTGAAAATTATTGCTTACGTTACTGGAATATGCAATCTGTACTGTGTCTGGTCAAAATCTATCGTACGTGTTATTATTTACGGGAGGATGCTGTGGCATATCCACTATATGAACTGCTTTGTTATTTCTTACTGACGTGTTACGCTATGGATGACACCTATTGTCTGTTTCATTCATGATTATTTGTTGTTGCTGATGTTGTTGCTGCTCATAAGATCGACTGTTATTAAATGTACGGCGAGAATTGCGCTCATTATTTTTGCGTCTGTCGTGATAGTCATTCCTATACGGTGTATTGCGATACGAGTTGAAATAGAGTGTTTTCTGTACGTGGTTATTTCTTTGCTGCCATGCGTTACTATTTGTTGGAGCTGGGACTATACGTGCACGCGGCGGAACATTAAAGTTTGGTTGACCTTGTAGACTGCATTGTTGGTTAGGTATGCCAAGCGGCTTACTTTCATGCTGTTGTGGTGAAAAGGTCTATTGTTACCAAAAAATGCGTTTGCTGTTACTAATAACTTTACACATACTGATGATTATGATTTTATCTGTAATTAAAATTACGCTGGTTCTGGAGTGCCTAATGAAAATTGTCACATTCGGTAAAAGTTTGTCACATCGGGTTTTCATTACTCGTTTCTTAATACTAGGTAGAGCAATAGTTAAAGAGCAGTTTTGATAGATATAAAGGATAGTAGAAGAAAAGGCAGCAGTGCAGAAAACTAAAGATGAAACAGCACTACTACAGCTCGGGGCCCTATGCTCGCTACGGCACATATTCATTAAAGCGTAATGAATCCCCTGAGGTCATTTACGCATTGCAAATAAATTTTAGCTTGTGCGTTGCACGCAATAGCGGTAAAAATTCAAAAGTAAATCGCTCTATTCTTGCTAATTCCAGTTTCTGCATTATACGTAATGCTGATGAAAATACAATAGCAAATTGTCGCATCTGGTTCAAAGCTAGTTTCTGCATTATCCGTAATACCGGTGAAAGCACAAAAATAAATTGTCGTATACAGCTCAAAGCGTGTACCTGTGTTCTGTCATTATTAACTTCCTTTGATTTTCTTACAGATAATATTTTCTCGTAACCAACGTCCTCGTCACTGAATTTAAGAGCACGTTCCGGTTTCTGAGTGAATCTGTTCGTCTGTGTCATTTCGTACTTCAAGTTACGTAGCTTTTCAGATTTTAAGTCGCGTGGCTTTTCGGATTTTAAGTCGCGTAGTTGCTGTAAATTGCTCACATTATACACGCTGCGTGAGTCAGATAAATATTCATAAAGTGGCGTCTGTTGTGGTATGTTATTAACTGAAGTGTTTTTCATTTCTGTTACTTCTTGTTGTAAACTTGACAACTTCCTACGTAACGTGTTGTTAGATGAATCGATCTCATTAATTGTCTGCTGTAAATTTTGAAATTCAGGTGTTTGGATAAATGAAACCGGTGCAGTATCGTCTGATTTATTGTCATTAGTATTTTCGATAGCATCAATACGACTGGCCAATTCATCACATTTTTCAGTCAGTATTTTAGCCTGATCATCGGTTTTAGAATCAGACGCATTAATCTGTTTTTGCAACTTACGCGTAGTTTCGCTCAGTTTTTTAACATCAGCTTTGATGACATCGCAATCCTGTGTTAGATCTAATTGTTCGAATCTGTCTGTCACTGTTTGATTATTTACTGTGTGTGTATCTGTTTTTGATTTAAGGTCAGAAATTTCATCCCGTAATTCCACGTTCAATTGTTCTATGGTATTAATTTTGTCGGACACTGTAGTAATATTATTGTCTACATACGTCTTCGCTTTCGCGAACATTTTACGTTTGTCCTCTTGTCTTTGTGCAGTGATTGTTTCCATGACTTGCCGTTTTACTTTGTTTTGATCTTGAATAAATTTACGGAACCGTGTATCACTGTTTTGTATGTGCTGACTAAAGCGCTCGTTAATCTGAGTGTTCTGCTGTTCGAATTTCGCGTCTATCTTTGCGTCCATAGTGCGCGAAAGTTCTACCGTCATTGCTTTAAACTCGTCCCGTAATTGTGCAGCTTTTTCAGAGCATTGTTTAGCGACTCCGCTAATTTCGTCTCTGAGTGTTTCTGTTGCGACTGTTTGCATTTCTCTTAATTCTTGCGCAACAGATTTAATTTCTTCGCTATTTTTTTGTGAACACGCCTCAATTTCCGCGCGCAACTGTTCCTTAGTGTCATGACACTGCGCGGCAACAGCTTTAATTTGTTCACTAAGCTGCCTCGAATTGTCGTCAAATTTTTCATTTTGTTGTCTGAGCTGTTCACTAAGTTGTTTGATATCTTCGGCATTATTGTCAAGTTTTTCATTTAAGTGTTGTTTGAGTTTTTCATTATCTTGTTTGATATCTACACCAAGATCGTTCTTAAACTGTAGCATTATTGTCATAAATTGATCCAAACTTAAAGTAGCTGTTGCATTCTCAGTACTGTTTAATGGTGTACCTGCAGTTGTCGCGCTTTGTGTGACCATTTGGTCATTTTGCAACTTACAAAAAGGATTATCAGTCGGATGTACACTGTCAGACATTATTTCGGAATTAAATGGATCCGTCATACTCTCACTACACTGATCATTTTCATTCGAAAAATTTGTCTGTACATTACTTGGATTTTCTAAATCGGGTGTGTTAAACTCGGCAGCGCTCATTACCATAGAGCATTCTGCGTCATCAATTGTCGTCAAGTTAACAGACGAGACAATTGAGTTCGTTTGTTCATCATTAAGGTGAAAGTCATCTTTAGTGGTTGGAATGCACTGATTGTTAGTGAACGCAGGATTGTCATCATTACGTTGCGTATCACAATTACTATCGGTCACGTTGTTTAAGTCGGTAATTTCATTCACAATACTTCGCGATACACTATTCACAGTCTTTCGCGGCATTTTTACAATAGTCAAAATTTTTCACAAAACAAATCAACACAATGCAAAAGCAACACACAAATACAACAAAGCAACAAATTGCCGTTGACCTGTAGAGAGAAAGTCACAAGATTAATAAAAGCGTAGCGCCAAATCCTAATTATACTTAAGCAAATAAGAGCAGATATCTGACTGTTGTTCAAAAGACTCTCAACGAAATACGATCCTGGCAGGGTCGCCAAGTGTAACCTCCCCACCGTAATTTTTATAAGAAATGTAAGTGACAATACTTAATACAAATGGGAGCCGAGTGTAACCTCCCCACAAAAATTTTAAAAGAAAAGGACGATACTAATTAGAAATGCTGATGGACATGGCTCTATGCGTAACCTGCCCACAAACAAATGTACTGACAATGGCAACAAAAATGTGAAATTCGCAATCTGACTCAAATATAAATTCCTCATGAAAAATTAAAGTCCATTCAGTGATAAAGAAATTCAATTAAACCGAAATATCGGTCTTTGGCCCTGTGTAAAACAATCAGAATTAAAGTCTTACCTCAGAATAAATCGATGTCACATATCTGCTCTTGTTGTTGCGCACCGCTTGGAGGAACTGCATTGCAAATAATAATATTTCCTTTTTTTGTGATTCTAGTGAAATTTTTCTTCAAAAGAAGTGGAATGAAATGGGAAGTGCAACGAAATCTTTAGTTCAATAAAAAATTAAATTTTCGAGAAAATGCTTTTGAAATAAAAATTATTATTGGGGAACTTGTTGGAGAATAGTTACAATAAATAAATTTTTACATTATCTAATGATTATATTAATTAATGGTATACCTTATTCACCATCTTGACCAGTGTTGCCGACCGCCTACATCATACAACCGCACTGGGCTGCTACTACTGACCGACCGCTCTGCATGACGACTATTAGCGTATGCACGCGACGACTACTGACAGAGTACTACTCTCCACTAGACAGAGCTACAGACTCCCAACGACTGACTGACAGACTCGCAACGACTACTACAGACTGAGAACCGCTCGCAACACTCGCGCGGTCAAGCGCATACTCTCTGGTCACAGATGCTACAATGCCTCGCCATCGCTGCTATGTTACATACGTGTTTCACTCTCTACGGGGAAGAAGCACCGTACAGATGTAAGCGCTATGATCGTAAAATGCCAATGGCCAGCGTTCCGCGTCCTGGACATCACTTGCATGAGCCTGTGACATATAAACGCGATCTAATCTGCTCGCCGAATGACTTGTCACATAGGTGTATCCCGGTGCATCTCCATGTCGTAATTCCCACGTGTCACTAAGTACAAGGTCGCTGACAACGATTCGCAACTCCTGGCTGATGTTTGCTTGCGGCCATTGGTTTTTCTGGCTGAGAACACAGTTGAAATCTCCACCAATTATTACACATTCATAACGTCCATGGAATAGCGGGGCAATGTCTTCTGCATAAAATCGCGCCATTTCCCGCCGCTGATTATTTCCCGACGGTGCATAAAGATTGATGATGCGTGTCCCAAACGTCGTAAGATACCCGACTGAGCTACCCAAGCACGACTCACGCCCCGTCCTCACAGCTTTCATTCCGCCAGTACCTCGTCTCCTTCCTTTGAAACTTCACAGAAGCTCTCCTGCGAACCTTACAGAACTAGCAATCCTGGAAGAAAGGATATTGTGGAGACATGGCTTAGCCACAGCCTGCCGGACCGAGACTCGAACTCGGGAACTTTGCCTTAGGTTCGCAGGAGAGCTTCTGTGAAGATTGGAAGGTAGGAGACGAGGTACTGGCGAAATTGGAGCTGTGAGGACGGGGCCTGAGTCGTGCTTGGGTAGCTCAGTCGGTAGAGCACTTGCCCACGAAAGGCAAAGGTCTCGAGTTCGAGTCTCGGTCCGGCACACAATTTTAATCTGCCAGAATTTCCAGTAATAGAATTCGTTATGAACAGGCAGGAAGGCAAAAAAGCGAGCTTCTGTGAACTGTGCACTGAGAAGGCTGCTCCCATCAGAATCGACAGCCAAATAACACTGACAGCAATAGTTGACGCACGCATGTTGCCGCCGCAAGCAGAAGACGAAGAGATAAAGTATGTTAAGGTAGCCATTGGATAATTCAGTACCCAAAGAGAGATGAAAATCTAATAGTAATGCGTGATTGGAATGCGGTTGTAGGAGAAGGAGTAGAAGAAAGGGTTATCGGAGAATGAGGACTTGGTAGTAGGAATGAGACAGGAGATAGACTAATCCACGTCATCGACAGCTATGCGCAAAATCGGACGCTGTACCTGCCGTGCCGGCCGGGATGGTCGAGCGGCTCTAGGCGCTACAGTCTGGAACCACGCGAGCGCTACGGTTGCAGGTTCAAATCCTGCCTCGGGCATGGATGTGTGTGATGTCCTTAGGTTAGTTAGGTTTAAGTAGTTCTAGGTTCTAGGGGACTGATGGCCTCAGAAGTTAAGTCCCATAGTGCTCAGAGCCATTTTTTTTGTACCTGTCGTCTAAATGCCAGTGGCGGCGACCTTGACTGTTGAACACATCGAAACTTTTACGTTCGCGGAAGTTATCAGCATGCTTAAAAGATTTGCACTATAAATCAGTGGAATATTTTGATTCCTTCCACTTGGCAAATAATGAAAGTAATATCATTGTCTTTGTAATCTGAATCATGTGGGCTCTAAATGGATTGTTGTTGGTCAGTGGAGGCAATTGACGACTAATTCAGAAGTAATTGGTGGATGCAAAGACTCGTTCGTACATTTCGTCTGCTATTACAAAAAAAAATGGCTCTGAGCACTATGGGACTTAACATCTGAGGTCATCAGTCCCCTAGAACTTAGAACTACTTAAACCTAACTAACCTAAGGACATCACACACATCCATGCCCGAGGCAGGATTCGAACCTGCGACCGTAGCAGTCGCGCGGTTCCAGACTGAAGCGCCTAGAACCGCTCGGCCACCGCGGCCGGCGCTATTACAATAGACACTTCCTTAAACGTAACGGTGCCTACCTTCGGTATTGTTTCCATACCGAGATTACATCCGCCAATTGAACAGCTTCTTCTTGCAGGCACAGGAAAAGAGATATTTGTGAATCACTTTATTAAACATTCTAAAAATATTATATTTAGAAATATTATATCTAGATTCTTACGGTAGCCAAGCTCTGACCAAGCTAATTTAATTTCAATTGTTTCCAAAATTAACTGTGAACTTAATAAGCAGTTCTGGTAAATGTAATTTGTACTTAAAATTGCAAGGTGGAAGCAAGCAATAATGATTCTAGTACCACGTTCAGGCAAACATCTTTAAAACTTCTATGTAATTAATTATTGAAAAATATTGACTGGATTGTGAATTTTCTTTCAGCAAAATTTACAGCAGAACTGGAAAAACAAGGACGACCAATTCGTGTACCTTAAATTTTAAGGCATTCCAGTTAACTAATAAGTCAATCTCATTCTTTTAGATATTGAAGATTCATAAAATGTGAACGTGATATAAAAGACTGTAATTTGTTCTTGACAAATAATGGTTGTGTTGTCTGAAGTATGGTGGACGACGATTTCAGGCAACTTCTTCACGTCACTAATCAGTTATGAGCCAACGAACATAACGCTTCCCGGAGCCATTCTTCCAGCGGCAGCCATGGCTCACATTGTCATATTCTTGCATCGGCAACTTTAGAATTTCAGAGACGACCTAATAGCGTGTTAGTGAAAGCCACATCACTTTTATGAAATTTCGACGCACTGTCTAACATCAGAACAACCTTACATCATTGGCCATCGACAAAACTATTCTTGTTACTGATGGGCCCGTCACCAAGGAGAGTGTGAAGCCAGCCATCCGATATGATTGCTTGACTTTCGCAGCAGTATTTTCTCTCATAAGTAAATTATCATTTAAACCCTTGGAGAAACGCAGTTATTTACAATTACAGAAACAATTATTACATCTTGTTACATTTTTAAGACAATACGCACATAAAAGCAATACATTTTATAATTTACAAAGTCACAGCCATTGTCAACAAATACATGTTGTTTTGGATTAATCGATCGACAGCTGCATCCGAAATGATTTTGAAAAAATTGTTATTCAATGTGTTTGATATATAATTAATCTTTATCTATGATAATGTTGGCAGGTAAAAATATGAATTATTATTTGTGCTGCGGCTGGGGCTCGAACCCGGGTTATCTTGCTTACTAGGCAGATATTGCTGTACAAACAACACAAGTATAATGCCCTGCCCCCCCCCCCCCCCTTATACAAACTTCTATTCATACCTCCAGCTTATTTTACCCTTACATTGTGGTGGGGAGGGCATTCGACTTGGGTAGTTCGTGCAGCGTTATTGACCGTAGTGCTGGAGTTGTATAAGAGTCAGCATTTTTGCTTAGTAAGCAAGATGACCTGGGTTCGAATCACGACTGCAGCACAGATTTTAATTCATATCTTCACATTCCAACATTATCGTAGTGTTTGGTATAGATGTTCCGTTAAAAACTTTCTGTGTATCTTCTATTTCAACTGTAACTTTGAATTCAATGTTAGACACTATCCAACATTAACTCTTAGACCAATTGGCGATCAAATGATACAGATGGGCGAAGAGCAACGTCAGTTCGATACCTAACTAGATTGGTGGACTGATACAATCGTATACCCCCACCTGTTGCTGACTACCGATAGTGGTAGTCCACAACTCTCTGGTGTGATGGGAAGGGCTATGAAGTAGAAACTGCTGTCCATGGTATGTAAGTTGGGTGGAGTGGTGGAGAGGGGTACTACGAGGTTCACTCCATAACGTGCGAACATAGGGCATCTCTGTAATCTCAATAAATACATTCGAAATTTCGTGGTGAACAGCACCGAAATTAACCGACAGACTGCTATTGCATGAGAGGATGGCTCGGTATCAGCACCTGAAACATTTAGTGTGAGCCTGGACGTGCTAAAAATGGATGAAAGCAGAAAGGAGCAGCGATCATACGTGAAACTTTGGTTTCTCGCTGGCAGAAATGCTAATCATGTGGAACTACGAGCAGCTGTGGGTGACGGCGAAAGAGTCTGCTATTCTGGATAATGGAATCATACTGCAGGATAACGCTACAGGCCACACAGCAGACGTCGTCAGGAATTGTGTACAACGTTGGGGTGGGAAATTCTCCCCCAGCCACCTTATTCACCAGACCGCAATGAACGCGATTTTTATCTAATTCCACAACTGAAGTAACTATTCTGGGGAGGCGTTTCGCAAACAGGACGGATATCCACACGTTATTTCGGCTACAGCTGGCACACATTGATGGGATGACACTCAATGCCTTCTCACTGTTGGCAACGCTGTCTGGATCCGATGGGGGCCTATTTTGAAGGACCGTAGTTGGTTTTGATTAAATTTTGTTCCATTTGTACTCGTGCACAGTAAATTTACACAGAGTCCCAATGCGTGTGTCTCATTTCACTCTTTCCCACGACCTCCTGTGCTGGAACCCTATCGTATGTGCGTATTCAGATAGACGCCGCCTTACCAGTTCAGCTCACGTCGAGCAATTGCCAATTGTCGCGTTATCGTAGATTATACCGTAGTGGTCATGACTAATGGAATGGCTCTCTTCTTTTGAATTTCTTGTATGTAGGTCCTGTAATGGAAAAAAGGCAGATCAAAGTAGGTTACTGACTGCTTTTGCGTGCAAACAAGATAGCGGGAGGGTGGTAAAGCAATGTAAATAACAAACTATGCATTGTTTATCTTGATTCTGTAGTATACATTCTTTATCGTAATCAAAGATGATGCATTTGTCTGTAAGAAGATCGCAATGCCGGTAGACTGAAAGGAATTGCAGAGGATCGAAGACTGGTACAGAGAGATTGGATGTAACACAATGTAAATACACAGAGGAAGAAATCCAGCACTGTTCCATTACACTTTCGTTGGAAACGGTAGCTATTGCCAAATATCTAGGACTAACTGACCTATAGTGGAATCACGTGCCGGGCTAAGAGAAATGTAAATTATCCAATAAGAATACGATTTCCAAAAACACTACGACTGATAAAATCGTGTCATATGATTGTGGATGACCTACGAAAACAGCCGCATCCCTCCTGCTAGGACTGTATTAGGTCGGTACACTCCATTAGAATATGTAACAGAAGATGCTTGGGAAAAACCGACGTATTTGTCACGACAAATGAGATTAAGGTATGTGCGAAGGAATATAGACTATCAGTTTTTTACTCAAACATTGCACTAGAATGCAATTGTAGCTATGTCAATAATACAGGAACAATGTACTTTCTTCCATGCACTATACAGCGGCTTGCAGGACATTTGTGAAGCTCTAGGATATTCAACATGACGCAGCTGTCAATAAGAAGGTAGTGGCACATTGCAGGAATACCTGTGGGAGATCAGTAGTTGCTAGAGCAGTTGACCTCAAAGTAAATAAAAGTAACTATTGCGTCAAAATAATTGCAGAAACCCTCTTCTGTACAGTAATTACACTGTCGCTGGAAGCATCATATAGAGATGAGATCCCATACTACGAGGAGCGTAGGGAACGATGCGGGAGACCCACACCGCCGACTAGGCAAGGTCCTAGCGGAGGTGGTTTGCCATTGCCTTCCTCCGACCGTAATAGGAATGAATGATGATGATAAAGACGACACAACAACATCTAGTCATCTCGAGGCAGGGAAAAGCCCTGACCCCGTCGAGAATCGAACACGGGACCCCGTGCGCGGGAAGCGAGAATCCTAACGCAAGACCACGAGCTGCGGACCTGGAAGCATCATATACCATACCGTAAAACATCAAGGAAGAGGCAAATGGAACGAGCGAAAGCAAATGCATATGATGGATTCATATCCATGAATCTTAAGTGTGTGTATTTCCACATTCACAAAAGAAGTGGATTACAAAACACCTTTTAGACTGATCTTTTTGTGATATTTGCTCGTTGGATTCAGACTCTTACCAGGTTATTAATAAAGGAGCTGAGCATTAGGTCACCTCATTAATATCATAGGACGATCAACAAGGAGCTTTTGTTGGAGATACATACCGAGGTGCTGTACGTCGAGCAGAAGTTTTTACTGGTGAGGAAAAATCATGGAGAGTATTTTGAAGGCGATTTATTACTTCCTCCCACACACGTCGGTGCGAAGTGACTGTATGAGGAATTACGGATGTTTACCGACAGCCATTCTTTCACGGTAACGGAGTAGCATGGGCACTCTTCGCTACACACCTTTAAGTAGGCATGCGAATGTTATAAATCTGATTTCTCGGTACAGTCCCTATATAGTCACTGGGAACGCTTCATAAAGCTGTCCATGAATCCCATTTAAGTTTCTACAAAACATATGTAGGCGTCTGGATACTTTTCATCAAATAGCATTTGCAAAATGTAGGTCATAAAATGCATTATAAGGCAACAAAGGGGGGGATGATATTGCAACACTGTACATGTGGTGATCTATATTCTAGTCGAAATCCGGTATCGTATTAATACTATATTAAGAACTATATAATGCAATGTACACAACAAGACTTCTTTGAACATTGCTTTGGAAAACAGGTAGCCTGCCTTCTCCATATTTTGATCATTAAGAATCCATATCTGACTTGTGACGTAGCGATAGACTTAAAGGCAGATGCATGTATGTCATGGTGTTTGAGGGGCGAGGGGTTGGGGATGAAGTGCTTGTGCACAGACATTTTGCTCCTCTGGGCACGTTACCGGCCTTGGTGAGCCATGTATGATTTCCCAGTAGTACTACCGGCTACTGTATGCGTCTTGCTGTGTAAGGAAACATGTCGGCGTGACATCAGGTGGGAGATCCGGAGCAGAGATGTTTTTATCAGAAGAAACAAATTTAGGAATGTCGAAATGCTACTACTGAGACGTGATGGATTACTAAAGTATATTTTACGCCACAATACTTGGAAACGAAGCAATTACACAGCGTCAAGAAGGACTGTCAGTGATCAGTCGCGAACAATCTGAAGTTCATTGTTGATCGATTACAACTACGGAATAGTCATAATCAGTGCTAACAACAGTACAAAATACTAAATTGAGTGAACTAACAGTCCTTACAACCAGAGCCACACAGCCATACAGGGTGTATGTAAAGGACAACATACTATAAAAGACCTAATGTGGTCACAATGACATGAAGTTCAGGCGCATAAAGAAAACCATTTGAATATAAAAATACAAATAGAAATAATTACAGAAGATACAACTCGTGCAACCAGAATGGTCGACGCCTAACACAAAACTAAGGCTATTGCTTACAAAAGACTGAAACGGCCCCTTATTGCGTCATATCTGAACATGCACGCCCTATATACGAGTATATCTATTTTACTATAACCAAATTACAAAAATCTGTGGACATGTATTACATCAAACTGTACGTGTACTATATTGTGAATTACAAAAACGTAAAATGGGTAAACTATTTAAATTTAAAATATTTAACAGCTGTAATATACTACAGTAGATCGAACAATAACTCACTCTGTAGTGGGAAATCATTAAATATTTGAGAACAATTATTTTTATAATTTTATTGTAAACAAATTACACAAATCCCTGGGCATTTATTACATCAATGAGTAGGCATATATTATTGCAATTTTTTGAAATTTTTATCCATAAAACGGGTAAACAATTGAAAACGAAAATATTTGAAGTCATAAGGAAAACACTAAACACTTAAGAATAATATTAACAGGTGAATTACACTGGAGTAAAACTGTATAGATCTAAAATACATGACAGACCTGGAGTATTCATATATCAGGCTACACATAATGGTAATATGCCTGTTATAAAAACACTAAAAGTATAAAGAGGGAGACTGTAGAACGCCAGATTTTCGCAAGAAGATGTGAGCAACAGAGGGCGTTGACAAACTTCATATCTCAAAAGAGCAGCCACTTGATAAGCAAAAGTCTAAACCCACTTTTGAAGATGCTCTGAGAAATGATAACACTTATAAAAACCTACCTTAAAGTACTGGTATTCATTTGGAAGAGGAAAGTTGTAAAAGGGTAGGCGTATGAGCGTAGCGCTCGTAATGAATCATAACCGAGCGTGTAAGAAAGGTATACGACGTTCAGAAGTATGTCTATCGGACTGTCACGCCCATCGCCATGCTACAGCCAGCTCTCGAACAACTTCCAAATATGGGTGTTCCTGAGCAACACCTGCTCATTGAGCACGAGAACGTCAGACGCTCTAGAATGGCAAAAACTCTCCAACTCTTCAAGAAGATCCATAAACATGTCCTTCTCTGCACCGTGCAGGAATTGTACGTGCGAACCAACAGTTGGTACACGATGTCCACTCACAGTCAATTGAGTGGCAAAGCTGGCTGCTTGTGTCCCATCCTTCCTATCAAAGGCCATCAGCTCATTAGAGCGGATCCCCATTCTGCATCCTGCCTGCCCAATGCAGTAGATGCCGCAATCAAGACATGAACCGTCATACAGCCCTGACTTATGTAAAACATTTTTCCTATCAACTCTACGAAACAATATGCGTCTCAGTTTACTAGTCGTTGAGATGGAAACATTAACTTTAAATTTCTTAAAAACTGCGGCTATTTTAAAGCTAAATGCTCCATAGCACATTAGGGTTATCTATTTTTTTCGACTTCCAAAATGTTACATTTTTATTTCCATTCAGATATTTATCTGCCATTTTATTATAGGCTTTCTGCGCACAAGGCTGAGGATAGTCTTTTAACTTAGCAATACAGTCATGGTTTCCAACTTTCTCTAATGTTCTTCCTGTGTCTGTGGGATGCTAAGCAAACAATTGAATGCAAAGTTAAAGAACACACTCTTATATTGATTGGGATGGTCTGATGATGCAGTCTCTGTACATTTTTACGAAAACTTCCAAATCTATGTCTACCTCCCACGTTTCTAATACATAAATGGAGGTATCCATCTTCTGTATTGATTGCTATATGTGTTTTTTATGCAAATTGTCATCTACATTCGTGTCAGCTTCAGATCAATTTGACAACACTATGGATTTTTTCGTATGTTGTCTTTTACATGTACCTTTTGTGGCTGGTTGACACTGGTTGTACCTACGATTACATCACTGATATCTTGTCTTTTGTACTGTTTTTAGCACTTATGATGACTATTCTGTAGTTGAAATCGATCTACAATAAAATTCATATTTGTAGCGACTGATAGCTGTTCTTCGTTCCTGATAATTCAAAGGTCGCTGCACAACGGAATATTACACATTCCAAAATAAATCAAATTATGCCTAGTGGGGCATGGGCTGCCTTTTACAGGTACAGAAAGCTGAGAATGAGACTTGTAAATGCCAACCAGCGTATAGGTTTCATTGAAACGATGTATCAATAACGAAGTAACACTAGGTTCCTTAGAGCCATTATCTAACAGCAGCTATTCTAATGGTCGTACCGTCAGGTACAACTGAAAGCGTGCAGTGATCGCAATTCGGAGTGAACTTAGGAAACTTTTGATGGAGAAAGAAACAATCAGTTGTGCTCTTTGCCGTTGGCATTTGTAACTCTCTACTCTTGTAACGCCATTGATATTTGACATTTTACGTTTACATGTAATGGACATGATGGAAACGATTACATATGAAACGCGTTTAAGACATTATAAGAACTTCCTGCAGTTGTTGGGACAGGTTCACACTGTCTGCACTCCTGACGAATCTAAATTTAAATTTTGTTCTAGAGTACTCAGTTTAACTGACACTAAACTTATTGATCTCGAACAGCAAATGTTCCTCAAGAGTTTAAGTTTAATGTGAACCATAAATTTAAGAAGAAGACTAATGAAAACACCTTAGCTAACCTAAAATTAGTAGTAGAAGAGTTAAAAATTACCATTAATGAACCAAATCCCATTGCAGTAGCAACTGTGAAAGCTCTATCGAAAGAATCTAGTATACGAAACAGAAATCATTTCAATGAAAACGTTATTGTTTAACAGCATAAATGATAAACATCAATTAGGTGATGTCACTGCCACAAAATCTGGTAATGGCAGTACAATAGTTATTGTAAGAAAGTCTGAATATGTCAATAAAAGAATACAGTTTGTTGTTGATAACTATAATGGTGTTCCTGAACAGGAATTGTGGTTTCTGAAGAGGGGCAGCAACCTTGTCTGTAGTTGCAGCTGCAATAGTCTGGATGATTAACTGATCTGGCCTTGTAACATCAACAAAAACTTACGATTTTCTTTTTAAATACAGCATGGGATTCTGTCAGTAGACAGAAATCATATTAGAGCCTGCTAGTAGGTATCTGGATACTCCTGATCACAGGTGTTTTAAATTACTATTCCAATCCTTCCCCCTTCGCCTCCCCCCCCCCTCTCCCACCCCGAAGGTGGTGATAATAGAATCACAAATGTGGAAAATGGTTTACAGTGTAACTGAGTGATCTTTCTGTCTGCAGAACCTTTCCCGCCATTATTTACTCTAATCTTATAGTGAGGGAGCCTTAACGCCGTCTGTTAGTGACATCACTGAATTATACGCACTAATAATGTAGGCGTAACTTCCATAGAAAGCTGATGTGAAAGTACAGGGGGAGTTCTCAGAAGCATTTGAAGTAAAAACAGGAGAGGGACAGGGAGATATTATATTATAAACCTTGTTTAATTTGACCCTCAACAACACCCTGAGGAGAAAAACATGTGAAATTGCGGGAGTCACCATAGCAAAAAAGATAAATGTCCTGACTTTTGCGGATGATATTGTGCTGATAGGAAAGAACATGGAAGAACTGGAGAAAATGGAGACTGTGCTAATGGAAGAAGGTAATAAAGTAGGTCTAACTCTAATTGAAAGTAAAACAAAGTTCATGGTAGTAGGAAGAAGAGTTCATTTAGGACCAAACCATCTAAAAATCGGAAATCTAACAATACAGAAGACAGACACATTCACATACCTCAGTGTCAACATCAACCATAAAACATTATAGAACAAGAGATAGTATCAAGAATTCAAGCTGGGGAAAGATGTCTAGGGGCTATGCACAACATCATAAGATCGAAGTTACTATCAAGGCAGGCAAAAATACGAATATATCAGACCATCATCAAGCCAATAGCGTCTTGTGCAAGTGAGACATGGACTCCGACAAAGAAAACACAGAAAAAACTCATCACTTTTGAAAACAAAGTACAGAGAAAACTGTATATACCACTGAAAGTGGATAATAAGGAAAAACAGAGAACTCAGACAGTTATACAACCTCGCCAGACGTCGTAGAGAATGTAAAAATTAAGAGCCTAAGATGGTACAGAAATGTGAGGAGGAGAGGGGAGAACACAATAATAACGGCTGTAATGGATGGAGAAGGAAAGAGACCACTGGGACAACCGAGAATGAGATGGAAGGATAATACCATGGGAGACATGCAGGTTCTGGGTCTGGGAGATGTAGATGCAGATGAGAGGAAAGTGTGGAAGGCTGGACTGAGTGAGGCCAAGGACCAGCTGTGGTTTATGTGGCCAGTATAAGTAAGTAAGAATGGGACTGTGACTGATCCTAGACTTAAAGAAAATGGGTACCAACAGTCGTAATTTTATTTAATATTTTTGTTTAGCTATCAGTTTCGGTGACTCGTGGGCGTCACCTTCAGGCCTCTGTACAAATCGACAAAATCATCAAACTAACAACAGAAAAGGAATACATTATGCAACGTCAATTGTCATTATATGAAATAAATTCACCATGCACATGCATTAGAATAAAATATAAAAAGAGGCATCAAAAATCTCAAGATTTTAAAACAAAAAGAATGACATACAAATATTGGTCACTGAATTGTCACGTAATCATTAACAAAAATCATTAAAACAAAAACAACACTAACATAATATACCGAAATACGGTAAACGTTACTATACAGCAGTAATTAGAAAGGCCTTCATTGAAAACTACGCTAATTCTTGTACAGACAGTGATATCACATACAGTGGTCATACTGTCATGAAGACAGAAAATCTCTCTCGAAACTCAAATATTGAAAAACTTACATTCTAATAATCTCTTCTGGCTTCCGACGTTTTTCTTATTGTCTTACTGTCTTATCTCATATTCCACACATAAGCAGCGTTTCTTTGGTTTGACAGATATTGATTCACATCCTGTCTCATTAATATTATCAGTCTCTCTTGGTTCTTTGTTCAATCACTCATGTTTTGTTGTGGATCAGTTCATATTCATCTAAAATGCTTATTTTCTTCATAAACTATTTCATTCTGTGCTAGTACAGCTTAAAACAATAGACAGGGTTTCTTATTACAAAAATTCTCATATTACATTATGTAGTGATACTTTCTATAAGTTTTGACCGAATTTTAGAGCTCACTAATTAGATTACTTTAAAACTGGTTTTTAATGGATATGACTCTCGAATAATGGGACATGTTATACACAGCTACATACAACAAGCAAAAAATATTGAGTTTTTGAATCTAGGCTCGTACTTTGATCTAAATGCATGGTTGCCATTTCTGGTTTTCTGTTCTTTTTAGCGGTTCTTACATTCCTCCACTACAGCAATTCTCGTTCTCCCTTTATCATATTTTTTCGTTCATTATTTCGTTTTCTTATTTTTCAGTGTTTTCAGTTCGAGTCAGATTCTCTGTCTTGAAGACTTTTCGTTACAGTATGACCAGTCAATAGGATACGATTGTTTGCACGAAATGACTCAGCGAAATTTTCAATGGAGGCTTTTCTAATTACTACACTATAGCAAATTTCACTGTATTTCGTAATAATACGTTATTGTTGTATTTTGTTATAGCGGCTTTTGTTAACACAGCTAATGGGCACATAACAGTTCAGTGACCAATCTGTATGCCAAGCTTTTTATTTTAACCACACGTTATTGTGGTCTCCTTTCATATTTTGTACTAATCAATGTATATATGGTGAATATATTTCATATAATGACAATCGGTGTTGCATAACAGATTCGTTTTCTGTTGTTAGCTTCAGGATTTTATCGATTTGTACGGGAGCATGAAGAATCAGGCACTGAAACTGGTAGCTAAATAAAATTACGTAATAAAATTATGGCTCTTGGAATCTATTTTCTCTGAGTATAATAGCGTATTTATCCACCTTTTTAAAGCAATACCGCAGCGATTCTGCTTGGGACAGATTCGTTAAGTCCTTGGTACGTTTCCAGATGTGTGTGTTAACAGATGTGTACACACAGCTCAGACAGTTTGTAACGAGAATTATACGTATAAGAATTTTTCTTTATGAATTTAGATAAATTAATAATAGCAATGTGTTGAATTTCTTTTTCGATTCTTTTCGTGTCATGTTAAAGAAACTGTGAGTAACTTTTGAAACGAATATTATTTATGTTAGATTTCAAATAATGTGGTAATCAAAGGAAAGTGTATTTAATGTTAAAATTATTGTAAGATGTGACAATTGTAATTTATACACTTGGTCCATACGTAGGTAATGCATTAGGATATGTGTAGTAGAAAACCTGTGGTGAATACCCTACCTATAGGGGAGCGGGAAAGGGTGGAGGCAGGCGAGGCGGGAAAACGCACACTGGGCGCGGTTCGGCACAACGGGCTCAGTAACACAGTCGGAGGCGAGCAACAGTCGGAAGTACACGTACTGTACCGAGGAGGCTACCCAGGAAAAGTGGATTCCATTGAGCCTCGGATGAACCGATTCCGACGACTACTTGGCATGGCTATATTCTGAGGCACAAAATTGGAAAGATTACGACGCTAAGAAGATGGAAAGTGCCGATGTTGTGTGAGCCTTAGCCGTGCTTGCATGTGTGCCGTGCTGCCCGCTATCTCGCTGCCCGCCAACCGCCGCACCGACTTACACAGGTCAAACATTTATTTCATCTTTAGAAGTGTATCTGTGTGGACCAGTGTCGAAACTGTTTATAATGGTTCAATAATAACGTGACTTGTACCAGAATTGCTTTAGCCATGACTTATCCTGATCACTGACCTAGACAGGATCCTTACCTCGTATTGTGCAATCCGAGTATCCTAAACTGAAAGTTTAATGTTTGTGTTAATGAAAATTATCAGCAGATGAATCTATGCCATAAAGGAATCTGTAGTTCTGTGTGCTGTTGCAAATATTGGTAAAGAACAAAAGAGTTTTTGTTGGATTGAGTTAGCGATGTTATTTAATTAATTTGAGACAGAAATAATGACAGTTAAATTATTCAGAAGTAAGACAAAAGAGTAGTTATCCAGAGATTGATAATTTTTGTGTGTTAATTTGCCTTCAGTACTAGATAGTTTCAGTATAACGACTATAACAGTTTCAGGGCCCCCCCCCCCCCTTTGCTCTTGTTTTGTTCATTCGTTCAAACCTTGATGTGTACTGATCAAATTTGACCAGTAAAGCTAAATTCTATATTAATCCTAAATGTATTAGAGTTTTCCCATTATTCATAGTGATATTGTGTGTGTATTTTTAAGATTGTCGACGCTAGGGCAATCTATGCCCGATTTCAGTCTGTTCAACTTACAAAATGCAGTTCGTAGTAATCATTACTGTGTGGTGTTGTGTAAATGTAGCTCGTCCAAATTAGTATCAAAAAGAGAAAACTTTAGTTCAGTGGATTTTTCGGGTTCCAAACTTTGCCATATAACGCATCATTACTACGTGTTACTATACTTGTACATGCACCCACTTGTACAAGGAAAGACTCACTAATTGCCTAAGTAGGCTGGCGACCGAATTTTTAGTTATAGGCAGCATCTACTGTGTGTACTTCTTGTCCATACGAAAGAGTAATTATACTCTACATTTGCTTGACTGCATCACTGTAGTTATTGACTGAGTATAAGTCCGATCTTGCTTCTATTAGGTACACGCGGTCAACTTTCGTACTAAAATCCTTGTTCATAAGGTGAAGCCCGTGAACTTATTACAGTACAGGCTTTATATAGCTAACCTACGTCCGAGTAGGGCGGTAGTGTTACAAGTGGCTTCCCGGTGACAGGACATCCATCTGTTGTCGGTTACAAATTAATGTAAAGATCGAACAGTGGATGTTCAGTGGCACGAATAGCAATAAAAGTCAGTAAAATAAACTACAGTGTGAGCCAAGTATAATAGTGTGGTGTAGTTGGCATTTAGTATGGACAGAAACGTAGACGGGGTAGATGCGCCGAGCGAAATGGAGAATGCGGCTGGCAGTAGCCGGAGTTTGCGCGGCCAGATAACAGATGGCGTTAGCGAAAGACAGTTGGCGTACATACAATACCACGAACATGTCAATGAACAGATTGAAAGGTTGAGATCGCCTCGGACACAGCAAGGAATAAAACAGGAAGTAGAAGGTGACTTAGTAGATGATAGTGGTTATGTGAATGAATCCACTGACATGTTTGATTCTCCACAGATAAAGAAAGAACCGAAAGAAACTTTTGAAGTAGGATCGGAAAACACCGATTCCGTAGAACAAAACAGTGTGAAAATTTTAAGCATAAACGATTTATTTGAACAATTAACCAAACAAATTTCAGGACAGAGTGAGCAGATCAAAACACAGAGTGATCAGATTAAAGCACAGGTCGAAGGACAGGGAATTAAAATTAGTAAACAAATAGAACAGGTAGAACAAAAAGTGGGTAATTTAAGTTCTGTGGTAAATACTTTGAAATTTGAAATTGATACCATTAACAAAAATATGGATACTATGCAGGAGGAAATTGGTAACATTAATAGTAGATTTGATGTTGAAATTCTCAACATCCAAGAGAAAGTAGAACCTCTCGTTGAAACTAAGGTAGACGAAAAAGTTTTCGGTCTTAAAACTGAGATCGTAAACGAATGTCAACACGGGATATCACAATTGAAAAAGGTAGTTTTAGACACTGAAAGGGATTTAAGTAAAAAAGTAACCGGATGTGTTCAAAATTGTGAACAAAATACTACGAAAATTCAAGGCAGAATTTTCGATCTGGAGAGCAAAATTAAAGATAGGCCTGGTGTTGTCTGTAATGGCACACCAATTACGAAGCTATTAGAAGGCGAGGAACGCTTCGATCCGGCCAAGAAACATAACGGGTGGCATCCGTTAGATTTTATTAAAAATTGCGAGAGAGTGTTTCCTGAGCACTTGTCTGATCAGGAAAAGATAAACGTTATAATTAGCGCCTTAGCAGGTGACGCTAAGCGCTGGGGAATAAATTTAAATACCGAACGAATGACGTTCGAGGAATTTAGGCAGAGATTTACGGAAGAATATCGGTCTGAACAAAAGCAGGATCATTTATGGCGGGAGTTCATCATGGCCAAACAGCATGATAACAGGGGCAGGAATTCTTTGAAAGATTTCTGCGAGCATTGGTACCGAAAATTGACACACTTAAGAGGTAGAAGATCAGATTCAGAAATTATCTGGGAGTTATATAAAAAACTTCCAGAAGATTCAAAGAGGTATGTAGGAAGCAATCATCGCAGCTTCCAAGCATTTCTAGAAAGGGTCGAAGATGAAGACCATTGGCGCGAAAGTCGCGCCAATTACCAAAATTTTTGTAACCTTAATAACCGGAACAATGACGAAAGAAATCACGGCGATGGATTTCGCGTCAATATAATACAAAGAGGAAGAGGCAGAGGAAGAGGCAGAGGAAATAATCCAGGTCGCGGTAGAGGGTATACCGCGCAAAACAATAACGACGCGGGAAACTAATTTCCGCGAACGTTGCGGGCCAAACGGAAGCGGACAATACATACCGGCCCCGATTCAAGAAAAGATACCGGACCGACCGTAATGTAACGAGACAGGATAGGGACGAGCATGGAACGCCGCGACGTGTTGCGAAACAAGTGTCAGGTGCGAGCCAGAATGAATCATCGCTGCCGCACAGAGCGCTACATGTTAACAGGCGAGTGGAGCATCAGAGGGCAACGGCCCAGCCTAGCCGAACATCTGTTCGGAAAGAAGCCGCTAGCAATACGGCAGCAGTAGGTACGAACGTAGCAGTCAGAGCTAATGAAAATTTTACGAGTGATAATTCCGTGGCAAAGGAAACAATAATTGAAACTGTGAATACACAGAGAGGTGCGGTTAGCAGTGTTTGCAATGAGATAAAAGGC
Source organism: Schistocerca serialis cubense (assembly GCF_023864345.2). Classification (NCBI taxonomy): domain Eukaryota; kingdom Metazoa; phylum Arthropoda; class Insecta; order Orthoptera; family Acrididae; genus Schistocerca; species Schistocerca serialis. Next base: position 606,038,862 of record NC_064641.1, on the reverse strand, counting down.
GAGGATGAACTAGCAGAAGTTACTGATTGGCGTGTGCAGATCGATGATCTGTACAAGGGCCTAAAGCAATGTGAGTGGGAGGATTTTAAAAGGGAGTATGAGGCGGAGAGATTAGTTGATGGAAAGAGAGATAGTAGGGACGTCCATAAAGTGACGTGGCCCAAAATTGAAGAGGGGAGAATAAATAGCGCCGCGCAAAGTACGCGTGCCGCCAATAGGATGAAGGTTAATGATAGGAAGGATTTGGAGGATGAAATCCTCAGCATTGACGAAGAAATAACTTCTGCTAACAGTCCGCCAATAGTACAAGCTGCTACCGAGAGGCACCGTGTAGAAGGGGTAGATGATTACCTGAAAGTAATTAAAGTCCACGAGAATTACACCGAATATGAAGTCACAGTGGATGTGAATAAAACTGAGGATGAGGCCGTTTTGCCAAAAGAGGAGATTGAATTAAAATCTAAACCTGACAACAATACAGAGGAAGAACTTAGTGCCTGTCTCAGAAAAGCTTTTATGTTAGAACCTGAAAGCGATCCGGAATGGTCGGATTCCGACGATAGTTCAGATAATGAAAGATACGCAAATACAGACGGAAATGAATGTACTCACGCTCCCTATTGTGCAAAAGTAGCGTGCTTAAGTGAATCTGATGTTGAGGAAGAGAGTAGTAATGACTCTAGTGAAGATGAATTTTCAGATGTAGAGGAAAATGAATATACTTTTACTGAAAGAGGGTATGAGAAAATCAGTGAAAATAATAGGGATGCAGTTAAGTACGATATTGTACCTAACGATGACGACGTATCAAAACAAAATCCAGACGTTGAAACTGAACAAAGAAAGAAAGAGCCACCTGACGACTCTGTGTTTATTTTGCGAAGAGTTCAAGTAAGCAAAGACTTTGAACTCCAGAAGCCTAAGAAGCCACCAGACTTAAGTGACTGTTTTATGAACCAGAAAAGACTGCCTTGTTAATAAAGAGATTAGGGGGCAGGATGTTGTAATTTTATATATTATTAATATTATGCATGACTTTATTATTACTGTAACTCAGTTTTATCTGAAAGTGAATTATTGTTTGTTGAATTAGAGCCTGGGGCAGATTTATATTGGATTTTGAGAATGTCATGAACACATTACATCATGAAACTACAGGATTTTCACCGGAAGAAATTTTGTTAGGCAGAAGTAGTAAAAGTTTAATTGAAGAAAAACTAGAGTTTCCACCTTGTACAAGTTTGGGATTGGATCAAAAGAAAGAATTGGTGATAAAAAGGGCAAAGCAAAAGGCTGAATCTAGATCTAATAGACACAATAAAAATTTAAAAGTTTCAAAATTTAAAATTGGAGATTATGTTCTTTTAAAAACCCACGAAAAGTCTAGTGAACTAAACCATGAAATTTCAAAATTTAAATATATTTATAATGGACCATATCTAATACAGAATATTCCACACGACAATGCTTACTACCTGATCTACCCAAAATCCAAAAGACCTTTAGGTGTAAGAAATATTGTGGACCTGAAACTGTATGTTCCTAGGAACGAGTAAATGCGCTGTATCTTATGCTGAACCCAAGTTATTCTAAATGTATCTAATCTTGTAAATGTCTGTATACCCTTGAAAGTGTGCTAATGTAGTTATATGAGTTTCAGATTACCAATTGTACTGTAACTATAAAAATGTATGGAGAAAAGGGCTGAAAGAAAGGATAAATGCTATCAGCCAGATAAAAGATGGGACTGTCAGAAATGAAAATGGGCAGTGTATGAACTATAATATGAAGGACTGCCAAATACCAATGAGGGCAGATAAATAATCGATGGAAACTTGTAAATGTGATCCAGGAGATGTGACAATATGAAGTAAAAAGGACTGCCCAAATCCACATAATAGGCAGCAAATATATGTAGTTAATTTTCTGAATATATGTGTGTGTGTTTTGTTTAGCAAGTAAGAAAATGGACTGCTATTCAAAGCATGCAGCGATAGATTTTCTTATAGTGTACACAAAATATGAAATTGTTTTTGTAGTTATATGTTTGTATTTCAGAATTTTAAATTATTTCTTTGAGAAATTTAGAAAAAATAAGTAAATTGCTATTTTAGTGAGATTGTGATGGGAAGTTGGACTGTGCGAAAGGCACTTGAGTAAATGACAAGTCAGTATTCTTGAAGTATTAAAAAAAAAAAGAGTGTAAACCTATATACAGTGAGCAAAAGGAAATATGTAGTGTAAATCTTTTTGGACACTTAAGTAAAAATTCAGAACCACTGTATAATTGTAAGATTTAGTGTTCCCATAAAATTTGGACTTAAGAAAATTTTCTGGAAACAGGGGCATGTGTAACGAGAATTATACGTATAAGAATTTTTCTTTATGAATTTAGATAAATTAATAATAGCAATGTGTTGAATTTCTTTTTCGATTCTTTTCGTGTCATGTTAAAGAAACTGTGAGTAACTTTTGAAACGAATATTATTTATGTTAGATTTCAAATAATGTGGTAATCAAAGGAAAGTGTATTTAATGTTAAAATTATTGTAAGATGTGACAATTGTAATTTATACACTTGGTCCATACGTAGGTAATGCATTAGGATATGTGTAGTAGAAAACCTGTGGTGAATACCCTACCTATAGGGGAGCGGGAAAGGGTGGAGGCAGGCGAGGCGGGAAAACGCACACTGGGCGCGGTTCGGCACAACGGGCTCAGTAACACAGTCGGAGGCGAGCAACAGTCGGAAGTACACGTACTGTACCGAGGAGGCTACCCAGGAAAAGTGGATTCCATTGAGCCTCGGATGAACCGATTCCGACGACTACTTGGCATGGCTATATTCTGAGGCACAAAATTGGAAAGATTACGACGCTAAGAAGATGGAAAGTGCCGATGTTGTGTGAGCCTTAGCCGTGCTTGCATGTGTGCCGTGCTGCCCGCTATCTCGCTGCCCGCCAACCGCCGCACCGACTTACACAGGTCAAACATTTATTTCATCTTTAGAAGTGTATCTGTGTGGACCAGTGTCGAAACTGTTTATAATGGTTCAATAATAACGTGACTTGTACCAGAATTGCTTTAGCCATGACTTATCCTGATCACTGACCTAGACAGGATCCTTACCTCGTATTGTGCAATCCGAGTATCCTAAACTGAAAGTTTAATGTTTGTGTTAATGAAAATTATCAGCAGATGAATCTATGCCATAAAGGAATCTGTAGTTCTGTGTGCTGTTGCAAATATTGGTAAAGAACAAAAGAGTTTTTGTTGGATTGAGTTAGCGATGTTATTTAATTAATTTGAGACAGAAATAATGACAGTTAAATTATTCAGAAGTAAGACAAAAGAGTAGTTATCCAGAGATTGATAATTTTTGTGTGTTAATTTGCCTTCAGTACTAGATAGTTTCAGTATAACGACTATAACAGTTTCAGGGCCCCCCCCCCCCCCTTTGCTCTTGTTTTGTTCATTCGTTCAAACCTTGATGTGTACTGATCAAATTTGACCAGTAAAGCTAAATTCTATATTAATCCTAAATGTATTAGAGTTTTCCCATTATTCATAGTGATATTGTGTGTGTATTTTTAAGATTGTCGACGCTAGGGCAATCTATGCCCGATTTCAGTCTGTTCAACTTACAAAATGCAGTTCGTAGTAATCATTACTGTGTGGTGTTGTGTAAATGTAGCTCGTCCAAATTAGTATCAAAAAGAGAAAACTTTAGTTCAGTGGATTTTTCGGGTTCCAAACTTTGCCATATAACGCATCATTACTACGTGTTACTATACTTGTACATGCACCCACTTGTACAAGGAAAGACTCACTAATTGCCTAAGTAGGCTGGCGACCGAATTTTTAGTTATAGGCAGCATCTACTGTGTGTACTTCTTGTCCATACGAAAGAGTAATTATACTCTACATTTGCTTGACTGCATCACTGTAGTTATTGACTGAGTATAAGTCCGATCTTGCTTCTATTAGGTACACGCGGTCAACTTTCGTACTAAAATCCTTGTTCATAAGGTGAAGCCCGTGAACTTATTACAGTACAGGCTTTATATAGCTAACCTACGTCCGAGTAGGGCGGTAGTGTTACAAGTTCCCGCAAATTACAGGACTGTGCTTTGCGGGCGTGGAGATGGCCTTGTGGCTCTGACATTTATCCTGCTGGAAGATGCCATCGTATATGAGGAAGGCATCAAGCATAAAGGGACGAAGTTGTTCGACAACACTGTGCACGTAGCAGTCCTCAGCTGTCATGGTGCTCCCTCTTACTACCATAGGTTCTAAGACGTCCAGGTGAATGTCCTCCATAGCATAATACTGCTCCCTCCAGCTTGCATCAGCCGTGTGGCACAGGTATTGAGCACCAGTTCACCTGTATGACTCCGTATCCAGACACGACCATCGACCTGGTGTAACACAAAATGTAATTCATCCAACTGGGGGAGTGATTTCCATTCATCCACAGGCCAAAATTGACTATCCCCTGCCCACTGCAGTCGTAACTAATGATGTTATTGGCTCAAAATGAGAACATATAGGTGCCGTTCGCTGCCGAGATCCATATCCAACCATGTGCGCTGGAAGGTGTGCTCCGAAACACTTGACTTTTATCAGCTTTCTCGTCAGTTCTTCCACAGATCACCGCCTGTCCTTCGTTACTGGGAGGGCAAGCCTACGTTGAGGCGCGAATGTCCAGTGCATTACTGTTTATTTCCGTTTTTACCGTGCTTCAGTCACTACGCAGAGGTACTCGCGACAGTAGCACACTAACTGTCGACCGAATCCGCCATTTCTGAGATGCTCGTTCCCAGACTCCGAGTCATAAGAACCTGCCCTCTGTCGAAGTCAGTGGATTTCCTTAATTGCTATTCGCATGATTACTAAAATGATACCTCATCCGTCTCTTCTCCACACGTATACATTCGTTACTGGGTCACATGCTCTCAGCGTCTGCAGGCCGTATTCAGTCTCGTGTTGGGCTGTGGCCGTAATGTTTTGGCTCCTCACTACAGGTCTGCACTTGTCACTTCAAGCCACATCCTTTAGTGACTCTTGTTTTCAAGCAGGTCGAATTATAAAAGCTATCGCGATTGTTTCTCACACTACTGGCAGCACTGAGCGTGCTACAGTTCAATTGCATCATGCAAACAGGCGGAAAATTCAGCAACAACTGTCGAATAGGTTACTGGACTTCCAAAGACAGTTTGAAATTCATCTCAACCACATAATAGCTGCATCGACATAAAAGTATATTCCTACATAAAAATCAATCTGGATTTGGTGTGAAAGGACTTTGTTTGACAGTGTATAATTATTTATGAAACTTAATTCTATACATTGTACTAGAACATCAAATATTGAAAGTATGTCATTATCGAGATCGACATCAGAAAAAAACTTCAAATGATAAATACACTGTCTCACTACAAAAGAGAAGCATCCAGAAAGGTCGGAGGAAACTAAGCGAAACTTCACTGGTTGAGAGGGAATTTTATGGCTTGACCTCTAAGAATTCTCTAATTTGGTTGGAGAAAATGTAATTAGCCGTTGTGTTCTTTCCTGGGCCAAGCTGTCCCAAAAATGCTGTAATTGGTCCTTGATATCCTATATGCTGGCACTGGGTTGAAGTTGACGTTCGTGCTGCTGCCAGTGATGTCATACTGGGAACAGACCTAGGGATCCGGCTGGCCATGAGAGTACCTCATCATTGCCCTGACAGTTTTTAGAGACACATTCAATGTGTAGACGGCCATTGTCCCGTTGAAATATGACACCAGCATATTGATGCTTCAGAGTCACACATGAGGACACAGGACGTCTGAGGCGTGCCACTGTGCTGCCAGACTTCCGTCAGTCACTGCCAGTCTTCACCTGAAGTTATACCGATGGCCTACCACACCACGACTCCAGGAGTAACACTCTCCCCACGTACTGCCACACGCTCCTCCGATGGCGATCCCGAGTATTCGCTGAACGTAGGCGACACCACTAGTCAGCAGTCTATGCTTCCAGGTCACGGCACAACTACAACCAGAGCCGTTTGTGTTATGCTAAGTAAAACTGTAAATGTCGTGTGAATAGGGCCTTCCGTCGGGTAGACAGTTCGCCAGGTGCAAGTCTTTCGATTTGACGCCACTTCGGCGACTTGCGCGTCGATGGGGATGAAATGATGATGATTAGGACAACACAATACACAGTCCCTGAGCGGAGAATATCTCAGCCCCAGCCGGGAATCGAACCTTTTTTTTTTGTAACCATATATATTTATTTAAATATATTAACAACGATACATTAAAAAAAAGACATTTTGTTCTATTAGCCTATTATATTCCTAGTGTTGGTTAATATTACTGTCATTTTATAGGTTTTCGTTTTTATATATTTTTCCTTTTTCGTTTTTCTTTTATTTTTGTTCCTTGAACCCTTTTACATGGCCATTTGTCATCTTTTTTTTAGGGGTAGACATTGCAGGACAAGCTTACAGTTTATATTTAGCATCGACGCATTGATTTTGAGTTCATGTTTCTGTATGTGATGCACTTGTGATGCCGCAGGCACATTGTACATTCTGGTTTGATCTCTTCCTCTAGTTTACACTGTTACGTGGGACAGTATGAGGGAAACATCACCATGATAGATGGAACAGAAGTGGAAGAAACTTTTTTACATATACTACAGATTATACCTAAATTGAAGAAGAGAGAAAATTTTGTCATATTATACACTCCTGGAAATGGAAAAAAGAACACATTGACACCGGTGTGTCAGACCCACCATACTTGCTCCGGACACTGCGAGAGGGCTGTACAAGCAATGATCACACGCACGGCACAGCGGACACACCAGGAACCGCGGTGTTGGCCGTCGAATGGCGCTAGCTGCGCAGCATTTGTGCACCGCCGCCGTCAGTGTCAGCCAGTTTGCCGTGGCATGCGGAGCTCCATCGCAATCTTTAACACTGGTAGCATGCCGCGACAGCGTGGACGTGAACCGTATGTGCAGATGACGGACTTTGAGCGAGGGCGTATAGTGGGCATGCGGGAGGCCGGGTGGACGTACCGCCGAATTGCTCAACACGTGGGGCGTGAGGTCTCCACAGTACATCGATGTTGTCGCCAGTGGTCGGCGGAAGGTGCACGTGCCCGTCGACCTGGGACCGGACCGCAGCGACACACGGATGCACGCCAAGACCGTAGGATCCTACGCAGTGCTGTAGGGGACTGCACCGTCACTTCCCAGCAAATTAGGGACACTGTTGCTCCTGGGGTATCGGCGAGAACCATTCGCAACCGTCTCCATGAAGCTGGGCTACGGTCCCGCACACCGTTAGGCCGTCTTCCGCTCACGCCCCAACATCGTGCAGCCCGCCTCCAGTGGTGTCGCGACAGGCGTGAATGGAGGGACGAATGGAGACGTGTCGTCTTCAGCGATGAGAGTCGCTGCTGCCTTGGTGCCAATGATGGTCGTATGCGTGTTTGGCGCCGTGCAGGTGAGCGCCACAATCAGGACTGCATACGACCGAGGCACACAGGGCCAACACCCGGCATCATGGTGTGGGGAGCGATCTCCTACACTGGCCGTACACCACTGGTGATCGTCGAGGGGACACTGAATGGTGCACGGTACATCCAAACCGTCATCGAACCCATCGTTCTACCATTCCTAGACCGGTAAGGGAACTTGCTGTTCCAACAGGACAATGCACGTCCGCATGTATCCCGTGCCACCCAACGTGCTCTAGAAGGTGTAAGTCAACTACCCTGGCCAGCAAGATCTCCGGATCTGTCCCCCATTGAGCATGTTTGGGACTGGATGAAGCGTCGTCTCACGCGGTATGCACGTCCAGCACGAACGCTGGTCCAACTGAGGCGCCAGGTGGAAATGGCATGACAAGCCGTTCCACAGGACTACATCCAGCATCTCTACGATCGTCTCCATGGGAGAATAGCAGCCTGCATTGCTGCGAAAGGTGGATATACATTGTACTAGTGCCGACATTGTGCATGCTCTGTTGCCTGTGTCTATGTGTCTGTGGTTCTGTCAGTGTGATCATGTGATGTATCTGACCCCAGGAATGTGTCAATAAAGTTTCCCCTTCCTGGGACAATGAATTCACGGTGTTCTTATTTCAATTTCCAGGAGTGTATAAGAGAAGCAGAAAGGAGAGTGTGAGTAAACTATAGAATTTTATAGGCACAGAGTAAAGGAAATCATTAAAAAAAACAACTTAGGATTGACATTCTGTCGCGCAGACCACTCAGCTACGGGGAGAGGGGGGAGGGATGGGGAGACTGTTGAGCCTATGTGTACAACACAGCGATCCCGCCAGACGACTGTCAGGCACGGTCGACAGGAAGCTTGGTGACGAGCATGCGTGCCTTTAATGTTTCCATGCAGTCCAACATGGGGCTTCTGTCAGACCTGAATGCCTTACAAATCTGTGTATTGCACAAGTCCACCAGCGAACCAAATGAAGACCCACAATGAATCCCCTTTAAGACTCTGTCAGGTGATGATAAAGTTGTCTCACTCGATTATGCAGCATCTCCATATTCTTCACAGTACTCACTCAACGTCTAATGCTGTTTTCCTCACTGTCCACCATGTGCTAGAGAAATATGTGCCTAGCAAAAATGTAGGGGAGGGGAAGAATCCACCTCGGTTCGACAAACATATTAGGAAGTTGCTGAGAAAGCAGAGAATTTTGCACAGTAGTTTTAAACGTAGTCACTGCCCCGCTGACAAACAGAAATTGTGCGAAATGAAATCAGCCGGCAAAAGAAAAATGAGAGATTCTTTTTATGAATTAGAAAGCAATATTTTATCTGCAGATTCTAAAAATAACTCCAAAAAATTTTGGTCGTATGTAAAATCTATGTGCGCTACAAATAATTCAATACCTTCTCTTGCTGATAGTACGGGTAATGTAACGGATGATGATAAACATAAGGCCGAAATTCTAAACCTAGCTTTCAAAAACTCGTTTACGGTAGAGGACTACAGTGCCATTCCCCCTTTCAATTATCGAACAAACGCAAGAATGGCAGACATAGTGTTTAATGCATCTGGGATTTAAAGCAGTTAAGATCCTTAGATGCCAGGAAGGCATTTGGCAAAGGCGGTATCCCGTAAGATTTATGTTGAATATGGTACAAATATAGCACCATTCTTATCCATCATCTATCAGAGATCATTGGAACAGCGGAAAGTTCCAAGGAGCTGGAAGGAGGCCCAGGTCATAGCAACCTATAAAAAAGGGTAGAAAATCGGATGCCCATAATTACCGGCCAATTTCACTGACGTCGATTTGTTGTGGAATCATGGAACACATTTTGTGTTCAGACATAATGACTCTGAGAAGCTCATCTTCAGAAACCAGCACGGTTTTAAAGAACAGTGGTCATTCGAGACACAGCTGGCCCTCTTTGTGCATGATACACGACAGACTCTAGATACCGGCTCCCAGGTTGATGCCATATTCCTTGACTTTCGAAAGTCGTTCGACTCAGTTCCGCACTGTCGCTTGCTCCAAGAAGTGCGCTCTTACGGTCAATCCGATGACATATGCCGTTGTATAGAAAGTTTTCCACCATACAGAGAGCAGTATGCCGTCCCGAATGGGGAGTCTTCAACAGAAACAAGAGTATCATCAGGTGTGCCCCAGCGCAGCGTAATAAGTCCTCTGCTTTTTACATAAACGATCTGGTTGATGGTATTCACAGCGGCATTAGACTGTTTGCCGGTGATGATGCAGTCTACAGGAAAGTAGTATCACACGAAAGCTGTGAACAAATCAGTGAGGATTTGCAGAAAATAAATGCGTGGTGTAATGAATGGCATTTATCTCTCAATATTAGTAAGTGTAACCTACTGCGCATAACAAGGCGAAAATCCCCATTAATGTACAAGTACAAAATAAATGCCCAGTCTTTGGAAGCGGTAACATCCTCCAAGTATCTGGGTGTAACTATTCGAAATGATCTCAAATGGAATGATCAGATTACACAAGTAACGGGCAAGGTAAACTCTAGATTGCAGTTTATACGTAGAATCCTGAAGTGATGCAGTCCTTCAACAAAGGGAATTGCTTACAATACCTTAATTCGTCCAGTCTTAGAGTATTGTTCGTCTGTATGGGACCCTTACCTGTTGGGTCTGATTCCAGAGATGTACAAGGTCCAAAGAAGAGCGGCAAGATTCGTGACTGGTACATTTAGCCATCGAGAGAGCGTCACAAATCTCATAGAAAATCTAAAGTGGGACACACTTGCAGATAGAGGAAGCGCTAAACGGAAGGGGCTGCTCACTAATTTCCGAAATCCGATCTTCTCCGATGATGTAGAGCATACATTGTTACCACCAACTTTCATAACGCGCAATGATCACCATTCAAAGATAAGGGAAATTAGAGCTCGTACTGAGGTGTTCAGACAGTGGTTCTTCCTCGCGAGACCCGCGAGTGGATCAGAGCGAGGAACGAGAGGGGGGACGGGGATGCGGGTGGGGGATGGGGGTTAGGAAATATGGCGTTGGCGCGAATAGTGCCCTCCGCCACAAACCGTTTGGTTGCTAGCGGAGTATATATGTATCTGTAAATGTACCCTACCAGGCCTGGTAACAGCACTGAATACGCATTACACTGATGCATTCTGGTGGACGTTCTACCTGTCTCAGGAAATTGCATCCGTAAAAATATACATACGCTTCGATAGTATGTACTATTACGCAGTTAAATTGTCTTAAGAGTTCCGGGTGTTTCACCTTCTTTCTTACACGGCGTGTGTAATGAACTCAGTTTTGAAAAGTAAGAAAACATTATCCCGTGAAAAAATAACACTACGTAGATCTAAAACCGAAGTATAGGCCTAATATTAAATATGTAGGAGGCATGAATGAATTTGAAAGTTGAAACGTAGTCTGCACATATAGAGTTCTCTGTCACTGTTTTATCACATGGTAACACTTTGTCTATCATTGTCAGGACTACAGTTGTTACTGCTGAGTGTGATACAGGCTTCGCTTAAATGGCTAAGCATGGATGGCTAGAGCACAAATGTAAGGATGTAGACGCGCATATCACTAGGGGTAAGATAGATACTGCCTACAGGAAAATTAAAGCGACCTTCGCAGAAAAGAGAACCACTTGCATGAATATCAAGAGCTCAGATGGAAACCCAGTTCTAAGCAAAGAAGGGAAAGCAGAAAGGTGGAAGGAGTATATAGAGAGTCTATACAAGGGCGATGATCTTGAGAACAATATTACAGAAATGGAAAAAAATGTAGATGAAGATGAAATAGGAGATATGATACTGCGTGAAGAGTTTGACAGAGCACTGAAAGACTTAAGTCGAAACAAGGCCCCGGGAGTAGACAACATTCCATTATGACTACTGACAGCCTTAGGAGAGCCAGACCCAACAAACTTCTACCATCTAGTGAGCTAGATATATGAGACAGGCGAAATACCCTCAGACTTCAAGAAGAATATAATAATTCCAATCCCAAAGGAAGCAGGTGTTGACAGATATGAAAACTACCGAACTATTAGTTTAATAAGCCACGGCTGCAAAATACTAACACGAATTCTTTACGGATGAATGGAAAAACTGGTAGAAGCCGACCTCGGGGTAGATCAGTTTGGATTCCTTAGAAATGTTGGAACACGTGAGGCAATACTGACCCTACGACGTATCTTAGAAAATAGATTAAGGAAAGGCGAACCTACGTTTCTAGAATTTGTAGACTTAGCTTTTGACAATGTTGACTGGAATACTCTCTTTCAAATTCTGAAGGTGGCATTGGTAAAATGCAGTGAGCGAAACGCTATTTACAATATATACAGAAACCAGTTGGAGGTTATAAGAGTCGAGGGGCCTGAAAGGGAAGCCGTGGTTGGGAAAGGAGTGAGACAGGGTTTTAGCCTATCCCCAATGTTATTCAATCTGTATATTGAGCAAGCAGTAAAGGAAACAGAAGAAAAATTCGGAGAAGAAACAAAAACTTTGAGGTTCGCCGATGACATTGTAATTCTGTCAGAGATAGCAAAGGACCTGGAACAGCAGCTGAATGGAATGGACAGTGTCTTGAAAGGAGGATATAAGATGAAATCAACAGAATCAAAAAAAAAAAAGATAATGGAATGTAGTCGAATTAAATCGGGTGATGCTGCGGGAATTAGACTAGGAAATGAGACGCTTAAAGTAGTAAAGGAGTTTTGCTATTTGGGGAGTGAGATAACTAATGATGCTCGAAGTAGAGAGGATATAAAATGTAGACTGGCAATGGCAAGGAAAGAATTTCTGAAGAAGAGAAATTTGTTAACATCGAGTATAGAATTAAGTGTCAGGAAGTCGTTTCTGAAAGTATTTGTATGGAGTGTAGCTTTGTATAGACGATAAATAGTTTAGACAAGAAATGTGGTGCTACAGAAGAATGCTGAAGATTAGATGGGTAGATCACATAACTAATGAGGAGGTATTGAATAGAATTGGAGAGAGGAGAAATTTGTGGCACAACTTGCCTATTCTGAGGCATCAAGGGATCACCGATTTAATAATGGAGGGCAGCGTGGAGGGTAAAAATCGTAGAGGGAGACCAAGAGATGAATACACTAAACAGAGTCAGAAGTATGTGGGCTGCAGTAGATACTGGAAGATGAAGAAGCTAGCACAGGACAGAGTAGCGTGGAGAGTTGCATCAAACCAGTCTCTGGACTGAAGACCACAACAACAACAGTTTCGTTAACAGTTTCCAGTTTCTGGCCCATTTCCAAGTGAGCCATGCAACTCATTTTACAAATCAAGCAGGTTAACCTCAAGGTCATGTTTTTACTGTGGTATTACCTCTACAAATATGCTGTACATATAATTCTAAATATACTCTCCGCAAGCTACTGTTCAGCGCATTAGTGATTTTCCAGCATATTTGTTCAGCTTATTGAGAGAGAAATCGCTTGGAAACTCTCATTACCCAGGATCATCTCTTTCATATTGTTCTCACGATATCAACAATTTCTCACGATGGAGGCAATATGCTTATAGCTTAATCTTCTTCCAATCAGTTTGTGACACCTACCAGCTCCTCATCCAACATTACTTACGTTTATAAAACGTAATATGCAACTCCTCGCGAAAAAAGAAATACAGACTGCTTAGTTTAGGAGATTCTCCATACCTTTTAAAAGTGTTTTAGGGTAGTAGATCAAGTTTTCGGACGACAGTTCTTATCCTGCATTTGTTGCTTTAATCGCTCTGCACATTTTTCTGACGACATAGTAAGACACGTCTGGATCAAAGGCACACAATACCCGAAATATGGTATCCATTTTGCAATGAGAGCCTAACTAGCTGTATAATAATCATAAAATAAATTATTTCAGTTACTTAAAGTAATGCAAATCAAAGAAAAATAAATTCCAATCTAAATAGTAAAGTTACACACTGCGACAGATTCAAACTCTGTATCATACAAGAATTATTATCCTAATACTTTGCTGTAGTAGGCGGATAGTCCATTTGAATGTCATTCAAAGATTGACATTTTCTTGTACATCTAAATGCATTCGTTTAAAGCTACTGTGAAATGCGTGGTTATGGTACTCCCAATTTGAATCATAAATCTAGATCTATTCCCGTTCCCTTCCCATATGCAGTGCATTTGCTTTGCAATGCTTGGGAAGCATAATCGCTTAATTGTCATTTGCGCTCCGTAATTAGTTTCATAGTGTCTTGGTGGACCCTAATGAAGTTATGTCCGTAGATTTCAAGTTTAATATACGTTTTTTGAAACTTGGGAAGTAGTGTTTTGCCAGATAGTTGACGCCAAGTCATATTCCTCAGTTCTCAAGCAAACCAGTCACCAATTGTGCTGCCCTTCTTTATAATCCTTGCCATTCCTGTTTGTTGTGGCTCCCACACGAGTGTAAGTAGTCTGTACACTTGATTTCATTTACCAGTATACTACCAATAAACCGAAGTCTGCCATTTGCTTCAAGCACTACTGAGCAATGTGATCATTCCATTTCGTATCCCCACAAGTTGTTACACCCAGTTATTTGTACGAGTTGGCTGATTCCAACCGTGTCTCAATAAAATTGCGGTCAGTATACTAAGTTCTTCATTTGTGAAGTGCACAATTTTACATTTCTGAACATTAAGATCAGTTACTCAAACTTTGCACTATTCTGAAATTTTATCGAGATCTGACTGGATCTTTGTGCAGCTTTTTCTCCAGATATTGTTTCATTCAAGACAACTGCATCACCTGCAAAAACTCTCACGTTACTGTTAATATTGGCTAGCAAGTCATTAACATACAAAACCTTTCCATCGAGAAAAACATGTTGCATCCTCTCCACTAAGAAATCCTCAGTCCAGTCAAAATATAATTTCAACATGACCGTACTATTGTGTCTATGCGTTCATGTGGTCATCTCAAACGCTTTTTGGAAATCAATACGTACTGCACATACCTGACTGCCTTGACCCACGGCTTTCGTGATGCAAAAGAAATACAGTACAAGTACACTTTCACATGACCAGTGATTTCCGAAATCATGTTGGTCGGCATGTAGCAGGTCACATGACGTTACGTCGTTTTTATTTCATCACCTCTACTTGCTCTCTGTGTATCTACGTGCTAGCCGGTCGGGGTGGCCGAGCGGTTCTAGGCGCTTCAGTCTGGAGCCGCGCGATCGCTACGGTCGTAGGTTCGAATCCTGCCTCGGGCATGGATGTGTGTGATGTCCTTAGGTTAGATAGGTTTAAGTAGTTCTAAGTTCTAGGGGACTGATGACCTCAGAAGTTAAGTCACATAGTGCTCAGAGCCATTTGAACCATCTACGTGCTACACTCTCAGAGAAGAAGACATAGAAGAAAGGTTGACATGGATACTATATTTCTGAATGGAGCCCCTCACGTTTCAGAGGCTTTACCAACGATACTACTTTTTACACAAATGCACCTAATTAAACATTCTCCCAAGAACTCTGGTCGTCTGAGATCATCAGATATTCTATTTGTAATCTTAAATTTTGGAGGATAAACATTGAACCTATATACCTATTAACAAGCTTGGCGCACTTTAGATTTTGGCCCTAGCAGTTAAAATAGGATGTTCTCGTTACGGTGATATCTGATGTAGAGTCGAAATCATACAAAATAAATGGTATCTTCACTTTATCTACTGATGAATGAAGGTCTACAACCAGAATATGACGCGATAGTAGAATGAATATTTGAGGTGGGTTCATCGTTCAAGCTGCTATTCTCGTTCTTGTTGTTATGGTCGTCAGTCCGAAGACTGGTTTGATACAGCTTCACGCTACACTCCCCTGTGCAATCTCTTCATCCCTTCATCTCTGCATAACTACTGCAACCGACATCCATTATGAACCTGTTTACTGTATTCGAGCCATTACCAAACTGAGCATTCCTTGGTGACTCAGGATGCGTCCTATCAATGGATTCCTTCTTTCAGTCACATTGCCCCACAAACTTCTTTTTTTCCGAAATACGCTTCAGTACTTCCTCATTAGTTATTAGATCTATTCATCTAAGCTTCAACATTCTTCTCTAGCAACACATTTCAAAAGCCTTTATTCTCTTCTTGTCTGAACTGTTTATTTCCAGCGTTTCACCGCCGTACAGGACTACACTAAAAACAAATGCTTTCATAACAGACTTGTTAACATTTAAGTTGTTAATAGATGTTAACAAATTTGTCCTCTTCTGAAGTCCCTTTCATATTGTTACCAATTTGCATTTTACAATCTCTCCAATTCGTCCTTCAACTATTACTTTGCTGCCAAAATTTGAAAACTTACGTACTGTTTTTAGTGCCTCATTTTCTTACCTAATTGCCTCAGCATTGCCTCATTCCTTTTGACTATATTCCTTTACCTCTGCTTCATTTTTGTTTTTGCTCGTCTCATAACGTCTTTTCTAAAGATAACATATTAAAATGCAATGAATTGGACAGTTTATCAAGCTACAGATTACACTTAAGCAGTTACCAGTTACAAATTTTTGCAAAAACAGACATAATGTCTGATAGGATAGCCGCAACCAGTGATTTTACAATGTTACTTATAATCCGTCTTGATTGCAAAATATTTATTCATATGACCGGTTTCGGTTCCTCTGGAACCATCTTCAGATCTGATATTTCGGTTACAGGAGTAACCCGTGCAAATACATCAACTTTCACATGCTGCATGTGAAAGTTACTGTATTTGGACAGGTTACTCCTGTAACTGAAATATCAGATCTGAAGATGGTTCCAGAGGAACTGAAGCCGGTCATATGAATAAACATTTTGCAATCAAGACGGATTATAAGTAACATTGACCAATTACAATAGCGCAAGCCACGGACTAAAGTGAGGGCGACATTTTTAGCAAGAAATAAAATCTGATAGTTATGTTCATATAACTCTCATCAAATGTGATAGTTCATACATCACATAGATCTATCTTCGAGATAGAAATCAGTATCGAAAGCTTTGCCCAGCACCGTGTAATATTCTGCACCAAAGAGTCTACTTTCCCATTTGTATTGATCGACATCTGCTTTACTTTCTGCCTCTCAGCTCCAAACAGATCAACCCGTAGTGATGCAGTTAATTAAGAGGATGTTATGGTGAAAGTATTCTTCAACTGTGACTGTGCGTAATAACTGGATACCAAAGAAACCAAACTGCTCGCATTATTAATGCTGTGAAGTTCTGGTCTCGAACTGTATTTCGATCTTGAATTGCGTCCTTAAGATTAAATTTTGATTTCGATGAGCTATCTTACCTGCCCCACCCTGTAGAACAGTCACTGCAAAATGTACGATGCTACGGGGTCGTCTCGTTTACAGTTGCTGCCGTAATCCACTGGCGTAACTGGTTTCCTTCTGTTACATCTCATTACCTTCATTTTCAATTAAATCAGATTCCTGCCTTTGTTAACAAGAATTTCTATTCTGCAGGTGAATATCAATCCCGTTGTTTGCAGTTTAATTTAACTTAGTATTCTGATGCTTTGTCATTACCAAAGCTTCTGGATACCGCTAAGGCTTACTTCTTTTGTAGACCGCCTTAATATTTTGCAACGATCGAAACAGAGAGACACTAAGTTAATGATTCAGTGACATAATATTACTAAAATTATTAGTCTGAAGTTCTAAGAATTTTTAATTCGATCGTGGGTGAGGCTGACTAGGATTTACTGAAAGTTAGTTTGTCGTCTTTTTAGTGCAACAGGTTCTATCTTCAGTTTCTTACTGTGTAACATGATAATTTAACAAAATGGGGATTTAGTGTATTAAGTGTCCGCAACACGAATGTACGTTCGTAGGATAAACTAGTAGACGTTTTTACACTAGGTTTAAGAAGCACCGCAATGTGAGTAAACCTAAATGTGCATTATCTATGCATCTTGCACTTAATGACCGCAGGCTGGGCGATGTCGTCAACGATCTTTCAATATGGCAAATATACTGCAAAGGCTTGACCCTGAACATTCTAGAAGAGAGAGATTTCCTAAGGTGGAACAAGTAACACTGGCAT
Organism: Schistocerca serialis cubense; assembly: GCF_023864345.2. NCBI lineage: Eukaryota > Metazoa > Arthropoda > Insecta > Orthoptera > Acrididae > Schistocerca > Schistocerca serialis. The sequence goes on along the minus strand of NC_064641.1, from coordinate 606,021,300 downwards.
TGCTCTGAACGAACAGCTAAAATTTAAACATAAAAATATTTTGAGTAATTTTTTGCAGTGTTTGCAGTAGCCAATTAATTTTTTAGCTAATATGCTCTTGTCGCGTTTTTCCGTAGTCCCAGCACGGTTGATGTTCCTAGTGTTCTTTGTCTTCCGTTTGTTGGCCGTTTAATATCTGGTTGCGTGGGTACCGGTTTGGTTCCTCATCGCATTTTTTTTTTTTTTAAGTTTTTGGTCCTGCTGCCATGTGGGTTTTAAATTAAATCATTAGCACCTTTTATGGTGTCGTTTAGGCATTTTTCTTACTGGTATTTATTATTTTAAATACTTTAATTGTTGATCCAGTGGTTTATTTAGCACTTTACGTACTTTAGTTTATGTTTACATTTTTAAGGCTTGTGGCCTGTGTTTTTGTTGTCACAATTGCTTCTTTGCTGAAATTACAGCAGTTATTCATTGGACTTTCTTATCCGTCCTGAATAGTGCGCTGGTTTGACATTAGATGTTACAGGTATACTACGGTCGCAGGTTCGAATCCTGCCTCGGGCATGGATGTGTGTGATGTCGTTAAGTTAGTTAGGTTTCAGTAGTTCTAAGTTCTAGGGGACTGATGACCACAGATGTTAAGTCCCATAGTGCTCAGAGCCATTTGAACCATTTTTACAGGTATAAGTTTTGTGTTTATTGATTTTATTGGTCTTACCTCAGGTTTTTTTTATACTTTCTCTAGTTCAGTTGGACCAGGTCCACTATGTTTTTATGGGGTGTTCATCTTTCGTGCACGTGCCGTTAACTTCACCTGCTTATTAACATTTTCGTCACTTTGAACTTTATTTAGTTTCTCTTTTGCTCGGGTGCTCGCTTCTCACGCCGTGTTTACTTTTGCGCAGGCTTGTAGTCACTTTACTCAAGCCCCGTTCCAGTGGCAGGTGAGTCAAATTGCTGCTTTCTAAGAATAATAGTTACTTGAATAGACACTTGAATAGCGCCTCGTCCGTTACAATTACGGCAAATTATGTGGTGCCTATCAATTACAGCACTTTGCTAACTTGCCATCGGTTGGCCTTCCGAAAATGTAGCTAAATGGCTCAATTTTAGCCTTACTTTATAACTCCTGACCTTTCGTACGGTTTCTAATCCGGCCCTATTTGGTTTTATTTACACTCTAGGCCCACGCCTGCGCTTGCATAATATGGTTGACTTACGTCAGGCACATTTGAAAAGTAGTTTTAGCGTGCTCCCTTTTCCGTGTACTCTCCGATGAGAAATGTACAGCAGATGCGCTGCCTGTTAACTTAAACCGTACATGTATTCTTTGAACTTGATTAACGTGTGTTCATTGTTGTCTATATTTTTGACATTATTTGCTTACGTACTACTGGGAGCCTTCCATGGGTCTCAATGTTGAGACATGCGGTTTCATTTTTAATTTACAGTTATAACTTAAAAGGGGGGTGAGAACCCGCAACCGGATTGTGTAAGACGACAGAAATAAAAATTTTGTACAACAGTAGTGGAAGTTTTAGTTATGAACATTTCACTAGTCAAAATTTAAGGAATTAAATATCCACTTTAAATTTTCCGGATCTAATGTTTCGGCTGGCAGATGCACTATGTGATCAAAAGCATCGGCACCTGGTTGAAAATAACTTACACGTTCGTGGGGCTCTCCATCCATTCAGTATGGTGTTGGCCCACCCTTACCGTTGATGACAGCTTCCACTTTCGCAGCCATACGTTCAATCAGGTGCTGGAACGATTCTTGGGGAATGGCAGCCCATTCTTCACAGAGTGCTGCTCTGAGGAGAGGTATCGATGTCGATCGGTGAGGCCTGGCGTTCCAAAACATCCCAAAGGTGTTCTATAGGATTCAGGTCAGGACTCTGTGCAAGCCAGTCCATTACAGGGATGTTACTGTCGTGTAACCACTCCGACACAGGCCATGCATTACGAACAAGTGCTCGATCGTGTTGAAAGATGCAATCACCACCCCCAAATTGCTCTTCAACAGTGGGAAGCAACAAGGTGCTTAAAACATAAATTGTAGGCCTGTACTGTAATAGTTCCACGCAAAACAACTGGGGGTGCAAGCCCCCTCCATGGAAAACACGACCACACCATAACACCAAAGCCTCTGAATTTTATTGTTGGCACTATACACGCTGGCACATACGTTCAAGGGCATTTACCATACCCACACCCTGCCATCGGATCGCCACATTGTGTACCGTGAGCCGTCACTCCACACAACGTTTTTCCAGTGTTCAGTCGTCCTATGTTTACACCAATCGAGGCGTCGCTTGGCATTTACCGGCGTGATATGTGGCTTATGAGCAGCCCCTCGACCATGAAATCCAAGTTTCACCTCCCTCCTAACTTTCATAGTACTTGCAGTGAATCCTGAAGCAGTTTGGAATTCCTGTGTGATGGTCTGGATAGATGTTTGCCTGTTACACATTACGACCTTCTTCAATTGTCGACGGTCTCTGTCAGTCAACAGACGAGGTCGGCCTGTACGCTTTTGTGCTGTACGTATCCCTTCACGTTTCCACTTCACTATCACATCGGAAACAGTGGACCTAGGGATATTTAGAAGTGTGGAAATCTTGCATACAGATGTGTGACACAAGTGACACCCAATCACCTGACCACGTTCGAAGTTCCAAGGGGTGCCCCATTCTGCTCTCTCACGATATCTAGTGACTACTGGCGTCGCTGATATGGAGTACCTGGCAGTAGGTGGCAGCACAATGCACCTTACATGAAAAACGTATGTTTTTGGGGGTGTCCGCATATTTGTGATCAAATAGTGGAAGTGGGAGCGATTCTGCTTGTACAGTGCGGCTTAGAAGACGTTGGGGTGAGTCAGTTACGGATCCAGTCGTCACTGTGGATTAACAGCTATTTGTCTTCTACTACCCCCGGGAAGAGTATTGTCTTCTCGTAGTTTCCCATGCTTATTTGGTCGAACGCCTGGCTTGTCTAAATGCATATGGAAGTATAGAGCAATTCTTCGTTGCATATCAATCATGGATAAAATTATATGCAGCAATATGAAGGCGATATTTCTCATAGTCATTTAAGACAGCATCCTGAGTTCCTGCATATTCAGAAGTTGACTGTTGCCAAGACGGAACCTTTTACATCAAGTTTTTCGCGTATTGGTGTTCCTGAAGACAAAAAGTAGCTGTTTCTAGCAATGCTAGATGTTCCATGCAGGTCATATAACGAATTGAATAGTTTAGCGTTAGATCCGAAGAGATGACGGGCATCTTGGTACCACCCAAGCCACCCTTCTACATGAGAACCAGTGTAATTTGTCACAACGGAACTGTTAATTCAAAGTAAATACTGAAAAACGTCATCCACGCCTCAGTATTGCTATTTTAACATTTCAGTCGTTATCACCCAATTCTTTTCGTTAAGGATCCCTTGATCCTCCTTCTTTAAGTACCTTCCTTTTTCCACAGACAAGTCCCAGAAAACAAACTGAATCCATCCGAGGAGAGAACGCTCTACCCCACGCTGATATAGTACGAGTCACTTTTTGATTATGAACAGAATTTAAACTTAAAAACGTGAGATCTCCGAGTTGTCTAACGTACACAGGCCCTCATAAGGATTGCCGGCAATGAACCACAAAAGACACCGTTTCTCGTATTTCGTTGGTGCACAATATGACAATTAAACGTGAATTAGGCGGCTACGTCGACAGAATCAGTACCAACCTTTAGTGCTTTTCGACAGGAGGCGCCAACTTGGACTGTGCCATCCGGACACCTGGCAGCCGCTTTAATAATAGCCACCCTTGGCTCAAGCACATTCATTGCCTCTTGGGTGGCAGACACCGAGAAAATAGTCACCATAAGCGCCATAAGCAACAGAGCCAACAGAAGACGGTATTTCCTCATTGTACTCTTCTCGCCAAGAGAAATCTACTGGCGCAACAGCACCGCATTCGCTACTTATACCAGACAGATAAAGACAAGGACAGAGTCAGTGTCCGACGAGGAATTACATTATCATAACCGACCTTCAAATGTTCTATGTGTGCACATCGCTGCGTTTTGCCATTTGCACCCTTACAGTTATCGGCCTTGCTGTAGACGAAAAACTTTTCTTATTTGGTAACCGTCTGCCCGCCTTCTACTTAGAGATACGTACATATCTTTAAGCAATACTCTGGCATATTGCCATCGAACACTGCAACTTTTCCTTTGAGACCTACTATCAGAGCCACAAAGTCGATTATGCGTGCATATATCATAACTCAAAGAAGTCAAGGAATAAAAGAAAAATATTAGCAATAGCTTTAGCTATCACAAAAGGCAACAATTTTGTTTCTGATTCTTCAATTTTCCAGGCGTATTTTATGACGAAATAAATCTCGGGTGAACAGCCTGGCATGAGTGTGCAAAGAACACAATATTTGGGCAATCGACCACTTTGCCATCATCAGGTGTGCTGATGTATTGTACATCAGCGCACCTGATGATGGCAACCTTGGTCGATTGCCGAAATATTGTGTCCTTTGCACACTCATACAAAGCTGTTCATCCGTGATTTATTTCGTCAATTTTGTTTATTACCATAAACTGTTGTTGTAGCTACCCCTGTTCACAATGTATCAGTTTCAAACTGTTTATTATTGTAGTGAGGACATTTGATAGTCTTATACCACAGACGAAAATAGTTTTGTGTTTATATCCTGTAATTGCTGACTTCTTCCTTGTGCGTACTTCATATGCGTAAATGTGGGTACTGACATACAGCTATCATTGTGAAGAGACATTGCTAGAGGAGGTTACTTCCATTACTGCTTCCCGCTATCTAACAAAACTTAGGAGGATCAATAGGGTCCTTAACGAAATAAATGGAGTGCTAAAGTAAGAAGTGTCAAAATAGCTTCAGTCTTGAAGGTCTACACAACCCCATGCTAATGCGTGAATGACACCACATGCGGTGACGGCACTGCGGCTGAAGGTATGCACTGAGGTGACAAATTTTATGAGATAACTCCTAATATTGTGTCGGACATCCATTTGCCCCAGCGTACTGAAGCACCCCGATGTGGCGTGGACTCAACAAAATGTTGAAAGCCCCTGCGGAAATTTTGAGCAATGTTCCCTCTATACCCGTCTATAATTGCGAAAGCGTTGGTGGTACATGATATTGTGCACGAACTGACCTCTCGATTATGTCCCATAAATGTTCGATGGGATTCATGTCCCGCGATATGGGTGGCCAAATCATTCGCTCTAATTGTCCGAATATTCTTCTAACCAATCGTGAACAGTTGTGGCCCGGCGACTTGACGCATTGCCATCCACAAGAATTCCATCGTTGCTTCGAAACATTAAGTCCATAAATGACTGCAAATGGTCTCGAAGTAGCCGAACATAACTATTTCCACTCAATGATTCGTTCAGTTGGACCAGAGTGCCCAGTCTACTTCATGTAAACACAGCCCACACCTTTATGGAGCCACCATCTTGCACAGTGCCTTCTTGGTAACTTGGGTCCATGACTTTGTGGTGTCTGCGTCACACTCCAACCCTACCATCAGCTCCTACTAATTGAAGTCGGGACTCATCTGGCCAGAATACGGTTTTCCAGTCGTCTAGGGTCCAATCTATATGGTCATGATCCCAGTACAGACTCTGCAGGCGATGTCGTTCTGTTAGCAAAGGCACTCGCGTCGATCGTCTGCTGCCATAGCTTATTAACGTCGTACGTCGTACGTCTCTCATTGATCCTTGCAGTTATTTCACGCAGTGTTGCTTGTCTGTTAGCAATGTCAACTTTACGCAAACTCCATCGGTCGGCAAGTGAAGGCCGTCGGCCACTGCGTTGTCCGTGGTGAGAGCTGAAGCCTGAAACCTGGTATTCTCGGCACACTCTTGACACTGTGGATCTCGAAATATAGAATTCCCTAACTGTTTCCGAAACGGAATGTCCCATGCTTCTAGCTCCAACTATCATTCCGCGTTCAAAGTCTGTTCATTCCCGTCGTGCGGCCGTAATCAGGTCGGAAACTTTTTCACATGAATCACCTGAGTACAAATGACAGCTCCGCCAACGCGCTGTCCTTCTATGCGATGTGTGCGCTATTACGCCGGCGTCTGTATATGTGCATATCACTATCCCGTGACTTTTTCGACCATTGTCGATGCCGATGACTTCTCTTGCGTCGATGTGTAACGCGTAACTATTCCAGCGCCTCGGGCTGTTGTTGCTTGACCGGCCGGTGTGGCCGTGCGGTTCTAGGCGCTACAGTCTGGAACCGCTACGGTCGCAGGTTCGAATCCTGCCTCGGGCATGGATGTGTGTGATGTCCTTAGGTTAGTTAGGTTTAAGTAGTTCTAAGTTCTAGGGGACTGATGACCACAGATGTTAAGTCCCATAGCGCTCAGAGCCATTTGAACCATTGTTTTGTTGTTGCTTCTGCATGCCAGATTGTTGGTTACTCATGGATTAACGCAGGACTTGACATCATAAGCTGTGACACTTGTAAAGTGAATGAGACGTAAAGTGTAGCATTGTCTCTGGGGGCGCGCGAGATTATCACTGCAGTCATGGAGTGTGCGGCTGGTCCTGGCGGAGGTTCGAGTCCTCCCTCGGGCATGGGTGTGTGTGTTTGTTCTTAGGATGATTCAGATTAAGCATTGTATAAGCTTAGAGACTGATGACCTTAGCAGTTAAGTCTCATAAGATTTCGCACACATTTGAAAATTTTTTTGTCTCTTGGGACTCCAGTCAAAGCAACGAGTTCAGTTATCGAGTGGACAGTACTGAAAAGAGGAAAAAATAAAACGTAGGAATTGCGAATCACACGGAGAGGTGTTGCAGTATTACTGCCGCTACTTACCTACCCTTCTTTCAGAGTTACTGATACACGCTAACGGCTGAGGTAGAATTCACACACCCCACCGCTGACTGAGTCATTCAAGAACAGAAAAGCCAGTTCCATCAGTCGGGGCAGGGTGACTGACATGTACGAAACTATCGACCATGTTTGGTGAACTCGCGACCTCTGGGGTTGAAAGGCAACTAGGTTCAACTGGTGGGTGGAGATGGTGTAATGTCAGGACTCGAACTACGATGCCTAGGATTCAGACATATGTGTGAACAAGAGCAACTGAATAGAATATAAAAATGATGTGTCTAGGGGTCGAATACAAGACTTTTGGGGCAATTACCTTAGGTGAATGTAATAACGCATCCGTTCAAGTGCTGAAATAACGGAAGGACATATTGAAATGTACAAAAATTTTTCTCCATGTTATGAGCCTCGAATTTCTCATCCTCCCTCCCCCTTCTTAACGACAATTCCCTACCATTTTATATAGGTCATCAAGTTGTGAAACATGTATTTCCTGCGATTGTGGAAGGGTGGGGGAGGCGGAGGGGAGCGGGTGAAGGGGAAGTAAGGATGGCGGTTATCGCTGAAACAACCGGTTTCTCCGCGCCAGTTTATCCTGACTGTTAAAACCGCTCAAAGTAACTGGTTTGTGAAATAACTGATTTTCGGTTTTTGTATTCCTGCTATTTCCTGTAATAAACGTAGAAATCGAACAAAAATCGAAAAAATTTCACTCTCTCATTTTCAAGACACAAACAATCAAGATATTAAACCAAGAAGGCAAGTAAAGGAAAGCTTAGTCTGTACACAGTTCACTGCTTTTCTCGAAAACTGTTAAGTGGTTAAATACTATAAAAAATCATTAGTATTCTCCTACTGATTGCAATGTTTTGAAACTCTGCTCAAAAATTAGGTTGTAATCGGGGATGATACCACTCTTTGCTCATTACGAATATTCACTGCTAAATGGTGAAAAATGAGGTTGAAGGACTCTGTGTATCGTGTTAATTTTTCCATTTACAAGGGCTGCAAACAGATAAAGGCATATTCTGTAGACAAAGGGAGCAGTTCAGCTTTTTTTTTGTATACTATGAAGAATTGTTGTTACGTTTTTAAGTTATTACTGTTACCATAATTTTCTTCCTATTTTGTAATTTCATAGGAATGGCTGACAAATCTTTAATTCTTTAAAGCAAATGAAGCATTATACTCCGAAAAAATATTTCCGGATCGGTTGGTGCCATTCTGTAATACAACGGATATCGGGCGAAGAGGTGAGAAACTACCTTATAGACCAGGTAGGGTCAAGTCTTGCACACCGTAAGTACACTGTGTTATTTTGATTCTGTACAAAACTTAAAAATTCATTGTTTAAAAATAAACAACAGCCTCCAATATTTATCGAAATGGTCACTTTGTTACAGTTCACGGTTAACTAAGCCTATTACTTGCATAATTATGGTAAAACTTCAAAATTAATGATTAATATAATTTCTTCCTGAATGAGTTTAGTAATGTTGGTAACAAAAGTAGAAATGCAAATTTGTGCTAGCTTCCTTCATTTTTCAGTGAAATTAAAATGCAAAATTTCAAGAAATATTCTGTTAACCATTTTAAGTGCAGATACAAAAACTATTAAGTTCCTCCCCTCAGGACAGGCCGCCGATTTCTTTAGCTAATAATGTTGTTTTCTGTGTCACAAGGAAACAATAGAGAATGAGGCTGCACTCATTCTTGCTCCAGTATTGTATACAAGCACTGTGGTTTTCGCGATTATTCGAAATCATTTTAATAATGACTAAGGTAAGGAGAGTGCTTTCTGTTAAGCGCTTCGGAATAACGTGACTGCCCAAACAATAATCCAGTACATTATAACCCACGATTAAACATTTTAAAAGCCAAAATCTTTAATAACTTTAGTATAGATGGACCACACTGCATTGCCTAGTTGTGATAATGTTAACTTGTATGGATTGAGATCTAAGGCATTGTTTGCATTACGTAACTTTAACTAAATCATGCGAGTGTAAAGGCACGACAGGATATCCGGAAGTAAGCATCGTTCAAAATTCAAGGGGTCGTATTACAAGATGGATGGAGGGCTTATAGGGAGGGACTGATCAACTTGTCATTAAGAAGCTGAGATAAATCGGTCAGATACTTCTCATATAACTTTCTGCCTTTCTTGACTGTTTGCCTTGCCTCTCGCCACCCGTTTGCGAAAGTTGTAAGCTTCTCGGAGGGAAGCCTGCCATTGTATTCCTAGGGTTTTCATGATCAGTGAATAATCATATGGAGCCGCACTCCTTCCTCTGAGGCCACCTAATAAGGCAATTCAGTCCGACAACACATAAGAAAAGATTAATACAGTGGGCATAGGAAGATGCCGGCGTATGGCTTGATATTGCTCTTTGAGTGACACATGCCCTTACAGTGATGAAACACCATTTAAGATTCATTTCCATAAGCTAATTCAATGAACCACAAGCAGACATCAGTTATAGCAGAAGTAATTGCAATCAGCCTTTCTACTACCATTTATGTACGGTCAGATGCCCTCCTTAACTTGGCAAGGAATAAGCAAATCAGAGTTTATCACAAAAATAGTACATTCTGTCCAGTGTGATGTTCATCTGATCGGGTCTCACTACACTCACGTGTCTCCTGGTTTGCAGCCTGCTTGTTCACCACAGAATGGAGACTCCCTCGACGTAATATACACTGGCTGCAAAGTGGCGTAATGGATAACTCCTTAGTTTCAGGTGAAGCAGGGGCTGACACGCAAAATTTTTGGCTACATTCCGCTAGGGAAGCCAGCTTTCTGTTAGAGAAGCTAATGCCTCTTCTCTGATAGGTTACCAAATAGTCACAAGCCTTAGTTGGGTGACGCCGATTTTTGACGGACTTTTTTTCCGGTGGGATACCAAACTGGAGAGAAACCAAGTTCTTCGAGCATTCGGGGTCCGATTCTGGTGCTGTGAAGACTGCTAAGTGTTCTCACTTTGTTGTTTGAATTAAACTAAGGCTGACTTCGTTTGAACGTCACGATAACGTTGGATTTTGCTTAAAGCCGTTATCACGATTCTTATTTTAGTTACTTCAATTCTTGTCATTTTTTTCTGTTTTCCGTCTTTCCCTTAATTGCTTTAAATTCATGGAGGTATGTAAAGTCTGTTGAACTAACTGAGGGCAGCTTGTTCATTGCCATACGAGTTTCGCTTCTTTTATCTGAGAAGCATCATCCGTGTACTCTAATACGTGTTTTTTTTTATACGTGCAATAAATGTATTATATGGTAGATACGATATGCTGCTATATTACATTTTGTCCTGTATTTCTCTTGCTTTTTAGGTTAGAATCAATTTTTGTAGCACAGAGTTCGTAATATGAACTTACCGAACTTACCGTCCGGCGTTAAGATTTCCAGCGCTGTTAACTCAAGTGTGTGGTCCTGGAGAAGTATTCTTCAGTTTCCACAATTCAGCTGGCCGATTTATGGCCTTCTTTCACTCACATTTGTCACATCGCATATATCACTTGCACTTTCCATTTTGTGATGAACTGTTGGTGCGTGTTTGTCTGTCTTTGTGTGTCTTGTGTTGTGTTGTTTGGGGGAAGAGAAAATACAGCGAGGTCATCGGTGTCATCGGATTAGGGAAGGATAGGGAAGGAAATCGGCCGTGCCCTTTAAAAGGAACCATACCGGCATCTGCCTGGAGCGGTTTAGGAAAATCACGGAAAACCTAAGTCAGGATAGCCGGACGCGGAATTGAACCATCGTTCTCCCGAATGCGAGTCCAGTGTGCTAACCACTGCGTCACCTCGCTCGGTTGTCTGTCTTTAGTTTGTGTAGTGTTGTGGTATGTTATTTTTCATTTGTTTGTGTGCGCGCGTGCGTGTGTGTATTTGTGTGTATGTGTGTGTGTAGTTCAAATGGCTCTGAGCACTATGGGACTTAACTGCTCAGGTCATTAGTCCCCTAGAACTTAGAACTACTTAAACCTAACTAACCTAAGGACTTCACACACATTCATGCCCGAGGCAGTATTCGAACCTGCTACCGTAGCCGTCACGTGGTTCCAGACTGAAGCGCCTAGAACCGCACGGCCACTCCGGCCGGCTGTGTGTGTGTGTGTGTGTGTGTGTGTGTGTGTGTGTATTTTGCTGTTAGCAAATTAGTTTTTTTCATATAAATATGTGTGTGTGTGGGATGGGAGCCAAAGGAGATAAAGGGAGGAGAGAGAGAGAGAGAGAGAGAGAGAGAGAGAGAGAGAGAGAGAGAGAGAGAGAGAGAGAGAGAGAGAGAAAGAGAGAGAGAGAGAGAAGGGAGTATGGAGATTCATTAATTATTTCTCCTGGTTACATTTAAGTTTGTTATTGTTTTGCTGGCTAGCATGATCAGCGAGTTATTGCTTGTATGGATTTGGTCGTCCAGTACCTTCTTTTCCATTGCAATGGGTCTTCGTCTGTGAAAGTCTTCTTGCAATGTCAGGAGCTTTTTGTTCAGATTATTCACTCTGATAACTGTCATGTCACATTCCACGTAGGATGGTTCATATCCATGTTCTATCAGGTGTTTGGTGAAGGTAGAACGACTATTTTCATATTTCCAGCTTCTTGAATGTTCTTTAGTTTTGAAGTTCCAGCTTGTAATCCCCAGATGTACTGATTTACGTTCTTGACACTCTAGCTGGCATGTCCGAAAGAACATATGCCATCTTCATATCGTTTAAGGCTAACCGGCTGATGACCCTCTTCAGTGCGGATTTGCCTGAACTCTCACGGGACTCGGTGGATTGTCTGCCGTGAGTAATGGGTATAATGGCAGGGGCACTACGAATATAGCGTGTGGACTCTAAGTTGAGAATGTGGGTCTCACGGGGGACGTGCCGACGGTAAATGCCTGCAGTCGCACCATCTTGCGTGCCCTCGGTGCCTCAGATGGATAGAGCGTCTGCCATATAAGTAGGAGATAACGGGTTCGAGTCCCGGTCGGGGCTCACATTTTCAACTGTCCCCGTTGCTGTATATCAACGCCCATCAGCAGTTAATTTCATTCTAGAGAGCTGCATGGTCACCAATGACATCTGTTCTTTCGGACACAGACATTTACGAAAGAATAGATGCCATCTTCATATAATATAATTTTGTAATCATTTAGTAAAAATGTTCACATTACAGATTAAATAAAACGGAAACCCACTGATGATGGCACAGTGGTGCTGAAACATATTTGGGTACATGAAAAATCAGTGTTTTGCATAACTGGCGGACCTCACATCTTACAATTTTAACTGCAAACTCTTGAAACACAAGGAGCTGCAAATCGAAATGGATAAGAGGACCATGGCCATAATTGTGAATTTGTAACGCATTAAGCATTATAGCTGAATGAGGAACTAAGAAGGAAAAGATACTATGAAAACGAAGAATAAGCGCACTATTTCATGTAGACCCTGGTAAGATGTTGACTTATGTACCTGTGAATGAAGCGGGATTGATGTTTATTTCTCAGATTGAGGCAACATTGTGATATTTTATTGAAAGATGTGATATATTGTGTGACGTTTACCACAACTAGCTCAGTTTGTCGCTTATTTCGGAGATAGGAATTAAGATTACTGACCTAATGTATGGGAATGCAGTTACTATCCTTCCATCTATGGATTTTAACTAAGTTAGTAAAGTAGGGATTGGAAACTCAAGTGAGTGAAACTTGAGTAAAACGTGATTGAAACCATTTTGATGTCAATTTTGTGCGATTACAGTACATTGTTAAGTATTCTCTGTAGAATAGTAGATAATGTGTTGGTCTTTACATTGACAGAAAATTCAAATGACCTGCAGTAATATATTTTCCTTTTTTCAGTGAGAGTATTGAATGTAATTTTAGACCTCAAATATGTCAGACGACGTTCTGTGTCTGCCTGTGTGTCTGCCTGCCTGCCTGTGTGTCTGCCTGCCTGCCTGCCTGCCTGCCTGCCTGAGTGCCTGTGTGTCTCCCTGCCTGCCTGCCTGCCTGTGTGTCTGCCAGCCTGCCTGCCTGCCTGCCTGCCTGTGTGTCTGCATGCCTGCCTGCCTGCCTGCCTGCCCGTGTGTCTGGCTGCCTGTGTGTCTGCCTGCCTGTGTGTCTGGCTGCCTGTGTGTCTGCCTGCCTGCCTGCCTGTGTGTCTGCCTGCCTGCCTGCCTGCCTGTGTGTCTGCCTGCCTGCCTGCCTGCCTGTGTGTCTGCCTGCCTGCCTGCCTGTGTGTCTGCCTGCCTGCCTGCCTGTGTGTCTGCCTGCCTGTGTGTCTGCCTGCCTGTGTGTCTGCCTGCCTGTGTGTCTGTCTGCCTGCCTGCCTGTGTGTCTGTCTGTCTGCCTGCCTGCCTGCCTGCCTGTGTGTCTGTCTGCCTGCCTGCCTGTGTGTCTGTCTGCCTGCCTGCCTGTGTGTCTGTCTGCCTGCCTGCCTGTGTGTCTGTATGTCTGTCTGTCTGCCTGCCTGCCTGCCTGTGTGTCTGTCTGTCTGCCTGCCTGCCTGCCTGTGTGTCTGCCTGCCTGCCTGCCTGCCTGCCTGTGTGTCTGCCTGCCTGCCTGCCTGCCTGCCTGTGTGTCTGCCTGCCTGTCTGCCTGCCTGTGTGTCTGCCTGCCTGCCTGCCTGTGTGTGTGTCTGCCAGCCTGCCTGCCTGTGTGTGCGTCTGCCAGCCTGCCTGCCTGTGTGTGTGTCTGCCTGCCTGCCTGCCTGCCTGCCTGTGTGTCTGCCTGCCTGCCTGCCTGCCTGTGTGTCTGCCTGCCTGCCTGCCTGTGTGTCTGCCTGCCTGCCTGCCTGCCTGTGTGTCTGCCTGCCTGCCTGCCTGTGTGTCTGCCTGCCTGCCTGCCTGTGTGCCTGCCTGCCTGCCTGCCTGTGTGTCTGCCTGCCTGCCTGCCTGTGTGTCTGCCTGCCTGCCTGCCTGTGTGTCTGCCTGCCTGCCTGTGTGTCTGCCTGCCTGCCTGCCTGCCTGTGTGTCTGCCTGCCTGCCTGTGTGTCTGCCTGCCTGCCTGCCTGTGTGTCTGTCTGCCTGCCTGCCTGCCTGCCTGTGTGTCTGCCTGCCTGCCTGCCTGCCTGTGTGTCTTCCTGCCTGCCTGCCTGCCTGTGTGTCTGCCTGCCTGCCTGCCTGCCTGTGTGTCTGCCTGCCTGCCTGCCTGCCTGCCTGCCTGTGTGTCTGCCTGCCTGCCTGCCTGCCTGTGTGTCTGCCTGTCTGCCTGCCTGTGTGTCTGCCTGCCTGCCTGCCTGCCTGCCTGTGTGTCTGCCTGCCTGCCTGCCTGTGTGTCTGCCTGCCTGCCTGCCTGTGTGTCTGCCTGCCTGCCTGCCTGCCTGTGTGTCTGCCTGCCTGCCTGCCTGCCTGTGTGTCTGCCTGCCTGCCTGCCTGCCTGCCTGTGTGTCTGCCTGCCTGCCTGCCTGCCTGTGTGTCTGCCTGCCTGCCTGTGTGTCTGCCTGCCTGCCTACCTGCCTGTGTGTCTGCCTGCCTGCCTGTGTGTCTGCCTGCCTGCCTGCCTGTGTGTCTGTCTGCCTGCCTGCCTGCCTGCCTGCCTGTGTGTCTGCCTGCCTGCCTGTGTGTCTGCCTGCCTGCCTGCCTGTGTGTCTGCCTGTCTGCCTGCCTGCCTGTGTGTCTGCCTGCCTGCCTGCCTGTGTGTCTGCCTGCCGGCCTGCCTGTGTGTCTGCCTGCCTGCCTGCCTGTGTGTCTGCCTCCTGCCTGCCTGTGTGTCTGCCTGCCTGCCTGTGTGTCTGCCTGCCTGCCTGCTTGCCTGTGTGTCTGCCTGCCTGCCTGCCTGCCTGTGGGACAGCCTGCCTGCCTGCCTGCCTGTGTGTCTGCCTGCCTGCCTGCCTGTGTGTCTGCCTGCCTGCCTGCCTGCCTGTGTGTCTGCCTGCCTGCCTGCCTGCCTGTGTGTCTGCCTGCCTGCCTGCCTGTGTGTCTGCCTGTCTGCCTGCCTGCCTGTGTGTCTGCCTGCCTGCCTGCCTGCCTGTGTGTCTGCCTGCCTGCCTGCCTGTGTGTCTGCCTGTGTGTCTGCATGCCTGCCTGCCTGCCTGTGTGTCTGCCTGTGTGTCTGCCTGCCTGCCTGCCTGCCTGTGTGTCTGCCTGCCTGCCTGCCTGTGTGTCTGCCTGCCTGCCTGCCTGTGTGTCTGCCTGCCTGCCTGCCTGCCTGTGTGTCTGCCTGCCTGCCTGTGTGTCTGCCTGCCTGCCTGCCTGTGTGTCTGCCTGCCTGCCTGCCTGTGTGTCTGCCTGCCTGCCTGCCTGTGTGTCTGCCTGCCTGCCTGCCTGTGCCTGCCTGCCTGCCTGCCTGTGTGTCTGCCTGTGTGTCTGCCTGCCTGCCTGCCTGTGTGTCTGCCTGCCTGTGTGTCTGCCTGCCTGTGTGTCTGTCTGCCTGCCTGCCTGTGTGTCTGTCTGTCTGCCTGCCTGCCTGTGTGTCTGTCTGCCTGCCTGCCTGTGTGTCTGTCTGCCTGCCTGCCTGTGTGTCTGTCTGCCTGCCTGCCTGTGTGTCTGTCTGTCTGTCTGTCTGTCTGCCTGCCTGCCTGCCTGCCTGTGAGTCTGTCTGTCTGCCTGCCTGCCTGCCTGTGTGTCTGCCTGCCTGCCTGCCTGCCTGTGTGTCTGCCTGCCTGCCTGTGTGTCTGCCTGCCTGCCTGCCTGTGTGTCTGCCTGCCTGCCTGCCTGTGTGTCTGCCTGTCTGCCTGCCTGCCTGTGTGTCTGCCTGCCTGCCTGCCTGTGTGTCTGCCTGCCTGCCTGCCTGTGTGTCTGCCTGCCTGCCTGCCTGTGTGTCTGCCTGCCTGCCTGCCTGTGTGTCTGCCTGCCTGCCTGCCTGCCTGTGTGTCTGCCTGCCTGCCTGCCTGCCTGTGTGTCTGCCTGCCTGCCTGCCTGCCTGCCTGTGTGTCTGCCTGCCTGCCTGCCTGTGTGTCTGCCTGCCTGCCTGCCTGTGTGTCTGCCTGCCTGCCTGCCTGCCTGTGTGTCTGCCTGCCTGCCTGTGTGTCTGCCTGCCTGCCTGCCTGCCTGTGTGTCTGCCTGCCTGCCTGCCTGTGTGTCTGCCTGTCTGCCTGCCTGCCTGTGTGTCTGCCTGCCTGCCTGCCTGCTGTGTGTCTGCCTGCCTGCCTGCCTGTGTGTCTGCCTGTGTGTCTGCCTGCCTGCTTGCCTGCCTGTGTGTCTGCCTGTGTGTCTGCCTGCCTGCCTGCCTGCCTGTGTGTCTGCCTGCCTGCCTGCCTTTGTGTGTGTCTGCCTGTGTGTCTGCCTGCCTGCCTGCCTGCCTGCCTGTGTGTCTGCCTGCCTGCCTCCCTGCCTGTGTGTCTGCCTGCCTGCATGCCTGTGTGTCTGCCTGCCTGCCTGCCTGTGTGTCTGCCTGCCTGCCTGCCTGTGTGTCTGCCTGCCTGCCTGCCTGCCTGTGTGTCTGCCTGCCTGCCTGCCTGCCTGTGTGTCTGCCTGTGTGTCTGCCTGCCTGCCTGCCTGTGTGTCTGCCTGCCTGTGTGTCTGCCTGCCTGTGTGTCTGCCTGCCTGTGTGTCTGTCTGCCTGCCTGCCTGTGTGTCTGTCTGTCTGCCTGCCTGCCTGTGTGTCTGTCTGCCTGCCTGCCTGTGTGTCTGTCTGCCTGCCTGCCTGTGTGTCTGTCTGCCTGCCTGCATGTGTGTCTGTCTGTCTGTCTGTCTGTCTGCCTGCCTGCCTGCCTGTGTGTCTGTCTGTCTGCCTGCCTGCCTGCCTGCCCGTGTGTCTGCCTGCCTGCCTGCCTGTGTGTCTGCCTGCCTGCCTGCCTGCCTGTGTGTCTGCCTGCCTGTGTGTCTGCCTGCCTGCCTGCCTGTGTGTCTGCCTGCCTGCCTGCCTGTGTGTGTGTCTGCCAGCCTGCCTGCCTGTGTGTGTGTCTGCCAGCCTGCCTGCCTGTGTGTGTGTCTGCCTGCCTGCCTGCCTGCCTGTGTGTCTGCCTGCCTGCCTGCCTGCCTGTGTGTCTGCCTGCCTGCCTGCCTGCCTGTGTGTCTGCCTGCCTGCCTGCCTGTGTGTCTGCCTGCCTGCCTGCCTGCCTGTGTGTCTGCCTGCCTGCCTGCCTGTGTGTCTGCCTGCCTGCCTGCCTGTGTGTCTGCCTGCCTGCCTGCCTGTGTGTCTGCCTGCCTGCCTGCCTGTGTGTCTGCCTGCCTGCCTGTGTGTCTGCCTGCCTGCCTGCCTGCCTGTGTGTCTGCCTGCCTGCCAGTGTGTCTGCCTGCCTGCCTGCCTGTGTGTCTGCCTGCCTGCATGCCTGTGTGTCTGCCTGCCTGCCTGCCTGCCTGTGTGTCTGCCTGCCTGCCTGTGTGTCTGCCTGCCTGCCTGCCTGTGTGTCTGCCTGTCTGCCTGCCTGCCTGTGTGTCTGCCTGCCTGCCTGTGTGTCTGCCTGCCTGCCTGCCTGCCTGTGTGTCTGCCTGCCTGCCTGCCTGTGTGTCTGCCTGCCTGCCTGCCTGTGTGTCTGCCTGCCTGCCTGCCTGCCTGCCTGTGTGTCTGCCTGCCTGCCTGCCTGCCTGCCTGTGTGTCTGCCTGCCTGCCTGCCTGCCTGCCCGTGTGTCTGCCTGCCTGCCTGCCTGCCTGTGTGTCTGCCTGCCTGCCTGCCTGCCTGTGTGTCTGCCTGCCTGTGTGTCTGCCTGCCTGCCTGTGTGTGTGTCTGCCAGCCTGCCTGCCTGTGTGTGTGTCTGCCTGCCTGCCTGCCTGCCTGTGTGTCTGCCTGCCTGCCTGCCTGCCTGTGTGTCTGCCTGCCTGCCTGCCTGCCTGTGTGTCTGCCTGCCTGCCTGCCTGCCTGTGTGTCTGCCTGCCTGCCTGCCTGTGTGTCTGCCTGCCTGCCTGCCTGCCTGTGTGTCTGCCTGCCTGCCTGCCTGTGTGTCTGCCTGCCTGCCTGCCTGTGTGTCTGCCTGCCTGCCTGCCTGTGTGTCTGCCTGCCTGCCT
The DNA here is from genome assembly GCF_023864345.2 of Schistocerca serialis cubense. Taxonomy (NCBI): domain Eukaryota; kingdom Metazoa; phylum Arthropoda; class Insecta; order Orthoptera; family Acrididae; genus Schistocerca; species Schistocerca serialis. The sequence continues at coordinate 606,003,541 of NC_064641.1, read as the reverse complement.
GCCTGTGTGTCTGCCTGCCTGCCTGTGTGTCTGCCTGCCTGCCTGCCTGCCTGTGTGTCTGCCTGCCTGCCTGTGTGTCTGCCTGCCTGCCTGCCTGTGTGTCTGCCTGCCTGCATGCCTGTGTGTCTGCCTGCCTGCCTGCCTGCCTGTGTGTCTGCCTGCCTGCCTGTGTGTCTGCCTGCCTGCCTGCCTGTGTGTCTGCCTGTCTGCCTGCCTGCCTGTGTGTCTGCCTGCCTGCCTGTGTGTCTGCCTGCCTGCCTGCCTGCCTGTGTGTCTGCCTGCCTGCCTGCCTGCCTGTCTGCCTGCCTGCCTGTGTGTCTGCCTGCCTGCCTGCCTGTGTGTCTGTCTGCCTGCCTGCCTGCCTGCCTGCCTGTGTGTCTGCCTGCCTGTGTGTCTGCCTGCCTGCCTGCCTGTGTGTCTGCCTGTCTGCCTGCCTGCCTGTGTGTCTGCCTGCCTGCCTGCCTGTGTGTGTGCCTGCCTGCCTGCCTGTGTGTCTGCCTGCCTGCCTGCCTGTGTGTCTGCCTGCCTGCCTGCCTGTGTGTCTGCCTGCCTGCCTGCCTGTGTGTCTGCCTGCCTGCCTGCCTGTGTGTCTGCCTGCCTGCCTGCCTGCCTGTGTGTCTGCCTGCCTGCCTGCCTGCCTGCCTGTGTGTCTGCCTGCCTGCCTGCCTGTGTGTCTGCCTGCCTGCCTGCCTGTGTGTCTGCCTGCCTGCCTGCCTGTGTGTCTGCCTGCCTGCCTGCCTGCCTGTGTGTCTGCCTGCCTGCCTGCCTGCCTGTGTGTCTGCCTGTCTGCCTGCCTGCCTGTGTGTCTGCCTGCCTGCCTGCCTGTGTGTCTGCCTGTCTGCCTGCCTGCCTGTGTGTCTGCCTGTCTGCCTGCCTGTGTGTCTGCCTTCCTGCCTGCCTGCCTGTGTGTCTGCCTGCCTGTGTGTCTGCCTGTCTGCCTGCCTGCCTGTGTGTCTGCCTGTCTGCCTGCCTGCCTGTGTGTCTGCCTGCCTGCCTGCCTGCCTGCCTGTGTGTGTCTGCCTGCCTGCCTGCCTGCCTGCCTGTGTGTCTGCCTGCCTGCCTGCCTGCCTGCCTGTGTGTCTGCCTGCCTGCCTGCCTGTGTGTCTGCCTGCCTGCCTGCCTGCCTGTGTGTCTGCCTGCCTGCCTGCCTGCCTGTGTGTCTGCCTGCCTGCCTGCCTGCCTGTGTGTCTGCCTGCCTGCCTGCCTGCCTGTGTGTCTGCCTGCCTGCCTGCCTGTGTGTCTGCCTGCCTGCTTGCCTGTGTGTCTGCCTGCCTGCCTGCCTGTGTGTCTGCCTGCCTGCCTGCCTGTGTGTCTGCCTGCCTGCCTGCCTGCCTGTGTGTCTGCCTGCCTGCCTGCCTGCCTGTGTGTCTGCCTGCCTGCCTGCCTGTGTGTGTGTCTGCCTGCCTGCCTGCCTGTGTGTGTGTCTGCCTGCCTGCCTGCCTGTGTGTGTGTCTGCCTGCCTGCCTGCCTGTGTGTGTGTCTGCCTGCCTGCCTGCCTGTGTGTCTGCCTGCCTGCCTGCCTGCCTGTGTGTCTGCCTGCCTGCCTGCCTGTGTGTCTGCCTCCCTGCCTGTGTGTGTGTCTGTCTGCCTGTGTGTGTGTCTGTCTGTCTGCGTGTGTGTCTGTCTGTCTGCGTGTGTGTCTGTGTGCCTGTGTGTGTGTGTGTGTGTGTGTGTGTGTGTGTGTGTGTGTGTGTGTGTGTGTGTGTGTGACATTCTACAATGTTAATTTCACGTGGATGATGAAAGATTGAAACAGAGAAGCAATCTTGTATGGACGGTAAACGTAAATATATAAGAGCAGGATGAGAGTAAGTGTGAGTTAGATTAGTTAGTGAGGTATTACGTACATTTTTTTCTTACATGCGAAACGTTGACATTTTAATTGGGTATGTGGTGGACTATTTCTTTGACTAGTAGGCTATGAGTATTAGCTGATGAGATTTCTAAGTTACAAGAAGCAGAAGGGAATGAAATGTCAGTCTGAAATGTAATTTTTTTCTTGCAGTGATATTATGATTAATGTGTATAGTTATTGTAAGCATAGGCTTCTGCGGTCACTGTCTGTGTATGCGACCACATATTGCAGCAGAAATCTTCATAGAAGCATTTGAAGAATCTGCACTGTAGTCTGCACCAGTATGCCCAGAATGCTGGCTCCGATATGTTCCTGAGACTTTCGTTATCTGTCCACCTGGAGGAGAAGTGTTACAGAACTTGCACTAACACCTCAATCAGCAGCACAGCAAAATCGAATTCACTATGAAGATAGAAAGGAATGGGGTGCTGCTTTCCTTCGACATTGGAGTTTACTGAAAGCCTGATGGTAAAATCGGCCACAGAGTATATAGAAAGCCCACCAACATGGGCAGGTATCTACATGCCTTCTCTCGCTATGGTAAACTTGGCCACAGAGTATATCGGAAGCCCACCAGCACAGACTGATACCTACGTGTTTCCTCTCACTATCACTCTACAGAGAAGAATTCCTCCCTGTGCACTTCAGCTAAGAGGGACCACAAGGTTAACGATGAGTAACATCTGATGGCTGAACCACAAAGCTAGAGGTATCTTTTTGGAGCCGATGTATATGTTATGAAGGTGACGGAAACATTATGGAGACAAAGGATGGGAGCAACAGGTGAGTGCAGAAGAAAGCACAAAACGTCGCCCCACTGTCATATGTTCAACGGGTCACTGAAAATGTGTGCAAAATTCTCCGCTGAGCAGATATCAAGACAATTTTTCGAAGTAGCAACAGAACAAAATATATTCTTCGCTCTACAAAGGAAGCATTTGACAAGCTACATGCTGCTGGAGTTAACGAAACCAAACGCGAGTGTGGACTACAGCCCGCATCACATACGACGCTACTTCCTCGCCTATAGGCGGAGTGATAAGGAACCGTGTAGGGGATGAGGTGTGCACATAAGTGGCAGCAGAGTGCGGACAAATGAAGGCCAAGTTGCGAACTGCGTTGCTGCGGTCAACAGTCAGGTTCATTTGCCCACATGGGCGTACCCAGCGAGGGGCAGCTGCCTCCCCCCCTCCCTCCCCCCCAGGAAGATATTCCCAGTTTCTCACTAGTTTACTGTTTTATTTAATAACAAATGCTGCATGTTTTCTCGGATTGTAGAAATGCATTCCTGTATTTAAAATGATTATTAAAAGCAGTTTTTCACTGGTTTACTGTTTTATTTAATAAGAAGTGCTGTATGTTGTCTCCTGAGACTAGTATGACCTGCCCCCCCCCCCCCCCCCCCAGTTCAGAACCTGGGTACGCCCTTGTTTGCCCACTGTACATATGTTCAAATCTATGAGGGGAATAAAACATTTTGGCGGCCGGGATGGCCGAGCGGTTCTAGGCGCTACAGTCTGGAACCGCGTGACCGCTACGGTCGCAGGTTCGAATCCTGCCTAGGGCATGGATGTATGTGATGTCCTTAGGTTAGCTAGGTTTAAGTAGTTCTAAGTTCTAGGGGACTGATGAACTCAGAAGTTAAGTCCCATAGTGCTCAGAGCCATTTGAACCAATAAAACATTTTAAAACCAATTTGGATCAGTCAACCACGTGAAAAAATCTTACTTCATGTCTTGATGCGTCCACTGCTCCACAACATTAATCTGCGTGACTTTGGAGGGCAAGAACAGCTGACGCAACTTTGTGAAAACGTCAAGGACAATTTTTCCGAAAATGACGTCAGTCTAAAAAGATAATCGAAACTGGTTACGACAATTGCCATTTATTGCAATTTGGGCTCTATTGTAATTAAAAATTTAATCCCCACGAAAATTAATTTCGAACTCAAACTGAAATCGTTGTATATGCTAGACAACCGTATTTTTTACATGTGTATAATTTGTTGTGTGTGTGTGTGTGTGTGTGTGGATGGGCAGGTGGGTGGATGTGTCAGATTTTAGTTAAATGAAAATTACTGTGATCAAAGGGGACTGCTAATAGCAAAGACTAGTATAAAAGTCTGTCATAAAAATTGTCAGTATATTGTCATATTCTTCGCTGTCAACGTCCATTATAAGTGGAAACTAATTCATTCAACACTACAGCGGGAGAACGCGTTTATGATCCATTGACCAGAACAAACAATTAAACATCTATGAATAACTCGAGGGAATGCTGACCGATAACATCGAAAACAACCCATATCTCGACAGGTAACCCTATGTGTCATATTAAGGTATTTTCCAGTTCGTGTCTTGAAAATGTCAGGGGTTTATTCGTCACAATATCTGAATTTTTGATGAATTTATTCAGCCGCATTCACGCGACTAATTAGAACATATAACACTCTGGGCAATGCTTAACTTCTCCTAACGAAATATGTGGAACTTCATAGTTTACATACTTCATAGAAACAAACTGCTAATCAGTAAAGGCAATGAAGTTTTCATATACCGTGTATGCAGTTGATATGTTGACAGATTTTTTTAAACCATGAGTTTTTGAAACCAAGAAATATTATTAACTTTGTTCCAAACTCCACATCGTAATACAATCGTCACTGCTCTCCGAATCCATGCCTGAACTACCTGACTAATTTTAGGATGACAGGTTCCAGGCTTGTACCTGTCTTCACTTCCCTGTCAAAGTCTTCATTCTGAAGCTTTTCACGCTGCCGCACACAGTGCGTCCACAGTCAAGGGTTATGTTGACTATTGCTTCATGCACAAGCGATTGAGTGCCTGTTATCTTGAATGTTTCGTTTCTCCCCTCACATATTTTAATCTGTGCCCAAATTAATTCTAGAGGGCTCTATTCACGTGCATGAAAGTCAAATTTGTATGTTCTTTCGCGTGACTTTACGGCGGCGCGGTTCTTTCCGTCCCTTCACGACGGACCTGCACCTACCTGTGAACATTGTCTCAGCAGATCATCAGCAGGAACGCCGAGTGAAACCTACTATACTTCGACGTGAACCAGGCTGCAATTTAAGTCACTAATCTACGTTTCGGGAGAAAGTTTTCACACAAATGAAAGGTTGGAAATTTTGTCCTCAATTAATATATTTTGAAACTTGGTGAACAAGTATCACTGCCAAGCCAGTGCTAGTCTTAACACAGTCACTCATAACCCCTTTCACTCACGTTGGCAAGTTTATGGTGTTGCATTTCCCGAAAACGTAATAGCTACAACAATACTGGTTTTTTTGATTGATAATGATCGCCAAATATTAAGTCTGTCGGTACCAAATGCAGTAACAGTTTTTAGCCACCGACCTGCTCAATACGCCACGCGGAATTTATGTCTTTTCTCGTCACAAAATTCCCTTAAAAATTTCGAAAGTTCTACACATCCATAGGAATAATTATGCCGTCACTTTACCACACTTTTGATGTATGAAACACTGCTAGATCCGGCAACTTACCGTTTCCATCAGAGCTACTACTACTACACACATCCGAACTGTTTCATGGCTAGTCTTCTCTACCAGCAGAGAAAAGCGCGCGAAGAATATTGCTTTACCATTGGTCAGTTTACTCAACAGTCAATAGCAAAACAACATTCTCCCGCGTCAATCCGCCCTTTTCATCAATAACCAATCGCAAAATAGTAAACCTAACGACTGCACATTTTACCGACGTAATTATCTAATATGCTGAAGTTATGCTTATGCATAAAGTTATTTACTATTGTTATTTATACCTGAATTAACTTTGCCTTTACCATAAACTTACTTCACAAATCTTTTCTACAAAAATCCCCTTTGTCCATATCCATACTACTTCGAAATTTTCCCACAGTAAATCCTACTACATAACTCGTTAAAAAATTATCTTCATATTAACCTTAAACCACACTCACGCATCATTCACGCTGCTAAAACATATTTATAACATTTTACATACACAAAAAGAAATAGTAACACTTTATGAAAGTACTAGAACAGTTTATGAAAAACATTCTATTACTTTAGTGCACTCTAGTGGGCACAATCGAAACTAAATCAGTTCCCTATCCAGTATTGTCCTCTATCGGCTGATAACAAACTACGTGCGCGTCCAGTCTCGCGTCACTATTTGTCACTATACAGCTCTGAGACACATCTCCCACTTAACCGCTTCCAAGGCAGGATCGGCATACGGCGCTTCGCCTCAACTTGTATTAATTAACAAGTTGCAGAAGTTCGGCATGAGTCTGGTTTATAATGTGCGGAATATGTTTGTTTAAGCGAGAGAACTGGAACCGCTTTCCTTGTGTTTGTACTTGGTGTTTTCTCTATAACAACTGAATGATAGCTGGCATGGTAAATACAGTCACAGACTTCGAAGCAAGGTATGAAAAGAATTGTTCAATGAGCCACTTCTAAAAGCTGGCAGTGTTCATTTCCGAATGATAGTCACTGCACACTTGGTTCAAGAATCATGAAAGAAGGTTGTATACATGATAGAAGCCTGGAGATACTATAAGGTATCAGATAAATTATATAATAGTAAGAGATTTAGGAACCAGGTTTTAAATTGTAACATTTCCAGGGGCAGATGTGGACTCTGATCACAATCTATTGGTTATGAACTGTAGATTATAACTGAACCGTTTAATAAGCCACTGCTGCAAAATACTAACGTGAATTCTTTACAGACGAATGGAAAAACTGTTAGAAGCCGACCTCGGGGAAGATCTATTCCGTAGAAATATTGGAACAGGTGAGGCAATACTGACCCTACGACTTATCTTAGCAGATAGATTGAGGAAAGGCAAACCTAAGTTTCTAGCATTTGTAGACTTAGAGAAAGTTTTTGACAATGCTGACTGGAATACTCTCTTTCAAATTCTGAAGGGGCAGGGGTAAAATAGAGGGAGCGAAAGACTATGGACGAGCGGTTCTAGGCGCTACAGTCAAACTGCGCGACCACTACGGTCGCAGGTTCGAATCCTGCCTCGTGAATGGATGTGTGTGATGTCCTTACGTTAGTTAGGTTTAAGTAGTTCTAAGTTCTAGGGGACTGATGACCTCAGCAGTTAAGTACCATAGTGCTCAGAGCCATTTTTGAAAGGCTATTTACAGTTTGTACAGAAACCAGATGGCAGTTATGAAAGGGAAACAGTGGTTGGGAAAGGAGTGAGACAGGGTTGTAGCCTCTCCCCGATGTTATTCAATCTGTATATTGAGCAAGCAGTAAAGGAAACAAAAGAAAAATTCGTATTAGGTATTAAAATCCATGGAGAAGAAATAAAAACTTTGAGGTGCACCGATGATACTGTAATTCTGTCAGACAGCAAAGGACTTGAAAGAGCAGTTGAACTGAATGGACAGTGTCTTGAAAGGAGGATGTAAGATCAACAAAAGCAAAACGAGGATAATGGTGAAATGGGCTTTCACGGTTTGTTAATACCACCGAAGGGTGAATGACGGACCAAAGGGATTTGAGGCACTTCATTCACTGTTTATTTTTTTACAACACACTTCTTTATTAATAACATTGATAATACTTTTAAAAGGAAACAACACAACAGGCCCTGTAAATCGCATAACTGCACAAGTGAACTACTAAAAATAATCGTTAATATGTTTTGGAACACAATAAACTTCAACTCACAAATAGCATTCAGTTGTTTACTAATTAATTAAATGTCTGTTCAAGGCAATTTCCCCACATAATCAACATCTTGAAACCAGCATTCAATATACTTCCTTGCTATTAAATGTCTGCATAAGTTAATGGCCATACATAGTAACCTCTGAACAACAATTCAATTGACTAAAAAAAACACAACCACCTAAACATGTTTACAGAATTATGGGAAAGAAATGCATATACACCCTCTGTTTAGCAAATGAACCTCTTTCGTCCTGAGCCACCAACAACGTAAGTCGTTCTTATTACCCACATAGAGCCACTCCGAGGTACTGGAAGCAAAACATAAGTCTTCCACGTGTACACGAAAGGCACGGTTTCCCAGACTGCAAGCCGTAAGAAACCAGTCAACACGCTCCCGCCACCGAGTACAGGAAGGCGTCGGGCTAGTAAACAACGCCCGCCACGGTGGGCGGGCGCGGCTACGTAACTGTTTGCCACAGTGGGTCGGTTCCTCCCGCAGCCTCTGCGAAGACCGGTGGCGAAATTAATGAAATTAGCACCACCTGTGACACAAAGGACAAGCAACTCACCAACGTAATAAGGACATAAATTATTTGCATATACAACGTGTCCAAAACAGCTGTCTACCCACTACTTCCAGCACCTCAGAGGACACCACTTAACACAGTGAATTCAGAGTCATCTAAACATACCGCGCAATCTGCGCAAAACCATATAAACTTCCTGCATGAGCGCACTATGCTAAAATAAGGAGTATTAACACAACATACAACTTTTAAATCTCCGCGTGACTGGCCTGGACTCGTGAAATGGATCTACCAACACATCATCATGGCCAAAAAACCGCCTCCGCTCTCCATTTGAGAGGCACAAATAGGATACGTCCTGCAACACACCGATTAAAATATCTAAAACAGCGTTCGTTACCAGATTAACACTCAATGTCACAGGGAAACATTAATCAGAAACAGACATCGGTTCGTTACAATAAACGCACAAATTACGTGGCTGCAAAACACAACCAAGTCAGTGGCACACAAGAAGGTCAGTAATAGTAAGGCCTTTATCATTTTCCCAATCAGAGGGGCGTAAAACTGTAACACTTAAGCAGAGAAGTATGAATGCATTCGAGCAATTCAGTGACTGACAACAACTAAGTTTTTAAATGCAGAACACAAGTCCTCACGGGATAAACGCGGACCGGCCGGAGTGGCCGAGCGGTTCTAGGCGCTACAGTCTGGAGTCGCGCGAGTGCTGCAGTCGCAGGTTCGAATCCTGCCTCGAGCATGGACGTGTGTGATGTCCTTAGGTTGTCAGGTTTAAGTAGTTCTAAGTTCTAGGGGACTGATGACCTCACAAGTTAAGTCCCATAGTGCTCAGAGCCATTTGAACCATTTTTTTGATAAACGCGGCCTTACGCAGTGGACTCCTAATAGTGAGGTCAAGCGTCCTAAGCACACTGCTCAATAAATACACCACAACGGCAAGCACACTCAGTAATCCCCAGAACGATGGACACTAAGAACAAAATGCTGCTTATATCCAAACCAACTGTCCTCGCAATGGCATCACATCAGTCACAGAGCCATAGAGACGAGAATGTAGTCACTAGAAGCCAACGATAAATCCATCATAAACAAGGAAGCAGCATGTTCGCGACAGCATCGGCGCCTCTACCCACCAAGTCCGCCGAAAACGCACAAACACAATCAGGTAACGTGGCAAACTTTCCTCTTGCCACCACACACGGCGTCGGCAGACTCGCCTTCACGCTCCGCGCTCTACTGCCTATCTCACTGTTTCTCCTCGCCCTCCAAAACCCAACTACTCGACTGTCACAGGTGCCTCGTCGACTTCCCCCACGAGGGGGCGCCACTTCTCTCTTTCCTCCGCGATACAGCGATAATATTATGCGCGGTACGTTCGATAGATCAAACCCGAGCCGCCGCGGCTCAAATGGAATGCAGTCGAATGAAGTCGGGTGATGCTGAGGGAATTAGATTAAGAAATGAGACACTTAAAGTAGTAAAGGGGTTTTGCTATTTGGGGAGCAAAATAACTGATGATGGTCAAAGTAGAGACGATATAAAATGTAGACTGGCAATGGCAAGGAAAGCGTTTCTGAAGAAGAGGAATTTGTTAACATCGAGTATAGATTTAAGTGTCGGGAAGTCGTTTCTGAAAGTATTTGTATGGATTGTAGCCATGTATGGAAGTGAAACATGGACGATAAATAGTTTGGACAAGAAGATCATAGTAGCTTTCGAAATGTGGTGCTACAGAAGAATGCTGAAGATTAAATGGGTAGATCACATAACTAATGAGGAGGTATTGAATAGAATTGGGGAGAAGAGGAGTTTGAGGTACAACTTGACAAGAAGAAGGGATCGGTTGGTAGGACATGTTCTGAGGCATCAAGGGCTCACCAATTTAGTATTGGAGGGCAGCGTGGACGGTAAAAATGGTAGAGGGAGACCAAGCGATGAATAATCTAAGCAGATTCAGAAGGATGTAGGTTGAAGTAGGTACTGGGAGATGAAGAAGCTTGCACAGGATAGAAAAGCGTGGAAAGCTGCATCAAACCAGTCTCAGAACTGAAGACAACAACAACAACAGTCTCTGCAGTTTTTCTTAAACCTACATACAAGTTTACTCTCAGAAACAAAACCAGAAGAAGAGCCAGCATGCAGAATAATTATCCGAGAACCTATTCCTATGAGAACTTTAAAACCTCCGGTACCATCACTGATTTTCCAGCATGTATTCGTGGAATGATTCTGATTCACCCATGTTTCATCAAGGTAAAACATTTTGAACTACCTCCTCCTCTTGTTTCGTGTATCTTTATAAGGGATGTTGTTCGTGCTGCACCTATGTTACTTCTTTCAATCAATAACAATCTCCTTAATAAATTTGAAATCAGTGTCTTTTAACATTATATGCGCTGACGAAGTGCTACCACTGAAGCCAATTTCCTCATCCGTAACTGTAATACGTTTTGGCACGTCGCTCATTCACGCTATGCTTTACTTCATACATTTCAAACACGGAGCGCTCTAAAATATCATTGTTAAAACATCCATTTATGTTACAGGTGTTCCGCGATTTTGATGCTTCCGACGCGACACGGAACCATATTTTCAAGACGTTTCTATAGCTCTGACACTTCCGTTTATTATTTTTCTCTGTGCAGTTCTCCTGCCGACACATGCTTCTGCAGTCACTCTTGTGTCTTCAAAATGTCAAGAATAGGAGTCCCGCGTTAAGATCCACATTCGATAGGGTTGTAAATGTAGTAAATAAACCTACCCGCCTGCTTGTGAAGCACTGCACGTTTATTGTCGTCATTTGATGTACCGGGTGATCAAAAAGTCAGTATAAATTTGAAAACTTAATAAACCACAGAATTATGTAGATAGCGTCCGAAAACCTCAAACCACACACAGAGAGGAAAAAATGACACACATACTTGGAATGACATGAAGTTTTATTATAACCAAAAAAAAAAAAAAGCAAAGTAACAAAGTATTGCTAGACGCGTGAAAGATCTCTTGCGCGCGTCGTTTGGTGATGATTGTGTACACCGCCGCCACTTTCGTCATGCTTGGCCTCCCAGGTCCCAAGACCTCAGTCCGTGCGATTATTGGCTTTGGGGTTACCTGGAGTCGCAAGTGTATCGTGATCGACCGACATCTCTAGGGATGCTGAAAGACAACATCCGACGCCAATGCCTCACCATAACTCCGGACATGCTTTACAGTGCTGTTCACAACATTATTGCTCGACTACAGCTATTGTTGAGGAATGATGGTGGACATATTGAGCATTTCCTGTAAAGAACATCAACTTTGCTTTGTCTTACTTTGTTATGCTAATTGTTGCTATTCTGATCAGATGAATCGCCATGTGTCGGATATTTTTTGAACTATTGTATTTTTTTTGGTTCTAATAAAACTCCATGTCATTCCAAGCATGTGTGTCAATTTGTACCTCTCTATCTACATTATTCCGTGATTTATCCAGTTTTCAAATTTATACTGACTTTTCGATCACCTGGTATTTATTTGGCAGTCACACTAAAACATTTACAGGTAAACATTGAGAGCTATACTTGTGGAAGAAAGTAACATCGACAACTGAATGAATAATTCGGTCGCTCTGTGAATGAAACTGCGTTGTCGCGAAATACGGCAACAACGCAGCATGCGGGAGAGTGATTCTCGCATTCTAGTTGTGAATCGCGGCTAGCAGTTCGGAGAGAGAGTGACGGTTACTGACTGCTTGCGGTCAATGCAGGGGGATGCGCAGAACGGCTAAAACTGGGCCGCCTTCCTACTTGAATGGAAGTATAGTAGGTGAGGTGGGGCGACCGATCAGCACACGGAATTGTGAACATGAGAGATACATCAGCCGGCCGTTGAGGCCGTGAGGTTCTAGGCGGTCCAAGGTTCGAATCCTGCCTCGGGCAGGAGCGATGTCCTTAGGTGAGCTAGGTTTAAGTAGTTCTAAGTTCTAGGGGACTGATGACCTCAGCTGTTAAGTCCCATACTGCTCAGAGCCATTTGAACCATTTACAGATATACCAGACTGAGACAACACAGCAAGTCGACAATGGAAGAAGGCCAGGAGGAGTGCGCTAAACAGAATTTCGAGAACCTGGTATACTGGTGAAACTGCCTCTTACCTCTACGAATAAGACTAGAGAGGCGATAGAAATAGTCAAGCGACCCACCAACATGAATAGGGAGGACGGGTACATAATTCCGGCATCTTGGCCCGGCTGCCAGCAATAACAGCGTTACGGAACGTCAGCTCATGCGTAGCAACACACACATACACACACACACACACACACACACACACACAGGCGCGCGGTAGACCACAGCGGCCGCAGGTACACAAAATGCTGGCACGCCTCAGCCTGCAGTTGGCAGCTGGTAAACAGCTGCCGCTCGTTTCTCATTCACCTATTCCCACCAGCGGCAAGCAATTAATTAGACATCAATCAACAATGTATGTTAGCACCAATGACGATAAATAAAGCAAACAGCAATAAATGGCGTCTAACATCACCCCTCCTCCTCATCCTCAGTACACTATCAGATTACGATAACAGACTCTTCAGCCAGGATATAAGAACCAAAGCTTCTCTCATTCAGCAGCTAGCAAAATACCGTGAGGAAGGCCATTTACAACAGTAGCCGAAACGTTGGAGGACTATACACATTGATAATGTGGTCACATACCCAGAGGAATTTTATTGCATATACAGCTATTGTTCTTCTTTGCGGTGACACACCAAAACGGGGAATTATTAGTTTGAAGTAATTTGTTGAATTGTGTGGGTGGTACAATGTGTCTGTATGAGTTGTAGATTTTTGTTTATTGTTAATAGTGTGGTATTCAGTAACAGGACAAATCAGACTTGTATGTTGTAGAGCAGGATCGGCCATAGTATGCCAAACGTGTCGCGTTTAGAGAGTGAGGAACGCGTCCCGGTGAGTCTCGGCTTTGCTCGGTTCTTCTCGGGACTATCCGCAGTAGCGCGGCATTTCATCGAGTGTTGCGGTGTGGCGTTTTTCTGTCGACCCAACTCCCTTCAGCAGAATTACGGTATCTTCGCTGTTTACGCATCACTATTTGTTCGTAGCATGGCTGTTCGCACAAAAAGATCATGCCAAGCGATATATTGTCGCAAGTCTTTAAAAAGTAATGGTAGTGGCAGAAGAGAGGGATGATAATTCTCAATATACAAGATGGTCCATAGATACTGACCGAGACAAATATCTCACGAAATAAGCATCAAGCGAAAAAACTACAAAGAACGAAACTCGTCTAGCTTGAAGGGGGAAACCAGATGACGCTATGGTTGGCCCGCTAGATGGCGCTGCCATAGGTCAAACGTATATCAACTGGGTTTTTTTTTTTTTTAATATAGGAACCCCTATTTTTATTACATATTCGTACGTAAAAAAATATAAATGTTTTAGCTCCACCACTTTTTTCGCATTGTGATAGAAGGCGCTGTAATAGTCACAAACATATGGCTCACAATTTTAGACGAGCAGTTGGTAACAGGTAGGTTTTTTAAATTAAAATACACAAGTAGGTACGTTTGAACGTTTTCTTTTGGTTGTTCCAATGTGATACATATACCTTCGTGAACTTATCATTTCTGAGAACGCATGCTGTTACAGCGTGATTACCTGTAAATACCACATTAATGCAATAAATGCTCAAAATGATGTCCGTCAACCTTAATGCATATATCCTTCAACTTTCCCCACAGAAAGAAATCCGGGGACCTCATATTCGGTGAACGTGCGGGTCATGGTATGGTGCTTCGGCGACCAATCCACCTGTCATGAAATATGCTATTCAATACCGCTTCAACCGCACGTGAGCTATGTACCGGACATCCATTATGTTGGAAGTACATCGTCATTCTGCCATGCATGAAACATCTTGCAGTAACATCGCTAGAACATTACGTAGGAAATCAGCATACAATGCACCATTGAGATTGACATCGATAAAATAGGGGCTAATTATCCTTCCTCCAATAATGCCGCACCATACATTAACCCGCCAAGGTCGCAGATGTTCCATTTGTCGCAGCCTTCGTGGATTTTCCGTTGCGCAATAGTGCATATTAATGCCGGTTTACGTTACCGCTGTTGGTGAATGACGCTTCGCCGCTAAATAGAACTCGTGCAAAAAATCTGTCATCGTCCCGTAATTTCTCTTGTGTCCAGTGGCAGCACTGTACACGACGTTCAAAGTCGTCGCCATGCAATTCCTGGTGCATAGAAATATGGTACGGGTGCAATCGATGTTGATGTACCATTCTCAACACCGACGCTTTTGAGATTCCCGATTCTCGCGCAATTTGTCTGCTACTGATGTGCGGATTAGCCGCGACAGCAGCTAAAACACCTACTTGGGCATCATCATTTGTTGCAGGTCGTGGTTGACGTTTTACATGTGGCTGAACACTTCCTGTTTCCTTAAATAACATAACTATCCGGCGATCGGTCCGGACACTCGGATGACGTCGTCCAGGATACCGAGCAGCATACATATCACACGCCCGTTGGGCATTATGATCATAATAGCCATACATAAACACGATATCGACCTTTTCCGCAATTGGTAGACGGTCCATTTTATCATGGGTAATGTATCACGAAGCAAATACCGTTTGCACTGGCGGAATGTTACGTGATACCATGTACTTATACGTTTGTGATTATTACAACGCCATCTATCACAAAGCGTAAAAAGTGGTCCAATTAAATATTCATATTTCTTGACGTACTACACGAATATGTAATAAAATGAGGGTTTCTATTTAAAAAAAATAACAGTTGATATCCGTTTGACTTATGGCAGCGCCATCTAGTGGGTCAACCATAGCGCCATCTGGTTTTCCCCTTCAAGCTAGACGAGTTTCGTTCTTTGTAGTTTTTTCGTGTGATCCTTATTTCGTGTGATATTTGGCCAGGTCACTATCAAGGGACCACCCTGTATGTTATGCAGTCGTATAAACCAATTTGCTATGAAACGACTTTACAATGCTATACACAAAGAATTTCAAGATTTATTTGACAAGAGTTGAAAGAGGAAAAATATACAACGATTCACAGAGGGGGTTCATTCTTCTCTACATCAAGAAGCACTTTGTGCTGAATTTGGAGGTACGGACAACGTGAAGAAATCGTTGGTGCAAACCGTAAAATCGCACACGTTATTCCACTGTCATTTGCAACAGTTTTCGATGGAAATTAAAGAAGAGTATGAAAACTTTTGAATTACTGGAAAGTACATTGCCTAAATCAAGGGGCATGCCCGGAACGATTTTTGATTTAAAACTGTTCTTCAGTTATGAAGAACACCAGAATGGATTGCAGACCTCACATTTTAAGTGGACTTGACTGCAAACTGCCCACAGCAAGACACTGCAAGCAGAAAAACATCTTATTCCTTACTCTATGAGGATGCATTTAACAAGAAAATCGCTTTGTAGAAAGGGTACATTCTGACAAACACAGTGCAGATCCCTAAGCTCATTGACGTTAAAGAAAACATAAGGTCTGAAGAGTTCATTGTGGCCTTAAAAGAATTACTAGTATAGTTCTCAAAACGTTTTGGGGATACTGCCACTCTTACATCTGTTTTTGAGTGGTTTTAAACACCGTTTGCCCTTTCGGTTGAAAGCGCCCCTCTGCATGTGCAGATGTATCTGACTAATCTACAAGATAATTACCTTTTTAAGGACGTCTACAGCGCTTTCCTCAGGCAGAGTTTCCACCTATCCATTATGAGGTGGCAAAATTGCTACAATATTTCGACAAACACATGTGTGTGAAAGACTTTTTATTCAATCGCGAAACTAAGTAGGTCAAGATTAAGTGGCAACAATAGTGCAAAAATCTGTGAAATATTCTGTGTCTAGCCATATGTCGACAGTCTGTACCAGAAAAAAATTAAGTTGTACTTCAGGGCGCCAAAAATAATTATACACTACTGAAGACTTATTTTGTTTTTGATCTGTTCTGTTGATAAATGTGAAATATAAAGTGAAGTCGTATGCAGTGCGACTGCAGTGCCGTTTAAATGTATCGCATTCACCAGTTCCCCCTCTTCCCCCTCCTCGGTTTACACACAGTGGGCGGAATGTGCCAGCCAGGCTGAGTGCACGGCACTCGTGCCAGAGAAGGGCTCGCATGCTGAATTCTTCACCACTCCTGTTACAGACAATTAGACAGTTATGGGATGGCAAAAAGATAGTGCATTTAATGGAACATGTGAGCTATTCTCTACTTGATTCGATGATGTGTGCTGTCTTTACGTTTTAACACTCATTTGCAATGAGTGTAACCCGTACTCGATGCATTCTTAATTACTGCACAGATTTCCTGAAATTCTACTTATGGCCAGGATTGTTAAGTTACTGTAAAGATTTACTGTAAAGATTTTTTGATTGTCAAGTTACTAAATATTGTAAATTAATTCAGAAAACGTTTTTGGAAAGTCTCTTTGGGAAATGTAGTGATAAGGAAGACTGTATATTTGCATATTCATGCGTGTACTCTTAGTATTGCTTTTGTTGTGTACCACTTTGTACAGAGTGGTAAGTAGAGATGTGCTACAAAGTTGTGCTGCAGCTATCGTCATAGGGAAGCTGGGCAGGAGCATAAATGATTGTCGAACATGTAAATACAGTATACAGAAGTTTTACTTAATTTGTAGCTTTCTCAAGCACTGCAAAGGAACTTAACAAAAGAGCCGCGTGGGGTAGCCGCGTGGTCTGAGGCACCATGGTTCGCGCGGCTTCCCTCGGTGGAGGTTCGAGTCCTCCCTCGGGCATGGGTGTGTGTGTTGTCCTTAGCGTAAATTAGTTTAAATTAGATTAATTAGTGTGTAATCCTAGGGTCCGATGACCTCATCAGTTTGGTACCACAGGAACATACCAGACTTTACAAAAAGACAAACAGCAATAAAGTCAAACTGTTACATGAAGCAAGTAGGACTGGCAATGTGACTGCCTCTACTAATGCACGAGCAAACTGTTGAAGACCTAGGACTGTCTAAAACGGCGACTGACAAGGAACCCCTTGAGTGAAAGATCGCAAGTTCAGTCTTTAGTGAGGCTCATTTGAAACGGTTTCGTTAACAATTATGACAGCAAGAATGTTATTTGCTAATGACTCACCATGCGTGTCAGTATGGGAGCAGAAAACGAGTGTCCGCAAGGTGCAGGAATCAAACTTCTATGGGATGTATGTATTACACTTCAAAAAATGGATGTCGCCGACATTTATGAAATGTTCAAAACAAACCGTTAACTTGTACCAAGAACGCCGAATGAAAAATGGCGCGCCACAGTGACCACAGAGGTTCGGGCCATCAAGATCGAAGGCGAACTCTTTGGACTTACAAAACGTGCAGAACTTTCAGATACGTATTCACTCTTAAAGAATAGAATCATACACTCCTGGAAATTGAAATAAGAACACCGTGAATTCATTGTCCCAGGAAGGGGAAACTTTATTGACACATTCCTGGGGTCAGATACATCACATGATCACACTGACAGAACCACAGGCACATAGACACAGGCAACAGAGCATGCACAATGTCGGCACTAGTACAGTGTATATCCACCTTTCGCAGCAATGCAGGCTGCTATTCTCCCATGGAGACGATCGTAGAGATGCTGGATGTAGTCCTGTGGAACGACTTGCCATGCCATTTCCACCTGGCGCCTCAGTTGGACCAGCGTTCGTGCTGGACGTGCAGACCGCGTGAGGCGACGCTTCATCCAGTCCCAAACATGCTCAATGGGGGACAGATCCGGAGATCTTGCTGGCCAGGGTAGTTGACTTACACCTTCTAGAGCACGTTGGGTGGCACGAGATACATGCGGACGTGCATTGTCCTGTTGGAACAGCAAGTTCCCTTGCCGGTCTAGGAATGGTAGAACGATGGGTTCGATGACGGTTTGGATGTACCGTGCACTATTCAGTGTCCCCTCGACGATCACCAATGGTGTACGGCCAGTGTAGGAGATCGCTCCCCACACCATGATGCCGGGTGTTGGCCCTGTGTGCCTTGGTCGTATGCAGTCCTGATTGTGGCGCTCACCTGCACGGCGCCAAACACGCATACGACCATCATTGGCACCAAGGCAGAAGCGACTCTCATCGCTGAAGACGACACGTCTCCATTCGTCCCTCCATTCACGCCTGTCGCGACACCACTGGAGGCGGGCTGCACGATGTTGGGGCGTGAGCGGAAGTCGGCCTAACGGTGTGCGGGACCGTAGCCCAGCTTCATGGAGACGGTTGCGAATGGTCCTCGCCGATACCCCAGGAGCAACAGTGTCCCTAATTTGCTGGGAAGTGCGGTCCCCTACGGCACTGCATAGGATCCTACGGTCTTGACGTGCATCCGTGCGCCGCTGCGGTTCGGTCCCTGGTCGACGGGCACGTGCACCTTCCACCGACCACTGGTGACAACATCGATGTACTGTGGAGACCTCACGCCCCACGTGTTGAGCAATTCGGCGGTACGTCCACCCGGCCTCCCGCATGCCCACTATACGCCCTCGCTCAAAGTCCGTCAACAGCACATACGGTTCACGTCCACGCTGTCGCGGCATGCTACCAAGACTGCGATGGAGCTCCGTATGCCACGGCAAACTGGCTGACACTGACGGCGGCGGTGCACAAATGCTGCGCAGCTAGCGCCATTCGACGGCCAACACCGCGGTTCCTGGTGTGTCCGCTGTGCCGTGCGTGTGATCATTGCTTGTACAGCCCTCTCGCAGTGTCCGGAGCAAGTATGGTGGGTCTGACACACCGGTGTCAATGTGTTCTTTTTTCTATTTGCAAGAGTGTATTAGTGTAACGGGGTGAGGAGAACTGATGAAATGTGATGGCATGCAACCAAATGCTGAGTAGCCTGTCAGCAGCTGGCTACCCTTAAAGGTACAGCTGCAGATAGTGCCACGGGAAAACAAATCTCCAAAGGCTGAATTTGTCGAATGGTTCCAGGTGGTATGAACTGCAATGTCTCACACTTTTAAGAATGGATAGTTTGCTCAAAGGGAGTATTATTTTTGTACGCAGACCAGGGGCAATCAAAAGCAAGCTGTTTTTACCAGCTATTGGTCAAAAGCAGTGTTCATACCATAATTGTAGCTCTCTGCTGCCCATTTTCCCACTCTTTCTTGCTGTGACGCTAATATTCTCTATTGCACTTGTAAGATCACACACACGAGAAACAATTGTAGGGAGCAGAGCACCTCTACCTTCTCTCAGTATAATAAATAACGTCCCAGCCAATTTATCGCCCGGATTAACAGGTGGTATAATTGTATACGAATGCGTTAAGGTACCAGTTTTCCAGTGTACTAGTTTCTTTGGCTCTTCTGTGTATATCGGTCGCAGTTTGATGTGAACGTAGTAGGTCTCCATCATTAACCTTGATACAACTGTCTTGGCACCTCTAAAATGCAGGGTTACCTCCACATGCATTTCCTGTACGAAACCAGATTGGTAGGAGTTAAAGAAAAATTCCTTACTGAACGATGGGATAAGTTTGTTTACCTCGTCGACAAATTTTCGGGCCGATTCTGCACTTTATTGTGCATCGTCAAGTTGACACATAGTTTGAAATTTCTTTATCTTACGTCTACCAACTCCGCAACACTGTTTGAAGGTAAGCAACCATTCACTGTTTCACTTCAAATTACTGTAATCTACACTGAAGCGCCAAAGAAACTGGTGTAGCCATGCGTATTCAAATACAGAGATATGCAAGCCGGCAGAATTCGACACTGCAGTCGGAATCCCCTGTATAAGAGAAAAAGTGTTGTTACATCGGTTACTGCTGCTACAATACTAGGTTATCAAGATTTAAGTGAGTTTGAACGTGGTGCACAGCATCTCTGAGGTAGTCATGAAGAGGGAATTTTCCATACGATCATTTCGCTAGTGTACCGTGAATATCTCACAATTCCAGTAAAACGTCAAATCTCCGACATCGCTGCTGCCGGACAAAGATCCTGCAAAAATGGGAACAACGACGACTGAAGAGAATCGTCAAACGCGACAGAAGTGCAACCCTTCTGCAAATTGCTGCAGATTCCAGTGCTGGGCCATCAACAAATGCCAGCATACGAACCATTCAACGAAACATAATCTATATGGGCTTTCGGAGCCGAAGGTCCAATGGCGTACGTTTGATGACTGTAGGATTCAAAGCTTCACGCCTCGCCTGGGCCCGCTAACCCCCACATTGGGCTTTTGATGACTGGAAACATGTTGCCTGCTCGGACGAGTATCGTTTCAAATTTTATTGAGCGGATGGACGTGTACGGGTATGGAGACAACCTCATGAATCCATGGAACCTGCATGTCAGCAGGAGACTGTTCAAGTTGGTGGAGGCTCTGTGGTGCGTGTGCAGTTGGAGTGATGTGGGATCCTTGATGCGTGTATCAATTCGTGTCCATTGTGGGTTCCGACGGACTTAGGCAATTCCAGCAGGACAATTCGACACCCCACACGTCCAGAATTGCAATAGAGTGGCTCCAGGAACACACGTCTGAGTTTAAACACTTCCGTTGGGCACCAAATTCCCCATACATGAACATTGTTGAACATATCTGGCCTACCTTGCAACGTGCTCTTCAGAAGATATCTCCACTCCCTCGTACTCTTTATGGACAGTCCTTCAGGATTCATGGTGATAGTTCCCTCCAGCACTACTTCAGATATTCGTGGAGTCCATGCCACGTTGTTTTGCGGCAGTTCTGCGTGCTCGGGGGGGGCCCTACACGATACTGGGCAGGTGTACCGGTTTCTTTCGCTCTACAGTGTATATCGCGCGCAGTTTGATATGAACGTAGTAGGTCATTATCAAGCACATCCTCTAAATTGTATCAGGCATCCTTGAAATGTGCGAACGCCAATTTTTGTATCAAGTGCGCCTTCCCTTGCTAGAAAATCTGTGGTTTTTTAATGTCTTACATGGGCATATTGATGAGGACTTTCTTGACTTCTGTTCATAATTGTTCTTTTACTGAACTTCCATGTACGTAATTATGTTTAGTACCAGCTCCGTGGACAGCGATTGTCCTCGCGGGATTTGTGGCTCTCTGTCCGATGAGGGTGGCGAACTATATGGCACAACAGGTGTTTCAATACATCTTTCAGTTGTTAAGCACATATCGTCATCATTGTACTCGTCATGTACATTGTCCACACAGTCGAGCTTATACGACACCACTAACTCACCCTGCATAAAAACTAATATTTCATCTGGCCCTTTTTCCTCACTCTGCGAAATTCCTTGAGTTCCCTTCTAACGAAATGTCAACTTTGGCAACTATTGTTCTGGAATTAATGCAATGATCGCTTCGTTTACCGTTCCCATTGCTCTGCTTTGTATCAACGCCACTAGCACAGTAGCACTATTGGGTGTTACTGGTCGACTAAGCAGTTAAACTACCTCTGTAGCCTCATGCCGAGCTCATCATTGGATACCTCCAGTCCTGCCCCCAGTTGCCATTAGCAGCCAATATTGTGGTTGCAAGGTACACAATACGTGTGACGTCAAATGCCATAAACGTCATTGGCCTTTTTCGACCTCGGCTCAACGGGTGGATCCCGTATGACACTCGGCTTTATAGCTGCCGCCGGCCATCCTATATCGTGACGGCAGAAGGCATTTGTAGTCTGGGCCGCTGAAGGCGTAGCTCAGTTGGCTTTGTTGGATCCGCTCGGTCCCCGTGCTACCGTATCGGCGTCTGTCGGATACGTGCATTTCCGTTGGCAACTGTGACACACCAATGAGGGTGGCATCGATCTATGATCCCACATTTTTAACGTGTTAAGTATGACGGGGCAAAGCTGGAACACATGAGGAAGCAGATGGAGCGAACGAGAATGCCTTTCTCGCTGCCTACGCAGATGATGAGCATCCTTCAGGGTGGCTTTGTAAGGTGACCACTCACTAAACGTGAGCGTGATGGACAATTCAAGTGAATTTGCAGCTGGGACCGTGGCTGTAGTCTTCCAGCTAAGACCAGCAGGCCTTCAAGAATCGCTACACTAATGACGAGACTGCAACGACTTACAGTTGTAACAGAGCCTTGCCTACTCAGATGTTCTTCTGAGAGCTACTGCTTACATGGGTTGCTGTAGAGACGTGTCAAAGCACTCACTGAGATGTGTAACGACCTGTTGGACAGCGAAGTCCATCATTAAGAGAGAGAGTTGTGTATGCACGACTCATAAGGACGCTAATCATTACATCTTGGCATCTTTACCAAAGACCTGGGTCGTGTGGACTCCACAGGGCTGCAATGGTACATTAAAAGTCATTAGATGACTTTCGTCACCTATAAAAATAGGCCACATATTGCCCTACATGTTCTTATATTCAGTTTGGAAAAGTTAATTTCATACACAATGTCAATGAAATTTACAGTACAACAATTTAAATTATATTTTAATTAAATATAAACATATCATTTTGAATAAAATATTGTTAGGAGTATTTTGATTTGCTCTAAAGTAGAACCATCAATTTAAATAATCATTACGAATAAATAGAAGAGAAGTAAATTTCATGAATATGTGGTGCAACATGGTTGCATAGTTCATATCACTAAATTTCAAAGTTCGATTATTAACAAATGACTTACTCCTCGTAGCCGCTAATATAAATTGGAAAGCATATTAATGCGAAATTTAATCTGTTATAGTAAACTCATATGTATTAATGTTAAGGGGCACTTTGCTACTGGAACAGGTATAGATGTAACAGTATAAAGTCCGAAAAGTTAAAAATTCGGGCTAAAATAAATTCTTCACAGAGTGATGACGTGAGGAAGTAATTTCAGATAGGGATGGGAAGGTGTCCCATTTCAGTACCTCCCAAAGAGGTTTAACTAATCAATGGTTAATGAAATGCTCTTCTCCAATCCTGAAGGTGGAATATAGACAATTTGGAAAAGTGTTACAATACAGAACTCAGAGCTATGCTATCAAATACAGGTGTAAATACCAAAAATAGTGAGATACTGGTGGTGTGAAGCACCAAAACCATTAAATCATTAAATTATGTAAGAGAAATCATGAGTAATATGTGTAACACCCAAAACATGTAAAATTATAAAGGTATATCATTAATAGTTTAGAGCCGGCGGAGGTGGCCGAGCGGTTCTAGGCGCTACAGTCTGGAACCGCGCGACCGCTACGGTCGCAGGTTCGAATCCTGCCTCGGGCATGGATGTGTGTGTTGTCCTTAGGTTAGTTAGGTTTAAGTAGTTCTAAGTTCTAGGGGACTGATGACCTTAGAAGTTAAGTCCCATAGTGCTCAGAGCCATTTGAACCATTTGAATAGTTTAGAGACAAACAACCTCAATCAAACTTTTACTGTGATATGAGCTACCCACGAGCCATGGGCCTTGCCATTAGTGGGGAGGCTTGCGTGCCTCAGCGATGCGGATGGCCATACCGTAGGTGCAACCACAATGGAGGGGTATCCGTTGAGAGGCCAGACAAACGTGTGGTTCCTGAAGAGGGGCAGCAGCCTTTTCAGTAGTTGCAGGGGCAACAGTCTGGATGATTGACTGATCTGGCCTTGTAACACTAACCAAAACGGCCTTGCTGTGCTGGTAATGCGAATGGCTGAAAGCAAGGGAAAACTACAGCCGTAATTTTTCCCGAGGCCATTCTGCTTTACTGAATGGTTAAATGATGATGGCGTCCTCTTTGGTAGAATATTCCGGAGGTAAAATAGTCCCCCATTCGGATCTCCGGGTGGGGACTACACAGGAGGATGTCGATATCAGGAGAAAGAGAACTGGCGTTCTACGGATCGGAGCGAGGAATGTCGGATCCCTTAATCGGGCAGACAGGATAGAAAATTTAAAAATAGAAATGGATAGGTTAAAGTTAGATATAGTGGGAATTAGTGAAGTTCGGTGGCACGAGGAACAAAACTTTTGGTCAGCTGAATACAGGGTTATAAATACAAAATCAAATAGGGGTAATGCAGGAGTAGGTTTAATAATTAATTTAAAAAAATAGGAGTGCGGGTAAACTACTACAAACAGCATAGTGAACCCATTATTTTGGCCAAGATAGACACAAAGCCCACGCCTACTACAGTACTACAAGTTTATATGCCAACTAGCTCTGCAGATGATGAAGAAATTGATGAAATGTATGATGAGATAAAGAAATTATTCAGGTAGTGAACGGAGACGAAAATTTAATAGTCATGGGTGACTGGAATTCGAGAGTAGGAAAAGGGAGAAGAGGAAACATAGTAGGTGAATATGGATTGGGGGTAAGAAATGAAAGGGGAAGCCGTCGGGTAGAATTTTGCACAGAGCATAAATTAGTCATAGCTAACACTTGGTTCAAGAACCATGAAAGAAGGTTGTATACATAAAAGAACGCTGGAGATAATAAAAGGTATCAGATAGATTATATAATGGTAAGACAGAGATTTAGGAACCAGGTTTTAAATTGTAAGACATTTCCAGGGGCAGATGTGGACTCTGACCACAATATATTGGTTATGAACTGTAGATTAAGACTGAAGAAACTGCAAAAAGGTGACAATTTAAGGAGATGGGACCTTGATAAACTAACGAAACCAGAGGTTGTAGTGGGTTTCAGGGATGAAGTAGTGAAGGCAGCAGAGGATCAAGTAGGTAAATAGACGAGGGCTGGTAGAAATCCATGGGTAACAGAAGAAATATTGAATTTAATTGATGAAAGGAGAAAATATAAACATGCAGTAAATGAAGCAGGCAAAAAGGAATACAAACGTCTCAGAAATGAGATCGGCAGGAAGTGCAAAATGGCTAAGCAGGGATGACTAGAGGACAAATGTAAGGTTGTAGAGGCTTATCTCACAAGGGGTAAGATAGATACTGCCTACAGGAAAATTAAAGAGACCTTTGGAGAAAAGAGAGCCACTTGTATGAATATCAAGAGCGTTGATGGAAGCCCAGTTCTAAGCAAAGAAGGGAAAGCAGAAAGGTGGAAGGAGTATATAGAGGGTCTATACAAGGGCGATGTACTTGAGGACAATATTATGGAAATGGAAGAGGATGTAGATGAAGATGAAATGGGAGATACGATACTGCGTGAAGAGCTTGACAGACCACTGAAAGACCTGAGTCGAAACAAGGCCCCGGGAGTAGACAACATTCCGTTGGAACTACTGACGGCCTTGGGAGAGCCAGTCCTGACAAAACTCTACCATCTGGTGAGCAAGATGTATGAGACAGGCGAAATACCCTTAGACTTCAAGAAGAATCTAATAATTCCAATCCCAAAGAAAGCAGGTGTTGACAGATATGAAAATTACCGAACTATCAGTTTAATAAGTCACAGCTGAAAAATTCTAACGCGCATTCCGTACAGATGAATGGAAACACTGGTAGACGCCTACCTCAGGGAAGATCAGTTTGGAATGGACAGTGTCTTGAAAGGAGGATATAAGAGGAACATCAACAAAAGCAAAACGAGGATCATGGAATGTATCTAATTAATTCAGGTGATGCCGAGGGAATTAGATTAGGAAATGAGATACTTAAAGTAGTAAAGGAGTTTTACTATTTGGGGAGCAAAATAACTGATGTTGGTCGAAGTAGAGAGAATATAGAAAGTAGACCGGCAATGGCAAGGAAAGCGTTTCTGAAGAAGAGAAATTTGTTAATATCGAGTACTGATTTAAGTGTCAGGAAGTCGTTTCTGAAAGTATTTGTATGGATTGTAGCCATGTATGGAAGTGAAACATGGACGATAAATAGCTTGAACAAGAAGAGAATAGAAGCTTTTGAAATGTGGTGCTACAGAAGAATGCTGAAGATTAGATGGGTAGATTGCGTAACTAATGAGGAGGTATTGAATAGAATAGGGGAGAAGAGGAGTTTGTGGCACAACTTGACAAGAAGAAGGGACCAGTTGGTAGGGCATGTTCTGAGGCATCAAGGGTTCGCAAATTTAGTATTGGAGGGCAACGTGGAGGGTAAAAATCGTAGAGGGAGACCAAGAGATGAATACACTAAGCAGATTGAGAAGGATGTAGGTTGCAGTAAGTATTGGGAGATGAAGAAGCTTGCCCAGGATAGAGTAGCATGGAGAGCTGCATCAAACCAGTATCAGGACTGAAGACCAAAACAACAACAACATGAGCTACCAATTACAAAAAAGCATCCTAAAAGCATATATGAGATACCCCCAATCTATGAGTCAAATAAAGTTCAAAAACATGTAATATAGGAGTTCTATCTAAGCAACACAAGTTACATTTTTACATTCATCCTAAAATTTCATTTACCTTTGTAAGTTATTTCTTCTGGTTGGATCTCCACCTGCTACAGTCCATTACTGGCACTGCTGTCAAAACTGTTTTCAGTACCTGAAACCACACATTGTATAACTTTCGATTCTAATGGTGGACATCACATACAATAAACAAAAATTTCTGTCATTTATGTACATTTATGAAGTCGATTTTCTATACAATTCATTTTTCACTTCAGTAAGTATTCACAAAATAGGTCATTTGACCACAATACTACACAAAACATGTTGTGGATATAATATATATAAATAGGAAATAGTATCAAGATATTGAACTAGATAAGCATAATCATCATATTATATATCACATTAATATCCTAAAATTGGATAGTTTTGCTCCAGCTGCATATGCAGAATTTCAAAGGTAACAGACAAGTCTAGTATGAAAACAAAAAGGTAGACCAACCTCGACCTCACAATGGGCCAAACAGGACATTCCTGTGAAACAAAACACTTGCTCAGACTGACACTTACCTAACATCTCAAGTGTGCCTCTAACCCAACAGTATATGTAAGTGTAAGAACAATTACCATATGTAATGGCTTTGTATAAAGTGTTTAGATCAGAATTATCATCTTTGTGTTATATGAGTATAGTCTCAGTGTATGTATAATAGTCTTCAATCTGGATCACAGGATATACAGCATCACAGTGTCATCTTAAAGTTTCTTGGAAAACATATATTTTTAGAAGGAAAGCTGTATGTCATAACAGTAAATTTAACTTTAAATTCTAAATTTTCCATATAGTGTGTAGAATACAGTAACTTCACATATATTATGGTACAAAAAGTGTGCATTACTCGACCTAATCTTGGCCAAGTATGTCATTCAAAAGTACTAGCACTCAGTCTAAATGGGTCACGAAAAATCAGATAAATATATACAATTTAAAGGTGATCAAGTTGCAGATTTGCTTCCTGGACCATTCCTGAAATCTCTGGTTCAAGTCAACATATGACACAGATAATGAGGATTCCAGTGATACAAACATATGCATAAGAAAAGCAGGTAAACCAGTTGGGTGATCATCACATGGATGACATAGTCTAAAAGGCACAAGAAAACTTACAACATGTTATGAAAGCAGAAAAACAGAAGACAGATTCCTCATATATTTCCGTGAATACCACCCCTCACATCACTGAAAATGATGCCCAGATGTAGGTGTTGTCATGTGGCAACAAATAATGGTTTAAAAATAAACTAGCATAATAGGCAGTATAACATAAGATAACAAACTAGCCCAAACATGCTCCTGAAAGCTGAAAACAAACTTAAATAGTCTGTGTGTTTGTACAAAGGAAGAAAACCAAAATTCTAGACATCAAAAATGGTGAGGTCCAGAACACAACCATAATATATAGCATAAGATACAAGCACAAAAGTTAAAATTACAAATCAAGATACCAAGATTTAAGAAGGACAAAAGCATATACATAGGTATATGTGTGAAATTTTTGTTACAAAAAACGCCACATATTGCCCTTCATGTTCTGATATTCAGTTTGGAAAAGTTTACTTAATTTTATATACAACAATTACAATGAATTTTACAGTACAACAATTTAAATTATTTTTAGATAACTATAAAGAAATCATTTTAAATAAAATATTGTCAAGAGTATTTGCTCTCAAGTAGAGCTATCATTTTAAATAAAATTAAAGTTCAAGTGACCTCTTCAAAGAATATTGACACGAAGAAGGAATCTCAGATGAGGATAGGAACGTTGTTCAAAAATGGTTCGAATGGCTCTGAGCACTATGGGACTTAACATCTAAGGTCATCAGTCCCCTAGAACTTAGAACTACTTAAACATAACTAACCTAAGAACATCACACTCATCCATGCCAGGGGCAGGATTCGAACCTGCGACTGTAGCGATGCGCGATTCCAGACTGAAGCGCCTAGAACCGCTAGGCCACACTGGCCGGCTGGGAACGTTGTCCTATTTTAACATCAAGGAGTGCTTTATGTCTAATTTTGCGATACAATCCTTCCGAGGCTTGCTGGTATAATATGATGCATTATCTGTGAGAACAGCACTTGACATACCAACCTTACATATGTAATCTTTAATTAGGTGATGCAACTTTGGCTTAACTTCAGTAATCCTTGTTAGGTACGTTTTAACGTATTTTTAAAACAAATCATGAACGGCAATTACATATTTAAGAGACCAAATCACATCACAAGATACTATCGCTAAAGGTTCTGATGCAGCAATTAGGTGTAGTACTTACTTAGTGCTGTAATTAATAGGTTTTACCTTTTGACATAGGGTGCACACATTAAGAATTTCTTGTACTTTTCGTTTTATATTAGGAAAAAAACAATATTGTTCGATTTTATCATTACACTTAGGAGCACTAAAATGTTCCTAGGAGTAGTGTATATGCCATTCGGATTCGTAGATATTTTTTTCGGATTTGTACACTTTCCATCCTACTTTGTTGATGTTCGCTAGATGAAACAGGATTCCCGAATGTAATTTATAATTGAACAATCGATGATCCTTTTCACCTGTTTTCAAGCGATTAAGATGCAATTCCATTTCGCATCTTTGATCTTGTACGACTGTTAAATTTTTATAGATATATTTGTAGTCGTTTCGGAACTGCACATTCTTCAACAGCATGACTCTAAGGTTCTGGTTAATTTCAATTATACTGTCTTCATCGGTTAGTCCTTGGTTACTACATTATCCTTTCCCTTAATGTATCTAATATCGATCCGATATTCCTGCAGCAGCAATGCCCTCCTCATTAGCCTTGAATGTAACAGGTCATTAAATATGTGATGGCCTTATAGTCACAATACAAAATGGTCGGTTTGCCATATACAAAATTTCAGAATTTACGCAGCGCCCACACAGCTAATAAAATTTCCCACTCGGTGGTCGTATAAGCCCTCTCACAGTCGGATTAGGTGTGAAATGATATTGATATCTTCCAGAACCTTTTGTCGTATCCGGATGAGTTAACACAACAGAATTAACTACTACTTCTTTGATTTTATCGGAAACTGTGCTGCAATGAGTAGTCTATTGAGAGGTTACGTTCTTTTCTAGCAAATTTAATAAGTCAATGTTGTTTAGTAATCGATTCGCTAGAAATTTTTGAAAGAACGATGCTAGTCCCATAAATGACTTTAATTGTCTTTTATTTCTTGCATATGGGAAATGTCTAATTGCTTCCAACTTTGTTGGGTTCGGTACTATCTTCTCGGTTGAAATTATTGTCCTAAAAATTTTAATATATCCCTTCCAAACTTAGATTTCGTCATGTTCACTGTGATGCTGTATTATTAAATTTAGCGAGTACTCTTCTTAATAAGTCAATATGCTCTTCCCACGTCGAGGTTGCAGTTAATAAATCATCTTCTCTAACAAATGCAGTCCTAGTACAGTATCCAAAGCTGCAATAAAAACACCACCTCTTGCGTTTAATGCAAACTTTTTAGTGGTAATTCCTACCTGCAAAAATAAAGGCTGTGTATTTCGTAGGTTCTTCAGGTAACTGCCAATATGAAGAGCTTAAATCGATCGAGTTTAAATAGTTCAGACCATGAAAGTCTTGCAGTAATTCTTCGAGATTTTCGGGTCTTGTTCGTACTGGTTTAATAATTTTGTTTATATCCCCTGCATCCAACATGAGGTAAATACTCCCGTCAGATTTGACTACTGCTAATAAGGAACTACTATATGGAGAATTAGATGGTTCGATATTGCCCCATTTTAATATTTTCCTAATTTCCTTTCTGATCCTTTCCTTCTTGGCCCGCGGAGTGGAATAAAAGGCGTTACAATAAGTTTGGCGTGGGTAGACATCCATCTCATAAACATAATCCTTGATCACACCAGGCTTCTGATCGAAGACCTCCAAATATTCCTTTAACAAGCTTGCTACTTCATTCCTCTGTACTTCAGTTAGTATTCAGTTTTCGGCTACTTTATTCTGGATAACTTTTTCAACGTCCAATGAGTTGTCTGTTGGTAAACGAAATAGTCCACAACAGCCAATTAAATACAATATATTAGTACCTAAACAATTTGTCTTTATTCTCTGGCAGAAACTGTCACACAATTCCAATTTCCTCACCACCTTCAAAACAATAACTTTCCTGTCATTGGCTAGAGTGCATATCCCTTTTTAAGAGGTCAATTACTGAATTTTTGTGCCGAAAATCCCAGCCACAGATGCACGGATAGAATAGTGTGCAGCTAGCAAGAACGTGCTTCATAGCCTTTCGCCTTGTGTAATCAACTCTTCCTGCACCTGATACTTCACAGGAATGGAATGAGTACTCAACCCACCTGGAAACGTACAGTTTGAAACTGGAAAGACAGACAATTTTTGCTTACTGTTCAGTTGTTTGAACAGACGAACGCTCATCACACCAAAAGTCGCTCCAGTATCTAGCAGGATATTTACAGGTTCGTCATTTATTACAACTTCGACCGTTGCCTGTACCATTTCGGTAGGTTTCATTCCACGTCCACTCGGATTCTCTAGTAATTTTTCTCAAATGTCCATCCCATTGTTGCATCTTAGCACTCTTACTTCCAATAACGTTTCACCTTCCTCTAAGGCACTTCCGGCAGTCGTAAAGAGGGTGACTTTAGTTTGCTGATTCAGTTGACCTGTCATTATTCGGTTCCTCTGCAATTACCACTCGTACTTCATGGTCCTGAGCCGCCCAATCACGTTCATGATTACACGGCCTATTTTCAGTTTTGCTTATCATTTGAGGTGGGATGTATTGCCCACACGTCTATATTATATTTGCAGACGCTGTCCATGGAACGGCCGATTGGTGACCCTATTGAACATGTCTCATGTTATTATTCTCTGGTGGCATTTGTAATCGTTACATTTTCGCTTCTCGTTGAATGCACCGCTATTACTGTCGCTCGGTCTCTGTCCATAATGCCTGTTACTATGATTGTGGATAGCACTGTTTTGTTATTGCCAGTACTCTACTGGTGATCATGTGAACTGGACCTTCTATTTCCCGAATGATCGCCATTACACTGATTATTGTTGTGGCAATTTCGATTATTCGTATTACCGTTATATTGCGATTTTCCGTTCAGATTGTTTTCATTGCAACTTTTACCGTGGTATATATAGTACAGATTCATGTTATACGTATTATACATCTGATTTGCCGAACTACCTAGCGTCCCCTTGCTCTTGGATTGTTTCTAGCGAGTCTATTACAACAAGAACTGATCTAAGTCATCGTCGGGTACAATAATTAGTTTCACTCGCAGGCATTGGCAGTTCCCCCTTCAGAATTCTTAAAACGTCCCCATGGTTCATCCCAGTATCGGGTCTTATTTATGTACCTTTCGAAATACTTCAGAAATGTGCCGTTTTTCGGGCTATAAAATTCTGGACTATAAATCTCGTTCCTTAATCTATTTTGTTTACTCTTCGACCAGTACTTCTCAATAAATGGTTTTTTCAAACGCATAGCATGACGTACAAGTTGTAAGTGGACTGCTTCTGTGTTGGCAGAGCTGTGTAGCGTTTTGCATTGGATCTCTGACTGCAGTTTCTTTGTAAGAGACTCTGTGGCTGGTTCTACATCTACATCCATACTCCGCAAGCCACCTGACGGTTTGTGGCGGAGGGTACCTTAGGTACCTCTATCGGTTCGCCCTTCTATTCCAGTCTCGTATTGTTCGTGGAAAGGATTGTCGGTATGCTTCTGTGTGGACTTGTTGTTGGAAGTTAATCATCAGTAGTGTTGCGCAGTTGGAAGTTAGTCGCCAGCAGTGACGGAAGTACCGTACTGTTGGGCAGTTGGAGGTGAACGGCTAGCAGTGATGGGTGTTAGATGTGAGAAGTTAGCATTGATGGAGGGTAGAGGTCTGAAGTGTTAGCGTAGGCTAACGATCTGGAAGTATCCGACTTGGAGATGTAAAATTATTCATGATTCTTTGCAAGGTAAGTGCTTATTGAAAT
Source organism: Schistocerca serialis cubense (assembly GCF_023864345.2). Lineage (NCBI taxonomy): Eukaryota > Metazoa > Arthropoda > Insecta > Orthoptera > Acrididae > Schistocerca > Schistocerca serialis. Next base: position 605,971,111 of record NC_064641.1, on the reverse strand, counting down.
GTATATGTTATTGTTAAGATTTCTTATTAGTTAGAGATTATTAGAAGTCAGGTTGTAACTGATTTTTTTTTTTTTTTTTGGGCAGGCATATCGCGTTGCGCCAGAATATTGTGGGTCAGTATTGACATGCTAAGAAAAAGTAAAGGGAAAGTAGGCTCAGTACGTTCAGTTTTACTCAGCTCTTTCAGAATCAAACAACATACAAGTTTCATCTTCTCAGTCATTCAGCAATTTAAGTACAGGCACACGCATTTAAATAAAGAAGTTTCAAAGTCTCAGCCGCCTCATATGCCCATAGTGGGACTTCACCAATGGTTTTCAACACTATAAACAAAATTTTGCCCTGTTAATTCGAGGATTTAGGAAACACTTTTCGAAAACTTTTCATCAACACTATAGGGCGATCAGAATTTTTCTCTTTTGAAAACGTATGGAATTTCCTAGCTTTAGATAGACTATTTTCGACCTTTGCCAATGAAGTTGCACTTCGACGGTCAAAATGTCGATTCCTGTAATCTGAATCTTCGCTACTGCTAACCAATTTCTCCCAGCAGCCGTTCCACCTCCTTTTCTTTATCTCTGGATTGATGGGTGAACGCTGATCGGACAATCTGTCCAGCTATTTTAACTCGGTTGACTCGCCTTCCATCAGCGATAATAGATAGTTGACTTGACTCTGCCAAGCGGGAATTTCTCAGATTACTTTTTCTTTAATATTCTGAAACTCAGCTTTAAATTGTTCTTTGGTTTCAGTGTTTCTGAGAATCGATGATTCCTGCTTGACCGATTTACTAACTGACTCTACGGCGCTCTGTACTTGAGATCATACCTCCTTTAATTTGGTCTCTATTCACTCGGACATTTCTTCCTCAGTCTTTTTCGTCTGACCCATTAAACAATCGTTAATATACCCTTGACTTGTTAACTGTAGGTCTTTCACTTTGGTCATTAGATCATCTCTTCTATCCGACACGGCAGACTGCTCTTTACGAATCTCTTTCAGATCCTTCTCTAAAGTATTTACCGATACCTGTAAGGTATCATGTTTACGTTTCGCTGACTGTAAGTCCAGTCTCAGTTTCTCGAGTTACTTAGCCAACCTATCGTCTCTTTCCTTATTTTCAGCCTCTAAGGATTTAATAGCCTTTTCGATTTCGTCTTAAAATTCTCGATCTTTTCGATCCCATTCTTGATTAGTCTGTAATATTTCCTCTTTAAATTTAATTAAAAAGTAATACAAAACATCCTCCGTCACTTCATTTGCAGGTTTACTGCTAGGTCATACAGTGGAATCGCTGTTGGATATCGACATTCGTTTTGAAGATTTCGTGATGTGGCCGGCCAGAGAGCCTCTCCACACAATCAGAGCCTACGATGAGAAATGTGAGAAGGTAGAGCGTAATGTGTTCTCAGTTATCGTAGTCATAAACAATGTAGTTGACTCAGAGGTAACCAAAAGTGTACAGGAAGCCAAAATTACAGATTACTCTTAAAGTCAATGATTTCTGTAAGTCTTTATATATGTACGGCATATTCTTTTATTGAATTTAATTTTTTGAAGATGATAGTATTTTATTTCATACTCATAATTTTTATCTACTTCAGAAATAATAAAACAGTATGCATAACAATCTATCTCGATTTCCTTTTTACATTATCAAAACTAAACGTAGGCCTGTATTACATACAAATGCGAAAAAAATAGAACTGCAGCAATAAAAAACCATAGGTTGTAAAGTATTTTTTCCCGAAATCCCGTTCTATCGATCCCTCGATATATCGAATGAAT